>NC_061502.1:13546382-14248882 GCF_022539355.2 Hippoglossus stenolepis
TGTAAGCAAAACACACCGTGCGTCCAGAGAGATTAACCCATATCCCCACTTAGCGAGCTTGAAAAACACCGCTGTGAGGTGCGTGCATTGGGGAAATCAGAGGGGGGGCACTGGTGAGGCGAGGGGGGTGCAGGAATTTAGTGGAGTCAGAGAGTGTTCTGATGATCTGTGAGCAGCACGCCAGGGCTCTTCGCCAACCAGAGGTACAACATGCAAACTGTTAATCATTGCGGCGGGTCGTAAAAAAGGAGATGGGTATGGAAAGAGAGAGAAGACAAAAACTTTGAAGGAGTTTGATTGGCTTCCACATCATCTGAGCAATTCCGAGCAATCCAATCAAACCGATATTTTGCTGTTACACGTGTTAAAAATCAAAAATTATTGGCTTTTCTTACTGTTTTTGGTGTCCAAAGAACAACCACTACAAATTTGAACTTATGAGTCAGAGGTTTGTTCTTTTTTATTTATTTAAAAACTAATTAGAAACGTCCAAAAAACATCTTCGAGAATGTGAACTTTGGTAAATACCTCATCATATCAGGTACATTTACCAAAGGACAAGTAGTCAAGCTACTGACCACCCACTTGAGAATATAATACCGTGCCTTCATAGCATATCTTGATAAGACTGCAGAAAAGCTATAAAAATACACAGACTGTGTCACAAGGTTTTGCAGCCTGAGTCAACTGCACCTTAATCCACCACCTGTGGCACACCTAGCTGCCACCAAGACCTGTGTCACACACCTTTCAGAGTTCCTACCTCGGGGTTTGAGCCCATATTCTGCCATCGTTCACTGTCGGCCTCCGCAAACTCAAACCAAATAAGCCACAAAAGCAAAGAGATAAAGTCCAGGAGTTATCAGCACAAAACTGAGTTTGACATTCCTGCCACCCTCTCCTCCTCTCTCCTCTGTCACTCCTTGACCAGTGAGGGAGGAAAAGATCAGAAGAATGCAACAGCAGAGAGAGAGAGGGGGGGGGGAGTGAGGGAGAGAGGGGAGGGAAAGAGGGACACTGCCAATGAAAGGGAAACAGAACGGGGGCAGAACAGAACAGGACAGGGCAGGCCAGGGGTGGGGAATCATAATGCATTGTGAGATAGGGGACGAGCACAGATAAACACTGTTCGGCACCATCCCTGCGTGCAACAGGGGACAGAAGGCAAATGCTGGCACATGATGGAGACAAAGAGAAGAGTATCGGGCCGAGATCAGCGCCAAAGCGACACAACACGGGACAATGAGGTGGAATGAAGGCAATGGCTTACTTTTCTGTATTTGCTGGAAATCTACATAACCAAAAATTTAGATTAAACCATTTTCTGATCTTACACCTACACAGCATCTTGACTGAGAGCAATGAAACACATTAAAAAGAGAAAAATTTAAAGTAGCAGGGTGGAAAGGTTTTACTAAGAAGAAATATCACCTGTGTAACATGCACTGTGTAGCAGTAATATTGAAGTAAAATTCAGAGGGATCCAGATAGAGAAAGTTTTCCTAAAGCAAAAAAAGTTCCGGAACATCGTAATGTCTGAATGTCAAATCAAAGATAGTTTAATGCAATAATATTTAAATAATATTTAATTTGAAATTAAGGGATTACAATTAAAATAAATGTTCTTTTCTCATATCAAGTTAAAAATAAAATACATAACAAAAAGCTGTTTTGATGACAGTGACCATTAGCATCATAATAAAACTCCTTGGATACAAAAAGTCTTATGACAGAAAATGTCCCCTCCAGTATATTTCCCTTTCAAATGCAGTTTTGCATCTGAACAATCTCTGCAAGTTACACTTTTGACCGAGTAACTAAGTGAGGAAGTTAAATTTCCTTAGACTGAAAACAACACACAAACACATGAACAAAAACAAATCAGAATCTAACTGCTGTGGGTTTGAATTAGTGGGACAATCATCTAGAGCATCATTTGGGTGTTTAGTTTGGTTTAAAGACCCTCCTCAACAAAAGTAAAACAGTGGCTGGTCATTGCATTTGTACTTTAATGGAGAAACAACTTAAGTTTCCAGAAATACAATCTTTAGAATTCGATGTCAAATTCCTACAGAGATGTACGATAGATGTGCTCACACACTTACCCAAGTCAGGACTATTTTCATGCTTCCTCTTCCTTCTGAAAAAGTTACGCTTCCTCCACGACGTCCACTTACTCAAATTCATGATGCAAATGAATGTTTTTACAATAAAAAGAGAGAGAGAGAGAGAAACAAAAAGAAACGCGGAACAGGAAGACAAGGTGGCGGTGACGGTGACGGTGGGCGATTGAGAGAGACGGAGAGAAAAAGAGAAAGAGGAAGTAGAGGAAGTAGAGGTGTGAGAGCGTTCATCGAGCGTGCTGGGGAGTGGGTTTATCTGGGGTGCTGGGTCAGCCTGTCCGACGTGACATCACAGACACGCTCAACAGGAGGGTGAGAAAAGTTAGTGACAGGGACTTCTCAATTAAAAGTGACAGGTGACAGAGGGAGGGTTGTGTGTGTCTGTGTGTGTGTGTGTGACAGCTGCTTCTCCCCTGAAAACACAGAGCACTGATGGGGACGACAGCTCTCATTCTCCCACGTTGCAGAAATTGACAGCAGATAAACATGACCCACAGTGACCTGAACCTTTAAAAAGCTCTGCAGAAACTCTAGACTACAACGGCCACTTCCTTTTCTCGTGTTAATACGAAAGTGAAATCTATGACAATAGAAAAACTCGCAGAATCACAAATTGCAGGATCTAGAGTCAAAAGTGTGACATGTGCTCCTGGCGTTTGATGCAGCTCTGTGACCCAGTGGAACAGGTTCCATTCGCTCATCGACATGTTCAGTCAATCAGGACCAACTGAGCAAACAACCCTCTTCCCACAGAGAGGCTGAAATGCAGATATGGGAGCGAGAGCACAGGGAAAGTGAGGAAGGAAAACATAAAGAGAAAGTTCATTTTCCTGTGTTTTGTTTTCTCTCTTCCTCTCCATCTCAAAGAGGAAGCAGAGGAGGGAATACCAGCCCGGGTTCACTCGTGACCGGCCTCCAGGGTCTGAGTGAATTAAATCCACTTCCTTCCAGTTACAGTAGCTGGGTTGGGTTGGGTGTGCGAGGCTGGTCTTTGGAGTCGAGAGACCATGAGGGACTTTCCAAGGCACTGCAGTCGTTTCGTCTTCGCACACCACCCCGACAAAATCCATCTTCGAGCTGCTTGAATGAAGCTATACGAGTGTATGTGTGTGTGTGCACTTGCAGCACTTGCAACACACACACACACACACACACACACACACACACACACACACACACACACACACACACACACACACACACACACACACACACACACACACACACACACACACACACACACACACACACACACACACGTTCTTCAGATCCGAATCCCACGTCTGACTAACAGTTGGATGAAATGAGTCAAGCCTTTTTTTGTGTCTAGCCACAAACATTGGATGAGTTTACATGACATTGAAAGCAATTTATAGGGCTGACCCCAATGCTTCAATGCTTCAGACGTTGCCATGGGGACCGCCGACCAAATCAGCATCGTGTAAAATTTCCAAATAACCCCTGAAATTAGAAATAATAACCCAACATTATTCATTATGGATGAATATATTATCAATCCTACTATTAGAAGTTAATCTCAGACAAGGACGTTAAACCACATGACAAGTGGAAGATGTGGAAAAAGTGAAGCATCTGGAGTCACTTTTAAATTTTGAAAGATGAGCCCCAGAGGAAGTCATGTGCCAGATAAGTCAAACGGAAACTGGAAAATGTACCAGTTTGGCAAATCACCTAAAAACTGTAAGTAACTGCTGAGTCGTCTTAAATGTCAGTTTCTTCATACCATGAGTGATGTTTGGTATTTGAACATCAGGACTAACTAAGACAATCACTTCTGGAAATACTGGACTCCGCAGTTCCTCCGTATTTTGGTGTGGGTGTGTCAACGCAAATGTCCGAGTGAGACGCTCTGCAGTTTCTACGGACTTTATCAGCCTGACCTCCTCGTATAATGTCGGTAGAAATCCAGGAGAAATCGATGTGAGAGCAAATATCTCCTGGTGTAAAAGCAGAGACACACACATAGAAGTCACAGACGAATGATGTCCACAGAGTTTGTGGTGAATAGAGCTGAGGACGGTGTCGCTGTTAACAAAATCACGTGATCCTGTTATTTTAAACACATCAGAGGAAAGAGGGAGAAAAGCATAATGTCTCCTTTAACTAAATCACTTAAAATTAGGGTCAGTTACATGCCCTTAGTATACCTTTTAATATGCTTACCATTTACCACCCAGAGAAAACCAGCCTCCCTAATGGAAACTTCCACTGTGCAGCCTCACTTTGATGTTCAATGTGCTGCAGGACTTTGTGATGAAATGGTGCAATTAACTTCTTTTTTGTTGTGGCCTCTTCCCTTTAGCCTCCCTTCCTGATGGGATCCTCACTAGTCACCAAACAGCAGCAGTCACACACCTTAAGCAAAGCATGATGGGCGACTGTTAGAGGTGGTGTACGTTTGGGATTTCCACTTCTTTTACAAGGGATTTCTTTTATGATCATCACGTACCAGTTAGCACGACCACGAAATTCAAGAAATATCAAATTAGCTTCCTTTAAATGTGCTGTAGGGTGGATTTTTCCATAAAACATACCATTCAGAGGTGGGGGTGGTTGTGCTTAACACACACACACACTCACTCATACAGAGCAGATGAGTCAGTGGTCCAACTAACATCCAAGAGAAAGAAATGGAAAGCGCAGTTCTCCCACAATGCCACAGGCCTCCACCCAATGACTTCGAAAGCAAGTTCCCATGTCAGAATACACAGAATCTCTTTGTGGAGGTGCATAACATGGAGCCACAATATCTGTAGTGGGAGACAGTGGAAGAATAGTCCTTCAAAGTTGTGATATATCTGTGATAGTACAAACTGATCATTACAACAGAATCAAACAACTTCAACATGTTTGCACTATACACCAAGTTATAGCACCACAAGTCATAGAACAAGTAACACAAACAACTTTAAAAACTTCCAGTATGAAGAGAAAACGGGAATTTACAAGTGAAATACCACAGAAGCTTTAACGGGTTAATCTAAAACTCAGCCCTGTTTTTTTTTTTTGTTTTCTTAAATCCTGTCATGCGAAGGGTCAGAAGGTAGATTGGGCAACATGGCTTTGTAGCCCTAATGAGCTAAGAAAAGGGGGCAGAGGTGGTGGGGGATTTAAACTGGAAGGGGTTGCTTTGGGAAAAGGCAGATTTCCAGAAAGAGGAAACTAGTTTGAGTGTGTTCAACAAACCACAAGAGGCTGAGACTGATAATTTTCTGCTGGAAGACTCGAAACGTCATATGGCCTGGGTGGAGCTGGGGTGTCTGCATGCTGCTGGATGCACATGCACCAAAGAGGCCGAGTCCTACACACACAACCGCACCCTGGGGAGATGTTTTGGCCAGTGTTGCTATTCCAAGAGTTCCAGCCAGGGTTTGAGAGCTAGTTTCCTCCCACTTCCCAGGCAGCCACATCGAGCTACTTGCTATGAGACAACAAGCGCGCGCACACACACACACACACACACACACACACACACACACACACACACACACACACACACACACACACACACACACACACACACACACACACACACACACACACACACACACACACACACACACACACACACACACACACACGGGTCTATATATTGCCATGAAGACATACAGCTGCTCTCCCGGTGGACACGTCCCATTATGAAAGTCAAAACACACTCATGGGAACTCTCCCTGACCGTACAGCCAATCAACAAAATGTGGAGCTAAAACACCACAGCCCCAAAAAAATTAAAACAAATTCCGGTCGGGACATCTCAGAGCGAAGGGGCAGCCACAGTGAAAGCTCCTTTGTTTTGATTTGTGTTCGATGCTACCCACATGTGCACACCCATTTTTAGGTATTTGCATAACTGCGCATGCTGCTGCCCTCGCTGACAGTTTCTGTGCCACTGCAAGGTGGGGAATATCACCGCAGATAGCCTGAAGGTTTCATCCAATTATTTCTGAACAACTAATCCGGTCTTTTTCTCCACACACCTCCACACACACTTTCTCAAATATTCAGATAAATTGAGAAAACATATCTTGTATGAAGCAGGCTGGTCGGTGATGGTGGAGAGAGAAAGATTCCTCTGTGGAGTGAGCAGGATATTTATCAACTGTGTATCAAGCAGCACGGCTCCATCCATTTCCACTTCATCGTCCAAACGCGCACGCGCGCGCGCACTTCATCGTCCAAACGCGCGCGCGCACACGCACACGCACACACACACACACACACACACACACACACTGAAATATGTTCAAGTACTGGGTCCACCCTGCTGCAAGAGGCCAAGTCTAGAATTAAGGATCAGTGACATGTAGCCGAGCTCGACGCCTGGTGACAAATAACACCCTCCACACCCTCCGTTTGGTGGTGATGCTCACATTCCTGATGTCTCATTTGATAAAACAATTGTGCTCCACGTCACACCCAAAGATAATGTGTGTGTAGATGACAACCTTTGTTTGGCTAAACAGGTAAAACTTAGATGTCCAAGTTAACTTTGTTATGGCCTTCCACTCTTCTCACATTTACAAAAGTACAAATAAGGGAGGGCCATGGTACAATTTCAGTTTTGATACAAATTTGAATTTGTCTATAATCGACCTTTTAAGCAAATCGAGGACATTCTGATATTTAAAAGCATTTGCACTCAGTCTGCTCTTATAAACTGGATTCAATTGGCCAAATAATATCACATGTCTCTGGTGGTGTCTCTTTAATGCATGACATATTTGAAAAACAGTTCAACCAGAGCGTGAAGCATAGCGGACGAGGAGCTGGTGCCAAAACAAAGACTCAACTCAATGTCAGCAGTGAGGCATATTGTCCGGTTAGGCCCAGATATCTCTAAACTTGGTCTGGCAATGGTCAGTCCTCGTAGAAGTAAAACAACGAATACAATACACAGTCATCTGTATCTCATCTGATATCACTGACCCACAAAGAGGAGTCCAAAAAAGATAAAATGGATGAAAAACGATGACAGAGATGGTCACATTCTACCTTGCTAACGATATGGTGCTGTTAAAAGCTGTGGGAAATGTGGGATTTAAGAAACGGATGCACAGTTTAAATGCACAGTGTTTTATAATGCAATTGTGTGTTAATAGGCTGGTTCAAGTTAGGATGTTCTAACGAGTACATTTTAGAAAATTGAGAAGAAAGAAATCATCCTTCAGATCATGGTTTCTTGTTTAAAAAGATTAGGATCCTAAACTGTATAGAAAAATGGACATAGACTCCACGTTCGCGAAGTGACGCCAAAAAAGTCCATGTCTATAGAAGTATATGAGAAAAGTAGTTTATTGTCTCCATCAAAGGTTTCAAGTCTTCTTCAATACAGCATTATGTTCATTTTTCCAAATCATGGTCCCATTTAGCACAGTTTGCATTGGGGCATGGCTACCATGTGATAGCACCGTCCAATGGGTGCAGGTCGCAGGTGTAGGTGGGCGTGCAGTGTCCTCAAGCTCTCAGTCAGGCTCCACCCCTCGCTCCTCCAAATGTGGTTACTTATTGTTTCAAAAATGCTTCAAAACAGCAGTTCACAAACCAAACGTGTGAAGTAACGGTGCATTGCCACTTGATTGTGATGGGATAATTTGGATGGTATCATGTCAGTACTGGGCACAAGTACGCACTGAACGTCATGAGAGGGTGATGAGCGGGGGGGGGGCAGACACAACAGAGAAGAGAAAGGTGGAGAACAACGAGACCAGGTCAAGTAACAGGAGCTGCGTACGTGTGGTTTTGAGAAGGCCACAGCCGAGGTCTCATGTGACAAATAAACAGAGAGGGAGAAAAAAAAGTCAGGTGAGTCTCCATTATTGTGTAATGGCCACTAGACAACAGCCCGTGACCCCGTGCATGATATTTGACCTTTCACATTAGTCTGCACTCTGGAACGGACATGGGGGAGGGGGAGAGCACAGACAGGATAGGTAGCTACGCCTTACAGGGTTATAGGATAATCCAACCAGAAATACTGTCTGTTAGCACTCGCTGACATCTGTTTCAGCCCCTGTAGAACTCCTGTGTAGCAAACCACACACACATCTGGTTTCCCAACAGAGTTCGGTCACATTTAGCTGCAGTTAATGATCTTTCTGATGATTGTTTTCATTGATTTATTTTGCTTTGCTGTTTGGTAACTGTGAGACGACCATGCAGCTTCCCAATGTTCAAGATGACGTCTTTTAAGATGCTGGTTTTTCTCTGGACCAAAAATCTAAAACCCATGATATTTAATTTACGATAATTCAAAACAAACAAAACTGCAAATTCTCACAGATGAGAAACGGAAGGCAGTTCATTTCTTTCCAGAATAACTTAAACAGTTCTGTATAATCAAATTTGCGTTAAATGAGTTTTCTGATCTCCGACTCAAGTCAAGCTTTTCAGTTGCTTGGATGACTTTTTCGGAAGCATCTGCTTAACTGTCAAATAACTAAAATACTACATCGCCACAATCTGATATTCTAGATTATGAACGAGTTAATGCTGCTCAAATGTGGCAAACTGTCAAACTTAAGGAAAAGAGGACTTTACCTTTAGTTTGTCATGTGGCTTTTGTGTATAAGATGTCTGCTAAATTACAAAAGTCTGCAGTAAAGGGAGTCCCACGGAAAAACTCTGCTCCTGAGGGGCCTGAAACACCTTGTTTGCATTCCTGGATTTCTTTAACCATAAAGCATTTACGTCACCAAGTAACATGTAACATTCACGCCTAACTGCGACTTAGACGTAGAGCTTAAATAGAGCGTTTCAGAGGAGCTGCAGCAATGTAAGATATGACACAAATAACCCATGCAATACAGCACGTAAATCTAGTTCTGTAGACTCCCCAAATTAAAATGATGCATCTCTAAATGGCCAAAATATGAGCATTAAAGTTCCATCCAAAGTTATTTTCCTCCTCATGCACTTCTGTTTCACCGGCTCTACCCTGGTCCACCCTGGTCCCTCTTTCCCACTCGCCCTCTACTCAACGTTTTTCTCCCTCTTCCTCGTCCACTGTGGAAACTTGCAAAACAGCATGGAAAACATGAGCCACTCCCCCCACGCCCCACAAGAGACACATATATACGTCTGCAACAGGGAGAGAATGACTTGAGTGCTGAGATCCGTCATAAGATCGGCAACACACACTCACACCCCTGCCTCGATGATCTCAGTCCTTAGTGCTGGTGTACAAATGGAGCACACACACACACACACACCAGCTGGAATAAGTCATCCACAGCTGCAAAATACCAAAATGTGAAACGCTCTCTCTGCATCATCGATACAAGTGTCGATACCTTTCTGTCAATCAGTAATGACAACAAAACAGAGAGGGGGCACGCTGCGTGAGTACACACTTCACTGTCGAGAATAAAGTCTTCAACCTTTCAGACATGTCCCTATGCCGGCCAGCATGGAGGTCACACTATGCTTTTTTCACAAGGGTCATCTCAGCTGTGAAAACACCCTGCAGCCTGCCTGCCCCCCACCCCACCCACACCCACACACACACACACACACACACACACACACACACACACACACACACGCTGGTCAATCACTTCTAACTGTCCATGTGTCAGCTCCATGTGGGCTACAGACTGTTATCATTACGTCGTTTACAGGTGTTTCGCCCGGTTTAACCTGCTTTCATGGGGTTCACACACGTTCTACATTATCCAGCAGAACACCTAACTCCAGCCATATTTCTGTAAGCACACCAAATACTCACATACCACAAACATTCATTCCTCACAGTGAAGATAAGAAGCACGTCGGGGCCACGGCCTGCAAGGTTACCTCAACTCGACCGTGCTGTGCTGTATTTTGAGGCTTGTTTTACTGTGCAGCTAAGCTACGTGCTAAATTTTCCCCTTCTTCGCCATAAAAGAAAAACATTACTTTAAAGGGGTTGCTAGGGAAACCCGAAATCTTTGTAAGAAAAGCATTGTGGTCGGGAGACAAGCATTGTAAATTACAAACTCCATCTGCACGGTGGAATTCCTGGCACAACGTCTGCCAGCGCTCTGAGGCTGGGCGGGTGCAGAGAGCTGGCACACGGACCCGACAGGAGGAATAAATCTACACTTTTTCTCTATATATTAAATTCTGCTGCGTTTGACACGTTACGAAACACAGATGGAGCCAGAGGGGAAGAAACGATGTGGGGTTGACAGGGGGGATGGGGCAACAGTGTGAGGCAGGTTTGGAACTAGGGACCACCTAGAAAACAGTTGAACAGTCTACACTAACAAACCAATGGAGGTTACATGAGTTGCATTTAAATTCAGTTTCCGTACAAGGCATGAGACTTATTTTCTGTTCAAGGGTGACATCGGCACATGCTTATTTTGTTAAATCTAATACATAAGAGCTGCTTTCAGACATGCACAGAACTCTGTATATAGGTGCTATATGTAAAAATGCAAATGCCCCAAGTAAAAAACCCTGGAAATCATCCTGTGAGCTCATGTGAGAAAACAGCCTCTGCAGGATTCACAGCGAGCGAGTGGATACGTTGACGGCGTTTCTAACAACGCAAAACTGAAAAAAACTAAAGAGTACAGGCATCTCATGATGAAAAAGACGTTCCTTTACGTGTAGAAGATGCAGAATACGATGTCAACTTGGAAAGAGAACAGGTCGACGCCAGGGTCAACAAACACGTGTGATCTCAGCAGCAGAATTTATACGTGCTGTCCTTCCTCTCGCAAAGTTTGTGTTGTTGTGAACACGTCTGGTCAGAGAATCTGTTGCCACTTTTGTGTACGACACCTGAATTGATATAATTATTTAGTAACTCAAGAAGAAAATCATCATTACTCGTCATTATTCAATACTATAAACTTAACACATGATCCACCAAACTCAGATTTGGTGGAGTTTGGGATTTTTTCCCAGTGTGATGCAGCTCATGAATATTCATACATTCATTTGATAATCATAAAGTATAAAACCTCCTGTAAGTTAAGAAGATGAGTGCTTGTAAGCATTAAACCCATTTTTTTTCATTTGGTGGCAGTTTGTTTTAAAGTAACGACCAACTTCACGACCCTGTTTATCTTTTTTTCACAACATCAGACGCATGTTGACCTGAAAGGACCTCACAGCTCTCTGAACTAAAACCCTCCTCCAGGCAGCCAGAACAACAACCTGTTTGTGTGTCTGTCTCTGTCGCTGAGGGTGGCGTCTACAAAAGATGAACCTAT
This sequence comes from Hippoglossus stenolepis, assembly GCF_022539355.2. Taxonomy (NCBI): domain Eukaryota; kingdom Metazoa; phylum Chordata; class Actinopteri; order Pleuronectiformes; family Pleuronectidae; genus Hippoglossus; species Hippoglossus stenolepis. Next base: position 13,557,727 of record NC_061502.1, read on the forward strand.
GGAACGGAATGATCCGCAGAGAAAGGGATCACAGGGTGCGGCTCTCAAGACCCATCCCTGCATTCTTGCCTTCTCTTTTTTCTCTGCTGCCATTGGTTGCCTTTGCTCTTACTTTCTCTTTCTCGGAGCGAACGTGTTACGGTGAACCGACCTCCTGTTCCCTTCACGCCTATTGTCGCCTGCTCTTGCCTCAGTGCCTTGTTCCCTCGCCGCCATGGGAACAGAGGTTAACTATGCACAACAAGATTTCTGGCTGTGTCAGTGTTTCCTTTCGGTGACTGCACGTGCATGTACAACAAACACTTGTGTCTATGCAGTTAAGAGACATTTTCTCAAACAGCAGGATTCAAATATAGTTCATTAAACAATAAGTAATCACACATTGCAGCAATACCCATAATTATCCCCCCCCAAAAAAAACATACCAGATCTCCATTTGATGATGTCGTTGAACTCTTCATTGGTTCCTCCCTCCGCAGCATCTCCGTGTGTTGCCATGGTTGCCAATTAATCCAATGCAAAATCACTTGAAAGTGTGATAGGGAGTCCGACCTCTTGACACGCAGTGTGACAGCCCTCTGTCTGTACCTGTGTGTGAGAATGAAGGTCAAAGTCAAACTCCATCAAATCCATCAGTTGCCCAGCAACAAAACTTCACTTCTTCTTTTAGGCTCTTCTCTGCTTTAATGTGGCCGTAACTCTCATGAGCAGGCCAGGAAAGTTAGGTGAGCCACACACACACACACACACACACACACACACACACACACACACACACACACACACACACACACACACACACACACACACACACACACACACACACACACACACACACACACACACACACACACACACACACACACACACACACACACACACACACACACACACAGGAAGATCTGGCACTTCACGAGGAACAGCGGTCGGTCGTTAAAACACAAACAGCTGTTTGAGACTTGCACCTTCGTGTCCACTCAGAGCTGCTCAGGAAGGAAACAAGGTGGTTTCACACTCTGGCCATTGACTGATGTGTAAAACGACTCCTTTACAGTAATTGACGGTGTAATACCTGGCAGTTATGCTGTAGAGGTTTGTAAAAGCTCAAGAGCAAAGTAGTCAATAATATCAGGAGTTTGAAACGCCCCCAAAGTAGAAGAGGTGCTGTTGTTTGGTCAGCCACCACAGACATTTGTTACCTCCACCAAGGAGGTTCTGTTTTCCCCCCCGTCCATTTGTCTGCTTGTTGGGTGGTTGTCAGCAGGACAATGCAAAAACTACAGATTACAGGGACATGGACTAAGAAAGATACCTCCAAAGTTTGGCACTGATCCAGATTGTGAGATTATGAGCGGGGTGGTTAATGCTGTTGCCTCAAAACCAGAAGGTCCTTAGTTCAGATCCAGGTTTCTGTGTGAAGTTTGCATGTTTCTCCAGGTTTTCTCCCGTTGATTGAAAATTGGTGTGAATGGTCGTTTGTCTCTGTTTGTTGGCTGACGACCTTCTGTTCCAGTGTCAGCTGTGGTTTGCTCTGATACCGGATCGGATGGATGCTGCACCGTGGCGAAGGTCGTCCTCACAAACCATCACACTCGCTCAAAATCCAACGCTCTCCTCTAATTCTGAAGCACTTCAAGCTGGATTACAAAGATTTTCCTTGCAGTGTTTTTTCCACAGTGTAACAAGATATCAGTGAACACACACACACACACACACACACACACACACACACACACACACACACACACACACACACACACACACACACACACACACACACACACACACACACACACACACACACACACACACACACACACTATTTTAAGTAGATTATCATTTTGTCTACCAGCTTTTGGCGAAACACGATCTTGTCAGACCCTGGACACTGGACTGTGTGTGTGTGTGAGCTAATATTTGCAAATGCCACTATTGCATTTCACATCCAGACAGGACGTTGTTGTGTGTGTGTGCTCAACCTTCAGTTAACTCCCCAAAAAAGAGGGTTAACCCTAACCCCATCTGTCAAACCCCAATTGGACCGAATAAATGGTGCAGCAGCTTCACAGATTACATCCAGGTCTTGAAACCCTACTTCTTACTTGACGGTCACGTGTTTGTGCTTTGTTTTTAATTCAGTGATTTAAAAAAAAAACTCGACCATTGTTCCCTCACCAGATACAGTGATTGACCATGAAAGGAGTTTACGTGCAGTTTTATCAAGCAGTGGGGTTTCTGTTTTAGGGGGGGGTGATGCAAGAACCTAAAATAACTGTAAAGTAAAGGGAAAGGCAGCCTCCTCTCTCTGGCTGCTGTCCTTACAATTTCAGTTCCTCTCGCTGGGAGGAGGGGACTGGTTTTGACAACCAAGGCAAAACAACTGAGGGGGGGGGGACACAACCAGGCAGGTCAGTGTGAAAACTGTGTGGATCTGCAGCACATGTGCAGAACCAGTGTAATCTTCTGGTTTGGTGGACTTGGAAGGTTGAACAATAGTGTCAGTGACGAGATTATGACAGCGCACACACACACACACACACACACACACAGATAATGCTACACAGAGATTTTTTAAATAGTACATCTATTGTGGCCTTGTCATGGTTAATATTTCATCTCTGAGGCATGACTGCAGAACTTTTCCTCAACATATGTCCAATCCGGTTCGCAGTGTAAACCCACATTTACATGCACCAATCTGGATTAAGCATAAAAACTGTTTTCTTGCGTGGTTTTTTAACTTTTAACACAAAAAACACCCAGACTCCACAGTTATTTAACATTTAACTCCTGATCCCCCCCACCACACACACACACACACACACACACACACAGACACAGACACAGAGAGAGACTCACACACTCACCTCTGCTGTCACCGAGGAGTCAGGAGACGTGCTCGCCTCACAACAAAGTCCAGAACGTGGGGCTACACAAGTGAGGCCAAAAGTTTACACACAACAAAGTGCATCGATCCGGTTGGTTTAAGGCATTTTCCACGAGCTACCACCCACTCGTGTTCTTTAATAGGCAACTAGCTGAGTACACAGAGTCGTGCTGGAGCCTCGAGCGCATCCAGGCTCCAACAATGTGCCCAGAAAAAAAAAGAGACGGAGCCGAACCGCACTGACCACCGCGGCTCCGAGGGGGGGGGGGGTCCGTCTACCTCCTGGACACCGAGCGACGGTTCTCGCGTCTCACGGCTCAACACCGCGGGGCTGTGAACTCAAGGTCCCGCAACTTTGTTCCTGTTGCTTCGCTTCAGCCTCTCTGCCCCGCTGCCCGCACCAGCCACAAGCTAGCAGGAGTTAGCTCGGGTTAGCGGAAAGGCTTGGAACGTGTCCTTCAAAGTAAAAGCATCGAAAGAGCACTGCGAAGTGGAAAGAGGTCTCACCTGTTGTCTTTCTCGATAATGGTGCACTTTATGATATTGTATTATTATTATTATTGGTAGTAGTAGTAGTAGTAGTAGTATTGTCATTATTATTGTTGTTGTTGTTGTTGTTATTATTATCGTTCTTATTATCTTTGTTGTTATTATTACAATTATTGGTGTTGTTGTTGTTGTTTTTATTATTATTATTATTATGAAGAAGATGTAATTAAATGTATTAAAGAATAAATCCAGGCTTCTTGCAATGACACCCTTTCATCCCATTGCTTTAGTTTTTTTATTATATAGGGATTTAAGTTACTTTCATACTTTAAATATGTGCAAAATAACATGTTCAATATTAACTCTGATATTCCCACTCTTCCCTCGGTCTGGGTTTTGCTCAGTTCAGTTATTTCATAAACTTCTAATCGGTGTGTTTTATTGTGTATGTTTTGACCGGAAGCGCGTGGCTCCCCCTCGGTGGCTTGACGCTGGACTTGATCTTTAAAAGTTTTCCTGACGCGGACATGGAAACATGGCGCGGTGGGCGTCACGTGACGTAACAGCCACCACACCAGTGATTCCCACAGGAAAACCCAAAAAAAACTTTAAAAAGAAACTTTCACTTTGGAATTAGAACTTCTGCTTGAATCAGGACGAGAGGGTTTTAAAGACGCTTCCACTTTAAGGGACCTGGAATTCACCAGTTACACTAAAACAAGTATTTTATTGTAACATATGGGAAATGTGGAATGAAGGAAAAGTTTTGGCTGTGGAGTTTCAAGGCCTCTGTGTAAAAAACAATCTCCAGACTCTTCTTACTTAAGTAAAAGTATTGCAAACTGTTGTTAAAGCAGCAAAAATGTGCAATATAGTCTCTTTACATGTGCAATAATATTTATACTCATATTTATCAATACTCGTTTGCACCTTTTTTAATCTGCATTGTTTTTATCTTGTTTAGTCTGAGATTCTATTGTTTGACTGTATTTATTTGCAGCTTCTGCTTAGGTTTTTAGATTCTGGTGTTTTTGGAATTTATATTCATTATTTCATTGATGCATTAGCATGTAAACAGCGATCATAAGCAGCTAGTCAGCGTTGTCGATAAATGTAAGATACAGATAAAATGTAGTAATAATAATAATAATAATAATAATATAAGCAAAGTATGGCAAAATATCTCAAAAGTGTTTGAGATTATTGATTATTATTGTAAAATATTAATATTGGAGCCTAAACATAGAAACATGGGTACAGAATGTAAAGCAGATTCATTTCTTAGCATGTAAACCCAAGTTAAAGTCAGTAGTTGCATTGACATATTAAAATAAATATCACCTGATTTCCATTATTTTAGATTTAACATACGTCGTCAATAATAATTAATTTTATTTAAAAGGTATATTTCATACACATAATGGGAAAAACAAACAAACAGCAGACAGTTCAAAACACAGTTAAATTGTCTAATGAGGGAAGTAAAATCACACAGTAAAAAATAACCGTAACAGTAAAAAAATAACCATAATAATAAATACAGCAGTTGTCGTGACCGTAAACCCTTCCACCGGCTTTTGTCTCAGGTTTCATTTTATCACACGATGTGTTGGCCTGAAAAGCAAAAAGAAACTTTTCCAGGACCTGAGGGGAGGGAATAAAAGATGAAGGCCCACTGGGGAGGGTCTCATGAGGCTTTGGGGATGCAGAGATGTTGATCTTCCATTGTGAGCCCTCATCCTTCTCCCTCCCTCTTCTCAGCTGTCAGGCCTCTTTTGTGGACGCTTCCTCGCACAACTCGAAGAAGAAGCTCAGTTTCACTAACCAGCGCTCTCTTATAGGCATCTGACACCTATCAGGTGACAGGAGCTTTGTTTGCAGGTTGTTGCAGAGGGAGCAACAAGACAAGTGGGAACTCAAAACCATAAGTTCACTGGCATATTTACAAAGATTTGCATGAAAGAAAATGGAATATTGAAGTAAACTGTCTTTTTCACGTAGATATGCACTAAATATATTTGTCACAAAACTGGTGCAAGGGTCGTATATGTTTACATTCATTGTGTCTGTGAATCAAAAATAAATCTATATGGAATTTAAACAGGTTAACAGAGTTTCAAAGTGTTCCCATCTACACTTCTTACATCTAAGTGTCTACAGTGCTGCAAAACTTCTGCTAAACTATTTTTAGAAGAGCTGCATTTATTTTCTGGGCAGCCTTTTCTGCGGCGGATGCAGATGACCAGGTATCAATGAGTCCATGGCAGCGTCCTTGCAGTGGAATTGCAGGGATGAGAGGATGTGGGTTAGTGTTGGACTCCAGCCCGGAGACTCCTGAGGACAGCTTACAGCGCCCCCCTCTGTCCAAAGGGTGCAATCACTCCTAAAAGAGATTTGTTTACAGATCTTTTAGTAAACAAACAAAAACATTAAACAACAGATAATCGTACATTTTTTAAATACATTTACTGTGGTATCCCCGCAGGCTTCTGGCTTCTTCACATTCACCATATATGCCAAATGTATGGATATTATGATATTATGGATATTATTAGGAACTGAAATCATGATCGAGCAGGAGTTGAGCAGGTACTGTAAGAAAAATTCGGAACTAAACAGAGTCTAACTTTATTTGACGATGTTGTTGCCCGTCTTGGCCACATCATTTCATCAATCAATGAATCAATCAATCGATCAAATTGTATTTGTAAAGCCCGTATTCACAAATCACAACTTGCGTCATGGGGCTTAACAAGGTGCGACATCCTCTGCGATCCCTCAACAAGAGTAGTGACAAAATAAAACCCGTTTAACAGGGGAATAGAAACGTAAAAGCCTCAGACAGCCACGTGTGCAGGATCCCTCTCCCAGGACGGACAGAGGTGCAGTAGATGCCGCGTGTAGATGAATTATTCTTGTATATAATCGTGTACAATCTCGACGCCATTCATCAAAGTTTGAAGTTGTGTTTTTCATATGTAAGTTAATACAGTACAATACTGGACGGGAAGGACAGGTCGGTTCAGCCGTGCATTAACTCAATTTAAATTTAACAAAGTAAAAAATATAGATATAACAAAAAGTCAATACAATACTGTAAAAATTCATCCAGATTAGAGGAGGCAAGTGTAAAGTTTGAGGACGCAGTTGTAAAACCAAGGTGACAAACTGTTCAGGAATGTGCATCTATTTATGAACCCTGCAAACATGCAGGTTCACATATGTGCACTGGATGGTTGGATGGGAATCAGTTGAGAAGCCTCAGTGATAAAATACAAAATGTATTGTTATTATTCGTAAACGTTGCATTTGAATGAAAACAGAACTATAATGAGGACGTTTATTTTCTCGAAGCGCATTTAACTAATGGGTCACAATAGAAAAAGAAAAACCTGCTATGAAAACAGATCATATTAAAGAGAGATATAAATCTTATCAAGAGGTTATACTAACTGTTCTCCCTACTTCTGTACTAGAGAGAATACTGTGATACTTACTACACTGGAAACACTATACTTGTACTATATATACTTGTACTGTGTACTCTAACACCATATATATTCTACAGTGTGAACTTTAACAAAAGACTACCAGGAGTGGGGTTCGAACCCACGCGGACATATGTCCATTGGATCTTAAGTCCAACGCCTTAACCACTCGGCCATCCTGGTTAGTACAGCGCTTCCCGTCACATCTCCGCTGCATAAACTAACCACCAACACAGGAATATCTTTCTTTATTTTGAGTTTTATGTCATATAGCTACTGCGCATCATGGAGGATCGTGCTCGTTGGACCAGGCTGTTATCAACGATGCCTCATAACGGTGATGCTAGCGCAGTGATTGCAGCTACAGTCTAACATGTGCACCGAAGCACACATGCTAACGGTACAGCTTCATGTCAAAATACCTTCACAGTGTGGGCCGTGTTTGTGAAGGGATAACGTCATACCCACCCAAAACAAAAATGTCGGCTTGGTAGCCTGCCAGTATCCCTGTTGTCTCCATCGTCACTACGCAGCTGGGAAGTGAGCTAACTTCTTAGCTAGCTTGAATCAGCAGCTAATAGCGTTAGCACAGGCTAACTGGTAGCACAACTTTGGGGCAGACAAACTGCGTGATTCATCCGCACGTTGTTGAGCGTCTGGTTATTTCTGCCACACAGACTGAAGCAGGCAGGAAGCGAAGAGGAAACAACACAGAGAGGAACTTCTGTAGCAGCTCAGTTATGGCGAAGAAATTAGCAAATAAAAGTCCATAGAATCTTTGGGTGATTGTAAAGAGACAAACCTGAAAAGGACATTGGCTCTAAGATCACAGCCATCAACAATTGTGTATATGTACACGAAAGACAATGAAATCAGGCACTAAATCCCTAAAGTGACATTTTTAATATTCATAACAACTGCAGATGAATTATACTTCATCCGAGGACTGATCAGAGGTGGATCTTGGATTTTTCTGAATCAGGGGCTATATATAAGGGGGCCACAATTTACACAGAGCTGCCAATTATATGTCCAACATTCAGGCACAATTCCTGATTCAGTAACGTCCACACTTACATCAGTCCTTGTTTACTGTTAATTCTATCGCTTTAAACAAAGCCAAACATCTATGAAATCATTTCACAAATTGCTTTGGTTTCTAATTGTTTGCTTTTTAAGTGTTTTCAATTTTTTTACCTTGAATTTTTTATTTATAACTTGTAACTGTAATTTAAAAGGTTCTATATATTAAAGTGTGCTATCATTATATTACATTTTGAAAATTGTTCCCTGGTCAAGCACATCTTTTAGGATCACGAAGTCTGACGTGCCCTTTCGCTAACATCTCTACACAGTTCTTATTTTACACTAAAGAAATAGCTTCAATAATATCAATGGCTCCTATGACGTGTCTTCTCCAGTCTGAAGTTTTAACAGTTGTCTGACTCTAGAATCTGGAGGAGCCAACTCTTGACTGATTTCCCCCCCGTCTCCTGTGGTCTGTGAGGCATAATTTCTTTCATTGTATATCAAAGAGCAATACAGCACGGCCATAAGGAACCTTAGCACGACGTTCCCGTTTGTGACTTGGATCATTTACTATAGTCCTTTAAAGTCACAACTCTGACAGCAACTTGTCAATTCTCCCCAATAACTCTTCCAACTGTCCTCATGACTCCAGTTAATCTGAATTTCCGAGGAGCACGTGAACCTCTTTCCCACATGACCCAATTAACTCAAATGGACAAACTGGTTTTAATTCACAACAACACACTTTATTTCACGTGTCAGTGAACGGCTTAAAATATTTATTGTTTCAACTTAACATCCTTTCCAATTGTCAACCTCTCTCATGGACACATTCACCATTAAACTAAAACTTGTAACTTTAAACCTTGTAGAGTTTAAAGCCACTCACATCAGGGACAGTTTACCATGTTAAAAGCATATTACATAAAACAAATATCTGCTGTACAAAACTTTTTATATCAGAAAATAATTAGTTCAGTTTAAAAATCATCCATAAAATGCATCAAGTCAAAATATGCTCTATAATGTTTGGTTGTGTCTCCAGCAGGGTAGACAGGGACAAAAGTGGAGAAAAGGATTTTTCCTCTTGTACTGTATGGCCTTCTTGATGTTAACGTTGAATTTTTCAACGTATTCCTCAGTACCGCACACATTGGTCTCAATGTTGTTGATCATGGATCCCTGCTCCTCCACCAGCACGGCCATGGTCAGGAACAGTTCGTGGACCTCCTTGAGCCTGGCCTCCAGCTCCACCAGTTCCTTGTGTCTGCCTTGGATCTTACACATGGCCCATCGGCTCGAGCGGCCACCTGGTGTCTGCAAACTCTGGGACAGCTCGGCCCACCCCTCTCCGCCTTTGTCCACCAGATCATCCAGCTGTTCATCAGATATTTCAGTCCCAATAATGGAGGCCTGCCTCTTGATCCTCCCCCGACACGAACTCCTCTGCATCTCCTCGGCCTGAGCGTAGTCACTCATGGCAGCATGGAAGGCTCTGGTCAGCGTGTCGTACTGAGCTCGGGCGATGCGGCAGAGAGCAGAGTTGTGACCTTCTTTCTCCTCCACCCGGCTGCTCTCCTTACCCAGAGCCTGCAGGCGGACATACAGGGCCTCCCCACGTTGCTGGATTCCCCTGGCGATAGAAACTGAGTCTTTTTTGATTAGGGTAAGGCGTCGTACAGAGGTGCCAAAGCGCTCATTGATTGCGCTCAGATGCTCGACCTCTGAGTGGAGAAGGGAGATCTCCTTGCGAATGGAGTGAGCCTCCTTCAGGATGTTGTCAATAGCTGAGGAGCTCTCAAAAACCACCGCCTGTTGAGACAGAGTCAACCTGTCCACGTCGTACTCAGGTCCATAGAACTCTGGCTCACAGTCCTCCTGCTCCTCACGGATGGTCTTCAGCCTCTCCAGCATGTCCCGCATTCTGCCTGAAAGAGCATCATAAGACAAAATGTTGGTTATTTCTAGTCAGGCTTTGGGTTTGATGCATGAAAATAGTGTCAGATACATTTTTAAAACCATGTTGAAATTAAACTTTTTGGTTACAGGGATTAAATATACAGCCAACTGGCTGCTTGTATGTGCAAGTTGCTATTGCATAACCACTGATGAACACAATAGCTGGTCAGTTTTACCTGCAGCTTTTCTTTCTTTGTTTGAAAACAATGTAATCTCAGCTCAGTGGCATGTCGTCATTTCAACCAGGAACAAGGAAGACACTGAAAAACACATCTTTTATGACAATATAAACGCAATGTATGTTATTTATCCAAGTAGTTCTCAGTAGATTCTTTTTGTCAATCTTATTTTTTAAAAACTGTCCCTCTCCTAAAAGGCGCAGAGAAAATCTATTTCCTCGTATACTATATTTCTGAATTTTTAAACCTATCACAACACATGATAAACCAATTCACCTAACTTGTGAATTTCTTATTGACTGTTGTTGAATAAGTTCTATACTTTCCAAGCTGTCTATCACAAATCAATTATCCACTTGTCTCCAGGTGCCTCTGCTGCACCAAAATCAATTAAATATCATTCGGTTCTCATATTAAAGTGTCTTACCTGTTGTGAATGGCTCCAACAATATATCAGAACACGATGTCCCTTCAGTGTTTCTCACACTGATTTGTTTGGTCCAAGCTGCTCAGGGAAGCATCTTTTAGTTCTGATGAAGGGCTGTCTGCTGTGTGTGTCTGTGTGTGTGTGTGTGTGTTCAGCATGTGTGACTGACGCCCCTTCACAGGTGACAAACATGGGCCTTCCCACTGCAACACAGCTCTGTGGAGATGCATTCTTTTTATGCAGGAAGTAAGAGCCTGGTTTGAGGAAGTAACACGTCATTCCCCTGAAGTAATGTGTCCAGAACAAGACAAACTCAGTGAGTTTGTAGACTGATGACCAAAACATTTAATATATTTTAAAGTATTTATTAGCCTCATATTTATTGGATGTGTATTTATTAGTTTGTTTGTTATTTTTTCAAATTTTAAACTTGTTTTCTATACATTTGCACGGTTTATCAGAAGTAGCATCTCTTGTGTCGTTGTGCTGTTTTATCTTGTACAATGACAACAATGGCTTTCTATTCTATTCTATGCCAGGGATTATAGATGTTATCATAATTGTTACAGAGGTCAAGAAATGTAAAGTTTGGCAGTGCCCCTGGTGTGACTGTATATCTGAATGAGAATGTATTAATCTAAGTCTACATGGATACATCTTATTTTAATAACTCCTTATACTAATGGACAAATACAGTTTACCTCCTTGTGCAATCATTCTGCGCAACTTCACTTTACTCAATTTAATTTCTAGACAATATTTCCACAGTGAAAAGTTTATGTTATGTTCATACTCTGTCAATTTTCCTTTTATTCCCTTTTTTATTCTCTTGTCAACCTCATTCATTCCCCAGCGAGGGATAGATAAAGTTTTATCTTATCTCAAGTATATAAAATATAAATATGTTGATGTAGTTTTCAACAAGAACAAACACTCAAGTTATATTTTAATACAGTTGTTTATGTTAAATACAAGACTCGATGAGATAAAGACAAAAATAAGATATTATATATCAAGTCATTGAAGGGCAGTGAAAAGTAGCAGATTACAACACAGTGTGATATCTACGTAATATCCAGAGTGGCAACCCATGAATTTTATAGTTTAAATCTATAGCAATTTAGAAAACATCATCTATATCAAGAACAACCACATTTTTACAATTTCTAAAACATTTTCTTTCAGCTTGATGTCTCTTTGAATGTCTTTGGTCAAAGACATTCAAAGAGAAATAATTGACTCATGATTGATTGATGATCGGACTTAAAATCACAGGCATCATGAAAACATAGATGTAATAATGTTCCAAAAACAATTTCTGCAACTGAATGAGGATTGATTCCCTTTGATGAGGAAGCAGTCGATAGCCAATAAAAAATGAAAACTTGTTTTAAACACCATTCAAGGGGGAATTAATTCTGATTTGAGATACCCGTCTCAAACCTTTTAAACAAACGTTAAATATCATGTTTGATTTCATTAGGATTTCCCTCTTTTCGTTGAATGTCCAGCTCTTTCCCATCCCTCTACCCGTCTGTGTACGGTCATTAGTCGACGCATGGGAAACAGCTGCAAAACATCTTTTTGAACGGGTTGTTCTTATCGTGACGCTTGGCCCTGCCGAGTTTGACGAGGACTTCTTGTATGTTTTCGTCTGTTTTCTGCACGTTAGTTTGGATGGCGTTCAGCATGGGCCCCTGCTCCTCCACCAACATGGCAATGTCCAGGAAAATCTCATGGATGCTCTGGACGCGGGCCTCCAGGTCCACCAGCTCCTGGTGACGTTTCTCAATCTGAGACAGAGCCGATCGGGCCGTTTTACCCTCGGAGACAATGTTGTCTGTGAAGACGTTCCACTGGCCCGTCTCAATAATCTCCTCCATCTCCTCTCCTGACACCTCACGCCCCACGATCTCCATCTGCCTTTGGATCTGGCTCTTACAGTTCTCCCTGTGGCTCATCTCAGCCTCATTATAGTCAAACATGGCGTCGCGGAAACCGTTGCTGATGCAAGCATATTGGGTTCTGGCGATGCGTGTGATGGCAGAATTTGACCCATGTGCTTCTTCCAGTTTGTGGGCTGTGCCGTCCATCTCCCGCAGCCGAGCTAGAATATTCTCAGCCCGGGACTTTATATCAGCACCGATGGCGTTAGAGTCCCTTTTGATGGTGCTCATGTTGGTGGTGCCATGGAGCATGCGGGTGTTCCGCTCGCGGAGCCTTTTAATCTCCAGGCGGATGAGTTGTACCTCTTTGTGGATGTCTTGCGACTGGGAGAAGACCTCCTCCAGATCCGGGCTGTTGTCGAACACCACCGCCTCTTGGTGCAGCTCCTCCAGGTCCACGTTGCTGAAGGTGTCGGAGACAGTGGACTCCGCGTACTCCATCTCCTCCACGTGGCCATTGGACACCTCCTGAAGGTGGCTCAGTCTGTCCCTCATGGTTCGGCTGGAGATCAGGAGAAAGTTACAGATGCAAAGATGATTTTCTGTGTCTGGTTAGTTTTGTTCTAACTTACTGCGCATCAACAACACTTTGAATTTAAGACACATTCAGGAATTGATTGACTCTTTACCCCCATATAGGAGGTTGAGAGAACAAAATCAAAACAAAATACATGAGCCAACCACAGCACAAACCCTCTAATTTACATGTTTAAACACATCCACTTCTAATTAAAGTTGTCATGCCTGTTTGAAAGTCCTTTCCTTCTTCCTGCACATTCAACCCAGCCAGTACCAATCACTGGCCTAACAGGTTCTCAGAAGAATAGTCAAAGGTGTTGCTTCTCACCAAACTAGTTCTTTTAACTTGTGATCGCGCTGACGTCTCTTTCCAGACATGTATCTTAACTTAGAATTAGTTAATGTTCAATACATACATCTGTATTTTTTGTTTTGTTTTGTTTGAGAAATAGAAAATAAAATAAATTCACAAAATGAAGTAAAGAGCCTGGTGACATAATAGACCGGAAGTTCTCAAACTTCAGGAACTCTAATGACTTTACAGTCGAATCTTCCTTCTTTCAACGGAGAATATGAGCTAATATTCTAATCTGGGATAAACGTTCTGTCCTTTATGTTGAAATCTCCTGCATAAAATATTGAAATGTACAAATTTTAAAATGGTTTTCTGGTTAAATATGTTCAAGGTAAATGGTAACAGGCAACTTCCAGCTATGTTGTGGGTACTTTAGGCTTTAATAACATAAAAATATGCTACATTTTTTTAGCCAGGGGTACGAAATAAAAAGGACAACTGAGAGTATACAGACATCCTTTTATAAAAACTACTTGATTTGGGTAATCTGCCCTTTCAGTAGAGAACAGTCCTGTAGGCTACAAATAAAATATTGTAATTTACAAATGTTGACATTGTTCCAACAGTCACCTTTGTAACTACTTTAAAAAATGAAATAAATACACAGCAAATTTGTGTTTGAGGCCATGTTTGCGAGCCATCATCAATATGATTATTCAAACTTATTTTATGATAGACTCCAACATCTCACGACCGCAGCATTAAAAAGTAAAAGATCTGTACCTGTTCTGCTCTGGTCTCCACAGAAATCAAACGTTGTCCTTTACTGTGAGTTGCCCGCGGTGCCACGGCACCATCCTACAGATCTGATACGAGCTGTTCCTGAATGTGAGCAGAAGCGAAGGGCGCAAAGCAGCTATGTTTAGAGCTGGAGATTCACCTGTGGTTGCTGTTGGAGGGGGTGGTGATGAGTGGAGCCATGCGACTGGGATGATGTGACTTCAGGAATGAGGCCCGGTCGGTTTGGCCTCGCGGTGGCGGCGCATGTCAGGAGCGTCAGTTGGACACCGACAGTTTGAAAAGGACGAGCAGCAGCAGCAGTGGTGGTGGTGATCCACCTGAGGGCTACTTTAAACTCGTCTCTATACCAGGGCTCGGTAAACTGAGGTGACGCTCCGGACACGTGCTTCATAACAAACAGATGTTAATCACTAGTTTCTGCAACTTTATCCGAAAACTTGCAGCTTAGGTGGACGGTTTTATTTGGGAGTGGTCATGTCTGTGATACTTGACGGTGCAGGAGGACGACCTGTGATGATCTGACGTCATGGTTTTCCCAGACACACCCTAATAATGGCTTCAAGTACAATCTCTCTCTCTCTCTCTCTCTCTCTCTTAAAACATTTTTTTTTCATTTTAAAAGAGGAACAAAACAAATATATATACATGGGGTTGTTTACAATAACATACAGGGACATACAAACATACAAGCCATATATGTACAATATACATATAAATCAAATAAATATCCTGTAGACTTTAAAGATAGTCAAAGTTTTAACGGCCTTTTTTATTGGATGATTTGGAAATTCGGTTTACATATTGTTCAACGTCTGTCAGAAAAAGAATGAAACAGGGTATTGCTGGCGTTACTGCGTTTTACTGAGGTGTACTTGATAAAATGACAACTTGTAGTGTACAGGCATCCCGATGACTGGCCCTTTGTCTTAGCAAAGTCACTTTCTCTGTATCCAAAAAGAATTAACTTTTGTTCTCTCTTCATTGAAGTGTGCCCCCCCATCTTCAAACAGGATCAAGACACACTCTCCACAGAAAGTTAATGTTTGGCCCGTGGCCTTGTGTGTGTGTGTGTGTTTCTGTGTGTGTGAGCACTTTATGTGACCTTTGGCCTTTTGATCCTGGGATGCCTGTCCCATCACATGCTGCTCTGACATAGATGACTCTCTGGTCGCATATTGGTGGTCTGGGCTATCTCCAAGGTTCTTCTGAATCAGCCTGAGACATGGTTTTATTTTGTGTTGTTTCTCATGAATATGTTGACAATGTGCAGTTTTTTGAGTGTCCCAATATTTTCCAAGCCTATATGATGAGGTCATAGGTAAAAACCGAACTCTGTTTGATAATGAGTGACGCCATCACTAAAATAAACGACGACCATCACAGTCCTGGCGTAATTGAGAAGCTGCTGCTTTCAAGTGCGCCTCTGATTTATGAGTTTCATCCTCACAGTCTATTCCCCTATCCCTGCCTGGCTGTATTTTACTTTTTTTATTAGTATCTCACCCCCCTGTCATTATGCAGGGTGGTTTGTTTGAGTTATTGAGCATATATATCATATCATCATATAAGTATATTATGGGGTTGTTTTTGCGTGGCCTCCCTCTGAATGCTGAAATGTCCGACTGTCCCTGAAGCCGCCGCACCTCCTGCAGGACCCTGTCACCAATGAACTTTTCTTTTTGTTCCTCCGGAGGTTCCGGACGCAGCAGGAGACACGAACCGGAGAAAACCCGTAAACATTAGAGATAAACAGATCGAAACACACGGACATGAGGTTGTCTATACTCCGCAGAGCCTGTGGCAGTCTCCGGATACATCCAGGAAGCAGGGGCAGCGGTGTGGCGCACAAATGCCCACCGGCTGGACCTGCGGGCTGCAGGCTGATCCTCCGGCCGGCCAGCGGCTCCTCCAGCGGGGGAACCAGCCCGAGAGAGGCCGTCCGCCTCGGGAAGAAGCACCGGAGGGAAGACGGAAGGTTTGAGAGCGACAGTTCTTTGAAGTAAGTAAAAAAAAAAATCAGATACGTGACGCATTAACTGTTTGTTCTGTGTTGTTTACTCATCATTTTTGTAAATATCAAAGTTAAAAGAAACAATAAGAAGCCGTGGAGGAGAGTTTGGTGTGAAACGATGCGCGGCGGACGGTACTTCCGGAGTCCCCGGCGTGTCTGAGCCGCGAGTAGTGCACGTGTCCCCGGTAACGTCCGAGGGTCTCCAGCTGATGTAACTTTCCTTCGTTGTTGCTAGACTCACGATGAGAAAGTGTCCCTGAACTCACCGCGAACTGAACTCACACAGATGATGCTCCGACTTTAGGAGACATGTCCACATCACTAGCATCACCACGTGTGTGTGTGTGTGTGTGTGTGTGTGTGTGTGTGTGTGTGTGTGTGTGTGTGTTTGTTTACATGTTGATAAGTTTTAATGAAATTCACTAAAACATTGAAGAATACAATGGCTTTTATGTTTATTTCTTATTTCTCAATGGTTCAATTATCAAAAGCTGGATTTGATCTGGTTATGATAACTTTATGGATACAATATTGATAAGTGTATTGATCAGGACCAATCAGGAGGAATAGAGTCCCCATCTTCTCTATCGCCAATAAACACGCAACTATTTGTATTTTTCCATTTAAAAACTAGAATGGTACTCAGAAGAGTGCATACATATACGCCAAGATATGTATGATATAATTTCAATAGATGCAAATTTTTATTCTAAAATGTACAAAGTCATGTTTGTCAACCACATAAATGTCTCAGGGTCTTTTTTGCATAATCCTGCTACCAAGCAAACAAGTGCAGATGAAAAGATGAAATCAACTCCATGGTAATATTTTCTGCTCATGTGGGAGGTGGTGTTTCAGGTGGCTGCAGCAAAAATGGCCATTTTTTTCCCATTAATTCTTTTTTTAAAGAGATTCTACAGGATGGAACAACCTATTTTCACATATTTTATTTAAATAGTGAGATTTGGGGAGTTAATCGCATAATTTATAACTGTGTATTTCTTCCATTCCACACAATTCCTGATAAGTAATGCTGAATATTGTCTCTTTATATGTTGGATCTTTAACCTTATGTATATGTTTGACTTGAATCTAAATATAATATGAACCCTGTGTGAAGCCTTGACATGGTTAATGCAGATCGCTAACCAGTTTATTTTCTCTCACAGGAAAGTGGTTCAGAGCACGAAGGAGGCAATGGTGGCTCTGCAGAGAAAGAATCCCTCAATCCAGCCTCTGTTAGCCATTATACAGGTATTTAAACCACAATTAGAGGCACTGTGTTGGGTTTCTATTTATAAGTATATAGGTTTCAATCTTGTGGCAGACTCCCTTTCTATGTCAAACCTCAAATTAAAAAGGAGTCTAAAGAGGGTTTACTGCAGAGCTGAGATAATACACGAGTGGCCCCATTTCACCTTACGCCTAAGAGTTGTATTTCTCTACTGAAGCCATTGAGCATTCCTGTAGTATAAGGTCTGTGAGGTTATTTCACATTGTGCTATTTTATTCCTAAGGCAGGTGAAGATGACGGCTTGTTGGAGATCAATAAGAAAATGGCCGGAAAGGTATTTCTCTCTCTTTCTGTTTTATTGTATTTTGTCTGCAATTTTGCCCATTTATTCACAATTCAAACATTTCACCGTCTCTTGGTCCACAGATCGGTTTGAACATCACTCAGCTTTGCCTGGCAGAACAGTGCAGTGAGGATGAAGTAAGTGAAACCGACTCACTCCCTTTGTGCCAGAACATTAGTCTGGGGTGAACTCTTACTCCCCCTCATTGTTTAGCATGTCAGTGCATGAGAGATTCTTCCCTGTGGCAGTTTGTTGATGCATCATGTGATCAAGGTGGATAAGTGAAAAGTCAAGGTAATCTGAGCCTAACACAAGCTTTTACGTCATTTTATTACTGCTTAAATATGAGTCAGTATTGCTCGACTGTTACACTACCGATCCCTCATTGGGGATCAGTTCCGTGGTGTTTACTATCTTATGTAACTGGTTGTGGGATTCACTCTCCCTCTCAGCTGTTGGTCTCTGCGCTCAGCTGGAAGTTGACTCTTGAAACTCACAGAAAACAGAAACCCTCATAGGAATAGCTCAGACATTTCAACTGACAGTGGATGATTTACATCACAGTACCTGGCCTCAGGAAGCCTCTGCTGCTCCACTGATCTACTGCTCTACTTTTGCACATATTTTCTCTCCCTCCCCCCTTTTTTCACCCGCGTCAGGGATTTCCATCAGCAGCTCTGACTTGTTAAATCTGAGGGTGCAAATTCTTTCACCCTCCCTCTCTTTTATGTTGTTAACACCACACATGTCCTTTACTTTTTGCATGTGATGTCTTGGATTTTGAGTATTTGTACCTGAATAATTTTCAATCTTACGTTTTCACAATTATTGCAGCTGTGGTTTGTAAATACTGTTGATTTTTTCCCCCTGTGCACTTAGATTATAGAGGAGGTGTTAAAGCTCAACGAGGACCCCAGGGTGCATGGTGTCTATCTCCACCTTCCCCCGGCTTCACTCACCAGTCGAGTGCTCGACGCTCTCAAACCTGAAAAGGACATAGATGGGTAAAAAAACCATTTGATGATTAAGACACGGTAGCGGAATTGTCTGTTGTCAAATACAAAATAATCTTCTCAAAAATATGAAAATGTGTGTAAGGTTTCCTGCCTTAAAAACTTCTACCAATACCTCAGTATGTGGCAGCCGGGCAGGTTTTAGTAAATCAAAAGTGCATGTGTCTCTGTCCAGATGGAGATAAATGAATTTACTCTCGTGGTGCTGGAGATTTCTGTCCAAATCAGAAAGGGCTGAAGAGAATTAAGTAGAAGTAGATGTAGTGTGTGTGTCTTCAGCAGACAATTAAATTAGCAAATTGGCAAGATGCCCTTTTTAATCATCACAAATTGAAGAGAAGTGGTTCAGATGAGGACAAATTATCTAAAGCACATTCATTAAAAGGTTAGTTAAGGTTGTCCTCTGACAGACTGATACGAGCGACTTTATGTCTGTTTTTATTGCCTGATAAAATGTTTCCAAACAGTTACAGTAAATAGTATAAAAGATTATTTAATGGTGTTACACTCCTATCATTAACTCATGAATTGTGTTTTCAAGTCTCACGAAGGTGCTTGACACGCTCATCATCAGCACTTAACACATCGTAATGCTTTTGCCAGTAAAAAGTGTGAAGAATAATGCCTTAATTTTGATATATTATATATTTATGTCCATATTTGTCCTTCCATAGCATAACAGATTTGAATATGGGACGTTTGGTACGTGGAGACTTGAGCAAAGGCTTTGTGTCGCCTATGGCCAGAGCTGTCCTGGATCTGCTGGAGAAACATGGTGAGTTTCTGCAAAAGGACAAACTATACAGACACTTTGAAAGCAGTAGTGAGAATGTGGCATCAACAGTTTGAATCCATGGACCCAGACCTCCTTGTGTCCACAGTCCAGGCTGGTGGAGCTGGTGTGACGGTGTGCAAAGTGTTTTCTCGGCACACTTTGGGCCCCTTAATACCAATCATTCTTCACTGACCAAGTGCGTCCCTTTATGGTCGTAACTGACCCAACATTAAATGGCTATTTCAGTCTTTCACACAGTTACTTGGGCGAGCCACCCACATATATCAACAGCCGTCCAAGAATATTTCATGACCCAAATAAAAAATGTTTTTATCCGTCCGAGAATACAGTGCCAATCTGTGTGCGATTAATAAATGGATATTCTCCACTCGCTCTACCCCCCCCCGTACCTGTTTTTCTGCTGTAGCGAGAAGCATACACTGTTGCTCTGTAGTAGTGCGCCATGAAGAGAGGTTTAATTCTGTGGAAAATGCATGACACCAGGCCACAGAGCAAAATTCCCCTCAAACTGGGGTAATGAACATGACAATCAAGTCAGTGTTCTTCAAAAGCTTCCCCAGTCACCAGACCTGAATTTAATAATTGGATGTGGACGTGTCAAGGAGTGGTTGACAACATTGGGACGTACAAGAAAATGGCAGACTCTGCACGCTAATTTGAAATGCGTGCTTATCCCCACAATAAGTAGAGATTCACTAATTCTATGCATTTTCCTGCATGGAAGCTGTTAAAAGCCTATTAGTCATCCATGTTTAGATGGTGAGCACTTGTATTTTGACCATGGATTTCTACATTTGGGTTGCTCGTGCACATAAAGCATTTAATGAGTTGCACAACTTGTAAGTTTATATCTCATGTTAATCGACTTGTTTCTACAGATAATCAATTGGAGGGAAAAACGGTGTTGCTGGTCGGAGGTGAAGGACCCTTCGCGTCGGCCCTCCAGTGCCTGATGGAGAAAAGTGGAATGGCTGCTGTCAAGATCAACTGGAGCTCCAGAATCCTGAAGCAACAGGTGTGTTTTGTTTGTGTTTGTGATCATCTGCTCTTCACACACTTCACACACATCTCAAATAGTCTTTACCTTTCTCACTTAACATCCTGTCGTCCTGAAAGGTGGCTGTTAAAAGTTTTCAGCTTGGTCCCTGAAAGAGAAAAGTGTCCTTTGTGAGCTTTGTTGTTTTTCTTTTAAGTGGAGACTTTCTTTTGACTGTTGTTGTTTTACAACTGAAAAGTCTTTGTCTTCTTCTTATGCTCCACACACTCATCTGATTACTCTGTCAGTGCAGTTATTTGCAATTTTACTTGTTTACCACATGGGGTCAGTGTCTACAATATCATGTAACGGAACAGAACTTCAACATTTGTACTAGTTGAAAACATTTTTTCTGGTACATTTGTCATACATGTTTATACCTGTCATACACAAGCTAATGATATAATAAACTTTATTTATATAGCATTCCAAAGTGCTTGTCAATGGCAGAAAAATAAAACAGACTCGTCATAAAATCATCAGCAAAGCACACACTACTGTCTTCTACAAATTTCTTAACTTTATTCTAGAATTATTACTTGTCTCCTTTAATCATTATATTATTTCCCTCTTTTTTGAAAAAACATAAAATGTCCTTCTCTTTCCATATTCTAGGTGATGCAGGCGGATGCTGTGGTCCTGTTGGGGTCTGGGAAGATGGATGTCCCATCCACCTGGTTTAGACCCGAGGCTGCTGTCATTCGCTGTGAGCCAGGTATTGTTAAAATACAAAAATAATTACATCACTCTTCATGGAGGGTTAGTGAAAATAAATGACACCTCTTGGCATCACACCCTTGGGTTTTGCACAGATTTTAAACCTCACCGCTTCAGATTATACTTAAAAGCATTAAGTGTTGCAGTTCACAATGAAGTCAGCTATAGCAAGCTGTTCCCCAAGTCTTTACCACTTTTTCAACATTCATATTTTTATTCAACAATGTGAATTAACCGTACTGTTTTCATGTAGATGACCATGCCGCAGAGACGCCCTCTGAGTCTGAGTTATGGAGCCTCACAGCAGCTTACAGGACACAGGTACATCTTTGTTTTCACCCCATTTTCTTCAAATGTTTTGTCTTTGTGGTTCTTCCCCACCTCATTCCGACTGTTTCTTCTCTTCGTCGACTAGAACGTGGTACGTAGTTGCAGCCGGTGGATCCAGGAGCAGCAGTACCGACCCTGGCGTCTGCGAAACCTCAAACTGCAGCCGCTGACACCAGTACCAAGGTATAGACCACTATTCTGTCATGGGCTGCTTCTCTACAGCTACCTGGATGTGGAAGCTTTTCTTGTGTCGTACTGTTTTCATATGTTTACACATGAATATGATATGTGGGGCTTTCCATAAGGACATAGAGTAGCAAATGGAAATTATTGGTTATGTTTCCTTTGGCAATCAAAAAAATATGTAATGTAATGTTGGCATACTTCAGACTGCTGTGACGTCCCTCCCCTGCTTTCTATGACGGCACGGCTGCAAAGTGAGAACAGTCGAAACCAGCACATTTACAGAGCATAAAGGAAAACAATATATGTTTTTGTATTTCTTTGGAACTGTAGCAGTAAGAGAAACCTGATGTAGTTTGGGAAACGCAAGAAATCACTTGTGGGAGTAGTAGTAGTTTCATAAGTTCTTGGAGATCCTCTTGAAGCCTGGCAACGTTTATTATGCCATTTATTAAACATCTGATTAATTAAACAGATTAATTAAACTTGTATTTATATAAGCACTCATTACACGGCTGGTGAGGCTTATTAAATCAGAGAATTAAGGCCACAGATAATTAAAGGCCACAAAGAGCCGTAATAGTAACTGAGTAGTGTCGTAGTAGAGTCAGAATGATTTATCATGTTTTCTGTGTTTGTTAGTGATATAGAGATTTCCAGAGCTCAGATGCCCAAACCAGTGGACCAGCTGGCTCAGGAGGTTGGTCTGCTGCCAGAAGAGCTTGAAGCCTATGGCAGGAACAAAGCTAAGGTCCGACTCTCCCTGTTAGACCGACTTCATGCTGAGCCTGATGGGAAATATGTACTGGTTGCTGGGTGAGTGTGACTTACTGATCTGCTGAATTTCCTTCAGTGCTCTCTAGTGCTGAAATTAGCGACATAATAGAAGTAAGCCCTACTGGATACCATTAAGGGGACGATGGCAAGCAGTCAATCTGTCCATACTTCATTAGTAGTATTTGGAGTTTTTTTCTGAATTATGATTCCCAGTAATACATGTCATAGCTTGGTTGTACAGTGACTGTGGTCATGAAGTTAATGCATTAATGAATTCATATTCTTATTTTCTCCACGTCTAGTATAACTCCCACCCCACTTGGCGAAGGTAAAAGCACAGTGACCATCGGCCTCGTCCAGGCTCTCACCGCCCATCTGAAGCTCAACTCCTTCGCCTGTCTCCGGCAGCCGTCCCAGGGACCCACGTTTGGGGTTAAAGGTCGGCTATGATAATTTCCATATCCTTCTGCCTCTCTGTACCCTCTGCCTTTCCAGTGATTACAATATAATAAGATACAGTAATATCCTTTCTCATCTCATTCCAGTAATCATTTTGTTTTCTCTAAAACAAATAACTTAAAGGGATAGCTCATCCAAAAATTTGAATTCACTCATTGTCTACTCACCACTCTGCCGATGGAGGGGTGGGTGAAGTGGCTCAGGGGTAAACAGTGTTGCAGCCAAATCCAATACAAGTGAAGTAAATGGTGACCACTTTTTCAAATGTATAAAAACAGAAAAAAACAGAAAATGTCTCCATACTGCTCCTGTGGTGTCATCCAAAAGTCTGTGAGCCCAGACATTCAAATTTGTGTCGAAACAAGGTCATTTACACTATGTTTTTTATCCTAAATGTCCTCTTATATTCTCCTCTGGAGTTCGAGCGTGGATCACAGTGGACATTTAGGCTAAAAACATGATGTAAATGACATCAACTTTGAATGTCTGGGCTTGGGTGAACTGTCCCTTTAAGCCTGAAGCTTTATTTTCATGTTTTTAAGGATGTCCAGCAGCTTGAAATAGTGGAAAGAATCTCTAAATTTTGTTTTGCTTCCTGTTGAGGGGGCTCTGAACACGGACAGAGACTGGCGCCCAAAGCAGCGGCAGCACTTAGGAATGTATCAATAACTGCGCGATAAGCTATCTTTGTCAGTGTGAGTCTAGCGTTTCGTACCCTGCTACGTTTTGTGGCGTGGGTGGAACGGTTCACCCAGAGTCCAACACGCAGCATTCCTCCTTTGTGCGTCCCTGCCCTGTTGTCTGCCTCTGACTGTGCTACTACTTCTTTGTGCCTAGGGGGAGCTGCAGGAGGGGGATATGCCCAGGTCATTCCTATGGAGGAGGTAAGACACACAGAAGGACTGGCGGTGCTTGCTTCAAAAGACTCAAGACGTGCAGAGAGTCCCACAAAATACGCACACTCGCAACCCCTGGAGCTGTGGCATAACATTGCTTGTGACTATAGGCTCTGTCTCTAAAGACGGAGAGGGAGGTTCAAAGCTGCAGACACGTAGTCTACGCTCTGACGGCCTCCTTTTTCTCGAAACAAAACACCAGCTTTTTGTTATGCATGTTGCTTCCATCTCTCAATCTTCTCTCTCTGCGCTCCTGTTAAAAAAAAAAAAAAAAATCTAATGTTTAGTTTCCTGTAAAACGAAGGGCTCATACCAAGCAGAGAGAATATGAGTCATAATATTTTTAAAGACGGAGGGGAAAAAGTCGAAACCTTGTGAAGGTTACTTTGTTCTTATCCTCATTTATCATGTGATACATTTACAGCCTTTGATCCTGTATTTTCTATGAGGTTTTATTATCCTTCTGCACCGGTGGTAGCCAGAGGATTTATGTTTTTTAGATGTCCGTCCACCCTTCACGTCTGTGAACGTGATAACTCGGTGACACCTCGAGGGAAAATGTTAAAATTTGGTCCAGAAGTTCACTTGGACTCGAACTGATTTAGAATTTGCTAGTCAAATGTCAAGGTCAAGGTCTGTGTTTTTTGACCTTGTGAATACAGCATCTCAGAAGGTAGTTCTCTCAGATTTGTCACAAATGGTCACTTGGCCTAAAAGATGAGCTGAATAGATTTTTAGATTTTGATGGTCAAAGAAAACTTTGACCGTAAGTCGAAAATTAACGCACTGATAATGACAAAATTTCACACAAATATCTAATGTGAGATGAATGAAATGAAAAAGTGATTACGTTCTATTTCCAAAATGTCAAAGGTCAACTTCACACTCAGCTTCTTAAACACACACACATTGTGTACTAACACATAACAATAACAGTTCCTCCTTTTCTTTTTTCTCCTTTCTTCCCCTCTTATTTCATCCTCCAGTTCAACCTCCATCTGACTGGTGACATTCACGCCATCACAGCTGCCAACAACCTGGTGGCAGCAGCCATCGATGCCAGGATGCTCCACGAGGCGACGCAATCAGACAAGGTGACTCAGCAATAACTTTTCAGCCCATTCGCACACAGAACTTCAGAAAGTGAACCTCCCTGTGTATACATACTACAATCTTATTATGTGGACATGTCAGAGACAGCTCTGTATCTGTGAAATCCCTTTTTGTATTGTGTGTTCGCTGTGATGCTTTCGACTCAGGACCTTAACCTAATCTCCCCCCAAGGCACTTTAAATGTACCTTTTTAAATGCATGTACTTCACAATATTGTACCATAATGTTGTCTTGTACCTCTAAGGCTCTGTTTAATCGACTGGTCCCGTCAGTGAATGGAGTCAGACGGTTTTCACCCATTCAGATCTCCAGGCTTCGTGTAAGTCTGAACAAAATCACTTGTGTCAATCACAGCTTCTAACCCACGAGATTGTTGTGCAGTTCTTGTTTGGAGAATATGTGTCTGTCCACTAGGGGACCTCAGTGAGCCTGTCTAGTTACCTCCTCCCTCATGACGTTTTCTCCAAATATTTGTTTATGCCTATAATAATAGAATAATCTTGTCTGTTTTTATCTCTAGTATGGCTACTGCTATTTTATTTATTGTTAATGTCGAATGATGTACATTTTTAAACATTAAAATACATATGACAGATGTCGTGGCGATAGGAAGGAGAAGTTTTAACCTTAGTCACCTCAGTGTTTGTCCGTCCTGTTGGATAAAGGTCTGTGGAATGAGAACTTAATAGGACTATAAAATATTTATTGCTCTTAATGGACGGAGTGAGAGAGAAATAGTAAGAGCTCTCTCAGCAAACCTTTTAAACCTGATGGCCTCATAGTAATTTAGTCTGGATTTGTTTTTTAACTGCTTGGTTGATACCGTGCATCCAGCTAATGTGGACATATTCAGAAGTGTACTGCTACTTTAAGTATAATTATAGAAATTATTCATTTATCTCAATATATCAATGAATTGCTGTATCTAGCATTAGTGCCATAGCTTGGATCAAAATCTGGTGACACGAAGAGCCGAAACCAAAAAATTGCACTTTTCCAAGTTTCCAAGTTCTTTGATCTTTCTTCTCTCTTCAATTCCAGCGTCTTGGCATCAACTCAACAGACCCAGCGTCTCTCACACCACAGGAAGTTAGCGCCTTCGTCCGTCTGGACCTTGACCCTTCCAAGATCACCTGGCAGAGAGGTATATCTACAAGTGTAGGACTTAACCCAACTTAAGGGAAATACAGTTGAATTTCAGTTCGTCTCTGCACCACCTTTCCCCTTAAACTCAAAATGAAGACAAAAAAACAGAGTTTAAATGTGGGAAATATATGGACTGTAGATTTTCACCTTGATATTGGGGGGGTATGCAGTGATCATGTTGACTTATCAGGCAATGTGATGTTATATGGTGTTGGCAGTATCAAATACACAGGTGGAAACTGACCATCGCAAAGCTGCTTTCATTGGACAGTGATTTGAAAATGTCAGTGTAACATTTTGTAAAAGTTTCTGCAATCATAGAATCTTACTGGTCAAAACCAATATAATGGTTATGACACAAATCTAATTTAAATAGATGTCTTGACAAACGTCCCATGGCCCATAAAGATGATTTTTGTGAGGAATGTCAGCAGATGCAGTGCTGAATTAAAAGTACTTTCCTTTTTTTAATAAATCAGTCTTTATTAGTACAGGCTGTTAAACTGTAAACCTGCCTGTTTGGACTGGTTTGTTTGCTTTGTCTGTGGTGATGCTGGTTGCAGCTTTCTTTCTGAAACTGTAACTTGAATCCTCATCATTGAAAATCATTGATGACAACTCTGTCTGTCCTTCATATCGAATGAACACGTCTTATGTAGGAGTGTTGCAGGCATTAGTCTGAGGATGATAAATGTGTGTATAATATGAGAGGGATTATCTTCCTCTGTGGAAGCTGTGTGGGTTTAAAGTTGTTAGAACAACCTGCCCTGTGCTGCTATGACTGATGTGGTATTTACTCCAGCGGCTCCACGGGGGGATTCTCCAGAGACGAAACCCTGGAGATTAAAAACAGATTTACCACCTAATGTTTCGTGGGTGTGACCGGCGTGTCTGTGCGCTCGTGACACAAACCATGTTTTTTTCATTTTCCCTTCCATTACATCAAACCAGCATGAGAAAATAAGGGAAGACTGCTGTGGTTTCCTTGCCAGTCGTAACTACTGCAAACAGAACAACTGCTCTCTAGACATTTTATCAGAGAGCAGGCGAAGCGCTGAGTGAAGAAACTTTTAAAGTGCTTTCACTGTGTCAACACCTACTCACAATAAGAGATAACAATTTCTCTTTTTGTCAGTTGTTAGGATTTTTATGTGTGGAAGCCTGAGAATATGTGATATTTGATCCGGGCTGTAGAGGCATAAATCTTCTGTGTCTAAGGGGTCAGAACAAATTATATTTACTATTTTATTAAAAACGTATGTGTCTTTTCTGTCATTGATATTATGGAAGTTTTCCCTGAGCATGAAAACTGGCGCAACATCAATGACAGACAAGTCATAAACCTTTAAAATCTGATATTTTACCAGATGTTTGGCAAGAACTTAAAATGTCTTTTTGTCCTGATTTTCCAGTTCTTGATACAAACGACCGTTTCTTGAGGAAGATCACAATTGGACAGGCGAGCACTGAAAAAGGACAGATCAGAGAGGTATGCAGCTTTAATGCCTTTACAATCCCGATTCCTCTGAATTTATGACATTTCTTTTGAAATATTCTGGCACCTGCTGTCTTGGTTTTGTGTTTTTTGGACTGACGCACCCACAAGTTATGATGCTCACTCACAAGCTGGATTCAGACGTGCACTGAACCCCAGACAATCTCCTGAAATTATCCGGAGAGGTGAATCTCAGATGGGGCTAATGTGAGAATACAGCAGGAAAAGAAAATGCATATCTCAGGATGAAATATGGAAAGACAACAAGATTCAAGAGCTTTTGGCGATATGGACAGACGCCGGTTGGACAATCTCCTGCTTTCTTCATTCGTTAAAGACAAACTGTGTGCGGACATTCACCGGAGCTCATGTCTGAAAACTGTTACCGACAGTGACATCACTGCAGAGGCTTTGCTGCTGGGTGTCATTTACATGGGTGGAATATTATCATTATGTAGTTTTACAGTAATGATGTCTAAAAACCTACTCATACACACACACACACACACACACACACACACACACACACACACACACACACACACACACACACACACACACACACTCACACTCACACTCTCCACCGTTTCCTTCTTTGACCACGATGAATTCCAGAAGTATTTCACCCGTATGTCTGTAGTAATGACTGCTAAATGAAATCCTGTAAATATACACTTTACCTCAATTGGAAGCAAGCTGGTGTAAGTGAAAGCAAATGTTTAAAGAAGCAGAAAAACGACCCGCCCACACACACACACACACCTGGAGCAACCTCTAAGCGGGTTCAGCATATGCTTACATTTACCGCCATCAGTTCGTCCACTCTGTTTGCCTTTCATTCCTGGCCCCTCCCACCCTCCTCCAGTGCTGGATACACTATAGCCCCTCAGGGTATTATCACTGGGAGTGGGAATAGCAATGTTGTGTTCTTTAGTGGATTGATGTGGTTTAAGTTATGATTCTGTCTTTGGCCACGGAATGGAGACGTCTTTGGTTTTCCATGCTCTTCCCATTCACTCATTTTCTCTCCTTTCTCTCCGTCTTCAAGTTTGCGCTCAGTTTCACAGAAATCAATACAGAAAGTCCCCTCAAAAATGAGCTAAACAAGATGATAGTTTAATTATTTTTCTACAAAATCATCATTTTGAAACCAGGCCATGGTCATTTGACTTTTTCTCATGCTCATGTGATAAAGCTGGTGACTTTGATGTCTGGATCTCTTGTCTGCCAGTCACTGGGGGCAATTGTAGATTTTTTTATTGACACTGTGATCCCTACAACACTGGTCTCAAGACGAGTGAGACACTTTCAAAGCTATTTTTCCTTTTAAATTGTCACTTATCAAAATGGTGTCAAATATATTTTAGTTTGAAAGCGATCATTTTGCGTCATAGGTGCAAACTTACACATGATTTCACTTTCGAAACATCCGTGAAACTGCATGAATTTCAGTTTATTTGTTTCTGTTGTTTACATTTTGTTTGATTATTCTTTTCTCGCACTGCAGACTGGGTTCGACATCGCGGTGGCCAGTGAGATCATGGCCATCCTGGCTCTGGCAGACAGCCTGGAGGACATGAGAAACAGACTGGCATGCATGGTGGTGGGGACCAGTCGCTCAGGGCGGCCCGTCACCACAGAGGACCTGGTGTGTGTTACTGTGTAGTCCTTTCTCTCAGGGAGTGTGGGAATTTCAACTCTGGCCATGTCACAGTTTGCCCCGTCATCAATACATGTCAGAATTTCTACACTGAAGATATTCAGACAGCTTCAGTTTTGCCTCTCGATGTTTCTTAACTCAGTTACACTAAGATACAGAAAGGAGTTTGCAGATTGGGAGTGTCAGGCTTTGACTATTGGATTTTTTAAAGTGAAAGCTTAGTGTTTTCTGGCGGGAATTTATCCAACCCATTGAGGAAAGAGCTGTTTGAGATCGACCGCCCTCTAAAGCGTTTGATATTAAAGGTCTGTTGGCAGAGAGAACTGCAACTGAAGATGATGGATTGATACGAAAGATAGACTAGATAGATAGATGGATGGATAGATGGATATGAAATATGGATGGATGGATATATGAGAGACAAAAGATAGATGGATGGATATGAAAGATCGATATGATGGAAGAATAGATAGATGGATGGATAGATACGAAAGAAGGAAATATGGTCAGATGAGAGATACAAAAGATACATGGATGGATATGAAAGATAGAAATGATGGATAGATACAAAAGATAGATAAGATGGATGGATCGCTGTAAGAGGTTGATAAGATAGATAGATAGATAGATGGATACATATACTTTATTGATCCTGAGACAATTTACTAAACAAAGTGAATGAAAACATCTTCAACCTTTTTGACAACATGCAACTTACATTTATTAGAAAGAAACACTAAATAAATAATAATTAACATTGCTGCAAATACAGAAAACATTTTTAATGTATGACCTGCAACATTTCTCGGTTTTCAATGTGGTGAGTGCATTTCTTTTTTATCCTAGGGACACAGGCAGGGTGGTTGACGTGTAGAAAAACTCCTCATTGCCGTTATTAACTCTACTATCTGCTGTTTTCTGTCAGACTTTTCACCTACAAATGTCCTCATTTCCCACTTTTGCCCCAAACACACTGCAGCCCCACTTCCCCCTTTCAAAACAACGTCTCGTCTAGGTGTAACCTGTGACGAAGACGTTAGCCAGGCCTCTTCGCACCCCTCACCAGACCCAGATCTATGGGCTCAGCTGGCTGCGGTTTTACAACCGAAAGCTGCAGCCCAACTGTGTTGTTTCAGAGCCGCACGGGAGGATCCCCTATAAAGTTACATTAGTCCGGTTGGTCAGGATGCAAAAACATTACCACACCTGCAGAGCCAGACCCAGGGGGAATATGGTGTAGAGCTGTGTGTACACTACAGTATATGTGTGTTAGTGTATCCAGATTGATGACGGGGCACATTTTGAAGCAAATCCTACTCTCGGTGTTACTGTCGTGCTATTTATCATTTAAAGAACTATTTCTTTACGTCAGCATCAGTTGTTTGTATCATTGAGGTAAACATTTACATCTGAATCCCAATAACCTGTTCTCGTCTCTCATATTTCTTTCTTCCTCCCTGTCAGGGTGTGAGCGGAGCACTGGCGGTGTTAATGAAAGATGCCATTAAGCCCACCCTGATGCAGACCCTTGAGGTGAGACACCCACATAACCCCACTTAAATAGTCGTTATCCGGCTCAACGTAGCGTCTTCTGATGAATATCTCGTTGAAGAAATAGGCTGAGGGTCCGCGGGGAGAGGGGAAGCGTGCACTAAACCTACCTCTGCTGTCAGAGAAAAGAGCAGAGTGCTCCAGTGGGCGCTTTTAAGAAAGGATGATAGATTGACCTTTTCCTCCCATGGCTCTTTATCTTAATAGCAGTTTAGCAGAGGGCAGGTGGAGCTCTCGGTGGAGGCCACTCGGTCCCCACTTACACAACTATCAGTTATGGGTGTGACGACTTATGCCATAACACTGCCTCTCGCAGCATCTGCTTCTCATTTGGATTTTGAGACATTGCCATAACATGAATGGACATGTGATCACACAGGCACACAAGCGACCCTAAACTGTCCCTGTACTACGGAGAAAACTCCCAACCCTGGAGAAATGGAGGGGAGTGGAGATTAAACACACTGACGACACACTGATCATCTCTGTTGCTGCAGGAGTCTGTTTAATGGAAGCACCGAGTTTACAGACTAATGTCTCATTAACTAACATCAGGAAGGGATGAGAATGTGACCTTGAAAATAATCCATCCCCCTGTGCTCGTCTTCAGGCATAAATATGACTGATAGAAAAATAATCACCATTTTAACACAATCTCTCAGCTGGGAATATTTTTACATCACAATATGACCTTATATTTCTGTACAAACGGTTTTAAATTACATTGTGTGCCTCTGCGATTAACTCTAAAACATGTCTACACAAACCACTACTCTTAATGGTGAATATTATGTATTTAAATTTAAATTTTATTTTGTATTATTTTGTATTCTTTTGTCTACCTCTTTCTAACTTGCCTGCTGCTGTAACAACTGAGTTTCCCCGGTGTGTGGATCAATAAAGTTGTATCTTCTCTTGTCTTAAAATTGCTATAAATACAAATTAATTCTTGGATTTTATAAAACAAAAAAAACGTTTTCATACAACTATTAGGAAATCTTATACTACGGCTGTCGATATGGCCCAAAGTTATATTAAGATAAAAGTACTACACTGTGTTTTCACATTGTATATGCATTATGTTGTTAAATATTGAACTTTTGTAATATTTGTTGTTTATTTTCCCCTTAAATTGAACTTAATGTCTAATACGAGACACTGGTTAACCTTCTTGGGAGACTGGTGGAGATTTTTGTGATTTTCTGACATTGTATGGACTACATGATTAATCGAGAATCTATTTTACGCGTTGATCAAATGAACCAAATTAGATATTTATGTGTAGAATTTGTGTAAATGGTAAAAACAATCTTGGATAAAGCTTATCACTTAGTCTACATGGAAAATGACAGTGATTCCCAAACTGTTTGTCAGTCACTGAAGTTTATACTCCACACAATGTTTGCAGTCAAGCCTCTGATAACAGCTTCGACTTTCCGTTGTTGTTGTCGAGCTATTTTGTGTTTGTTTGCTCTTTGTTGGTTTCGAACAGAAAGCTTGATTACATGGCGGGATCGGGCGGGTAACACAAACACACACTGTCCCACATTGGGTGTTTTCATGGGTGTAGAAAGGGGGGGGGTGGTGGTGGAGTGGAGCATTCAGCAGAGATTTGGTTACTTTGTTTTTTCGGAGGAAGCGCTGCAGTGCTGTTGTGTGAAACTGTTTCCTGTGTGGGTTTCCTGTGATTTTGGTCAGGGAGCTGGTATCGGGAACCGAGCGGGGGCCCCAAGAGCTCCATGAGAACTTTCCGTTGAGCTTGACCGCCCGTTCTCTTTGTGCCCTCTTCGCTTGGGATGGTGTGTTTGTGTGTGTGTGTTGAATACAGACAGACGCGATGCAGACGTTGTGTGTTTGTCTGCGAGAGCGTGTACATTCCTGTGATCTCTCAGATGAGGCAGGAGACAAAAAGCACATGAGGAAAAAGCGGTAGTTTCTGAACCCACGTCTACAGTCGTTCCGTGCATTTTTCAAACTTCCTGTCTACGTGGAGTTCCACAGAAGGAAGGCGGGCGAGTAAAAGCCTTGATAGTCTACCCTGTGACTTCCGGCCTTTCCAGCTCTCTAAAAATCTCAGCTGGGAATATTTCATTAGCGTGGTTCTCTCCTGCTGCTGCCGTCGTGGACAGTACGAGTGATCCACAGGAAGAGGATATAGTGAATCTTCCTGTTATTGTTCGTCTCCCTTCCTACTCATCATACAATCCGCTTGTCCACTAAACCGAAGAGGTGATACGTTGGACTTCTCGTTTATTTCCACTGTCATCACCCTGTTGTCGCTCGTTTGTTTCCTGAATCGCTTTCCCTCGTGCACAGATGTGGAAAGTGTGAAAAGTGTGAGCGGGGTCGAGTTAAAGTTCAGTCGTTGCAAACACACATGGAAATCCACGCAATGTATGACGTGTGTGTGGTGTCATACATTGAGGAATAGGGGGAAAAAGGTTATTGAATGGGAGTTTTTGTCATCAAACTGTGTTGCCCTCACCTCCTTTTCCTTTTCCTCTTCGTCTTCGTGCAGTTCGATGCCGCTCTAGTCTCTACCACTATTTGCAAAGACAAATAGAGTAGTGGCAGCGTTTGTCAGGGCCTTGTTTAATAGTTGATTTACTCCCCCAAGAGGGAGGTTGTTTATACAGGCGGAGGGAGAAGTATGCAAACAAAAGCTTAGAAAATCGTGAAAGGCCTTCCCATCCTTCCCCTTTCCTCCTTCTCAAGGAATTTGCAGGCAGTGTAACAATGGGTCAGTTGGCTGTCCACCGTTTTTCATCTTGACCAGATTTCTCAGTAATTCTCCCTCACAAGGATTGTGACCTTGAAGAGTAAATCATCCCTCGGTGCCTGTGTTCTTTGATGCCTTGCCTCGTGTGCGTTGGAGTCACCCTGCAAAAATATCTTTGAATAATTCACAGTTGTTGCCTGCAAACCTTTTTAAGAACAGATCTCCTGTCTGTTAGATAACAGCAGCCAAGAGTCTGAGCAGCGGAAACAGTTTGGAGAAGAACCAACACATACAGTCGTTGCGACCTGACAACTGAATAGTTATAGGACACATAACACATGGGCGCTTACTCCTTGAGCAGCAGGTCCCCGGTTCGACTTCTGCCTGGCCGGACCATTAACTGTGTAAATACTCTCTCCCCTTCTCTCTCACCCCGTTTCCTGTCTCTATCTGTTTTTGCAACAGTATTTTTATTATATACATAACTCAAGGTGCACAGTACATATAACTTGGCATGTGAAAGTATAAATGTAAAGACACAACTAACTTATTTAAATTCTTGAGAGGAAAATACATTTTCCACATTATGAGGCAAATTTTGCCCATTTCTCTTATTGCAATGTATGATTCCAAGCAACAAGTGTAAGACAAACCTTGGTTTCTCTCTAAAGACTCAAACCAAACAATATTTAGGATGTGTCCCAAGCAACACATTATGATTCACCTCCAGTTTTACCTCCATAGCCGAGCACATTTCTGTCTCTCTGGTTCAATTACAGAAACTATTTCCACCAATGCTATTTCATCTATTGTGATATTTAAGTCAGTATTGCACACAAATTGCAGAAAGTCTCATTTATATGTTACAAGCAAGGTTTAGTTCAACATACTTCTGACCCAGAACTGGTCTGTTACACCTGCCCAGTAGTAAACATTAAAACTGTCAAAACATTTTTTTTTAGCTAGGCATTTCATGTTTACATCGTGTATATGGCATCTTTATTACATGTATTGCATTTTCCATTGTCTCCTGGTTGGTTTCTGTTTTTAAATCTTTGTAAATATCAACTGAAAGTAATTGTGTGTATGTGTAATATATACAGAAAACGTGCACTTGAAGTGCTCTTGTAGTTTGTGTGTTCAGTCTTTAGTGAGTAATTCAAATCAGCAGGGGGAGGAAGCCTGGCCCACAGTCGGGCTGGCGTGCCAGTCGAGTACCTCTTCACTTGTGCCTACTGTTTAGACAAACACGGTACCAGCCAAAGTGCATCCACACGTAAATATTTATCCTGGACGTTTGACTGAAAGACGTCGCATTTAGTATGAAAGAGCTGGTTAGTCCTTATTTAAACTTGGTTGAAGAAGTTGCTGTGGGCGACACTGTTTTCTCAACTCCTCCTGTATGTTTGTGTGCCCCTCGTCTGGTTGCAGGGTACTCCAGTGTTTGTCCACGCCGGGCCTTTTGCCAACATCGCCCATGGCAACTCCTCGGTGTTGGCAGACAAGCTGGCTTTGAAGCTGGTCGGACAGGACGGCTTTGTGGGTGAGAACACTCCGCCTGTGCATACAGATCACACACACACACGAGCGAAGGCAGATGCACAACCTCAAAACCTCTTGGCAGTGACAGACAACAAGATGTTAACTGCCGAGGCCCAGATGTGGAGGGATTTAAGCTTCCTGAGCCGATTCAATGATAATATACATTTTACAACAGTCGTGAATTTCAGCTTGTTCCTCTGCTTTGTGACCTTTAGCCTACATTTGTCTTACTCCTGGTTCTGGCTCCGTTCTACCTGCCTCGGGTCGTCCACCGCTCTGGTGTCCTGCTCCTGCGTAACTTTCTAGGAAACCGCTGGAGAGGTTACATTAAATAACACAAGAGAGAGGGGAAGGAAGCAGATTGATAATCTTAAGTGTGCCTGGAATGCTTTAGAGTAAACCACACTAATCCCCTCAATGTCAAAGCATACTTGAGTATTTCCACTTTTATCTGTCCATCCATCACCCTGCTCTCCCACCCTCTTATTGACTTTGGCAATAGAAATATGTTTGGAATGCATGCGTGTGCAAGTTTGTGGGGCTTGTGGTGCATTTGATGTACGTGCTACTCTCCTCGAGACTTGTATTTATGTGTATTTGAGACATTTTATTTTGACTAAGGACAATAACAGGTCAACAAGGGTAACTAATTAAGACAAGCTGTCATCTGGGAGCGCGGAGGCTCGAATGCGCTTTCTAGACCTCCACCCCACTTGTTTTCCATCTGTCCATCTCACTCCCTCCCTCGCCTGTGTGTTTGTTACCTGAGCCTCAGGTATGCCAGGAACTCAACCTGCCTCCTCTTCCTCCCTGAGCAGCTGGGATGCATGTACCCCCCGCCTCACCCCTTCACTTTCCCACAGCCTCCCCTCAGCTCTTTTCCCTGATGCTACAAACGTTACCTCCCTCGCACTGGAATCACTTTAAAGAATATCAACTAAACAGCAAACACAATCTGTGTATTTTTAAATGATCGAGTTTCATCATCAAGTTGAAGTTATTACTGATTTTGGCACAGAATGACATGAACTTATCAGACAGGGTTAAAAACACTCAACAACATCACTAGATTAACTAAACTACTTTGATTAGACATAAGACGGAAGTGACACTTGACATTTTGGGAGTGTCCCTTTATATTTGATAATTTTCTATATACTCTAAATGCTCAAGCAAATATGTACAAAATTAGTTTCCTTCAATATACTCTGCCTACAAATCATGGTGTAAGTGTCTTATCCGACCACCAGACCCTGCAGGTCCCCCTCAGCTGTGGGTAGAAACAATTTTGTTTTACTGCTTGCAGCTTTATTACAGTTTTTATTCACTCTCACTGGTCTCATCAGTCTTGTTCCCAACAGGAAACTATGCACACTACCTTCTAACAGGCACACGACCAGCAAACACCCAATGTTAGCATGTCACTGCATTTCACAGATCTCATTTCAACCATTGACTTGAGTTTAATGTTGTTATATGAATGGATGTGAAAGTGAAAACCAAAAACTACAAAAAGCTTTAATAAAAACTGGGATCTTTCTTTTGAAATCTTTATACGACCACACCACAATGTCTTGAGTTAATATACGGTTGAGTTTAATTATCTCCAAACCTTCCTCTCATGTGGCAAAGGAAGAACGTGAACTCTCAGTGAACTCACCGAGGCAGCGTATGAAAATACTCAGGGCCTGTGCTTCATCATGCTCAGTATTACAGTGACGGTTTTTCAAGTCACTTTGGAATCTGCTCTTAAAATGTCGAAATTTTGTAAGGGGGGGGGGGTGTAATTTCATCGTGCCAGATGTGAGGGATTCCTGTATCGTTTACAGTCTGGGGTATTGAACACAAATGAGATGTGAGATTTCCCTGACGGCAAAGCCTCATTAAACTACAGCGACAAATCATTTGGGCTTTTTTAAGAGAAGTGACCGCTGACAGATGATGATGTAAAATATTTTCAGCCTTCGCAGCTTTCTTCAGCTACAGCTTTAACTTGTATTTCTGTTTTTTTTTTCTTTTCTGCTTTTGTTGGTTTGTAATCGTAAACTGAATATTTTTGTTTTCCAAACCCCTCGATTTATTGAGAAAACAACCAACAGATAAATCCATAATAACAATAATTATTAGTTTGAGCCCCACACAGCACAGTTTATTGTTTGAAAGGAAGTAGATGATGGTGTTGATATAGCCTATTTTCCAGTGTTTTTATTGGCCAGGGTACTGATACCACTGCTCTGACACCACCCAGCTCGCTCTCTGTCTCTCTCTCTCTCTCTCTCTCTCTCTCTCTCTCTCTCTCTCTCTCTCTCTCTCTCTCTCTCTCTCTCTCTCTCTCTCTCTTTGGCCCCGTTCACAACAACATCGACCTTTTCTTCCCCTCTCGCTCTCTGGTCTGTTAAAGGTTGTCGCACAGAACAGGAAGCTTGCGAGTGTTTCCTTATGACATCCTCTGGGGTCACTCTCCTGCCAGTGTAACGTGGAGGGGGCTCGTCGTATTTGCTGTCGTTTCTCATTAGCCGTCTCTTTTTGTTTTCATTCCTTTTGTCTCTGAAGTTGATTTGCTCCGATGTATCTGAGGTGTGACTTCTCAGAAATACTCTAGTGGCACTAATGAGAAACACTCAATTCTGTCCGTGACCCAACCTATTGCTGAGTTTCATGCCTGCAGGTTTTAAGTTTGGAGGTGATGCAGCCAATGCATTCTGCTTGACGTTAATATTGTCATTTACATTCATTTCATTTTCAGTTTTATTTGTGTAGTGACAAACCACAACATGCATAATCTCAAGGCACTTTACCACAGGCTAAACAAACAGCCCATTTCCAACAGGCAGGTTTATAACAGACACTGCACTGGTTGTACTACAATTGTTCTTCCTCTTTTTCTTTTCTCTTGAGAAATTTCCCATCCCTCAAATTTAATTTTAGCTTTTTATCTCTTTTCCATTCCCTGTCCCTTTCTACCTCACATCTCTTCTTAGTGAATGTATTTGAGAACAATTTATCCAATACAATCTGAGTTGATTTGATTTTTTTATCGATAATCAAAAAACAAAATAGATCTTCTATCTCAAAGGAAGCAACACAAATCATTTCCTGAGCGCTGACAGCTTAACTGTTCCAGATAAATTGGGAATTTACTGTAAAATCTCCGCGCTCACACAAGCATGTAAAGGACATGCACATAATTCGTCACATTAATTTGCCTCCGGACATGCGTCCTGATCACATTTCCTCGCGTCCTTTAATACAATTAAATGACATGTTGAGAGAGTTAGCTGTTTGTTGTTATGTTCTATAAATGACTGCCCACGCACAAAAACACACACCTTTCACCAGGAGAGACAGACGTGCAGGACGGCCTGATAAATGAAAATGGCCCACAGGAAGTGGAGGGAGGGTCTGGACCAGCAACAGATGCTCTAGTGAGATATTAGCTAATAGAGCGTTATTATAATAATAAATGGTGATATGGACACTCAACATTGGCTGACAGCCCCTAATATTGTCTCCCTTCTTATGCAACTATTCTGAGTATCATTTAATTTTCTTTCCTCTAAAAATACGCCTTGTTTTATCGTTGAGCATCATCTTGACTGGCGACAGTCGTGGCGGGAAGGACGAACTGATTGGATTTTGGAGGTCAAAGTTGAACTTTTCAAACAAATGTGTAATCGAATTATACGTTGAAGTAATGACATTTTTCACAATCAAACAAAATCTAAAGGTCAACTCCATTGTGACACTGTGACATCACTGTCTTTTTTAAAAATGCTTGTTTTGGCCAATATTTAAAGCCATAACTCAGTTTTGAGGCTTAAAACTGAATAGTGGTTCATGCACACAGTATTTTTTATTGGTCTCAAGGATACGACATGCAGTTTTAGGGCATGTTTAGTATTTTAGTTTGTTTTTAACATTGAAAGTGGAGTTCTTATCCTTCACATTCAGTCTTTGTACTAGTTTATTATTTCAAAAGTATTACAAAAAGCCCTAGTTTCTTACTCGCCTGTTCACATACAAGGAGTTGTGGTTAATTTGGTCTATTCCAAAGCCGAAAGGATCCAATCTTGCATTTTAGTGCCATTTAGGATTTAACTCATACATCTACATCATATGGACTCATGAACAAATACCTAAACAAACTTTATTCCCCTGTCTGACAGAAAGTCTCCTGCACTTGACTTTATTGTTCTTCTCTGGTGGTCATCAAGAGTTCATAAGGCTTGATATTGAACTGAACTGGACTGTAAGGGTAGTAAATACCGACTGTCAGGTAGAAACAGAATTCAATTCACGTGAATGTCCCATCACTCATTTTGGATTTTCACACACCAGTAAAGCACCAGAGTTGTCTCAGAAGAGAAATTGGAAGTCCATCCTTTTTTGCCCTATAGCCACGAGTTGTTAAAACCTCACTACAAAACCTGAGGTGTGAAACAAACCTTCGTCTTCCTCTGAAATTGAAGCTTTGGCCAGTAGCGTGTGTTGCAGCACAATGGTGCCACACACATAACAACAGTAACAGGAAGTCTTATCTTAACAAGGCCGTCACTGCAGGTGGACTATTTGCTTTGTTTGGAGCCAGTTCAAGAGGCGTGTGTGTGGGTCTGTTCGTATCTGAGGCCCTCACGCTGAACCCATGACTCAATCCAGCGTTACTGCTCACAAGGAAACAACAGTCACACTCACTTCTTATTCCCACGAGGTCCGTGAACTGAGCCCACATGTGTATGAAGTTGTATTCTGATTTAATTCAAGCAAACATTATGATCAACATAAATTAAGTAGTGGAGAGGAAACAAGTAGAAAGATGATTCTGTCGTTCTGTCGATGGCAGTAAACTCTTATTATAGATTTATCAATGTGTAATTTCCTCTGTGTCCTCACAGTGACTGAAGCTGGTTTTGGAGCAGACATCGGGATGGAGAAATTCTTCAACATCAAATGTCGGGCGTCGGGTTTGAGGCCTAATGTGGTGGTGCTGGTTGCAACCGTCCGAGCGCTGAAGATGCACGGAGGCGGTCCTAATGTAAGTGAACACATCACTGTTAGCTTAATACACTCTAACCAACACGAGGACGGCAATTAACTATTATTTCGACTATCGATTACTCTGAAGCGACGATAGAAAGTGACGAACCAGAAAGAACTCCCATTTAAGAAGCTGAAATCAGAGAATTTTTAACTCTTTTCATTAAATAAAAACCCTCAAAACGATGAATCAATTATCCGAATAGTTGGGGATGAATTTAGATGTCGATTACCGATTGATTAATCAATTACTTGCAGCCCTTGTCAAAACAGTGACGTGTATCCGTGGCAACAACTTTAACAGCCACCTCTCCTTCTTGTGAATATTTCAATGCCAGGTTTCTTTAATTCTTCACGTGTAATAACGTAGGCACTCACATTATCTCTGACTTATTGGAATGTAGTAGATCAGCCATTAAACTCACATGTGATACATGTTGTTTACGCGATTACAGCCACCCCTCATGAACCGTAACATGCTGGTAAAGGTCAGGAAAAAAAATATTTGCTGTGTTTTTAAGGAGCTGAAACTCAATAGAAATCAATTAACCCGTTTACGTAGTCTCTGAAAGTTATCTCTGTGCGTATCCATTTAAAGTATACATTGCACTCTACACACGGGAAGGTTTCATGGCTTTTAAGAGATGATTAACTAAGAGCCATTCAGCTGTTTTTCATTAGTTTTCCAGCGTGTAGGATCACCTGCCGCCCCTCCACATACACACAGGGAACAACACACAGAACATGAAGGACATGTGGTGGCATGAAAACATTTCTGATAACTCACGAGAGTTCCAATTTGTTTTGAAATCTATTTGATTGACCCACATGTTTGTAATTAATACGATTATGGAAATCTGCTTAGAATTTCTTTGTATTTTACTATTACTCAGCATCCCGTTCACGAGAAGGAAATAGTAGTAACCACCGGCTCTTCTTTGGAAATGTTGAAAAAAAGTAGGACCAAGCCATGAAAACATCAGTTCTCTATAACAAGTAAATGTTTCCAAAAATTCAAATTTGATTGACCCACATTGCCATGATTAAAATA
This sequence comes from Hippoglossus stenolepis, assembly GCF_022539355.2. Taxonomy (NCBI): domain Eukaryota; kingdom Metazoa; phylum Chordata; class Actinopteri; order Pleuronectiformes; family Pleuronectidae; genus Hippoglossus; species Hippoglossus stenolepis. The sequence goes on from NC_061502.1 coordinate 13,598,852, forward strand.
ATTAAGAAAATCTACTTAGAATTTCTTGGTATTAATGTCTGGGACATTCATTAGGATTAGCAGCATTCACTGTCTTTTCCATGGAAAATTAGGACCAAGGCAAATAAATATATACAAAAGAATAAAACAATATAGAAAATTGTATCCATATAAAATACTGAGGTGTGTTAATATGTGATGTGTTTGTGTGTTTTCAGGTGTCAGCGGGTGCACCTCTTCCTCAAGAGTACATTGATGAGGTATGAGCTGTATTAATAAATACAAGCGAGTGCACACACACACATATATATATATATATATATATATATATATATATATATAAAAAGACAACTTTATAAGGAACACAAAGGTTTGCAGAAACATAAATGTCTTGATGTGGGCCCCAGAGTTTATACTGTGATTTTCCCTCAGGCCGAATGTGTGGAAAACTAGGGAAACGAGGCATTGTTTGATTCTGTGTGTGATGCAGTGAAAGAAGATCCATCTGCTACAAGCCTCCAGCTTACCAACATTTAATCCCCCACCCGAATGCATACATACAGTCCATGGCCCATTAACAGGGTTACGAGCAGTCATTCGATTAAAAGCACAAATAGAACCTTTGCATGTGGTTCTGTGGTTTCCGGATATGTGGGCTTTAGCAGAGTGGAGGTGGGATTCTTATGGTGTGTGTGTCCATATTTGGATAGAATGACTGGTTTCTCAGGCAGCTTCAGCTGAGTAAATAATGAAGCCGTATGAGCATAAGTTAATTGTGAGGCCTGTAACGAGAACCAGAAGTACTGAGGGAAAACAGAGCCAGGGAAATGAATTTATGGGATCTGTATTGCCTTACTGCTCTGAGCCTGCGGGCTGCACAGGCTGCACACACACACACACACACACATACACACACACACACATACACACACACACAGTGCAAGATTGCATTATTTTTGTTGAAACACGGAGTAGCTCAAAGAATAGGCTGTTAATGTTCTTGGAAGTAACTTGAGTTCTGAACGCACTTGCACACAACATGAGAATTACTGATTCTATCCTGTAATACATAACCACACCAAGTATAATGACTCCTAATACTAACAATATATGTATTTTCTTTATGTAAAACGTAATTGCTAACAAGGTGATTGGCATAGATTCTGATTTAACTGCTATTAGTTTGGATAAGTCCACCTAAATGGGTGAGAAGGAAATGAGGCCATTTAAACTAAGCTTACACAGGAAGTACAGATTTCCTGTCATGCCCATCAAAAAATATCCATTTACTACTACTCGGCAGGGAAAGAAAAAAGCCTCAATTTGAGCCTTTCGGTGCCGGGGTTTTATCTCATTCACTACACTAAGGAATTGTTGATGTTGTGTGTGTTCAACATAATAGGAACTTGTATTTATTTTAAGGGGATAAATATAGCTGGGCAGTAGAGATGTGATATATCTAGAGGGAAGACACACACACTTCATATCTTCACCCAAATCAATCTTGCTGTAAGTTATTAAACGGGAGAAACCCTGAAGCTACATGAATCATCTGTTTTATTATGATGGTTCATATATTTGGTGTGCAGCCAGGAATAGTGCATTTTATAGATCTTTTAAATTGACTTATAATCATGCAGACTTCCCCTTTTGACCTCACTCTGTTCCTCTTCCTCTGTGTCCTTCTCCAGAATCTGAGTCTGGTTGCAGGCGGTTGCCATAGCAATCTCAGAAAGCAGATCCAGATCGCACGTCTGTTTGGGATACCGGTCGTGATGGGGCTCAACGTCTTCAAGTGAGAAACATGCAGTTATTAACTTATTCATTGGCCTTAGCAGTAGTGATATGATTCTCCATCTAATTATTTTTGCCTTTTAAATACGTACTTTGTTGTCATGGCCACTGCTCACATTTCCCCTGTGGTGATCCCTCAGGACAGACACCCAGGCAGAGATTGACCTCGTGTGTCAGATTGCGAAAGAGTGCGGCGCGTCTGATGCCGTGCCATGTCACCACTGGGCGCAGGGCGGGCGAGGGTCTCTGGAGCTGGCCCACGCTGTGAACGAAGCTGCCAGCAGACCCAGCAACTTCCAGTTCCTGTACGACAGAGAGGTGAGAGCCGTGTAATGAAACACACATCATCTTGTTTGATGTCTTTATTCAAGTTGTATGACAGGCAGCCGTCGTTATCCCTGATCCTTTCCCTTTCCTGTGTCGGTCACTCTCTGTTTGCAGTAAATGATGATGGTATCTTAAGGAGCAAAGCCAGAGACTGTGAGGATAAAAAACAAACAAAAAAAACATCAGCTGGTTTCAGTTAGTGAGTTTGGGAAGTTGTGACTTAAATTAACTTATTCTGTTACACTGACATGTGTTTGTGTGTGTCTTTGTGTGCACTTATTTGCAGTGTGCATGTGCCTAGATACCACGAGTCCCAACAATTGGCGTACAATAGGCCAAGGACTGATTAAATTAATGCAGTCAAATTAGTTAATTACTACCTCTGCCAAGGAGGTCATGTTTTTACTGTATTTCTTTAGTGTTTTGTTTTGTCAGCAGGAATATGCAAAGGGTACTGTACTAATTTTCACCGAACTTGGTGTATGGCTGGGGTACGGGCAAGGGAAGGACCTAGGGGCGTTCATTCACAGTCATTAACGTTGCAGAAACTGGTATTTTTTATATTTCTAATTTATAAGAAAATATTCTACGAATCTGGATATTGAGATCTGTGTGTTCATACACTTTGAAGCAGTTGGTCAGATTCTTACCTTTTGCCTTTTTTTTTTCCAAGCGCGAGAGAGATTATTCTCTTTGACCCGAGTGCTGATGTGTTTTCACCTCTGTCACGTAGATGCCGATAGCAGAGAAGATCAGAACAATCGCCCAGAGAGTGTACGGAGCGGACGATATCGAGCTGTCTCCAGCAGCTGAAGCCAAGATCGATTACTACAATCAACAGGTGAGATCAATGCTGCTGCTCCAACACGAGCCTGAGATCCGGCTACATTGCCGTTAAGAGAATCCCTCGTTTAGTCACTTTGAGTGTTTGTACCGTAACAAGCTTGTGTGTATAAAGTTGTAAAAGTGGCTCCAGACAGAAGTCATGCAGCTCATCTCCTTTCTCTATTTGTGTTTCACTTTCTCTCACTCACACTCACATACACGTTAATGCATTACATTTTCTATTTCCTTTAACCAGGGCTACGGTGCGTTGCCCATCTGCATGGCCAAGACCCACCTGTCCCTGTCCCACATGCCCGACAAGAAGGGGGCACCCACGGGATTTGTTCTGCCAATCAGAGAAGTTCGTGCCAGCATCGGGGCCGGCTTCATCTACCCACTCGTGGGAACGGTACGTGGTCAGAAACAGAAACAGCAGACTAATGCTAACTTCATTGATTGTGACTTATAGGTCACAGGTCTATAAGTACTTGCATATACAGCATACAGTTTTTAATTCTTTCTTGCCCCATATATTTCTTCAGTAATCAATCAAAGTCTACAGGACTTTGATCCCGCAGCTTTACTTCACTATCACGTGTCGTCCATCATTCACAGTCTGTAGTTCAAAACATGTTTGTTTATGTAGCTCGGTGACCAGGTGTCAAAACTCCAAATGACTATTTACTGCCCAAGACACTGAATCTCATTTTACAACCCAGCGCCCTTCCTTCACCTTGTTACTGTAGCATCCAGCTCCAGCACTGGAATCTCCTGCTGCTCACTTTGATCACTCAGGGACGTGGGCAGGAGTTCAGCTGTACTAAAAAAAAGTTAATGTACAGCCCAATCTGCACTGTAGTTCATGTTGATGTTGTTTGTTGTTGAAGCTGAATTCTCTCCTCTCTCATTGAGCTGGTTAGAGCTGATTTGCTGGAGCCTCTCGGTTGATGAAGGGCTGGGCAGGAAGGAAGCGGCTTCCTGAGCGTTTTGCGTCCCGCTGTTTCACCAGTGTGCCCTGGGGGATGGGCTTTGATAGGCAGAGGCCTAGGTGTCAAACGCCGGGCATGCTGGGAAGGGGTGGCAGTGTCTTGGGGTGGCGTCTGTCCAGCATCCCCGCCATGTCTTTGATCTGCAGTGGCCCGCGGAGCCACTGGCACGCTGATGACCCTTGAACTGTGACTCGTAACCCAAAGGGAGTCTCCAAATAGTTCTTTGAACTCTTTGGCTTAGCCCCTGTCTGCCAGACTGATCCACTGATTGAATTGTTAAAGTTAGAGAGAGGGTGCAGTCCCACCCTGTGTCCAGGTGGGCCCCTGTTTGTCTGTCTCCAGCCAGACCATTTTTGGAATAGTTGAACGATTAAATAGACAAAATGCCACAAGTTAATGCCCAGAACAAAAGTAGATAAACCCAATGGAATATGGGCAGAAAACCTCAGCATCATACTTCATAATAATAATGATGTAATAGGCAGGTATCTTCCCGGAGGGGCTGCAAGATTATGAATAGTTTCAAACATGGAGCAGGAGTTGGAGTAAAATAATAAGTTACCAAAACTGAGGAAATTATATTTTGATGATAATCCCTTGTTTTTTTGATCTAGTACTTTTAGACTTTTTTGTATTTATAGAGTGAGCACACTGTTGTAAGTGTACTTCTTTTCTCTCTGACTGTGGAGACCATTGTTATTTCATTTGATCATAACTGGCAACAGACCCTCAGGTCACAGTTGACTCGGAAGAAGCAGAAAGATCTCACCAGTAAAACTCCTGAGGCGATGAGGGGCGTCAGTATTGGGGCGGGGGGGGGGGCATTGGATGAGGGTTAAGGGTCTTTACAGGGTAAAGAATCAGGAAGGGGCTGATGTCACTCTTCAGATATGTGAGGGAGGGGTCGCAGGCAAGAACAAAACATCTCTGTAGAGTTCATATCCCGCCAGAGCAAACAGCAATGCACCGTTGAACACAAACCAGTTCAGATATATTAAAACAGCTCCCTCGACATTCACCATGGTTTAAACTGGTTAATGTTTAACAAGATGGTTACAGGACTGATTGTATGTGAAAGAAAACACACACGAGATGAAAGTAGAGCCTCATTTATTTGGCCTCAGTTAGTCCATCAAGCTCAGTTCACATTTTAATCTGAGAAATAAAGCTCCCGTCTCAACCTCATCCTAATCTTTACATCTCATTAATATGTTTTTATTCCGTATATGCATCACCTTATATTTGCCCTGACCACAGTTCACTCTAACCATTTTCTGTTGTTCGGCCGAGGACGTTGTGTTTTCGTGTTATTAGCAGGACTGAGCAAAACCTTCCCCACTGGTTTCCATGAAATGTTTGTGGAGGGGTGGGACATGACCCAGGGAAGAACCCATTACATTTTGGTGCAGATCCTGATCATGTGGCCGATCCAGGTTTTTTTTTCATTCATTTCTCAGAGAATAATTCATGGAACTTGATGGAAAACAAAATCTGAAATATTTAGTGGACTGATACTTATGGGTTTGTGCGATTTGGTGCAGATCCAAATAAAAATTCATATCTAATAAACACGGTTTCACAAGGGGACTGCTGGGCCTTGGCAGAGCCGGGTTGCTCCTGAGTTATTACTCCGTGCCCTTGTAGTTTTCACTGGGATGTTCATCGTGCTCTCACAGGTGAGTCTCTTCACTGCAGCTCCACTTTTCCTGTCACTGAACCATTCATCCCCTGATGATAGTCGACATAAGCAGCATCACTTTGACTTTTAAATTAATGTCATTTAAATTTCACACTTACAGTAACGCCTTCACTTCCCTCCCTCCAACGGTTCAATAATCCTAAATGGCTCAAGTGTTGGCTCGTGAATTCAGTTTCACAATCTCCACAATCCTCTTGAGCAATTGTCCTGATTGTTGACGGAGACTTTTCTCCAATAAAGTCCGAGGGGGTTAGAAATCCAGCTCCATCGTCCCCTCCGGGGTTTCCCCTGACAAAGGCACATTGTGTTTGGGTATAATGCGAGGACTTATTTGGCAGAGTGGAGTTTCCAACTTTAGCCACAGAGGGCTACGTGTTTCTGCGATTGCCAACTTGTTCTCAGGCTCAAGAGGAGGAGGACGGGCAGAACAGTGCATCTTCTGTTGCTTTGAAAACTTTGATGGATTGTCTTCACAGTCAGTAACATCTTGTGAGTCTGGATGCTGGTGGAGTAAAGCCTCCAGGTACATGATGGACACCTCAGATCACTGCAGCAACATCTGACACCTGCAGAGGTTGAGACTTGGGATATTAAAATATTGACTCAGGTTGTGTTTAAAAAAGGTTAATTGAAAATTCTTTAGATTTTTTTTTTTTTTTCAAATTTAACTGCTGGACATAACTGTGATTGGCTTTAACACTAGTTGTTGTATCCTGCTCACACTGTCGGCTCAGGAGGTAGAGAGGGTCGTCCACTAACCAGAAGGTCGGTGGTTTGATGCCCACCTCCTCCTGTCTGCATTGAGTGTCCTTTCGACAACATACAGGATCCCAAATTGTCCCTTGTCGACAGTGATAGAACCAGTGCTGCACAAAGAAGTGCTGTGTGAATGTGTAACGGGTGAATGGGACTTGTACATAAAAGGGAGTGGTTGATAAGAAAAGCGCGATATAAATACACTCCTCTCAAATTTGTATTTAACTTTTAAACTGCACTTACATCACTTTGCACTCAATATGTTCCATGAGAAAACAACGTGATGCAGTCATACTGACGTCCTGTAAGTCCGCTCACACTGACTCATGTGGTTAAAGCCTTTTGATGGACGTGGTCAGGGCAGCGTCATGTAACCGTCCCAGCTGACATCACACCAGCCTACAATGAGCAGATAGCAGATAGCATCAGCTCTGTCAGATTGTGTCGCACGTACTCCCTGCTCTGTCCCTTCATGTACTCACACAGTTACGTTTCCGCAGACAGGAAATTGTCCGGTCACTTACTCCTGTCTCGTTTCCACTAATGGGCCCATAAAACTGGCCCCGGGTCAGAAGGAAGGAGGCATGCAAAGAATGCCTAATGAGCTGCACGATTTCGTTTTTTTTCAGCTCGGACTGGACGATCTGACTGGGCAAAGTGTTTTTATGGGTCACACAGTTGCTTTTGATCAAATGCAGCGAGCGGACTACACTTTTTTACCGAGATCTGCGATACGTTTCTTTTGGCACGTGACAAAAACCTTCAGTTGCCGTGTTCCTCAGAGCAAACGCTGTCAACATCCGGCCTGTCAAGCTGTTGTTGACTGGACTTGGTTTAGTGTCCATTCACATGCTTTCTCATTTTCATGTCACAAATTTCATTAGGGAGAATTTCCCCTGTCAGATGTTTGTTTTTGTTCTTTGTGAATCAATCTCTTGAAAAACTCCTCTCTCACGGACAGGAGCGGCCTATCAGCTGGCTATTGTGACAGGGTACAAACACACACACACACTCTCTCTCTCTCTCTCTCTCTCTCTCTCTCTCTCTCTCTCTCTCTCTCTCTCTCTCTCTCTCTCTCTCTCTCTCTCTCTCTCTCTCTTCTCTCTCTCTCTCTCTCTCTCTCTCTCTCTCTCTCTCTCTCTTCTCTCTCCCTCCCTCCCTATATTGAATTTATGTTAGTCAACTGACTTGTGCATGGAGTAACATTTCTATCATTTACCTTTTTAATTCTTTCACCTTTTCGTATATAAAACGCAGCTTCTTATTTCTACATATTTGACAAATCAAAAGTGTGATTCTTAAAAACTCCCTGAGCGTCTGCATTGCCTCTTTTCTTCCGGCCACTGATCTTGATCCGCGGTTACGGTAGCTGCTCTTACCGCTATGTCTGCGCACACCTCCTTCATTTAGCCTCGTCCCTGTGAGGCAGCCTTTTGTTATCGATATTGTGATGTCATTGAGAACAAAGCAGCCACTGTCCGCCGCTGAATTCATCACTTCTAAAGTGGAGGTTGTCAACACGTTGAAGGTCCGTGTCTCTGGAGTTACACGAGTCCAGATTATAGTCATTGAGCCCCGTGCACGTTGATCTTATTCTGTCTCATTTCCCAAAGTTTAGACACCAGATCGTAATGGATTCTCGTCTGCGTGGTGCAGAACAGCTGTGTTGTGGTCAAGCCTTCCACATGAGCTGCTGTTATTATGTAGATTGTGATCTTACCTTCTTATGAAGTCACTACAAAAGTTTTCACCTGCTGCTTTTCTTCTTGTTCCTCAGATGAGCACGATGCCCGGCCTGCCAACCCGACCCTGTTTCTACGACATCGACCTGGACCCGGTCACAGAGGAGATCACCGGGCTCTTCTGAGCATGCTCCACTTAATGATAACCATATCGGTATTAACACATATACATTAATAAAAAAGATTCTACCATTCCGGTCATTTCACAGCGCTGACGTTATAGGTAGTTAATGTTTATATAACCTGTTTCATGAGGCTTTATTTTCTCCCTGGAGTTTCCTACGGTTTACTACATGCGCCCGCTGCCAGGCCTCCAGTCTGTGAGGCTGCACTCGGTTCATCAGCTTGTTTGTGGCTCAGGCTCTCTGCTGTTTTTAAGATCTTCAGCTCCATGTGTGCATCGTAAAATCCATCCACCCAGCGCACGTCTGACAGGTTTTCATTGCGCTTCCTTCACAGGAACATGTTCTAAAGAAAACGCACAAAAAATACAAACGCAGATTACAAACTCGTGCTGTGTTTGCACATTTGTGTGATAAAGCCAAAGATTTTCTCTGTTTGGAAAAGTTACTGAAGTCTTCAAACCATTTTGACATTTCTTTTTATGTTTTATTCTTTTGTGGAAAACAAGCGACTCAAATGTCCCCCAGTGGTGCCACAGATTTTATGTGCATCTTAAGCTTTTGTGTATTTATTAACTAAGTTGCTGATGCACACACAAAAAGCCTTTTTATGGTATTTACGTCTTTTTTCTTACACCTCTATACTCCTAACTCTTAAATCACCACGTTACAAGTTGCACTCGTTATTTTAAGTCAGTTTTAAGATATTTTTAAGTATTCTATTTTATGTGAGGAAATATATCCAGCCTGTAATCACATTTCAGTGTTTACCCCAGGAAATTGTGCAGCAGAGGAGCTATAAAATACCCTCACTCGTTTAATAGATGTCATTTGCTGTGTTAAATAACACATTTCCTGTTTTTCTCTGCTTTATTTCATTACAATGTTCTCATATTTTATGATATTTCTGGGGGGTTTCCTTAATTTCAAGCGAGGTGTCCCACGTCTGCAGTAGACGGCTGTGGGAATTTTACATTTTAGTACAACACATTCATCTCTCTGAGTTGCTCCCACGCAGGTGGTGGCTGGTTTACATGCAAACTAATGAATGTATCGCTGCTGTTACAGTTACAAGCTAGTTTTGTTTGTCTGATACCAAATCCAGAATCTGTGTCCTGACTTGTGCCTTCATGATTTAAAACCTTAGAAATATCATGATGTGACCGTAATTATGTTTAATGTTTTGTTGTGGCCTAACTCGAATATCAGATTTGAAGCCATATTTTGTATTCTTCTCATGGACAGTTGTGTGTTGAACATTTTGGTTCTCATGAACTAAATGTGCCTTTCAAATAAACCTTTCATTCACTCCAAAGCCGTGTGTTTGTGTTTTCTTCTCAACCAGCAGTTGACTTGTGGTTCAGCTGTTGTTTGGTCACATGCGTTTTCTCCCTGTTGTCTCCTGCAAAAACAGAAACCTTTCTCTGTCTCACTCCACATCACAACTTTTCAAGTTCAGCTTTGCGCCCACAGGAGAGGGGGCACATATGCCTAAAAAAAAAAGTCGATGATTGGGGGGGCCCCCCAGGCAGCACCCCAGGGTCCAGCACCTGTCATTATGAGGTGTTTGGGTTTGCAGCATGGAGCCGATGTACGTGTGTGTGCCTGTCATAGCTGGCATTCCACACCTGCTCACTTTGTTATTCCCCGTGTTCACCCGGCAGGATCTGGCACTTAAAACTACAGTCAGGGCGGCAGGAATGTCCTCATTTGTACAGCAGTGCGCCAATGGCAACGTGTGTGTGTGTGTGTGTGTGTGTGTGTGTGTGTGTGTGTGTGTGTGTGTGTGTGTGTGTGTGTGTGTGTGTGTGTGTGTGTGTGTGTGTGTGTGTGTGTGTGTGTGTGTGTGTGTGTGTGTGTGTGTGTGTGTGTGTGTGTGTGTGTGTGTGTGTGTGAGAGAGACAGAGAGACTGAACCCTCTTGTTTTGAGCTGATGACAGATTTGAAGACGTGGTGTTGATGAGGTCGGGGCTTTGTCATTGCTTTGTAACGCGCTGGAAAAATCCCTGTTTCGTCATGTCGGAGTTGTTTATGTTGAGCCTCTGCCTCGCTGCGGGGAACGTTCCGCTTGTTTCAGCTCTCATCTTTTACCTCTCATATTTAATAGAGCGGCTAATTTCAGTACCAAGGACAGGTCCCCTCAGACGTCGGTGTGGGTTTGAACTCCCGACCTCCTGGAAAACTTCTCAGACGATTCCCGGCTGCATTACATGTCTGGGCTCCACCAAAAATCTCAGAGCGTTTCATTTTGCATCTTGTTAATCTGATTACTTACACATTTCTTGCAAGTTTGACACCATGGCTTTACTACAGCTGCTGTCAGACGTGCACTGAAATGTGGAGATCCCCTCCACAATCCCTGGAGGGACTGTGGACTGTTGATGTGCAGTAAACACACATGATCTCTGCAGCAGATTGAAGACGTTACATCCTGCCTCTCCCTGCTGCTCCGCCCCCTCGCCTGCACGCTGGGGAGAGTTTCCCCTGCTGTCTCTCTGCTAACGTTTGCTTTGCTTCCTGTCACGTTTGGTCCCATGAATTATCCCAATTATGCAAAATTGTATATATACGCTGTCCTTTGTTTTTTTTTCTTCTTGTTTTTCTGAGCTAAAGCCTTCATTTGCTGCTTGTGACAAAGTATCTGTCTGCACGGTGCCCTCGGCCAGACATCCAGCCTCAGGGCCACATTCTTCACTTGGCCGTGTCTATGTGGGAGAAAAACTGCATTTCACAACATTTGGTTGTCACATTTAAAGATGTGTGTGTATATGCTGTGTGTGTGTGTATGTGGCTGCAGGAGTCGACACTTTCCAATCTGTCCTAACATTCAAAGTTAATGCTTAGATTTGACAAATACATCTTGTTTTGATGGTTGTTCCTTTTAAATTTAAGTAAGACACTGATTGTATTCGGACAAAAATCCTTGAGTGGATTCGTATTTCCAGTAAAGTGTGAAAGGTCTGTTTAAGAACGCTCGGTGCTCTTACATCATGAGATGAGCGGTAAAAATCTCCCTCCCCCGTCTTACTCTGCCCCCCCATCCCCCCGTCGTCTATCAGATGACATCAGCACTGCCACTCCGAAGGTCATTGATCACTCAGCTGCACATGTGTAATGAGGTTTCCTTGTCTTGGTTCGCTCTGTCTTGTCTCTCTTATTCTATGATTATTTAATTTTTTTACAACAAGAATAAACAATATGATGCTTTACTAGTCTGGGATGATTTTGTGCCACAAAGGTGATGAGACAATTTTATTCATGGGGGTTTGGAGATTCTGTTGTAACATCCTCCTGCTTCTGAAATACCAGGGTCAATACTGTGCATTGCATTAACGTTGTAAGACTTTGTGTGAAATAAATCATTTTCAAAATGTAAAATATTCGCTGTTCCCTTCAAAGTTTTCCTGTCTCGACTGACATAAGACGTCTTATTACGTTATTAATGTCCTGACAGATGCTTGCATTTATCGAATATCATAATATAATTGAAAACAACTGAGTTCAAGATCCGGAGTTACTTCCATAACCACAGTTACAGCTTTTCTCATGTCCTGTAGAAACGTTAGTAGTTCAGGTCGAGGGCTAATGTTTCTGAGACTGTGTCATACAGTGTCTTATCTCGGCTGCTGGGGAAGTTGCCTTGTCCCTTCTAAACAAATAACCATTAACAGATACGCCTCGACTCCTTTGATTCAATTGAACACTGTAGTTCAGCTGCTTCATGAACTCTGATTGTCGTTTTTTCAGTTTTTGTTTTGTGAATTTCATTCCTGTGGAAATAATTGAAAATCTATTGAAGAAGCTCAGTGTTCTGGCTCTATTTGGGCCATCATGCCAGCTGGAAGGTCATCATGTGTTTTAAAGAGACGAGACAGACCATAATACTTTGGGGCTGACGTGTAGGTTTATACAGATACTATACATTGGCTGAAATCATGTTGGGAGTTGAAAAATCTCTTGTTAGCACTGACAACAAACCTGGACAATATTAATGTAAATAAAGGTGTCATCTGCGTAAATGTGGACTTTTTTGGCCTCGACCTTTTGAGGAACGGACGAAAAAATAACCATTTCAGGAGCGAACACGTTGCGTGGACATTCGACCAAAAATCACTTGAGTGAGTGCGTCGCATGTCGGGGGGGGATTTGGGTAATGTGGGACACCCAAACTTCAATCTGTGGATTGAATATTAATAATCATAAAAACAATTGGTAACATTGAGCTTGGCATGCATGAAGTGTTTGCTAATGATTTCCCGAAACCCCCCAAAGATCAACGGACTGACTCTTACACCAACAAGGTAACAAAGAGCCAAAAGAACAAAACGCTCTTTGTTTTACACGTAGACTTGATTGTTTACGCCAGATTCTTCCATTAGCTCATCATGTGTCTGTGGTTACTTTGATTTCTCTAATTTGATCTTCATGTGTCACTGCTGTCAGCACTGTGGATGGAGCAGGAGCTCTGAGGCCGTACAGAACCAGTGCATGATGGGAACTTAAATGCAAAAAATCACTGGTTTCTGTGCGAGTGGAACCCCACTTCAGCTTCAGAGACGTCGTGGACCATCGATTGTGTTTTTCCACAAAAATAATGTTATAAATTGAACGTTTGCATTGTTATTTGTAGACGTTTTGCTTTATATCTATTTTAGTCTTTAGTCCAAACATCCAGGTCAATCCAGACAAGTTTTTGAGGGCAAGTCATGTCCTAAGAATTTTAGAAATTTCAAATGACTACATAGATTGGTGCCATAAACATGAATTAATGCGACGTATATCCTCAGTTTATTTTCCATCTATTGACTTTGCTGAGTCTTTTTCTAAATAAAATACTCATATAAAGATTATATTGGAGTATTTCTCTGTTCAGAGTGTTTGTTTGGGATGCTGTATGCTGTGTTTGGGGTTTTGCTGCAGCGACCCTCCATCGTCTATAGGCCTGTGTGAACTTGGCTTTGAGAACTCGGGCTGTAATTTGCACGTTCTAAAATTCCAAACAAAATACATGTCCCCGACCGGCAATTAACGTTTAAACCTGAACATCATCTCCCCATCGGAGAGAGGCAGAGCTGCTCAGAGCATCGGGGACAACAAGTGTAACTGTACGAAACATCCAACCAGACAAACTATGAAGCTGCGTTTTTTGGGAAACTCTTGATAGATTTGAGCGCTTTTCACATTTATTTCGTTTTTACACAAACCACAAAGAAACATGGCTGTTTGTGTGACGTGAAAAAGTTTCACCACAAAGTTTATTTGCATGTAAGAGCAGATGTTAACCTTGTTAGCCAGAAATAAGGGCGGATAAAAAGAGAGACGAAGATGTTGTCGTGATGAAAAATGTTTTATATGTATCTGGTTTACGCAGTTTTACTACAATCGATATCCTTAAGATAATATTCAAAATGAGATATGGTAAAAGTATAATGTGCTAAAGTATCCGAGGTAATATTCCTAATTGATAACTTTAGTCACGCCAACAAAGTTATTGTTAAACAGCATTGACATATATTACTTATGAAGAGTTGAAAAGTCAGAAACCTCACAACTTTCTTCACATTTTCAAATGTTACACATGTTAAATAAATAAATACACAAATTTCTCATGTGAAAGAACCTAAACTGTCTTAACTGTCTCAAAAACTGTGTTCAAACAGGTTCCCTATTTCACAGCTTATGTTTTATTTGGCTCTTTGGTGTTAAAATAAAATACGATAAAATGAAGCACAGTAAAAGTATGAAGCCACCTCTTTATGAGTCCCTCGTGTGTATTAGTAGTGTTTCTATAAAAATCTTTTTTTCTCACATCATGTGACAAACCAACACGTTTAGATTTCAAAGTTCCTCGTGTAAGTTTTGATGTCAGCAGGATTTACTCTCATGTGTCAGAGATACGTGTTTTTCTAACATCTCTAATTTAATTGGCTTATCTCTGTGAGCAGATCTAACCTACTTCCTGCTGGGGGCGGATACACAATAATCACATTAAAAAGATCTATGTGTGTGGGTCTGTGTGTGTGTGTGTGTGTGTGTGTCTGTATGTATGTGTCTGTATGTATGTGTGTGTATGTGTGTGTGGCATCCTCCTCTTCTGTCTTTCAGATGGTGCATGTCTTTCCTCCATTAGTCTGTGATGCTGCAAGGCGGAGCCCCATGTGACCCTGAGGGGAGGTGTTGGAGGAGGTGGTGATGGAGGAGGAGGAGGAGGAGGAGGGGGGTGTCCTGTAAGAGTTTGCTGGTCCTCCTCACTCTTCATCACTCCACATCCAGGTCACCCCGGGGCGGAGCTGCCTGCACTGCACAGCCAGCCGGACGCGTCTCGGATACCCTCATCTTCTTCTTCTTCCTCCTCCTCCGATAACACGCACTTCTCTCTCCGTCCTGGTCGCCACCGGACGTTCATTTTTTCATCCAGAGCGAAAGTATAACCGCAGACAGGGCCCCCTTCATCCCCGGTGTTCGCCATGGGAGCAGAGAGCTCAGTGCAGCGGGACGGGAAGAGCCAGGAGGAGGATGCGTCGGCTGCAGCCTCCGGGGGGGAGCTGAGCGCGGAGCTGGAGGTGCTCCGGGAGGAGGGAGGCGGCGCGCTGGACACCAAGGTACCGACTCCTCTCACTCCATCCCCCGCCACCGGCACACACACACACACACACCTCCTGGCACAGGACCGCAATGTCACCTCACACACATACACACACACCACTGCGTAACTTTATGCGTCTGTACCTGGTCTGTACACGAGCCAGTTTACCTGTGTGTTTGCAAACATACCTGCCTCCTCCTCTTCTTCTTCCTCCTCCTCCTCCTCCTCTTCTTCCTCCTCCTCCTCCCCCTCCTCTATCCTGACCTTCTGTGCGCATCGTGCTGCAGCGCACACGCTCCATGTGCGCGCCGCGGTTTTCTGCTGAGTAATGTTTGGACTTGTTCTGCAGTGATAAAACAAAACCCAGCAGCAGCTCAGCTCGGTTCAGATCTACAGACTCACACATGGACTCTGCAACACTCTGGATGAACAACACACACACATTCATGTTGTTGTTTGTATGAACCTGACATGTTTGGAGCTCTTGATTGAATTAACACCACAAGGACCAGACTCACGTGATTTGTGATTACACTCATTTAATCTACCTTTTTACCTTTTTACTCTAAATATCTACAAGAAATAATATATGAATACATAAGCTATTAAATATTAAAAATAGTCAAATTGTATTGCAGAATGTTTCTTTACAGCAAAACCTAAATCTAAAATAGAAACCTTTCTATTTATTCTACTTATCAACAAATAGAAAAAAATGCCTTTTTTATCTTCCTCCTACAGGGGAACATTAAAAAATATAATATTAATGTAAAAAGATGAAAGAAACAATATTATTATTTATTATTATTATTGCAGTTATTATTAATAATAATATAATAATAATTGTTATTATTATTATAATCGTGTGAGGGGGGAAAGTGGAATAATGCATACAAATGATCAAATATAATTTAAAAATAAGATTTTCTATAAATTAATCATTTAGGGGTTTTTTTCTTCACAATTACATTTTGTGTCTCATCCTCTGCAGATGTGCTGGAGTCACAGGACCCAGAGAAAACACATCAGAGCTTTACAGTAGACTTAAGTTATCAGTTAATTTGCTGATTCTATTTTTTTTGTTAATCGTTCCTTCAAGAAAATGTTAGCAACACTACAAAACTAGAAGAAATTCAATTAATACAATAATAATGATATGATACGAAAGAGACATTAGTTAATTAATTGATTATGAAAATAATTGCAGATTAAATTTCTGTCACTCAACGAGGCAGTAAATCATATAATCGAATGAAACAATCTTACTAATGGCCTCAGAGTTTGATAAACTATTAATGAATAATAAAATGGCTCAAATTCAATAATAGAGCTTGGTAGCCGTGTCACTGTTGACACACTGAGCTACTGAGCACAGGCGCGTTTGAACGAATCAAACATTTGTCTCTTCCTCAGCCTTCAGTATGTTGGGCTCCAGATGTCATCATGCGAGGCATCCTGTCCACTCAGCGCTTTTACCTCGGTGTAAATTGCTCAGCTCCGTGTGAATGAATATTTGGAAGGTGCCCGCTAATGACTGTGCGTGTTCCGTCACCTGCTCTGTTCACGCCTCGTATAACCTATTGGATTTATTGACTTTTTGGCAGGCGGGAGGTCAGCGGGTCAGATTTTGGGGCCCTGGCTCTCCTCACGAAAAGGTCACCGCGGAAATTTTAATGACACCGAGGGAGGCAGAAAGCACGAGGGGCTTAACGCCAGGATTTTAACTCATAGCTGCGTTTATTCCCTCGTGTGTGAGGAGCTGTCGTCACAGGGATCATCAGCCAAACTCGTGTTGTTTGTTGGTCGCTGCTCTCGTATTCCCAATCAATAAAAACAAAGCATCGGAGAAATATTCAATCATTCATTCACAGAAATTCAATCATACACATAAATCAATTCTCCAAGCGGCCAAGCGGCCCGGTGACGTGTTCCTGTCACATCGAGTAACATCCGAGACAAATTTGAACCTGATCGAATTTGAACTGGAAGAGCTTCACAACTTGAGATTATTTGTCTCAGTGAATTTCATCAATCTGCCATAAACGTTTTGATTCAGATAGATTTATGAAGATACAGGGACTGAAGATGGGAAAATGACAGATATGCTGTTATGACTCTTTTCTTGAAATAAGATGGAGTGTGTTTGATAACATTTTGTGCTGTACAAGATTTTTGTGCACGTTGACACTTCATATAAGTATATGGTGCAAAATCTGGCCACGATTCCGTTAAATAATCTTAAAAATAGTGAAGGCTTCAAGCAATGCTTCGTTTCATTATTCATCAATCTACCAATTATTTAGTGACACGAGAAAAGAGTGATAAATGGTCGTCACTACTTCCTGGAGCCCAAGGTGTTGTCACGTTGCTTGTTTTTCTAACCGATAAGAGTATATAGAACAGATATAATAACATAAGACAAGGAAATGCAGCAAATCCTCAGATATATTTGTGCAAAAATGACCTTTTGAAGCTTTATCAATGATCAGAGTAGCTGCGGATTAATTCTATTAACGATTTATCCAATACTTATTTCAGGAAAATCCTTTCTGGATACTCTGAGTTTACAGATATCTCTTTGATCTTTGACTGGCAAGAACTGTGTCTTATGAACCCGGGAGGAGGACCGTGCACGGCCATGGCAGTGGAACGTGTTTTATTGTTGAAATCTCAGAGGAAGGAGGGAGTAACAGGAAAACTGCAGATTAAAAGGTTGTGGACGATCTGAGATAAAAACAATGGATTATTCTCGGAATAAATCAGGAACGTGGAAACCGACGTTATTTGAAATGGCAGGAAAAAGGGTCACATGAGCTTGTATCTGTACGTGATCAGGTGTGTGTGTGTGTGTGTGTGTGTGTGTGTGTGTGTGTGTGTGTGTGTGTGTGTGTGTGTGTGCGCGTTTGGACGATGAAGTGGAAATGGATGGAGCCGTGCTGCTTGATACACAGTTGATAAATATCCTGCTCACGCCACAGAGGAATCTTTCTCTCTCCACCGTCACCGACCAGCCTGCTTCATACAATATATGTTTTCTCAATTTATCTGAATATTCGAGAATGTTTTCTGGACATTTTTCCTTTAGCCAGATGTTGCTGTTTTATTCCATCACCGCCACTGAGCTGCTGTGTATGACCTTTCAGGGACATTTCAAACAGAGGCATTACATGTGCCATAAGGTGTCTTCGTTTGGCCTCAATCTGATTAGGATTCTTAAATCAGTTACACTAATCACAGATTTCCCTCCAGAATATGACAGTGAAATTAGTGGTTTGTATGTAAATGCACTTTATACACGTTGCCACAACCTCCTTGAAGCTGCCTGCTGCTGATCCCATTTCAAAACTAGTCTGGACGGAGTGAAATGGAGGTCGGTTGGAAACGATGATGGAGACACTAGCGGTGAGAGCAAAGTGTGGTAACACTTACTGGTGGCGACTGGTGATGTCTGCGTTGTGATTTATTCGATGGAAAGGCCAGACTGTGGATGGCTTTGGAGGCGTTCTCCGTTTATTCTGACTAAACGAGCCGAACGCAACATTTTGTGCGTATGTGGAGCGCCAACACAAATAATTCAGCAATTCAAAAGCCAATAACTTTGAATGACAGAAATGTCTCGTACATCTCCCATTGAATACAACCATAGAAAGGGGGTAGGTGAAGACACACCCTTTTAAGGAGGGGGTGCCCCAAAAGTGGACGTAGGGTTACAGGATTCTAACAATAAAATGTGATTTGAATGCATATTGGACACATAATACTGCTGTATCATTGGCATTGTTACATCAGTAACAGTTCCACCTCGTCGTCGGGCCAATGAAAGAAATCCCTGCTCTTACTTTCTACCATTTGCTCTCTTGCAGTTCGTAGTATTTTCTGCAACTATGCAATCAACTGCAAATAGACAGTTTGCAGCCAGTGGATACGTGATGTGTATTTTCAGGTGGGTTAGTATTATTTCTGGTACAGTTGTAAAACGCTCATCTGGACGGTTTTAGTTTTAAAAGCTCTTACGTAGTGTGGATGTAGCCTGAAACTTGCCTGGTTCATATAGTAGATTTAATTTCAATTCCCTCCTGTGTGGTCTTCAGTGCCTTGTAACTGCAGCCAGCAGTGATGTCACAGTGCACCGACCCACCCTGCACTACACTCTGACATCAGTGCAGCAAGGTGAGAAGTGAACTCACTGGGGATCAGCAACAACACGACTTTCTGCACGTGCTAAGTTGCTCTTTGAGCCGCGGAGACAATCGTGAGGTCGTGTTACTTCAGCGTCTCGGTGAGAAATGACTCATTGTGATTTTTCAAACATTACCGACATGTAAAAGTGACACAGGAGGTCACAGAGTATTTTCTTCCTTAACTCCCCAAACTATTTCCATTTCTTGTACCTCAGCTGCACAAGAGTTTTCTGTGAATACAGGAAACTACATTACATGTCAACGTACCCACTCACTCTAAGGAAACAATAGCAAACACACAGCAGATAACCACCTGAGCATGAGACCTGCATCACATGTCAGGTTCTCCACCCATCACAATAGCGTTAGCAGGTGACTCCAATGATCCCACATCCTGTTATGTAATATCATGTGCGCTGATTAAGGCTGGTGCGTTCCTGTATAATGAGCTGCGGCTGATCAGACGCTGCCGTGGCTCTGATTATCCTGTTTTGCAGGGAGAGACAGAGGGGGTGGAGGGAGGAGGAGGAGGAGGTGGTGGAGGAGGAAGGGGTCAGACAGAGGATCTATTGAGGATGGGATGGGATGGGGGACAAGCCCCCGGGGCCCCTTATGTGCAGCGGCCCAAAACAAGGGGAAGGAACCGACAGGGTGGGAGGTGGAGCACCATTTTGCTCGGGCAGGGGAAGAAGAAGGGATGGGTGTAGAGCGAGAGAGAGAGAGAGAGAGGGGGGGGGTTAGTGGGGGACCTGCCAGTGCGACATAAAGGCAGAAGAATCAGCCGATTGTTCCTCAGTCCTCCCTCCTGCCTGGTTTTAGCTGATGACAAAGGTTGAGGGAAAATTTTAAAAAAAGAGCAAACTCAGAGTGTGTGTGTGTGTGTGTGTGTGTGTGTGTGTGTGTGTGTGTGTTGAAAGTGTAGGCACGGGCCCACAAAATGATCACAAATCCACTCGCAGCTATTTTTACCCTAAACATGCTCACCCTGCAAAACTGGCATGAAAACACCAGCTGTTGTTTGAGCACAAATAAAAAAAAATATGACATTTCCCAGTTTTGTTTGAGAAATTATACTTTTTTGCTCTCAGAAATATTCTCTATAAACTTACTGTCTTATAATTCAGACTCTAAGCGCGTTGGTAATAGTTATAAATTATCTAAGTCACAAAACATCTAACTGAGGTTTCACCGTCTCTCCTTGTCGTCCATAACTCGTCCTTTTATTTCCCGTTTGCACGTTAACATAATCGTTCAAAGTCTTGTTTTTTTTTCAGGATAACTTTCATAAAGGTATCAGCCAATCGTGGTACACTATAAGTTTAGGCTATATCAAATCGTACCTTAGGCAGCCATGGTCCTCGGCCTCTTTAGACGAGGGGCTAGCGTCCCCAGCAGGACGTCAAACTGTCCCACAGACACTGACCTAAAATATGTCCAAATACTCAAAATCCTAATGTTGAGTCCTTCATCAGTTGCTGCAAATCGATTCGTACAATATATTGAACCAATATAGGAACTGTTTCAAATCTCTAGTTGGTATAATTAGTTCAGATGCAACATATTTTCAGTCGAGTATTTTTCATCTTCGTGTCATTTTTTTCTTCAAACCCTCAGAGGCAGAGGAGTTTTCTCTTTAACGACACTGGAGATGCACCAGTGACAACTGAAACAAAATGGCTGTGTGTCTAAGTGGATAATAACATTTAAGACAAAGGAGGACAATGACGTATAAGGATGTGTTTTTTCAACAAAAACGTAGAGCTGTGAGAGGGATGGTTATAAAAAGAAAACACCTGGTTCGCAGTGTTCCTCATTGCTTCTCTCTCTCTCTCTCTCTCTCTCTCTCTCTCACCCCTCCTCCACGAACCTGTTCAACTCCCTCCCTCCCTGTTGCCGTTTTTTTGCTCGTCATCCATTTTTCATCGGCTCTGGTCCTGATGCAGCACTAACTGCATCACAGAGCAGAGCGGGAGGTGTGTGTTCGAGGCCATGTTGTGTGTTTTATGATGGTGTGTCTTTAGGGAGCTGTTGGAGCATTTGAAGGACGATCGCAGTATGTGGGCCGCTGTAGCAGAGTTTAGTCTCTGTAGCTCAGCTGATTCGTCATCTTTGGTTTTAAAGAACATTTCTATCTCTGACAAACAACGACTTGATTTTAACTTTTACACAAATAGCGGAAACTGTGTATCTTTAATACCCCTGGAGCTCGTACATTTTCCTACAGTATAGTACAGTGAATTCTTCGACTCGCTCTCAAACACAAATAAACTGCTTCCCCATGTGCTTAACTGCCTTATATAATGTTTCTCCTGTAACATGTTCAATCTAATTTATTCATTAGCTGGTTAACCTTGAATTCCTTAAAGACAACGTTTTAAAAACTTGCCCGATCATGCTTTTCTTTAACCTTTTAAGATGGATTTATTTCTTTAAATGAGTGATTCATTCTCTTATCTCACCTCATCCAGATCAGTGCAGTGCGGAGTTTACATCCCTCGGCCAAAATAGGAAATAAATTTAACTGCCTGACCTTTAACAAAATCACAGAAGCATGAGCACTCACTCACCTGCTTTAGCTTCCCTTCACTCGCTGCCAGAATTGAGTTTGAATTATGACTTTTTGACTTTTCAGCTACTTGGCTGAACCTCTGACTCATTTACGCTCCAGCTTGAGTTCCTCTGATAAAACCCTGTGCGGTAAACTGTTAGTTATCATCCAGATCCAAGCTGTGAAGACCAAAGAGAGTTTTTACTGTTAGTTCTCCGTCCCTCTGGACAAATACTGACCCAAGGAACTCAAGCTTCTTCCAGACCAAGGACTGAATATAAAGAACTGCACCGAATTGTAGATATTCTCCTGAAATTATCCGGAGGGGCTAATAATATCCAGACATGTTTTCTGGAGTTAATGTCTAAAAAAGGCTTTAGACTCCAACTCACTGCCTGATTTTAAACCGTCTCATAAAACCTTCTTACACCATATGTCTTTTGCTTAATTACTTTATTTGTAACTTGAGTTCACGAGTTAACATCCGTTCTGTGCGTCCGCCACTTTTATCAAATCCACACGAAGCCACATGTTTTCATTCGTCGGCAGCTGTGAACCGCTGACGTCCGAAAAGAATTCAAAACACGCCACTTCCTCTAACAACAAAAAAATCCAATTGCAGCTGTGATTGAAAGAGTCGTGACTGACCTCACGAAGTTAAGGTGCTTACGTCACGAGTCCCGTAGTGTAAATACAGCGTTTACTGTATATTCACTAACAGCGTCACAAACTGTGAGCAGCGCTGCATCGGGACCCAGTGAGTGGTGTCTTATGAAGCTCTGCGCTGTCTCAGGATAATTAGACGGATACAGCAAAGTGAATCAAGCGGTCACTGCTTACTCATTTGAGCCCAATGGAAATATGCTTTTTTAAACGCTGAACAACATGCTCGCTGCTGTGGACGCTGGAAGAACAACAATCTTTCATGCATGATAACTAAGCGTCCGATGACAACGACAACATTCCACGTGATTTATTGTGACACCAAAAACACCAGAGCTAAATATGCCTGTTTGTGATTAAGCAATTCACGTTGTTGTTTTTTTATGAAGAGATGATTTAGATGCATCAGTGAATTACAGCTCTGTGAAGCTGACAAACAAAAGGGACGAGACGCTGAGCGAGAGAACAGCTGATTTCTCTCACATGTCTCCTCAAACTGTGTTAAAATTAAATGGGACTCGGGGTTTTGAACACCAGGCTGACGGGTGAGATATCCACTGTCCTGCTTTAAAGCTGCACTGATCAATGCTGTGATATTCATAACGGATCAATTTGAATCAATCATTGAAGCAGCCGTCATCAATGATCGTTCAGAGGAGTGATGCATACACTTAGTATAGATGTTTGATTGGTTCCTCTAAATAAGCCATAGATCATGTCTCTAATCGTATTGATTGCAAAATTGTATGCATCACTACACAGTATGATGTCATTTTCTGATCTCATAGTGATGTTATGAAGACGTCATTGCTACCATGTGATTGTAAATTATTTTTTGATGGATGAAAGTGTTTATAGTCTTATCGGATGCAGAGATACCTCTGGAAACAGGTCTGTGAGACTTTCCAGGTTAAAAATCTGAGATTCTCATCCTACGTAAAAGTCTTTGAATATCAAATATTCACTCAGTGAAAGTGACTTATTTATAGATTAGCTTTTAAACTATTGTTTTAGTGTCAGTTTTAGTCTGGGATTGAATTCTTAAAAAAAAACAGAAGAATAGAATAGAAGTATATCTGTACCAGTAACATAAACAGTCATTATTAGAATCAGAAAGTTGTTGTGAAGCCATTTCATTCATCCACGTTGTTTGTTGCAGTTATTAGAATTAAAATATTCCAGGGTTAATTATTTAAATCATATTGTGATGTGCTGTCAGCATATCTCACTGATATTTATTGTTTGTCCTTGTGTGACCTTGACTGTGGCCCAGTAGCCTGCAGTCTGCTGCCGTAAAGATAATGTTTTTATAATGTCATTTCAAATATGAAACAGTCATTGTTCTAGTTATTATTCCCCGTCCTGATCCGCCCTGTTATAATGTTGTTTATGCATTCTTGGTTTTTAGTCTCTAATCTAGATCCGTTAGTTGGTGTAGAAATGCTTTAAATAATCTTTTTGTCTGAGATGGGACCCTCTACACCCCCTGCCACAAAACCAAGACCCATGAGCATGACTCAAACTACATGCTGATGTTTCTCCATGGATGTGTGGTGTGGAAATACACTTCGGCTAAAACAAACCTTACAAGTCCTAACTTCAATGTTGTTATTCACTTTTCTCAATTGCCTCCAATTGGGCAAACCCATGAATATCTATATTTTTTAGTAATCTATCCAGATGTACAATAAAGTAGAACATTTACACATTTATGGAAACTTTGGAATCTGTTATTGAGAAAAGATTGATGCCATCTTTTTAGTTTCATTTTTCATTTTTGGTTAAAATGATTTAGATCAACAATATACATCATTCTGAATATTGAATTTTAATAGTTTTACAGCTGTTGGTTTATTTCTCTTTTATGTAATAAAACTTCCAAATAATCAAATTAAAATATTAACTCCAACAATTATTCTGCTTATAAACAGAACATTTTTCTGTTTGACATTAAACTGAACGACATGGTGGCACGAGATGCTCAGGCCAGAACACAACAAGCCTTCATTGTCTGTGCTAATAGAAAAAAATAAATGAGGATCATAAGAGCGTTCCACTCCCCACTCCCCTTCTTTGTCATTTGAAAATCCTTTAATTTATTTAATGCCGCCGGAGCTTTAAAGCTGCCTCAAACTATGCGAGTCTGGAAAAATGCTCTTTGAATATTTGGATAGTTTGGAGTCGAAGTGACGTCCTGAACCCTCAGTGTTGTTTCTGTGACAAAACGGAGATCAAACATCTACTAGTAGGGCAATAATCTATAAGTAATTTGAGGCCTGAAGCCATAAAAACAAAGTCTGGTTTAAGCGTCTCTCTAATTAAAACCATGTTTATGGCGTCTGAATGTGTTCCAGCCCCCCCTCAGCCCCACCCCCCCACCAGTCATCTTCTTTTCTCACATATGGCTCGAGAGCTCTGATGCTTATCGGGATATTTAGAGATTCATGGCAGGAGGGTCAGCGCGGGGGAGGGGGGGGTTGATTTGTTATTTCAACCCAGTTAGAGAGGCAGGCTGCCGGGGTCAAGCGCTGGCCAGTGTGTGCGGCCTGATTATGATCGTGTCCTGTGGGGTCTTTTCCTTGCAACAGGGCCCGCTGTTGTTGTTTGGCTCTATTTGCTGTTCAAAGTGTCGCGGCCGCACAGATGAAGGGATGAGCAGGGGGTGGGGGGTTGGGGTGATGAAAAACAGACAAATTGTGGGAGGTATAAAGACTGGGGGTTTAAAGGGTCAGTGATGCTCTGATGTAGGTAGAGGACGACAACCTGGTTTCATCCGTCGTCCCAGGACGGCAGCTGACAGGTGGACGCCCCGGTTTCCCCTCAGTCTTCCTGTCTTTCTTTCATCCCTTCTTCTCTCACACAAACACAAAGACGCTCGGGTCAGAGTGGCAGAGTTGGCTTTTTTCTCTCCTTCTGCGGTTTTGTTGATCTAATTCAATGTCCCTCAGGTTCTCTTCTCACGCTGTCTGTGTGAAACCAGGCTGAAATCGAATACAGCTGACAGTCACACAAGGTAACTGACGTGGTTTCCTGTGCTGAGAGGTTGAAGGCTGCAGATAATGGAAAACCTTTTACTCTGTTTCCTAAATAATTCCTATATATATGCAACTCATTTTTAAAAAGTCAATTACAGTATAATTCCTCCCAGATTCGTTTTTTTAAATCTACAAAAAAGTAAAAAGTATCTACCACTTTCAGGGAGGTTATGTTTTCACCCCTGACTGTCGGTCTTTTGTTGGTTGGTTTGTTTGTTTTACCTCAAAGCAGATTTCCATAAAACTTTGGTGGAAGAACCATTCAAATGTTGACACAAGAAAGGGTGTGGATCTAGGATGTGCTTAGAACTTCTTTAACATTACGGGAGTGTTTCTTTGGCATTTTCACCAATTCATCAGAGAATAATGCATCCTAATGAAACAATCTGGCATATTTAAGGGAATGATATCTATGAGTGGGGATTCATGTGAGGTTTTCTAATGGGACTGTTGGGTTTAGGCTGTGCCATCCTAGTTTATTCTTGGATTTTAGGTCAAAATTGAAATGTGTGCAGTGATGCACCATCCTTCTTTTCTCAGGATCCTTTTTATGTACGATAACACAAAGCAGAGTTGGTCATGTCCAATTTAATGTACCTGATATAGCAGGAACACATAATTCTATAAGCCGAAGAGACTTTACACAACTCTTTCACAATAATACTCCTCATGATGATGAGTAAACACAGAATCATGATGTGTACAATCACCTCGAGTCCAAAACTCACCACCGTGAAATGAAAAGCTTCAAGCTGATGCTAACGTGATGAGGACATTTTTGAGCTGGACAAACCCAGAACCGTAATGAAACCATTATATTAGTCTGAGTCTGAATAATCCAATAATGAGTAACTGAATTGTGTGTTGTTGTTTTATTTAACTTTCAGCCAGAGTGAATGTGACTTTCATCCGTTTAAACGAATAGAAAACCTGGCAGCCACACCTTCAGACACACACACACACACACACACACACACACACACACACACACACACACACACACACACACAGACACAAAGGGTGTTTTTCAGTGTGTGTGTGTGTGTGTGTTTGCCAGTGAAGAGCCCACAGATTTATTGTAACCTGCCTCTCTTCCTGAAAGCCCTCATAAATAAAATCGCAATCTGCTCTGTAGAGGAGAAGTGGGCGAGGCAGCTGGAGAGATGGAGGGAACACTGGAGGAGGAATAAAGAACGAGTACATAGTTCCTTCCCATATCTTTTCAATCTGCGTATGACATCGTACTTTTGTTTGACGTGCTCGGCGTTCATCTATCCACACACACACACACACACATACATACATGCATGTTACGTGTGCACAGAAGCACAGGTAGCCTCGGCCTGAGCTCCTGAGCAGAGATAATGGCTTGTGGAAACTAGTGAGAGTGTTCTCCGGGGGTCTTGTCGAGCTTTGATCTGTGGTATGTGGTGAATGTTGGGGTCAGGGATAATAGACTGAGGACTGGCAGGGGTGAAGAGACATGAAGAGAGACAGAGAGATGTGATGCTCGCACTCCAGGCCCCTGAAAGCTCCCATCAGGCCTGCTTTGAAATGTTTAAAGCCCGTTGTGGTGGAGTTCGATTAATCAGAAGGGATCAGATACGACAGGATGTGAGGCACCGTTGATACCTCGGCCAAGAGGGTTTTGTTTTAACCACTGTCTGTCTGTTGGTTTGTTGGTTTGTAAGCAAGACGACAGATTATCATGAAACTTGGTGGAAGGATCCAGTTTGGGTCAGGAATAGATTTTGGTGTGGATCAGGGGGCGGACTCAGGATAAATATATATATGTATAAGGAACTGATTTCTAACATTTAACGTACACTGAGGGAGGTCGAAGAAGAACAACAGAGACCCGTCCATCATCTTCTCCATCCTCCTCCCTCTGCTGCTGACGCCTGCAGAGAGGGGAGCGGCTTCTGTCCCAGCCTGCAGCTGCAGATTCACAAGTTTAATGATTCATGACAAATCAATCTACGTACATAAATCTTTTACTATATTATGTTGGTTAAAGTCCCTGTAAGCTTAACAAGCGAAAAACATACAGTGGTGGATGAGAGTAGTTGGAAATTTCACTTAAACTATAGTTTTCTTACACTTTCTAAGTTCTATGCTTTTGGGCATTTAATACAAAATTAAGAATTAATCCACCAACACCAAAGCTCGTTAATTAATGCCTCATTAAAATAAATATGAACTTGAATTTGAACAAATACAAGTTCATATTTACCTTTATTTATATCTTGTTTGTTTAGTTTGAGCAACAACCAAAGTGAGAAAAGGACCAACTTTGGTTTTTGAAGGTTCTTATATGTCAGATTCATATTTATCACACAGACAAGAGAGTGGTGTCAATCAATCATCCAGAATTATTCCTTTAGGATCTTTGAAAGACTCTCGTTCCTAACTTGTTGCCTTTATCCTCATTGTTTTTCCAGTGAATTGAAAGGAGAAGCGTTTTCTTCTTACAGCAAAAGAAGAATGAGCTGAAATACAATTCTACATCTGCTTCTCCTCCTGAAATGAACCTCACTCACCGAAGTTGGAGCGATTAGGATGAAGGAGTTCACTCCCCCGTCGCTCTGAACACATCCTCCTTCATGTTCGCCCTCATCATTCTGCCTGTCTCTGTCTGCACGTCCCTGCGTTTCACCTCCTCTCACTTCTCCTCTCCCCTGATTTTTATCTCTCCGTTCTCCCAGCCGCCCCCACCCCCACCACAACACTACCCCAGCCCCTCCGACAGCGTCATCCACCTTTTGTCTTCTCTGAGACTGTCCACACCTCAGGGGTCGGAGGTGGCGGGGTTAACTGTCACGGACACACCGCGACCCCACAGAGAGTCTTTAAGCCGGTTAGCTCCTACTGCGAGTTTGCTTGTGTGTACATATGTTCATGTGGGGCTGAGACGGACCTGACAGCTCGTGGGTCCACATCCACAACTCAATCTTCCTCCTCACTTCTTTACATTCAAGGGGTTGAACTGTTGGGAAATGGGTTTTTTTTTTCAGATAATGAAAACAGCCATGTCGTCCAGATGGAGTTTATTTAAAACTGCTGCTGCTGCTGCTTCATCGTTATTGTGTCGTGGTCGACGTTTATAGCTCATTTTGTAGCGAGCTGGAAAAATATTATTGTATTTATTGCCACAAGGATTTTAAACTATATTAAATCCAGTCATACATGGACACTAATCTGCTGCATGAACCCTGCGTTTTGGACAAATCCAACTTGATAAACACTTTACGGACTTTGCCTTTCACATTTTGAAGAACGCAGCCAGAGATTCTCCAGGTCTGACACGTTTACAACGAAGAGAACATCTCTGAAGCGTTCAGGCGAGGGGTGGCGTCCGGGTAGAACATATAGGAGGCAGGACATGATGTATAAATATCGCTGTGGAAATCCTGTGTATTTGTTGACAGGACATCCGGCGTCGCTTCTTTTCACCAAAAGCGTTTTTGAGTCTCGTTCTCTTTCCAAGTTGCCGGCATCTTCTGCGCGTATAGCTCCTCTTTTTCGTCCTGAAATAATTGTATTCTTCCGGTTTTGTGTTAGAAACGTCATCAACGTGCCCTCTCATAATCCTGCTGTATTCTCACATGGGCTCATTTGAATTTTCTCTGGAGTTTTTACCTTGGGTCTGGCAGGAAAATCTCCAGAAATTGACATTTCTCATATACAGCCTCTCTCAGGAAAATGTCTGGGTTCAGTGCAAGTCTGAAAATAGCTTTACACCAAGACAAAACAAAAGACACTTTTGAGGAAACCAATTGGAATGGAGACCTTTTGCAACACGTGAGCTCCTAAATCCGTTTCACCCTTAATTTCAGGGTCCCTGCGAACTCTTCCCGCGGCCTGTTTGATGCCATTATAAAGTCATGCCTCTTCGCTTTAATTTGAGTGGGCCTGACTTGAATAAAGGTCACAGCTCCGCCTCTCTCAGACCAGAGATGTGTCTGTGACGTGTAACCGGCCAGCTGTGTCACGCTCTCCTCTTCCATTAA
This sequence comes from Hippoglossus stenolepis, assembly GCF_022539355.2. Taxonomy (NCBI): domain Eukaryota; kingdom Metazoa; phylum Chordata; class Actinopteri; order Pleuronectiformes; family Pleuronectidae; genus Hippoglossus; species Hippoglossus stenolepis. The sequence goes on from NC_061502.1 coordinate 13,628,108, forward strand.
CCCCCCCCACTCCTGCTTCATTCTGTTTGGTTTAAGGGGTATAAATCTCCTTTGTGGAGTGATTTAGGAGACGGCGGCTCGTCCCTGTCCCGGTGCCACTGGCGGCGGAGGGGGTCCGGGAAGTAAATGAGGGAGGCAGATAAGAGGAAGAGGAATCAAAGGTAAATGGGGGATAAAAGCGAAAGTGAGAGAAATGTCCTTGAGTTTTGAGTTTATTATCTTTACGTCTTTGTGGACCAACGGAATTTGTCATTGAAGTTCTTTGTCCCACAACGGCTTCCGCTCGGTGGATGGTCAATATGTGGAGTTGCTGTTGCCGCACAGCAGGAGTAAAACTGATATGAGATCAGTTATCGACTCTTCTGTCCCAGCAACAAATAAGTGAAGTCAGTGAAATGACATGTCAGTGAGGTCGACAGGGTGAAACCTATCACATGGGACGGTGAAGCCACACGCCCTTTTTGACTGTATTTGTCCTTCTCTCGACATATGCCATGAATAGATCATAACAGTATAGTGCAGTCATGTGTCTTGCTTTACTTTTTCACTGAATATATCTCACAGCCTTAAACCCACTGATTCTGAAGAGGAAAATCATCATTCTTAAAAATGTTGGGGCACAAGTCTTAAGATTTATTTCAAAGGAAGTGAATAATTGTCTTAAACAGTTAGGTGCTGTATTTGTTAAGCTTATGCATCGAGGAGAAAAGGAGATCTCTGAATGACTTTTCATTGATGGATTAATGCATGTTTAATGCTCTTCGGAATCAGATTCATTGTAGGTTTTCAACATTAACAGAATTAGCTTTGGTGTTTGGTGCATAACGAACATACTGAGTAGAAGAAATAGGGGAAAAGATTTTTAAAAACAGAAAGTATTCTGGTTCAAGGAGAAAGTACGAAAGCAGCAAATCAAAAAATGTTTAAAATATAAGAAATTAGATTTTAGTTTTTGCAGGATTTATACAATATCACTACATTTAGTGGTGAGTCAGCGTGTACAGGTACAGAAACCCAGTGCATATAATGGCTGTGTGAACACTCGGAGAGAGATAAACCTGTTCTTAGTGAGTTTTTAGCTTCTTGTGATGAATGAAGATGAGACCAAGAACAAATGAAAAGAGGACAGGAGAGATTTGAGGAGTTTACTGATGAGCTCAGAGTAAACATATACAGAAACAACAAGTACGGGACCGAAATGGAACATCTATTTATAAAACGTGGCTGCTCGAATATTTTCCAATTAGCTCAATTAAATCTGATGAGATTACGCTGGAGACAAAACACAGCTCCTCTGTGCAGAGCTGTTTAACGTCTGTGTGCAGATCGTGTTGACGTAAATCGTGTTGAACCGACACATGTTCTGTCCGGATCATTTTTTTGGGTTCAGTTCAGTTTCAGTTTAACGTCTCAATGAACTGAAAGTGAACTGAACCCCAAAAAAACGATCTGGACAGAAAAGATATCAGATTCCTATAATTCCTGCTCAGGGATCTGAAATCCTTTTACAGAGTAAAAAAGAAAATCCTGATTCCTGAAGAGTTGCTCAACACAAATATTGATGACTCCCTCAAGGTATATTAAAGAAAGTTGAACGTAAAAATCACAGATTGTTGTGTATAACATCAACCCTGAAGAGTTCGTTGAATATTCATGCTGATTTATTGCCTTTTAAGACTAAACCATGAAAATATCCGATGCACACATTTAAAAATGTTATTCTGCCTTAATCTGCAAAAGAGTGATATGACATTTATCATGCATGTGTATGCACACATGGTGACATTTAACAATTCTTGCTTTCTACAATAACTGTAGAAACATGGAAGCTATGATGCAGTTAACACAAAACAAATGTTGATGTTACAGCAAATAAAAATGCAGCTATCATACGGTAACAGTTAACTAAACCAAAACATTGTGTTTCGGTTCATTGCGTGTTTTTTAAATTGCAAACAAACTCCAGTCTCCCACATAAAAATCCTGACATGCTCCACTCCTACAGCCCCTGACAGCCGCTGCCTTTCTTTGCACCTCTATGAAGAACTTCCATTGGAGCTGAAAATGGACACAATTCTTCGCAATACTTGTCTAAATTTAAATGGAAATGCCTCAACTGCTTAATATATCCCAGTCCCAAGAGCAGTACTCCCAGTCAGGCCAAATATTCCGACCACTGCTCACACTCTGGAATGCAGCAGCAACTTTTTTGTCACTCTTATCAAGGAGTGACATTTTTATGGCCGTCGGTTTTGGAGCTTTTGGCCGGAGAGTTTATATTTTGGTGGGAGGTGGTGTCAAAGGGCAGAGTCAGGTGTTGTGGGGGGGGGTCTCTGGAATTTTGGGGAAGAGGGCAATGAATGCTGGGAATGCCAGTCATGAGGCAGAGCAGGGGAGGGAGGGGTCGCTGCAGGTCTGGAGGTCAGCGGAGGGCTCGGAGGTCATGTTTGCTATAAAAGGACAAAAATAATCTCACGTGTCCAGATCTCCACAGCGCTGCGTCAGCACTGGGGGATGATCGGGCCTTTAACAATTATCATTCAAAACCCTTGTTTGTATTCCCCTAAACCAATCGCATTTGTCTCGGGGGGGGGGGGGCGTAAAATCAAGGCAGCTGTCAACATTTGCCACTTTTATGTTTTGTTTTGATTGGTTGTCAAAGTTCAATTTAAACAACCAATCACATCAGTCGGCTTAAACTTGTTTTCAGTGCGAGCTTTGAGATCCGATCGTAGTTAGCTGAATATTTGAGGGTATAACGTTGAACTTTTCTGCATTAAAATATCTAAAATCAATGAGACCTTTGTTATGTATTTTCATTGAGTTGCATTGTTACATCATCCCAAATGTGTTCCAGCTATTTTCAAACCAAGACAAATCCGCAACTTGAATCAGTCCTGTGTCCACAGAACAAAGAAACTAATTTTCAACGTGGTGCGTTTGTTTTGGAGAAGAGGAGACAAGATCCCACGTTATGTCACAACGTCACCAGACAAGACCCCTGGTGGCAGAAATGTATACATTGTGCATTTATAAACGTAAGCTAAAAGATCCCTGGGTCGTCCAGCGGCTTGTCTCCTTTTGTGTCGAGCAGCTCTACAGCCTGTGCACTGATGTGACTCTTTTATTGTGTTCCTGGGTGGGTCGGGCCTTTTAGACAGAGGGGCACCACGAGCACTTAAGGACCCGTGTTGAACATGACCTCACTCTGCAGGTTCTCCATTTCTTCGTGGAGTTTGCTGGGTGGGAGCACTTGGCTGCAGGGACCAGGAATTGAAATGCATGGTTGTGTTGTATTGTGTTTTGGTGGTAAATGTTTTCTGACTTCTCTGATTACATCTCCAAGCAATCACAGCCAGTGAAAACAAAATCAAGTGTTTTCTGCATCCAACAAATGAGCGAGTCAAGTTCATTGTCCTGAAATGTAGCTGCCTGTGTGTGTGTGTGTGTGTGTGTGTGTGTGTGTGTGTGTGTGTGTGTGTGTGTGTGTGTGTGTGTGTGTGTGTCTGTGTGTGTGTGTGTGTGTGTGTGTGTGTGGTACTGGGACAGTATTACATTGAGGTTTCCCCGATGTGCAGAATCATGTGTTTTCTGGATTTGTGGTCTCCCACAACCTGCTGAACAAATCAATAAGTCGACTGTCAGAAGATTTTTGATAGTTGACGAATGAATATTCAATAATTTCTGATTCCATCTTCTCAAATGAGAATGTTGTGCTTCTCTCTGCTCTTTGTCATTTTTCCTTTTGACTCTTGGTTCAAAACAAAACAAACATTCTGGTCATTTTCAACGTTTGTTTTTTTATGTTTTACAGACTAAACAGTTGATCAATTCTTCTACACACTCCTCTCGGTGGAGGTCTTTCTTTCATTCCTCCCAAACGGATACGACTCTGTGTACACCAGCTCCTCCCTCCACTCTTTGTCCTTGTCTTTTGCGTGCGTCTCTCCCGTCTGTCCCGAGCAGAGTGCCCTGTCTGTGGTCTCATTTTTCACGTCTCTCCTGAAGCACCTTGGTCCTGCTGGGAACCGAGCCTGAGTTGTCCATTAGTTAGATTAGCGGCTCTGTGGGGAGGCTCTGGTTCCCTCTCCCCCGGCCTGGACACACAAAAGCTCGGACCTGCCCGCTATTGTCCGGCTGTCAGTCGGAGCTGGTCGCTGCCAGAAAATAGAAAAGCTCTGATCCAGTGATAAGGTGCTGTGAGCCAGGTTGTCTTTTTAACTTGTTAACACGGTGGGAGTTTGTCCATAATGGAAAATGACTGTAAAAATGTACTTTTTCATTTTCTATTGTATCCTCGGTGATAATGTTATTGTTTTGCGGTGGAAGGGTTTGTTAAAAGTTGAGTTTTAAATTTCTGCAGCTCTTTTTCAGACTTGATTTCTAACTTGCCGGTAACTAACCAACATAAACCTCATTTTTAATGAGGTGTCGTGAACGTGACCCGAGGTCTCTTCACCCATTTTGGGTTCTTGTTTTGGTGTTTTCGTCTTTTACCAATAAATTGCTCCGCCTGATAATAAAACTCTTTATGACTTTGTAACACGGCGGCTGCACACAAACCATTTAAGGATCTAACAGCATCCCGTAGGCTGATTCACCGATCATAAAGCATCATGGGTTGCTGAGATGGAGACATTTATTTGCTGGTTTGCATCATTTTAAAACCATTATCGAGCGTATGATGGTGAGTGGTGACAAACTGTGGTTGGACACAAGGGGAGTGGCATCGATCTTCTCGTCTAACTCTCATAAAGAAAGTGAAAATGTGGAAATATTCATTCAAAGGAAAAAACTTGTGTCTCAGTGTGTGTTAATGAAACAAACCTCTTGACTGAGTCTTCTCTTCTGTCTCTTTTTCAGCCTTTGCAGAAAAATGGGCAGATCTCCAGCATGAGCAGCCTGAACGGACACTCGGAGGACAACACCCTGGCAGAAGGTGTGTGTGTGTGTGTGTGTGTGCATTCATACGTGTATATGTGTGTGTGTGTGTGTGTGTTCTGTCTATAGCCTGTTGTTTATTTACAGAGTGTGACTTAGCTCTGTGGGGTAAGTCATGCACAAAGTAATGTTTGTGTGTGTTTGTGTCTGGGATTTTCTACTGTTTCTTCAGCGGTGGCAGAAGGTAAGCTTGTTTGTGTGGGGTCGGTTTTCAGTGTGTGTGTGTGTGTGTGTGTGTGTGTGTGTGTGTGTGTGTGTGTGTGTGTGTGTGTGTGTGTGTGTGTGTGTGTGTGTGTGTGTGTGTCTCCACATGTCTTCATGGATCTGCAAAATCTTCTTGATCCTAAAGCAATCCCTATGTCAACACACAGGGGACACCTACATGGGCTTTTCACATTGGAGACACACACACACCAAACATACTCTTCTTGTTACTCTCTCTGTTTCCCTCATTATACATTTACACATATACAGTACATGTATTATGTATATTTACTTAAAACCTAATATTGACAATTTATGCAAGAAGAAGATTTGAAATCTCGCTCTGAATCTATAAGGGAATTATTGAACATCTGAACATCCTAAAGACAAATCGTCTTTTTGTCTGAGAAACTGCAGAAGGGAGTTCGATTATTCTTATGACCTTCACCAAGGAGTCAACTGTTCTCACTTTCTTTAACATGGTGATTGGGCGTCAGCCTCGTCGGAGGCATGCGCTCTCTGTACCCTTCTTTTTCTTCAATGGACTATTCAAAGTGGAAATACTTAAAAAGGATTTTCATCTTGTAAATATAACAAATAAAGTAATCTTCCATAATCATTAACCAGTCTAATTAATTTCCCCTGAAATGAACACGTACACCAACCTGCTCTCTTCATCTCTGTTCACCTCCCGTCTCCAAAGCGGCGTTTGTTTATTTTCTCTGTCGATTCTGTCGTGTCTCTCGATCTGGGAGGGCCGCGGGGGCGTGCGTGCCCTCCCCAAATATTTGGTAGGCCGTGACCCATGCCCCTGCACAAAGCAACCTGTGCCCATCATAATATGTTACAGCCCAGAGGAAGGAGTAACCCTATACTACTTAAAACACAGAAATATGTCACATAGCGCTCTGTCAAATAACCCTATTTAATAAGCTATTTAATGAAGCGACTCTGTGCGTTTATACAGAAACTCTATACCTTCTTCAGGGCATCGACGCAGAGTGGAGAGTCACTGTGGCATGTGGACTAGAGAGAGGGATTCAGTTGTATCTGCGTCTATGTACGTGTACTGTCAGGTAATCAACGTAGAAAGATGTGTTCTACAGGAATGATTAGATCTTGTTCATCAACAGAAGCTTTCAAGTACACAACTTGTATTTTATCGTCTAACGCAGATGGGCTGTGTTCTGGTTATTTTAGGCAAAAATGAGTTGCAGTATCCCTTGTGCTCCGGCTTGTATAAAAGAAGTTGCTGAAAACCATCTGTGATTTCTGCCCAAGTGATTTGATCGGGCAAAATGAATATGCAGCAGCCCCTCTCTCTTCTAGATCTTCATTCAGGCATATTCACAAATAGGCCCGTTACAGCTACGAGACCCAACTCGACCCACGTTGAATGGAAAATATGAAATTTGAACGTTCTGACCAATCAATTTTACAACTTACTTGATATTGGGGGAGGTACAGGGTTGAGGAGATGATATTTGTGCATCGCAGAGTCTCACTAGTGAGAATAAAACCAGGAGACAAACAACAGACAACAGCTGGAGCCGTGAAAGAGCTTCAGGGTATCAGAGTTAAAGGAGCGCATGCAGGGGAGTGAAGGGAAGGGAGATACACTATGGACAGAAAGAGAGATGATAGAGGAGTGAAAGACGTGGAGGAGTTTCACATCCCAGCACCGCAGCCTGATAACGCCAGCGAAGCATTGTGGGAGACAGGAAGAGAAAAGAAGAATCCCTCTGATAACAACCCAAAAAGACAACAAAAGACGAGCTGCAGATCAAAAGACTGACACATGAGCGTGCACACACACACACACACACACGTGCATGCACACAATCATCGTTCCTCGATATCAGGTATGCCAGAGTGTTTACAGTTCGAGCTCCAACCCTGTGGAGAAACATCGCAACATGTGCGGCCTGGAGCTGTTTTCAGACCTGTACCGAAGTCCAGACATTTTCCTGAAATTCTCTGGAGGGGCTGTTTGTCTGTGTCAGCCAGACATTTTCTGGAATTCTTCCTGGTGCGCCCCCAAGTAAAATGTCCGGAAAAAACGTCCAAGTGAAAGTGCAGCAGGAGAACTCAGGGTTGAGAAGAGGAGGCATACATGTACAGAAGACATCGCCCGAAGATGTCGAGACAACGAGATTCGTTCTTCGTATGTGAAAGACAAACTCCAGAAAATGTACGGCCCAGTTATCCAGATGTCTGAAAACAGTACGGATAATTTGCAGACCAGAATTAAATGAATGATAGACGATAACATTGGACTCGACTGCTCTTATGGTCATTATCAGTGGGAGCATCAATTAGTCTAAAGCGTAGTTCGACTGTGTGAATGCAGGACAAGCGTTACAGTAGAAATATTCGACCTCTATCATCTGTCGTGGTCTGTTTGATTAAGTTTCTGGGATTTATTTGTTTAAAGTTGCATCAAAGAATGCGGATGGTGTGGAGTTACGTTTTCCAGCATGTCCGTCAGTAGTCGACTGCTCTGAGAACACAAACACCGGAGCTGCCGGTTCACACGAGGTGACTGCGCCCTGGAAAAACGGGATGTGGAAACTCTCGTGTTTTGGTTGTTTGGAAATCCTGTAAATGCAGGGCAGAAAAAAAAAACAATTTAAATAAGAGAAAAGAATTTCATAAAAAGGCTGAATCCAAGCTCCGAGGTTGCTTGTTTTTGTTGTTACTCGGTACGGTGGAAGAGGAAATGTGCGGCCGTTGCTGCTTTGGGACTTCTTCTCGGGAGGCCCTCGAGTTTTGTATAAAACGTAGATAACAAATTGGCTGAAACGCAGTTTGAAAATCCTTCTTAAAGTCTGTTTTAACCTTCTGCGGGTGCTGGATTGGCCGGGAAAAAGCACAGAGAGGAGGCCTGGGGCGGAGGTATGCAGAGTTTACACCAGCTTATTCCTCAGAAAGGAACTGAATAAATATTACATAGAGACAGAGTTTTGAGTCGACCACTTAGAGAAGTTTCTTCTTCTGAAGGGAAGAGGAAGGAGCAACAAGGAGTAAAAATAGACAAAGAGGGAAAAATACAATTTGTGTTTTTCTGGAGTTTGACTTTCACATGTGAGGAGTGCAGCAGGAGATGGTCCGAGTGAGATGCACGCGAGCAGGAGGCAGGATATCATGCATGGGCTTTTCTGCAGAAATCCTCTGTTTGTGTTTCCAGCACATTGACACAGGCATCGGCTCTTATCGCCAAAATCTCTCGAATCTCGTTCATCTTCTTCTGTGTCTTCTACGTGTATGGCGCCCCTTTTTATATTCGTATTCTTCCGTTTTGCACTCGATCACAGACATTTTCCCGCTGTATTGTCACGTGGGCTCACTGTGACGTTTTCCAGACATTCTACTCGTGGGTAAGAAGGGAAAGCGTTCTCACATAACCCCCCCCCCCGCGCGGAACACTTCGGGAAAACGTCTGGACATCAGTCCCTGTCTGAGAGCAGCTTAAGACATAAACACAGTCAATGTGAATGATGGAGCCACGTATTGTGTCCAACTAAAGTGCATAATTCCTACAAACGATGACAAAGAAAGAGACATATTCGTTTTTGTCAGATGGAAACAGTCTCTCTATCTAGATTTATTTTTTCTACAGCAGTAAATTAGGGTTTTATTTAAGTAGATCTTTCTCAGGTTACCGTCATTATTGAAAGTAAGATCCGGTAAGTGCTGTGTATTCTGTGTAGTCGTGCACTCGAGGCTGAATGTTTGCATGTGTCCTTGAGCTGCTTGTATCTCGGGCGTGGGCGTAGGGGGGGGTGCAGTGGCAGCCCAATGGATGACATCATAGCTGATGTAATTCACTGGCCGGAGAGTTGGCGGTCCCTCCCCGACGGCTGCGAGGGAGGACAGATGAAGTTTTCTGGAAGGCTTGAGAGGGAGATAATGCTGACTGAGTGTGTGTGTGTGTGTGTGTGTGTGTGTGTGTGTGTGTGTGTGTGTGTGTGTGTGTGTGTGTGTGTGTGTGTGTGTGTGTGTGTGTGTGTGTGTGTGTGTGTGTGTGTGTGTGTGTGTGTGTGTCGCTGCTTGTGTTGGTTTGTGGGAACACTGGGCATCAGTCGTAGCTCTCAGGCTGCACGTCTGTTTGCTCAAGGGACCTTATGGGTGCGGTTCACCACATAAAAACTGTTCATTTACCTCATTCATTAAAGCATGTGTGCGAATCAGTGTCATATGATCCAGGAGCAGTGTCCAATTTAAAATCTCAGTGTATCGTAGTTGTGCTGAAATCTTTGCATTTGATCAATAGAAAATCTGAAACTTTAATCATCTTATCTTGTTTTTAAGTAATACGCTCCTCGGTTGTCGCAGCTTTCCTCTTTACAAACCAAATCTCTAACAGAAAAACGAGCTGTTGGAAAAATGCCTCGGGGGCTGTGGCAACTGGCGAAGTAAAGCTGTTGTTTTTTTTGACATTTTACAGGAAAGAAAATGTCTTACTTCACTCCCCCCCCCTCGCACAGATTAGAAGTGACGGGTGGTAAATGATCACCCCTGATACATTTGCGTCCTTTTCAAACTTCTCTGTTTTAGCAGCTCTAAACCTCTAGAGCAGTTTGGACACAGTTGGTGTTTTTTCAAATGAAAACGTAATAGTTTGGATGTAGCCTTGACAATAAGGTGATGAGTTCCAACATCTGGAGGGAGCTCAGAGAGACGCTTCTCCTTCGAGTCGAAACGGGGCAGTCGAGGAGGTTCGGACATCTTGTTAGGATGCCTCCTCCTGGGCGTCTTCTATTGGGGGTTTCCTGGACATGCACAACTCGGGGGAGACCCTAGGATATAGACCCAGAATTTGCTGGAGGTGCTACATATCGCATCTGACCAGGGAGCGCCCCAAAATCCTCCAGGAGGAGCCGGAAAGCGTGGCTGGGGGAGAGGAACATCTGGAACACCCCGCTGAGCCTCATGCCACCACGATCCAACCGTGGATAGTTAAAGAAGATGAAGTACTAACCAATGATGACAACACTGTGCAATGTGAAGCAGACGTACTGTGTGTTGGCCCTGTGTGTGTCATGAATTGTCAGAAATGATCGCCTGGAGTCCCTGAGTGCTACGTTTTTATTTTTGGTTGCAGGTGTAATCTTTTACAAGGTGGATATATAGCTCTCTGAGTGTACTGGAAGTGTGTATGTGTGTGTGTGTTTCTGCACGTGGCCATGATTTCATGGCGGGATGGACTTACTCAGGCTCGTCTCCGGGGACGCACAAAGTCCTGCTGCCAAAATGTTCATCACGCCAGAGGAAGGGACCCCGCCCCTCACTTCAACTCTGTCTGATCTCCACCAGTATGGATTCACGCCGTACGGTCATCGTAACACAATCCAGCTGCCAGATTGTTCCTTTTGGCCCGATTCCTGGTACATTCCAACTGACAATGCACATTAAGGCCGACAATTCCTAATAAGCTGTTCCAGTGTACTCGAAACCGTGCCGTAGGTGTGTGCAGACGCTGATCCATCAAGCAGCTGTGAGACACCGGGTGATTTGTCTCCGCATCGGAGAAAGGAAGCTGATCCCGGAGGAGCGCGTTAGGGCGGCAGACCTGTGGATGTGAGTGCTTGAAAGCCCCTCGCTCCCTCCAGATCCATCACTGTCCAGTCGCTCGCTCAATTATGTTCATCTGCGCTGCATATTTGATGTAGTCCCTTGTTATGTAGTGGGTGCTTCAAGGATACACTCCAGGGCAGAGCAGGATGAGTGAGCTCTATTAGTGAGCCGCCATTTGTCAACAGTTGCCTCAGCCTGTAAACTGTTTACAGACGTTATTTTTCGTCTTCCTCCTTCTGCTAAAATACAAAGTGCAGTAACCGAATGCAAGGACGCAGACAAGTGGAATCAGATGGTCTATTAAAACACTGACATCATACAGTCGTGCTCCTTCTGCTTTGACTCATACCAAACACCGCAGCGTCCCATCTAGAGCCTTGTGCTTTTGAAACGAGGAAAAGTGGAATTTAGTTCAATTCATTCTAATTGATTAGATCCGAAGCCCAGAGAAGTTGACTGACGTGTGATCGTTGATTTTCTTGCCAAAACCTACTATCGCACATTCAGCCGAAGCAAAGGGAGCATTCACATGTTTCTGGCCCCCTGATGAAGGGAACTTTAAAGGAGCGGCTGTGGATCAGTCGAGTCGTCCACTAACGAGAGGTTCGATCCCCGGCTCTTTCTGTAGCATTCTGAAGTTTTGAAAGATACTGAACTCCATATTGCACCTGAAGGCCAATAGTGTATGAATGGTGTGTGATAGTAGCGCTGTATGAATGTGTGTGTAAATGGGTGAATGCGACTGGATATGTTCGATACAAATACAGGTATTTAACTCCTGATGGAAATATCTGGCTCTTTATCAGCTGAATTATCAACTGTGTTCTTGCTAATTCTTTAGTGTGGTTTTGTGACTTTAATACTACGAGCGAGCAATTTAGTGTTATGAATATTTAAAAAAATTCTGTTTGAAAAATTATTGATTTGCACAAATTTCTCATAGATAGATGAAAAACAAGACATTTTAGACTTTTGAAGATGTGTTTTTGATTGGTCTATATTTATATATGGTATGCAGGTATATAGTGTATATACTTATATTGTGTCTCAGAACCACAGTTGTTTTATTTAAGCTGTTTTTATTTTTCAATAGTCTGTACTTTTGAGTGTTCATCTAGAAACCAAAAGTTCAGGAACACTGGACATGCAGAGTGCACGATGTCTAATTATGCATCCCAGTCACAACCAGATCATTTGTAATAACGAAACTAACCCGCTCAGCAGTATTCAGGCAGTACTCCTACAGGGTCAAGAATTACAGTAATGAGTCAAACTCAGAGTTGGCCCTGACCAGGGCCCTCGGACCCCCAGGACCCACTTGTTTCTGCAGGCACTCCTCTCTCTCATCTTTCCCGGCATCAGGGAACCTAATCTCCCTCTCCTCAACCCTGTACCTCCCCCAGGCACATGGAGGACTGAGAGAATGGAGCAGGAATGTAACTGACCCCTCCTCCTCCTCCTGCTTTAATAGACCCCCTCTTACAATGCATCAAGTATCCATAAACTATAAGAAGTCTTTTTTTTTTTACCTTGAAATTAATGATAAAATCTTCCTTCAATAGGTGCCAAGAATGTGTCAGTGAGGTGAAGTTTTTCATTTGTGTCAGATGGAAGAATTAAAAAGTAATATTCTTGATACTGGGTATTTGATACCGCACAGATCTGCCGTGTCGGGCTCAGCTCCAGCACAAAATGAATCTCAAATTAGTGGGGGTGCACTGGTGCGGACACTTAAAAGTGATCGTCGTCCGACAAAAACTGATCAACACCCAGTTTATTTACGTCTGTAGTAACACCAAAGATATGTCTTTGTTAAATTTAAATGTGTTTATTGGTGTATGATCAGGTAAGACATTTAAATAATATGTGTCTTATGTGTTTGAATAGACCATGTAACACAGATGGGTCACATTAACGTGTAATAACAGTGGAAACAGCCATGGAAAATATTGTGTTACTGGCCCAGAGAATGGTTCCCAGTGAACAGATTGTTCTGGAACAGATAAAGTTGTTAACAAGTCACTTTTGTGGTCACATCATAATTTTTATATACATTCTATAGACATTTTTTTTTAAAGCAAACCCCCTACCCCACTACTGTGTGTATAGATGGTCATCGGAAGGCACCTGTTGAAGTTGGGGGCCGGGGGTGAGTGGGTGGTGGTAGTTTCTAAACATGAGATGACCGGGTTAACTTAGGCTGGAGTTTGAATAATGACTTTACTGCAGGTAACACACTGTCGTCTCCATAAGCTGCAGACCTGTGCATTTCCAGTGATGGACACCAAGCTATGGAGAATGAAATGACACTTTTATTATTCAATTGTCCACTGAGGGGGCTGCATACTTCCTCTGTAGAACCTTGAGCTGGGCGATACCACTTCAAATCAACATCACGATTATTTCAAACTTTTACCTCGATAACGATTCATGAACGATGAACGTCCCGGCTTGAACAGACTTAAGTTACCAAAGTTGGTTTCTAGAAAAGTCATTAAAAAAATACAAAAACTGTCGTGGAAACAAAAACGATCTGACTCCATTCAGGAAAAATCGTTTTTTCTGGATTTAATGGCCTCTTCAGACGAGCGTTTGTTTGCGTGTGGATTTAATGGAGCTCTGCCAGATTGTAATGTAAAGCAGAGCTCAGTCTGAGGTAAGGAAGATGGATAAGCAGGCAGGAAGAGCTTGAAGGATAAGAGCTATTGTGAGGAACATTTTTTCGGTGGAGTTCTCATGAGATACAGCTGCGTGGGGAGTGGGAGCCGTCTCGTTTTGGCACGCAGTCCACATGAGCCCCTTTTTCGGACTTGAGCAAGATTCAAACTTGGCGTTTTTACTCACAACATATTTGGTTTTTTTAACGGCGTCTCTCCAGAGTTCAGCATAGACCCACTTCAAACTAACACCCTGGTCAAACCAGCTGGATTATTTAGCAGTGGAGAAGTCCTTTGTCGACCATTTCCAAGGCCCGTTTGAAGCATCAGGATCTGGTTTCTCTGGATCTCGCCTTCCCCATTTTTACATCCAGTCTTTTAAAAGAAGACAAGATGATGCTTAACAACAACTGGAATGCCAAATTCCTGGTGCAAATATTTCAGGAATGCAGGGGAAAACGTGAAGACAAGCACAGCAGATGGCAAAGGCTGGATAAACATACACTGGAAGGGATTGTCGCTGCTCTACACCCCAGTTTAGACGCACCTCTTTAGGTTGTAGGACTTTAACTCGACAGCTTAGAAGACAAACAATAACAGAGGCAGACATACTTCATCTCCGATTTCATTGTAGTCAGTTTGCGTGCAAGACAATTTAGATTTTTATGGACCTCCCCTCTCAGTGCTGAAAGCTGTAAACATGACCCCCATTGTTTTAGAGCAATAATAAACAAAAGATGGTCACGAAATCCTCGAATGTGAGACCTCACCGCCACAGTCATCATCTCATAGCGTGACATCACGTCATCTGAATCTGAACAAGAAAAGGCGGAAGGGTTTGTGGACACGCCGTGCGGGGTACAGAATGAGGCATAACTCGAGGAAACGTGCAAAGGGAAGAGGAAACGGCGACGTCAAGAAAAGACCGGTTCCCTGTCCGACATTCTTAACCAGCCATCCCTCCGGCCCACACACAGACCGGAGGAGGGGTGGGAAGGGGGCTCGTGAGGACAGAGGATTGAGGAGGAGAAAGTGGTGGAGCCGCGGAGGGATTAAAGAAGACTGGAGTGTGGATTCGGGGGAGAAAAAAGGACAGTGTGAAAGGAGGAGAAACATTTTTTTTAAATGGACAAGAAAGGAGAAGTACTGGAGGAAGAATCTCTCTGATCTCCTGCGTTTTCACACATCACTCACATCCCTCGTTTCCCTTTCCTCCAATTATTTCAACATCATCCCATCCAGTTCTTGGAAGAGGAGGAGGAGGGGCTTTCTCCTCTGCTGTCCGATGATGTCATGCGCTTCTTTACAGGCCACCAAAAGGCGGCCCTGCGCAGCACCCCCACCCCCCACCCGCCCCACTATTCAAGACCCCTCCTCAAACATTCCTGAACTCAGGCATGTTTTCTGATTTATCCAGATATGTGGGGCGTCACCCCCACAGACTTGGCCCTGGGTTGTGCAGACGCAAGTCAACAGACGCAGTTTAAAGATATGAAATACATTACAGTTTACTATTTACCATTACAGTCAAGTGTTGTGACCAGAGTTTGTTTCATTCAAGTGACCATTTATCTAATAAAAGAAAAAACACTAGGATGGCACTCGTTGGAGCGGCTGCCAAGGAGAGACCCTTAAATTCAA
This sequence comes from Hippoglossus stenolepis, assembly GCF_022539355.2. Lineage (NCBI taxonomy): Eukaryota > Metazoa > Chordata > Actinopteri > Pleuronectiformes > Pleuronectidae > Hippoglossus > Hippoglossus stenolepis. The sequence continues at coordinate 13,643,128 of NC_061502.1, forward strand.
TCAAATTGCAAACACTCATAAATATCAGTCCTCTAATTATGCCAGATTTTTTCTCATCCAGATCCATGAATTATTCCCTGGGAATCAATTGATCTAATGACGGAAAGCAAATCGATAACTACAGTTATCAACTAAAGTCTGTGGTGCCGTCTTCTCAAATCTGAATATTTCATGATATTCCTTGTTACATATGATAGCAAACTGAATATTAGTATTTGGTTTTGGTCTGTGGTTCTGGAAAACCAGACATTTCAATACTCATACCATATTTTCTAATTTATGACAAGGTTCTGTGAATTTAAACAACCTTTTATTTTCAGGGTTTGAGATGTAAATGAAATTAGCACTGAAACCAAGAGAAGATAAAGAGAAGAAACACATTTATGGGAGTGAAGAGAATTACTCTACTTGTTTATTTGGTGTTTATTTCACAGTAATAAATGAATCTATCATCCAGAGGAAATATTTTAATCTTTCACACTTAACAATGAAGATCTGAGGTAAACAGTCGATTATTATTATTATTACACTGGATGAATTCAGACCTGGTCTTCACATAGGATGTCTGTATTTCTATGATATGTGATTTATATGTGATATTTTATGAGAATAGCCGCCTTGTCCTGTAATTACTGGGAACTTCATTGCTATAATATTTCCCATATAACTCAGTGTAGCCTGAGGCTTTGTATGTGCCTGAATTAAAACCCCTCTGTATGTATGGAATGTGACTGATGTGCATGAGTCATATGAAGGAAGTTGGGCGGGAAACAGGAAGATGCGGGCCGACCCAGCCAAGATACTCTCATCCAACCTTTAAATTCCCCTCAGTCTGACTCACTGTCCACTCAGCTCAATGCTGTGCTCGTCTCATTGTGAAGAGAAAGTGCAAATGTAGTGAACCTGACATGAGTCACATCCAAAAACCGAGAAGCGGCATGTCAGGGTGAAATTCTTTGTAAATGAGTGTGATCACATGAATGAGTCTTTCATGATGCAGCCATGGGATTTAACTTTTACAGTTAAGAGTATTCTCGCAATGTGTATTTATGCCTAATTCTCTCTTAACATAAGAAAAGCAAGATTTCATTTCCCCGGGAACTTCTCCTGAACGTGTCTCATTAGATCTGCGACTGTATCTTCTGTCCCTCCGAACCCCTCCGCTCCTTCTCCTCCTCCGCCAGCTCTGATTAAAAAAAACCATGAAGCTCTCCATTCATGGCCAAAGACCTTGGTATTCACGCCCGTTTCCATTCAGTGGATCTGAAGAGACTCACAGGAAGTGGTGTCGGATAAAGAGAAAATCCGATTATTTGTTCTCGGATGTGTTTTTTGTCTCGTTCGGTGTTTTCTCGTTTTGCCCTGATTTGATTTGAAATGATGATGTTTGGTTGGGTTTGAGGTTCAAACGCTGCTGGAACACACTGAAACTTTTGCCGATTAGATTTGTTGAATAACATTTTAAAGCACAACACACTCCCAGTGTTGGGTGAGGGGGGCCGCGCTCAGACGCTACTTGATTACTGCTGTTATCACCTATTTGGGAGCCTTCTATATGGAACTCACACATTCCTCTGGGACAATGCTAACGTGTGACAGATCTGATTATCCTGGTATGTACCTGAGGATTTATCTGCATTCCTCCTGGCCCCTCCACCCCCCGAGACAAAAGCTGAATTAAATGTGTCTGCACTGGAGTAATTGAGAGGGGCCCATTAACATTCAGAGGGAGCAGGCGGCAACGCGATGGCACCCCCGTTCTGAGGTCCTTGGTATGAACCACTCTTCAAACAGTTTCTGGATGGTGCTTCTCTATTAATTTCACTTTAAACGGATACAAATCACCCATTTCCAATTAAGAACAAATGGAGAGTTTTGTGTCCAAATGAAATCGTGAAATTCCCTCTTGCTCGCCAGTTTCAACATTCCTCTACATGACTAGTGACATAAGATATGGGGGAAAGCCTGGTCAAGGAAGAGAAAAGGTGGATAGAAGAGTGGTCTCCAGTTGCCTTTAAAAGAGGACACATTTGGATATTAAGGCCAGGAGAGGGGGGGGGGGACAGTAGAGACCCCCTACCCAAAAGAAACAATGTGCATGTGTGATGGGGTTTGAACATATACAATAGTGGGAGATAAATGGTCCAGTGAAAGATCACATGATGAGCTCCAGTCATCCCTGGGTTGGAGGTCTGAGGGAGAGCGAGTCGGAGAAGGAAGGAGGAGGATGGTGGGGGTAGGGGGGTGTCTGTGTGTGTGTGTTTGTGTGTGTGTGTGTGTGAGGCAGGGGAGGGGGGGTTTGCTCATTCAGAACAGCTGAAGAAAGGAGAGGGAGGTGGGAGGCATGAGGGAGGCAGGGGTGGTCCCAACATGACATGTGTGTCAGTCTGTTGAAATGTGTGTGGAGCCCTCCTCTCTGGTCATACTGACCGAGAAGCGCTGGAAGAGAGAGGGAGACACTCAGAGAAGAAGAGAAAGAGAGACACACAGCTTCTGCACCTCAGAGTTTCAGGAGTTAAGACGGAGCCGAGCAGATCTCACATTTTGAAGAGCGTGCAGACGAGTGAAGGGAAACAGTAAAGACAGTAAATACAATACTTTAAAAAAAGATTTATATTTTTTTTAACCTTTTTTATTTTAGAATTTTTTTTTTTTGGAGGAAGGCTTTTTGGTCGTTTTACAAATGCTTGGAACAATTACTCTAACAGGTAAGCAAAAAGGGCCTCATCCCAAACTTTTAACCCTGCGGTGATCTGTCCAACATGAATGCAAACTTTGTGGCTGCTTGTGCCAGTTCAATTTAGAATCTGGCCTTTTCGTCATTTCTGTGGCTTTAAATCTTTTCTTTAGATAAACGTAGGAAAAACAAAACCAAAAGCAACTGTTTTCTGCTCACATGAGTGAGTGCAGCCGGAGGCATTGTTGTCCTGAGGGTGTGGTTACTCATTGTGGTTTGTGGATGTTCCGGCACGAGAGAGGGATTTCAGTTGGAGGTGGTTTTGCTTTGACCACCAGAGACTCATTGTGGAAGAAAATGTGTGAAATCATATATATTTATTGTCGTTTTGTTCAATTTCATTCAATTTAAACTGGTTTTTAAATTCTGTTTTTGAGCCTCGATCATCAAGTGGTAATTCATCATTCTCCCTCCATCACCAGTGGTTTCGTATGAACTCTGAATCATCCCATTTTTCAGTAGCCCTGTAGTAAAAGAAAAAAATGTTTATCCACTGCACAAACTTTTCCTGTCACGTAACCGCCGTCTCCGCCTTAGACAAACTTCAGAGTGAACTTTTGGGGGGGGGTTTACATCCCACAAAGCCTCCTTTGGTGGGAAAAGAATTTCACACGGTGACAGCTGCCCCGATAGAAATATACATGAGCCACCAATTCACAGAAATATTTTTCAAAGCCTCCTTTTAGCTCGTCCGTCCGAACCAGCTCCCATGCATCCCGTCATGTGAAGTATTTCATTAGATTAGAGTGGGATCCTAATTCCCAGTGGGCTTATTCAGTTTAGAGGGATAGAGAAGGAGGGAGGAGAGAGAGAGAGAGAGGGGCGTATGGAATTAATTACATGCCAAGACCAATTCTTCTTCAGGCCTTATAACTGGGAGTGATGGTTGAAATGGAGCAGGGGTTTTGGGGGTGTCTTGCTCGACCCGCAGGTTTTGGTTTCGGTGAATGAGTGGAATACCAGAGCTTTATCGTTTACACATAAACAAACAGGTTTTCTGTGAGCACGCCGCTGCAGCAGACTCTGGCTCGGCGTGAGTTAGATAACAGAGGTATTTGGGTGTTGGATGTGCAGAGGAGACCCCCCCAACCCCCCCACCCGGAGCCAAGGAGACACTTCGACCACACCTTTGATGCAGAGAGAGGGAGGGGGTGGTGGTGGTGGTGGTTGGGGGGGGTCAGTGGAAGGGGTCCTGTTGGGGGAGGGTGAGGTGGTCTGGGGGGGTGTTGTGTCTCCTTGCCCTCTTTTTTTTTGACCGACATCTTTTGTTTCAAGGGCTTCTGCTCCAGACGACAATAATCATAACAGGGATTTGCATTAATTTGGGGCAAAGTGTGTAAACAACAGGAAGAATGGCTGGCATTCAACACACACGCACGCACGCACGCACGCACGCACGCACGCACAGCCACAGCCACATCAGAAATCTGAGCTCACTGGGGTAGATTTACAACAATTGTTTGAGGTTTTTTTTGGCTGCGGTGATGATATTTAATGCGAGGGCATCACCTTACCAAATGCCTTTCACACCCGTAAACAAAGCCTGTCTTCACCACAGAGAGACGCATCCCAGCTATGAATGTGTGTGTGTGTGTGTCTCAGATATGTAACACCCTCTAAAGTGAGTTAGGGCTGCAGCCTCAGGGCAGAAACCCCCTCCCACCACCCTATCCCTCCATCTCCTTAACTGTCCCCTGCTCACCCCCTGCAGCCTCACCCCTCACGCTCGCATTCTTTCTGGTACAGTCGTTATTCAAAAGACCACCACCCCCCCTACTCTCCTCACATTTACTCCCCCACCCGCCCAAATCAAATGTTAACAGTTGTGTTCGAAGCAGGAAAAAAACCCTCCGGAAAACAAAGATCAAAAAGACTGGGAGAGATTCCAGGAGTGTGTTAAATCAACATGATTCCTGTTTTATTGTCTGTGTAGATACACGTGGCCTCGTCTGGTTTACCAACAGTTTGACCCCTCCCACACACACACACACACACACACACACACACACACACACATTCGTCTTCACACACAAATTCTTCAGCGCACCAGAACTACATTGAAATGTGTAATTATATACATAGTTAAGCTGACTTTGGGTCGGCCAATTAAAAGCAGTGGTTTCATATTGGATAACTGTTTGCTTGGTGACTTGTGTTTACACAATGCTTGTGTATTCTTGCCCTGACCCGCTCACTCAACAGTGTGATTCGACAAGTGCCCTTTAAATTAAACACATGTGGGACGGAGCCCCGCTGCCATGTGACACTGATGTATCATATAAGTTACTTGGGCGCGGACTTTTTCCCCAACTTTACATCAGTTTTAAGTAAAAGACGACAAACTCCCAACTGCAGCGTGTCTTGATAATAGGAAAGTCGACCACCCCCCTTTCTTTTATTGTCGGAGGCCAGAGCGGGTTAGAAAGGCCATTGTGTTTGCATGAGTGTGTGCCTTGGGAAGGGGGTGGGTCCACATCCATCCTGCTGTGGTGGAATTTGGGTCAAGGGGATTGGGACTTATTTTAAGGAGGGGTTGCAGGGGCCTGTATTGTTTGGTTTAAATCCTATATGGGCGCAGACGAGACACCGTAACTGAAAAAAATACAAATAAACATTCTTTAAATCCCCTGGCATGTCTGGAGAATCCTAAAATTGTTTTCCCCTAAAGATGGAGTGAGAGGCATAGCTCACATTTCTCAAATCTAAATATATATACAAAACATGGGCGTGCCCCTGTGAGTGGCATTAGCGTATGAAAGAGCTTCTTTATTCCTTCACACAAATTTAGCACAGAATGCTGCTGCAGTGTTCGGCAACAAGTTACTCCCATTGGTCAAGTGAACTTTTAGAGTTTTCTTTACTATAACCTGAAATATTCCGGGAATGTCGTGCAAGTGATTGAGGCTTCGTGTCTATAATTAAGGAGAAGGATGTGGACACTTGTGGCGCAGTTTTGCATTTTTGTGTGTGAGACAAGAACACGTCTTTATTTACAAGCTGAATCTGCCAGGGCAAGAGTAGGAGGTAGTTCCCACAGTGTGCATGGTGGTTTAAGGAGAGCATCTTTGTGTTCCCCAGTGGGTATAATCAGGTAAGCTGATATGTAGTCATTAAAAGTCCTGGGAAATTTGTTTTGAGGGTTTCAGATGTGAGGTTTCCCAGACCTCTAGTGAGAAGTTAGTTAAAAAAAAAGAAAGAAAAGCTTCAGGCACTGGCAGGTCGTCATCCCCCGAGGCCTCCTCCTGTCAAAACACAGATAGACGTGGCATCGTATGTGAATGTGTGGGTTGTATGTGTGGTTTTTGTCTCAAACCACATCTGCTAACAGGCCATTTGTATGACATAATTCTTGTGTTATTTGTGTGACGAACCAAGGAGTCACTCACAATAGTGGAGTTAGACAAGTGTTTCAGTTTGGCCTTCAAAAGGACCAAGTAGTGGGCCACATGATTCAACATTATGGGGTTTTCTGCACACATTGTGTATTTGGACAATAATCCTCAAATTGCCAACAGCATTACTGTCGTTATGCAAGATTTTTCCGTGAATCTCCCTTGGGGGGGATTGCTGTGTTATTTGTGCCAATGCCAAACCTCTGATTGCAATTAAGTGGTCATATGCTTGATAAAATCTGATCTCAGCAAATACTTTCTGTACAACATCTTTGATTATCTGCAGATGGCAAGAAGACTTTCAATAATGATATAACAAAAAAATCCCATTTCTTTGGAATGTAGTTTCTCCTCAGAGTAATGACAGAGATTTTATAAAACACAGCTTTCTTGGTTGATTTGATTTCCTCACTTCATTACATTTGTTAAATTGACTGTTATAAAATCACAGCTGCGGTCAAAGCTTTATTATATGAATATCATGGGAATATTGTTATTGTCCGGAAGCAGATGCAGGAAGTCAATCAATCAATCAATCAATCAAACTTTATTTGTATGGCCCATATTCCCAAATCACAATTGGTCTCATAGGACTTAACAAGGTGCAACATCCTGTGGGCTTAACCCTCAACAAGAATAAAGAAAAACTTCCAGAAAGAAACGTAGAAACGTCAGAGAGAGCCACATGTGAGGGATCCCTCTCCCAGGACGGACAGGGGTCCAATAGATGCTGCATGTCACTGGACACATCAACAAAATAACTGTATTTACGACACTGATTAGAAGTTACAGTTTGTAACATAATGGAAAAGTGTGTCAATGTTTAAAGTATTTATACATAAGAAAATGTCTGATAGAGATGAAGGGAGCAGCAATGACAAATGAATTGAGGAGTAAATCTTGAATGAGATATCTGATGTGTATCATACTGAACATGCTTTCCTTTCTTGTCGTTTCAGTTGGCCAGCCTGATGCTGTGTCAGTGCCTCAAAAGGAGGAGGCCTCTGAGACCGTGGACACCGCCCAGGATGAAGTAGCCCCTCAAGTGAATGGGGAGAAAGTGGAGAAAGAATCCCCTGATGCCAATGACATCTCCGCTGTTGAGGAGAAGGCAGGGGAGGAGAAGCCTGATGATGCAACTGAAGTGGGCTTCAAGAAGATCTTCCGCTTCGTGGGCTTTAAATTCACACTGAAGAAAGACAAGAGTGAGGAGAAAGACCCTGTGAAGCTACTGATGGTCAAAGATAAGGAAGGAAAAGAGCTCACTGGGACGGATGAACCTACAAAGGAGGAGGAGGCTGTTACTGCTGAGGAGAAGAGCACAGCTGAAGAGAAGGAGACTGACTCGGAGGCAACTACTGTTGAGGCTGAACTCACTGATAAAGCTGAAACCACTGATGCCCCAGCTGGAGACGCTGCAAATGGAGACACTGATGAAGCAGTCAAGGGGGAAGAAGCTGAGAAGGAAGGAGAGGCCAGTCCACCCTCCCAGGAGACCACCCTGACCCTGTCCCCCTTCAGAAAGCTCTTCGGTGGAGGCATCTTCTCTAACCTGCGAAAGAAGGCCAGCATCAAGAAGACAAAGGAGGAGGAAGACAAGGAGGCAGTTGTTGAAGAGGAAGCAGCTAAATCAGAGGAAACTGCTGCAGCAGAGGAGGACAAGGTTGATGCAGAGCTAGGAAACCAGGAGGAGGCACCAGCAACTCCAGAGGAAGACAAATCGGAGCCAAAGGAGGAGGCTCCAGTCACTCCAGAGGAAGTCAAATCAGAGGCAACCCTAGCCTCTGAGGAAACCCCTGCTCCCTCAGCAGGTACCTCTGATGAGACTAAACAAGAAGAGGAAAAAGCAGAGGAGGAGAAGGCTCCAGCAGAGGTGAAGTCTGAGGTGGAGCTCCTCGCATCACAGGAGAAGGTAAAGCCCCAGGGAAGCCCCCTGAAGAAGCTCTTCACTGGTGCCGGCTTGAAGAAACTGTCAACTAAGAAACAGAAGGCCAAGAAAGATGCTGAGAGCAAATTGACTGAGTCTGGCGAGCAGGCGGCTGAGCAGCTTCAGTCATCCACTGAATCAGCAGAGGCTCCTAAAGCCGACAGTGGGCCCTCATCTCCAGAAGAGTCAGGAGAGCATGTCCTTGCTGTGGAGGTGACCCAGAATGAGTCCAGCCAAGAGGGTGATGTTGAAGTTGCCTCTGACGGAGAAAAGAAAAAAGAGGGCATCATCGCCTGGTCCTCCTTCAAGAGACTAGTAACTCCCAAGAAGCTTGTGAAAAGGTCTTCTGAGAGTGATGATGAAGCCACGGGTGAGAAACCAGCAAAGTCGGCCACACTGTCCTCTTCTGAGAGCGCTCCATTAGCAGATAAGAGTGTTGAGGAGGAGGCCATGGAGGAAAAGCCAACTGAGGAAGAGCCAAATACTGAAAACACTGAGAAACTTGTCAGCAGCACCGAAGAGCCCAAAAAGAAAATGGACACCTCAGTCTCCTGGGAGGCCCTCATGTGTATGGGTGGAACCAAAAAGAGGACAAGGAGGACATCTGATTCTGATGATGAGGAGACCAAGATTGAAGAGGAAGCAGCAGCAGTTGTAGAATCAGTTGCAGAAGAGGAAGAGGAGGTCAAACCCGAGGCTGCTGTTGTCACTTCTGCCTCACAAAACACAGAGAGTGAAGGAGAAGAAGTTGTTTCCTCCCCTGAGCCTTTAAGCCCCCCTGAGAGAGAATCTACCTGGGACACACTGAAACGCATGGTTATGTCAAAGAGTAAGCCCAAACTTGATGAAAAACCAGAGGAGAGTGCAAACCAAGTCCAGTCAGACAGTGAAGCCCCAAAGGAAGAGTCATCTTTCTCCTTGAGGAAGTTCTTCCCTGGACGCAGAAAGAAGAAGGTTGAAAAGCAGACCTCCACTGAAGCTGGAGAGGAGGACTCTGACACCCCAGCTGTGGTTCCTCTCTCAGAGTACGATGACCAAGTTGAGGCTAAACAGGAAGCACCAGCTGAAATCCAGACTAACGTGTCTACTGAAGATAGATCCCCTTCATGGATTCCAGCCTCTGTCGAAGAAGCTGATAATAACCACGATCAGCTGAGTGACATCCCAGAGGAGGCAGAGAATGCTGCCACCCCAAAGTCTGTTGACACTGATATTGCAGATGATGAGGACCAGGCTATGCAGACCAACAACAGTCTTGGTCGCAGGGGTCGTAGGCTGTCCACAGCTGAAATGAAGCCTGTCACTCAGGCTCCAGCTGCAGAGGCCACCCTCGTTCCTCAGGGACCCTTGTCGGGAAACGCCGAGGAGGTTGTGGCGGGTATTGAGGCCCAAATCAGTGAAATTGTATGCCAGACATCTGTGACTGTTGTAGATGTATCAGTAGAGGCAGCTTCTGAAAACATCGAGGATGAACCACCAACTGAGAATGCAGAGGTAACGTCAAATACTATCCTGCAGCCACATACTAGTGAAGAGGCAATGGCTATCTGTACTGGCCTGGGCACAAAGGAGATTGCCAAAGTAGCTCTGGAGAAGCCTGCAACAACCCTCGTTGAGTGCATGGCCGTGGTCCATGATGTCCTGGGCACAGAGGTGTTGTTGGAAGAGAAACCAGCAAGTCCAGAGGAAGTCATAGTTGCGGAAGATGCAGTGTTCATGGCCCAAGTGCAGCAAGTTGAAACCACTGACCTTGAGCCCGCTGTTGAAAATTCCCAGGATGATGTGGAAGGCATTCAGGTTGCCACTGAGAGCTGCGAACCTGAAATTGAGAGGATTGGAGTCGTCACCACTCTTCTGGAGGAGTCTGTTGTCCTTCAGACCACCACAGTGAGCGAGAACTCTCCAAAAGCTGAAGTAGTCAACCCCATTACCCCAACATCTGAGACAGCCATCTGCACCCAGAGCATAGAAGTCATCGAGCCAACTGTAGAGACCAAGGCAGTGAAAATGGACACGGAGCTGCTTGATGCTGCCACCGAGGAAAATGCACCTATCACAGAGGTATTTCAGGTTGTGAATGAGGAGATATCTTTTACCATGTGTAGTACTACAATGACCACCATCACAAAGGAGACTGTCCTATCAAGTGAGGAGGCTCCTGTCATCACAGAAACGGTGGTTGGCATCACCCCGCTCAGTGTGGAGTCTGACCAGGTGGCAAGCTCAGAGGAGGTCACCATAAAGGAGGAAGAGACAGTTGTGGAGACTGTGGAGGCCACTGCCATTGAGATTGTAAAGCCAGAGAGTCCTGCTGTCGGTGAGCAGGCAACAGAGGAGATGGAGGAAATCCAGGATGATGTGCAGCAGGCCTGTGTGATTGAGGCTCAGAGCCAGGTTATTGCCCAGGCTATCATTCAGGATGCCATAGATAAAGTTTCAGAGACCACACCTGAACCCCAAGAGCCTGCCACCGCCCCATCACCAGTCCAGGCAACAGCAGGAATAGAGGAAGAAATCATAACTGAGAACATTGTCACCGTCGACACCCCTGTCGCTGTCGTCTGTGACATACCAGCACCGAAGTCACCCCCGCAGCTTCATGTTGCCATGGAGGTCATTGACACAATCGCTTTAGAGGTCACAGAGAGCCTTGATGTAAAGGTAGAGGAGGAGGAGAAGAAGGAACAAGTGGAAGAGTTGAAGCAAGCTGTGGAGGTTAAAGTAAGTGAAGAAGAAACGGTTGTAGTGGAAGAAGTCGTAGAGGGTGTCGCAGAGGTGGAGAAGGAAGAGAGCCAAGAGGAGGAGGTGAAACCACAATCAGAGGAATCAGAGGAGAACAAAGAAACAGAGATCCACATTCCAGTCCAGGTGGTCCTGCAGTCAGCACATCTGGTGGAGGAGCCATCGGTGGAAGAAGAGGCCGTGGTAGAGTTTGACAGCAATGGACCAGTGAACAACAACATCAGCGTAGAGCCCACGAGCCCCGCAAGCGTAAAAAAACTCTCAACACTGTCAGAAGAAGCTCAAGCGACGGCGTCAGGAGAGGTCACGGAGGCAGCAGCGGACCAGCCGGAGACGGAGAAGACGACATCAGGGAAGTGCGCCGAGGTGATGGCCCAGGTGATCGAGGTGATTGAGGAGGCCGTGAAGGAGATCGAGCCTGTGTCCACAGAGATCACAGCAGCATCATGAGCAGGTGAGATGGACATTTGCTTTACAACTTTTTTTTCATTTTCTTATATATCACCATGCAGATGATATAAAAAAATCTAAACTTAAGTCTTTTATTGTAAAAAAAACCCAAAAAACTAAGGAATGATTTTTTTTTTGCTATTTTCAAAATTCCTATGTTGGCCTATCACACAATCTTCTCATAGTGGATTTTTTTGAAACATCAATGGGTCCTACTTTTATTAGGGAGAAGGGGAGGGGATTCGCCCACTAACCAGATGAAAAAGCTTTTGTTCGGGCTACGAGTTACCAGGGGACCTTTGATATCAAAGCAGGAATGCCGCCATTGACCCCTTCTTTTCAGGCCGGGGTCTAGGCAAGGGAAGCGGTGTGTGAGGGGGAGATGAACTTGTGCTGAAAGACTGATTATGATTCCTCCGCTCCCTCCTGCTGTTTTCCTTCTATCAAAGGCTCAGTATGGAGTCAAGAAACCATGTCGAAGTTCGCATTTGTTAGATTCAATTACAAAGCTTCAAAGGGCCGAAGTCGAGGTTGAGCTGCTTTGATTGAATTATATCTTCAATATGAGTGTTGTGATGTTTTAGTTACAGTGACTCACTTTGTTTGATACGACCAATTAAGAGGCGGAAGAAATCAGTTTTTCCGCATTCTTCTTCTTTCTTTTTTTTTACACTTTATTCACTCAATTATTCCATAACGCAAAACAAAATAACACTGTTTGTTGATTATATTATTTGTTGAGTCTGGAGAGGAACAGTCATTGGAGACGATGGCAGGAAAGGGTTAAGCAGCCTAATGGTAGCAATGGTACAGCAACCCACATTAATTTAGTGTGAGATGCATCTCAAATCAAATAAATAAATAAAAATATTTTTGTAAAATAAATAAATAAATAAAAAAAAAAAAGGTAATAATTTTTGATTTAATGTTTAAATAGAAATAAAATATCAAAAGACCAAAATACAAAGTTACAATTCGCACATAATATTTAGAAATCTGTCAATCAAAATGATTAGCGGGTCATAGATTATATTATATTTTTCTGTTAGGATTTACTGAACTAATATTAGTCTGGACATGGTTGTTCCTGGTTTTCAGGTTTTCTCTCAATATAAGTTATTTGACATGACATAATATATGAGCGGAATTCACATGTACTACTGAATACACAAATTGATGATCTGAATGGTAACAAAAACTGATAAACGTATAGTTATATTATTGTCTTCTTATGCTTCTGAATGTGTTGTACATCAGGGATGAAGTGCTGAATCTTTTGCTTGTTCCTAATGTCTGCTTTTGTGTTGCTACACCACAGGTGAAGATACTAGACTGATGCCTGGGAGACGCACTGTCTGGACCAGGAAGTGAGTGATAACGGAGAGAGAGAGAGAGAGAACGAGAGAACGAGAGAGAGAGAGAGCGAGAGAGAGAGAGAGAGAGAGAGAGAGAGAGAGAGAGAGAGAGAGAGAGAGAGAGAGGCTGCTCTATGCTGAGACTGGGCCCCGCCCAGAGAGACTGAGTGATGAACAACAGCTCTGCCGTTCTCTCCACCTCCCCTTCCACCCGTAGTCCGGCCCCATCCTGCAGACCCCCGTCACGAGGACGCGACGCCACACCCTCGCCCCCTTCACTCACTCTCTCTCACACACACACACTCATGCATGTCCCATGCCTCAGAAGCATCTCCATCTGGCTTGTAATCGGTGTGATGTATGTTCAATGTCTCAGTGACTTTCCATTGCCCTTGCTACATTAGGCGAGAGTCCGCAACCTGGTCTGAGTGTGTCTGTGCATGTGTGTGCGCGCGCGTGTGTTTGTATGTGTATAGTAGCGAGAGTGAGATGGTGTCAGAAGGTGAAGAGACGGAGGATTATTATCTTGTGTATTGTATTTATATCTTGAATATTCTTTCATTCACCCCAAAGTCTTTATTTTTCTTTTTTTGTCCCCTTTTGTTATTGTATGGACAGTGTTGCCTGTTTTTAAAATTCCCACATTAAGCTGTGAAGCAGTAGGTCTTCTTTTGAGTAACATTATGACTGTTGACACGGAGAAACATCTGAAAAAAGTAAAATGTACCAAAACAAGTGCGAATATGTTGCATAAAAGTGATTTGTGTACCGCAGCTTTTTTTTCTTTCTGTCATACTCTGAAGATTATTTCAAGCATCTGTAGCATTTATAACTAAACCATGGTACAAGTGTGATGCCACCGAGAGTGAGCGACGATACTGTGTGCAGAGACGAGAACAGAGAGAATGAAGCTATCCACCAGAATTTGCACCACGTGTTTGACTTTTGACACATTCTCTCGTCACACTGTGTTCTTCACTCTGCAGCCTAACAGGACACATAGTAAGCTTAGTGTAGATAAGACAACAAACAAACCACTGCCTGATTTACTGTGAAATAAATATTGTTACACATTGTTCCATGTCATTATACAATAAAATATGATTATAACAACATTTGGTCATGTGGCAGAGGTATTTGCTAAACAATGATACGTTTGGGTGTTTTTTTTTTCAACAGAGTCATGCTGGGAAAATACGTGCATGAAAGAAACGGTTACAAAGCAAACCCTGTTCACGTTGTTAAATGGTTTTCTGAGTTATTATGTGACATATGTCTCAGTGGTGTGTGGTAGTTTTATTGAGGTTTAACACCTGTCTTTATGGCGGTATACATTTCTTCATGGAAATACAGTATGTTGACGCCCTCTGTTGCCTCCAAAATGCATCGCACCCTTCAATATACAGTCATTTGTGTTATTTTGACTTCAACTGTACATGTCAACAAGGGCGATCGAGTATGAACATGGTCTTTGCTCTGCTTAGTCTTATGTCAGAACCTGCTTCATGTCGTGTTCCCCCAACCAAGCGTGATAGCTCAGGTTCACTGAGAACGCTAGACTCACTGTTGTGGCTTTAGACAGAGACACATAGACTGCATGGTACCATAAATAACAGCAAACGCTATTTAGTTTCCTAATTTAAAAGCCAAATCGAGTTAGGATAAATCAGGGAGTCGTGGTCTTTCCATTGCTCACTGGACTAATTCTATTGTTTAGGTCGCATGCGGTTGAATGCCTAAAGCTCGGCGACAAACCTAATTAATAACTTCATAAGCAAAGTGGTAAATGTTTTAGGACGGTAGAATATATGAAACATTCCAGTTTAAGCACCAAAACAAACATGTGTTTCAACGGTATTCGTTAAATTTCGCAACCATTGTTGACAAAGTTGCTCTGTGTCACGGTGAGTGCTTCTTTCATCCGTTTTATTTCGGAGACTCATAGTTTAATCAGCTTTATGACCAAACCGGAGCAGCACCGGGAAGCACCGACCCCTGTTAGGTCATCACTTCCCTTCACTCTGGCTCCAGAGACGTGACACATCCATGACACGTGCTTTATGTAAAAAAATAATTAAACAATCGATTTAAAGCAAACTAAAGGATTTCGTTGCATAATGTAAAGCATTCAGTTGTAGGACACCCGGCCACCGTCAGTTTTCCCTGCTTTTTGTAACACTGTGAACCTGTTAACATTTGTACAGATTGTATACCTACTGTATGTACCTAAAATCATATTGTTGTAATATTAACTACAATAACCTGCAGACATTTAGCATATTACTCACGTAGCATGGTCTTAATTGCCTTTTATATTTTCCAAGCTGTTAATAGTAAGGATACAGATTCTTGTCTATATTTCAATCAATAAAGGTAGAGAAAGTTGATGTGTGCTTCGTATTAATTTCCGGATCTTATAATATATTATTCGTCCATTATTTACATCTGGGAAAAAAGATTAAAACCAATTCGTAATGTGTTTTTTTACCCAAAACATTGAATAAATGAAAGGTTTTTGAAGTTATGATGAACTGTAGGTTCAATAATGTATTTGCCAAAATCTATAACTCCTCCTGAAGGTATTTATGAAAATAAAGTAAATCAGTCTTGAAACAATATCAATAAAGAGAAACAAGAATTGTTGATAGGTGTGTTATCACGAGGAACTTTTCCTGATGCCGTTGTGTTCAGGCAGAGATGAGACCAAAACACACGCAATTATAAAAAAAAAGATCACGTTTTTATTGTTCATTCTTCACTGAAAGAAAAAGGGTTTGTACAGAAGGATTGCTCACATTCCTGAGAACACAGACCGATCACAGTAGATGTCAGATGGGCACTGGGGGGGGGGGTATGTGTTCACTCAGGTATCATGGGTTGGGTCCTCACTCGTCCTTAAGTGATTGATTTGGTTAACAACAGTGGACAGAAAAGACTATTTCACACTCCTCCTCTTCCTGAGATACTGAGATGTTTAAAACACACAAAAGACACAACGTAGACTTGCGTTAGAGACGATCAATCCAATTCAGGGGGCAGCATTTCAATTGGTTCATATAGAAAGCACATGAATTAATTGAGCTCTAAGAAATGAATGTCAGTAGTACAGCATTTCAACAAGACACAAACAAGAATCCTTCTCTGTCAGTTGATATGAAACACTTGTTAGATTATGCTCACAGACATAATTTATTATTGATTCAACATTAATCTTTGTGAAATACAATGTGTTGAATATTGATTTATATTCCACAGAGAACAGATAGATTTCCCCTTCACCTCAGACCTGAGCAGAGCAAAGAAGAACAGCGCCATCTAGCTAAACACTGGGCTCATTGCATCAGAGCAACAACTTCTCAATACTACAAAATAAAACAAAAACATTGTCGTCATCTTCATTGCCAAAAAGCCACAGTTGAGGATGAAACTTTTGTCAGGGTGGAAATGGCTCAAAATAAAAACAGAAAAAAATACAATGCACATTAAATGTACTAGGGATGGGCTTTTTTTTTTTCTAAAATTAAAATAGAATTAAAAAGTGGAAACAGGTACAAAAAATTCAACAAAGGCAAAGTTTTATAATATTTTTAAAGGATTAATGTGATTTTGTGTGGTTCGGTTAATCACTCATCTTTGAAGTTATGTTACGAATCACATTAATAAATTGTGTGAAGCATTAAACTGGTGTGTACTGTAATCCCTGCTGTGTCAGGTAACAAAAGAGGATATTGAAATGATTGGATTTTATGTAGAAATTTGGAGGACATGACTTTTTGAAATCTAATGGATTGGATAATTGGAAAAACCCCAAACAACAAACTTGCACCAAAAAGTGTAATTTTATACTAACTCAACAATTCAGTTTGGAATTTATTTACTTCTGAATGAAACAATAATATTGACAGTTTTACAGACCTGTCGCCAAGGACATTGTGAAATGTGACTGATAAAATTATAGAAGTTCACAGATAAATTTCAGATTTGCGACAGAGAAATCAAAACAGATGTTCACTGGTATTATCTCATATTCAAATTATACTGCTGGAGCTGGATTATCACGCTTAACATGTTTAAACGTGACAAATTATGTAACTGCCTCATCCTTTCGCTTGCTTCACATTTATTAGACATGGATGTAAATATTTTTCACAATTTCCAGTCATCAGTAGTACACAGGAAGTGTCGGTGTTGTCCCAAAGATTAGATGTTGCTGTACGTTTATAATAAATAACACATTTCTATAACACACGTGTCCAGAGACATCACCCTGTTCACGGATTTCTCGCAAACATCATATTAAAACCAACTCTCTGTCACACTGTCACCTTTGCCTGAGTTTAAATGAGACCTCCACACTGAAACAAACTTTATCATATTTTCTCCCATCAATGTTTTGTCCTTTAAAATAAACTACTAATGTTGCAACCACTACATATCCTATCTGATCGGGACAAAGATAAAAAACAAATATAAATGTCAGAAGATTTACATTATTATCCATCTACAATACAGAGAAAGTTTCCCTTTGTACAAAAAAAATGAATAAGGAGGTTAGCAATTAGTAAAAATTTGGCAATGGGAAAAGAATTATCTTTAAAATAGAACTTGTTCTTAAAAGTTTAAACAAAGATAATCCAGCTCAGATTTGACTCATGCCCATCCCTAAAACATACTCTTGTTAAACCAAATGTATTCCTACTTTGAAACCTATTTGTCTACTTATAGATATATACAACTTTGAAATATAATGTATTCTTTGTAAATATAGCGCTGTATACAAAATTAGAAAAGCATGTGAAATGAATTTAGGTTTTTTTAAGAGTAGATGCAAGCAAATGATAACGCAGACAACATTGTACAGGATCATCTAGCACCAAGGTATTTGTGTGGGGGGGGGGGCATGTTCCTATTTAAGAGTTACACAACATAACAAGTAAATAAGAAAAGTTGAAATAATCAAGGTTTCTTGTGATTTGACCAACATCTGTTGTGTTTTAATATGTTGCAATCACACAGAATCCAGCCAAACAAAGTTGGTGGTTGCGTTGAAGGGTGTGATTAACTTTCCTAACTCTACATTTCAAGACGTTCATTCTGCTGAGCCAAAACGTAAATGGAAGAGAAATGTACTTTCTCACATCAACTCAGATTGTCTCATGCCTGAATATTCTGTGTGCTTTGAGCAGGGATTATAATCTAGACCGGATGTGCAGAATCAGCCGCTGAATACAACCATAGAGAAACAGCTGTCCTGTTCAGCTCGAGTGGGTTTGTTAGAAGTTTCCTCTCCACAAACCTTCCCTCAGCCAACTCATCTCACAACATGCCTTCTCTTCCGGAACTGTCTCCGCTTCCTCTTCCTTTTGTACAGAACGTCTGCGTGTGCAGCCTCTGACTCTAAAACGACGAGAGGAAACACTTTCATCTCCCTTGTTGGGGTTTAGCTTAACATTGAGCCAAATGTGATTTGTATTCACTTTTAGCTTTTCTTTATGATGTGGATGAAGGCCATTAACTTTAAACATTTTCAAACACAGGATCAAATAAACAGAAAAATACTGTACTCAACAAAACCCCCAAAAAACTTTAATTATTAGCATGAGAACCTCCAACATACATACCCTGACTAGCTTTAGCTTACGTATTAACCATAATTTAGAAGATAAACATGTTAAAAAGGACAGAAACACAGTTTTGGCACTACTCTACGAGGATCTCCTCAGTCTTTATGGGTTCTAGCGGGGTGCCAGAGTTGGAAGCATCAGAGCCTTCATCTTTAGACAAATCTTCACGTTGGAGCAGCATTCCTGCGTTTCCCTGAAGTCCCACTAATCCCCCCTGGGTGAAGCACAGGTGCTTGATCACCTCATTGGGGCTGGAGAAGGTGGTCGCACAAATGTTACACTTATAAGGCTTTGATGAGCCCAAGAACATCGCCTCCATCTGGCTGCTGTCGTCTCCTGCGGAGCACAGCTCCATGCTCTGTCGGTCCACCATGGTGTAGGTGTCGGCGCCCTGGTTCAGGCACACGTGGCGGGCTGCCTGGTTGGCCCGGCAGAAGCTCTTGCCACATGCGCTGCATTTGAAGGGCTTTCCCGTGTGGATGTACATGTGTTCGCGCCAGTGGCTCTTCTGGATGAACTTGCGGCCACAGGTGGAGCATTCGTACTTCCGCCGCTTCACCTCGCGGTCCAAGTCGGCGCTCTCCAGGTTGTCGATGTCCGCAATGTCTGACGGAGGGGGTGTGTCTGCCTGATGATTCATTCCCCCCACCCCCCAGCTGGATGTGGACACCTCTGCTCGGGGAGAGTCTGAGTTGGTGCCTGAAACAGGCGTTTGCTCGTTGTCACTGATTATCTCGACCGCTGTACTTGCAGCGGAGGCACTTGACCCTGGCTTGCTTCCCCTAAGGATCCCCTCTACCTCTAACATGCTGTGTTCAACCGACATGACAGGTGAGAGTGCGTTACTGGGCTCAGTCAGGCTCTGCTGAACAGCTAGGCTGTGCTGCAGGAGGTGCTCTCTCAGCAGGCTTCTCTGGGTGAATCGGCTCCTGCACATGTGACAGGAATAATGCTTTCTAAAGGAGGCGTTCCTCTTCATGATGCTGGGCTTCACATGGAGGATGGCATTGGCCAAGGAACCATGTCCAGTCAGCATGCTGGCTCCCCCCTCCTCACCATCAGGCTTAGCACAACTGGTTGAGGCCTCCATGTCTATGGGCGAGGAAACCAGCTTGGATGGCGAGGAGTTGCCGTACGAAGCTGTGGCCGCCGACGTGGATGGAAACTTCCCCTCTGACATGAGCTGATCGACATCTAAGGGAGAGGAGAGCTGCCGTCGAGAGGCAAGTCTGGCTGACAGCGCCACCTGCTGGTCAGAGATCTGGATGCCATAGAGGGAGGTGGAGAGGTTGATGCTTTGCTCGCGTTGTGAATACACTGACTGGCTTGCCTCCTGCAGGAGTGGGTAGGCGTGCAGGAATCGGACTCCCTGCTCCAGCCGTGCAGGGTCTATCAGCTGGGGAGCAAGCTTGCCCGTGTACATCAGGTTGAGGAGGTAGCTGAAGATGTCTGGTTGGATGTCAGCAGCCTTTAGGCGCACACAGTCACTGAGAAGCAAACACCTTAGAGTTAAATAGTGACAAAAGATGTGGAAGGTTTTTATAATAAATGATTAGAATCAGTATCAGCGATGGTGGATGCTGCAGGTCTCGGCCAATAAAAAACAAAACAGAAAAGTGAGCGCTCCTCTTTATCTACTGTATGAAGAACACATAATGAAGTCACTGGACATTGAGTTTTAAAAATGTACACGTGAATAAATCTGTTTGGATGCACTGAGCTCAGTTGGGGAAACAATCACCCCACGTTATCTGATCTGTTTTAACTTTGTTTTAATGCCTTTATAGACCATCTCAATCCAATCCACTAATTTGAATAAGGACATTAGGTGTTGGATTGTAACTCTAAAAAGATTTAGATACAGTCCAGTGTCTTTATGTTTGACAGCATGAGTTTCTATGATATTTCTGTGTCATCTGTAGTTTTGGCATCAAAATTTGGAGTTGAGTTTTCTTTAATAGTGCTTTTTAACTTGATACCGAACCCGAGTCTCGTATAAGTGTTGCTAAATTCCTCCTGTACCTGTCCTGGTGAATGAAGAGCATCCTGAAGTAGTTGGAGAAGGCAGCGAGGACGGCTTTGTGGGCTTTGAAGAAGACATCTCCGATAGCCACAGTGCAGTCGCACAGGAAGCCAAACTCCCTCTGAGCGTTAAGCTGCTGCAGCAGGATAAGACCATGGTTGGCCAACTCCATTCTTCAACCTGCACAAAGACGCACACACACACACACACGTAGGCAGCAGTGAGTTTCCTGTCTGGAAGGAGACCGGTTTATTGTGACCACAAAGGGTCGGGCTGACAGGGGTGATCTAACGACCTTGTAAAGGCGAACTTAACACAATGGTGGAGAATCATTTTGTGACATTAGAGACAATTTGTCTAACTTTTAACCTCGTAGAAAATAATGCAGATTAGTGGTATGGCGACGGAAAACTTAAACATCTGGATCTGCTTTGTTCATTGTATCGTACCAGTGAGCATTTGGAGATGTTCTGCAATGTTAGTTAAGAGTTACAACAAGTTATATGTGAGGTCATTTTTTCCAGGACATACGACAGTGAGATATTCTTGTTCTGAATATTTTTAAGAGCATATTAGCAAACAGATGATTACCACAGTTGTCAGGCTGCTTCCTGTACAAGCCGCCTCACCACTTAAGAAACCAGCTTTGTTCCTCTTATAACAATTTCCAGAAGATAATTATCCCATAAGTCCTGGGATGGATAGGATGAACACGCAGCCATAGAAATATGATGTGTAATAAATAATAACAATATAGTAATTGAATAATTTATCATGTCAATGTCAAATTTCTAGAGCAAGGTTACGGGAAAATCTATCTGTATAAACCTCTAATGTGTCCCTGTTGCTTTGATATAAATAGACTTCACCATCAGGGTATTACAGCTGCAGAGGATGGCCACTAAATGTTAATGAGACACTGACGCTTAAAGCAGAGTTCATTATCTGTGCAGCTCGATGTCCTGATGCACTGAAAACACCACTTTGCAGGGAACTGATGAAGCCAGAACCCTCCACGTTCGATCTCGGAGCCTAAGAGCTCCACACTGGAGACCAGTGAAATGGGCGTGGTTGACCTCAAAGGTCACTGGAGGACTACGAGGCCTTCAGGCCATCACATGATCGGGGTTATGGGTGTCGGCACACATTCCTAAGGCAGAACTGGTTCGACCCCCTTCCAGTGGAGAATGGAAACAGGACGGGTGGATCTCAGCAGGGTCGGCCTCCTCTCTCAGCCCCACACGGGCAGAGAAATGTGTAAAGACAGAGGGCGACGACTTCATCGACCCATTTACCTCTGATGGATCATCATTTTGCAGCCCTGCATTCCTCTGCTGTGTATCAACACAGTCAAAAAGCTCACTACACATGTGTATTCCATCAGGGAGGTCAGAGGGCAAAGATGCTTGCGCTGCAGGAGATGGATAGGTTTCAGCATCATGTGGAAGGCGGTAAAGCAGCAGCACTAAAGATGTACAGCCACCAGCCCGGCTAAAGTCATCCACAACTTCAATATACACTCAGTTGTCAGTTTATATGGGACACCTAGCTACAAATAACACAGCAATAAAGCCCACATTCATTATATTCACTAGAAACTATTGCTAGAGTTCTTTAGTTATTTGTATGGCCATCTCGGGGGCTGTAGTTAGTAGTACAGCTAAAGTGTAGTGTGTTACACTTATCTGATTGATCAACAACTATTTTGATCATAAAATAGTTTCATTCCTCTTTCAAACAAATGTGTCCACACTCCTTGGTTTCTTTGTCAGACAAAACCAGCAACGATGATTGAGAGCAGAACAGCTAAGCAAGGAAATAACTAGCAGAGGGATTGATAATACGACTAATAATAACAACTCTATGAATGTTACAACTATCTAAACACAACAGACCTTTCTAGTTCTAACAAGAACTGACCATCAGGAGGATTTACTGACTGAGTTGCAGTCCCCTTTAACTCTCCTCACGAGGAACTCAGACAATCTCCATTACCTATCATCCCACATTTAAATACTTCAAATATACACCTTTAAGCTGCAGCCCCTGAGTGATCAAAAGGCTTCAGTTAAGTATTACCCAAGAAACCAATTCACGGAGCGTCCGACATGATTACAAATATGTGCTCGAGTGTCACAATTATTTTTAACGATGAATATGTTTGTTTGGTGGATCTGTGTTTGATTGGTAAAGGGTAGCAGACTCATGATATATGGAATGAACCTAAACTGCATACGTTTGAATTTGATATAATCCATTAGTCAGATTGTCTGATTCCAGACTTTGGAAATATGAGGAATATGCAAAGACTGATAGATTCACGTGTGAAGCTGTGATCTCTATTGGTAAATCTGCAGATGTGTGGCTCCTATTATTCCTTCACATAGATGTTATTTGAAATAATTTATAAAGTACTTGTAATGCTACAACTTCTGCTTATATATGCAGACTTCTGCAATCCAATGTAGAAAGGGCCCTGATCTTTGAGATAAACACACACACACACACACACACACACACACACACACACACACACACACACACACACACACACACACACAACTAAGTATCGATCAGGCGCAATCGGCCCCGTTTGAAATCACATGATCAAGTTAGCCACAGCACCACGCGCTGATCAATACTAACTTGTTTGCAAGCGCTAAGCCCCGCCCCTGCATGTAGACACGTGGAACGCTCACTTCCGTAGTGAGACTTTCTGTTATTCACCGTTTTAAAAAAACAAAACCCCCGAATGAGCGCGGAGCGTGTGCGGGACGTAAACACGCTTCGGGAATACGACGGTGCGGCGACGCGAGCAGAGAAAAACAGCAGCGGAGCGTAAACAGGCTTTTTTCTATTTAACGACGCAGGGAGCGCGCCGGCACCGACCGTCGGTTGCTAGTGCTAGCGGGAGAAAACGGAGGGAGGGGGGCGCGCGCGCACACACACACACACACACACACACACACACACACAAGGAGGGAGGGAGAGAGAGGCGCGGGGGATGGTCACAAACGCGTTTCCTTTAACTTCCACCGTGACGGTTACAGTTAGCGACAAAAAGCGCACACAAGTCGCCGAATAACGCAAACCGACCGGCGGGTTGTGTTCGCTAACGGCGGCCGTACCTGCTTCTCCGCGGAGATCCGTGGAGCGTCGCCGCCGTGTGTAGGGGTTTTGTCACCGGGGACTCGTCCGTCCTCTCTGGGCTCGCAGCAGCAGCTTGTACCGCTCCTCCTCGCGAACGCAGCATTCGTCGGCGGCGGAGAGGGTCGTCCGTCCGTCGGTGTTTTCCGGTTTAGGGGTTTTACGTTACAATCACATGACTGAGGGTTGGAGGAGAAAAAAAAAAAAAAAAAGCCCAAAAAAGAAACAGCCGTTGAGCAGAGGGCGGAGGAGTGAACGTTAGATCCGCTCCCGGAGCGTCGTGACCGCCGGTGAACATTAGAAACTCAAACGACATCTTTAATTCTGCGGGAGTTCCCTTTACTGAAATAACAGTTTACGAGGTTTTATTCTTTACTTTTAAACTCTACAGGAAGGCCTCTTGTATTTCCTCTTAGCTGCGTTTTCAAACAATACTTCAAATTGCTTTTTAGTTTGAGTTAGTTTTAGTAACACGAATATTTAATATTTCACTTTTATATGAAATTCTACATTTTTATTATTAATAATACAGGACTTTTTCCATCTATGAATTCTTCATGAGTAATAAATAAGCAGCAGTCACGCAAGAGTTGTTTGATATGTAGACAAAAATTACAATTTTACAAAATGAGGTTTAAATCACAATTTAAATTTTTTTATTTCAACAAGATTTGATATCAGAGAAAATCTACATCTGTATTGATATATGTATAACTTTTATTTATTTAATGAGCACAATTGTTCATATAAATGTACCAGAGTCTGCAGTCCCAGGCAGGTTGATGTTAAGAAGAGAAACAAAGAATAGAGAACAAACTTACATATATAAAAATGATGTGTGTGTGTATTTATATCTTTTTATTGCTGTATATGCTATGATATAGCTTTTTTTTCATCTATTATTTGTATATTTTGTTAAGGCACATCTGTACTTTGATATTTCTTTCAATAAACAAAAAAATGTGACCACAATATTAGATAAATTGATTATTTAACAATCTATACATCTATAAACGTTTGCTGTAAATGTTATAAAATATGAAGGATAGGTCAATAATAGTTTATATTTGTAAAGTTTACTTTTTTAATTTCTTCAGCTTTGATCTATGAAGTTAGACTCATTTTCAAGCACCTGTTTAAATGAATGGGTATAATGGCAGGGAGCTGAGTGATGCTAGTAGTGAAAACTGACTTTTTCCTCAAAGGCTGTTACTGTCATCAACACCAGTGCACAGTAACCTGTGTTCCCCCTCGCACACCTTCCCCAGGACCTGCATATAAATTCCCAGTGGTAAACATTAGCATAGACCTTCTGTGGATTTAATAACCTTTAATAACCCAGTCACACCAACAGCAAACATCATATCTGTTGCCCGTTGCTTTTGCGTGAAAGAGGTAATTAGCCCTGCTTATTACAGCGATTATTTTGTGATTGCAACAAAAGCTTGCCTGTCGAAATAGTCTAAGGAAAATGTCTACGGGAAAACCATAATGAACAGAAGTAATTACCAGTAAAGGGAAGGAGTGGGGATCTTGGAAACAAGAGCTCCACCACATGCTGGCTCGACACGTAAAGGGACCTTTTTTCTCCAATGCACTTTGGAGTCACGTCAATATTTCATCATCAGATTTTGTCATCAGTGGATGTCCTTCCAGTGTAAACACAGTTTTCTTCCCCAGGCCAGTCATTACAGAGTTGCATTTCAGCCTTAGGACAGAGAGTCCACAGAAGGGCCATGACTAAAGCAAGTTGTAGCTCTCTGACGGTGCTTGTTGGTTGGGCAGACAGAGGGTGGGTGAGAGTGTGTAAAACGAGAGGGAAGACATGGGAGGGGACAGACATGTGGACAGAACCTGGGGACCTTTAAGTCCCTGTGCCGTCAACAAACGGCTAGATCTGATCCTGTCCTTAACGTTTGCTGAAATTAATTAGATAATAGAAGGTGAGAACAAAATGTTTCACAAACAAAACACTGATTGAGACCAGTGGTAGATGTTTTCACACAGCAAAGCAAAACATGTTTACTTTGCTGAAAAGGCCACAGCACGGGCTTATTGAAAGAGCTCTCACCAGTAATATCAATACATTCTGTGATAACCTTCCAACTTCCGGGAAATCCTTCTCTCTTATACCCCCCTCATCTCTCTCTGGTTTCACTCTTCTCAGAACAGCTCATTCAAAAGAGACGCAGGCTAGACTTTCACATGACTGCCCTGCCACAAATTTCCATTTAATTGATTTTTCCTGCAACAATGCATATTCAAATCCATCAGCACAAACTGCGTGAAATTGCTTATAAAGAACTGCAGTGAGACCAGTGTCTGATTTGGTTGATCCTGATGTCAGTGCACGATTTCAAGCGACTTCTCACGCACGACATATTCAGTCCTTCATATGAAATGCTAAGAGAAAGCTTGCTGCTGCTGCTAGTGCTGCATGAGACGACTGCGTGCGTGCGTGTGTCTGTGTGTGTCTCTGTGTGTGTGGTGAGCTCAAACACCTGTTTAAACAGGGCCTGTAATCGTTAACTGCCGCCCTGTTCGTGGCCTGTTTTGAAACCGGAGTGGTGAGTCATTCCTCGCTCGGTTTTCAGAAAAACAGATCCGGCCACAGCCTGGGGGCCCCGGTGGGGGGATGGGAGGCCGGTGGTGGATGAACAACCGGAGGTGGACGCAGCTGGACTCCTACTCCCAAGGACCCCACATCCTGACAAAGGCCTGTGTTCCCATAGTGACCGGGGCTGATCTGAGAGAGAGAGCGAGAGAGAGAAATAGAGAGAGAGAGTATAAACACACCACCAGAATCAACCGGTATGCGTATCTCTCCAGCCCAGTGGCCAAACCGTGCGTGTAGCCAATCAATTGGTCATATTCTTCAAAAGAGGAAGGAGCAGCAGTCCCGGTTCCCCTTCCCCAAAATGCACCGTAAACTCTGATGCCTGTTATTTTGTCATGGGTTAGGTCTTCTTCACAGTGCCCCTGTGTTTCATCATGTTTTCAGACCTTAGAGGGGTGGAAACAAGGAATATGTTTCAGATTGGGTGGTAAAAATTTAAACAGAAAAGACATAGTGTACTAAACTACATAAACCCAGGCGATGAAAAACTGTGATTACGCTTGATTACGCTGTTTGTATATTCGTCCACAAAGCAAAATAGTTTTGACCCAGATTTGGCCCACATACTGCACATGGTACTTTGGCGATCCGCTCCTGTTTGCCAGATATGGGCCACATGTGAGCCATAGCACAACCGCATATCAACCCGAAGGTGGCCAGGATTTGTATGGTGCTATTTGGGCCATGTTCACCGTTCACCACATGGGCCACTTTGGGCTCACATCCAGATTCATCCTTTTTTCGAGAGCGATGCATGTCTGCCAAAAATTGTTTCGGGGGTTTTTTGGGCCACATTTGCTATTTTACAAGTGGGCAACTTTAGGCCCACATCCACGATGAGGCCAGAAGTGCTGCTTGAAGGGGCCACACATGCACACACGCTATCTAGGGGGGGAGAAACCATACTCTACCCCCCCTTCCTTTCCCGCCAAAATGCCTTATGGGAGTTGGGGGTGGGGGCGAATGAATGTCTCCGTGACGACCCGTTGCCCCGGACAACGAGGGATGCTGCAGCAGCGGATTTGTGCCCCAGCTTCATACTCCTCACGCAGATTCACTTTGAAGTGTGCGTGCGAACCAGAGGGGGCGTCACAGGGAATCAAACACGGTGCGCTGCAGCATCTCTGAAATATAATCGCAGGCAGCAACAACACGCCACATGCCCGACACTGCAGTTTGCGCATTGGCCGCTGGGTGGTAGCATCGCGTCCTGGATGACACCTGAACTCTACAGGGAAGCAGGAAACACATGTTCAATATGAGTTCTACTAGAATCAGAGGAAACTGAGCTCGATGGGATTATTTTTCGTTGCTGCGTCACGTCCACGGGAGAAAAGAAAATCCCCATTTCACGCCGCAGTCGCGTCACACTCTGCTCCTGTCGGGGAACTGCGTTATCGATAAAGTTTGAATTTGAACCGTCTCCTGCTGCAACAACAATGGCGGCCGACAAGTGTGTTCACGGAGTTCCTCCCTCGCTGTCCGCTAAAGTGGTTGGGTAGGTTGACAGCTGGTTTAAACACAACACCACCACGTTAAATACTGTGTGCGACAACACCGAGGTATTAAAACGGCTGTGTAACGCTAGCACTGTCGCGTTTAAACCGACACTAGCATTAGCTATTTGCTAGCATGCTAAGAGGTTTGTTGATGCTAGCATTTTTTACAGTCGAAATGCCTGCGGAACAAGGGCTAATTAGCACCTTGCTAATTCGCTGCTTAGCTTATGGGTGCAAACGGATGCTGCAGTGTAAATAGAGGAGGCTGTGCTTTGTTAACGACTGTTTCCGTTCCCTGCAGGTCGTTTGCTTATTTGACCATCAGAGACCGGCTGCCCACCATCCTGACTAAAGTTGTGGACACAATCCATCGCAACAAAAACAAGTTCTTTGAAGAATATGGAGAGGTGAGAATAACTCCATCCAGAATGATGAGGCACATGTCTAAACCTTTCCCCTTCAACTCGTGCATGCGTTTCCTCTTGGTGTCCACACAGGAGGGCATCCGGGCAGAGAAGCAAACCATAGGTATGCTGTCCAAGCTGAGGAATGAGCTTCAAACCGATAAGCCAGTGTTGGCACTGACAGACAGCCTGCAGGACGCCGAGTCGTGGAACCAGTACCTGCAGAGAAACCAGAGGCCGCAGGGGGACCAGGACTCCGTCAGCTGGTTCCAGTCTCCGTGGCTTTATGTGGAGTGCTACATGTACCGGAGGATACAGGAGGCCCTCTGGCTCAAGTGAGATAACATCTGTTATTGGGATCTACTGCTGCTCTATTTATAAAATCATATGATGTCTGTCACATTGCACTAGACAGTTATGGTAATACAAGATGATTGGTTATTATATACTATGTTATAATCCCTATGGACCATAACTACCAGACCTTATAACCAACCCCAAATTTTAAATTACCAGTACCTTCTAGTAATGGTAGTACATAATCTGAGATGAGGGAAATTATCTGAGATTCAAGAACTGCTTTCCCTCTCTCACTTGTCCATATATTCTTCTAATCAACTATCATAGTATTTTTGTTCTGTCACTTAACACTCAAAATCGATTATTATTCTCATTATTGCAATATTCAAGGAATTGCACTAATAAACACAACATTCAGTAAATGATATAAAATTGAAGTGTTGAGTTATTACCCAGCCATAGGAGAAGTAAATTCAGTTTTCCTTCTCTGTTGTGTTGTAGTTCTCCTCCAGTCATGATTGTATTTCTGCTTTTCTTGCAGTCCTCCCATCAGTGATTATGACGTCTTCAATGAGGCAAAGACTCAGAGCTATTTTGAGTCTCAGCAGGCTGTAATGGCCTTGTGTACATACTTGGGGGGTGTCAACAAGAGCAAGGAAGAGCTTTCTAAGAATCAGCTGCTTGACAATTTCAACAAACTACTGAAGGTCAGTATCTTAAATACCTTATTGGGGAAACTTGCTATGATTCCCAGCTGAGTTAAAACAAATTGCAAAAACAAATTAATCCACACGTCACTTTTCTATCTTTGGTGTTCCACTCGAGCGGAGTAAATAATCAGGTTTGAATATATTCCTTGACTGAGAAATGTTATATTTCATAATCAAGCAAATCCTAACTTGATGCAGCACTTATCCATCATGATGTAAGGCTCAAGATTTTCACCAACTTGTTCACTACATTACATCACTTATTGTGGTGTGTTTTATGTTAGCTTGTTTATATAGTGGTGAGTAAAACCTTGTGTCCTGCTTTAAGCTATGGCAGATACGCATTTTAAGAATAAGCACTCCTTAAACCAAAATCTGTAGATGTTCTACAGATTTATATTATTCAACATGCGGTAATTATTTAACAATCACATTTTTTATTTGCCTCTGTCTAGGTTTCTCTGTGGGGAAACAAGTGCGACCTGTCCATCTCTGCAGGCCAAAAGAACTCACAGAAGGCCAGTCCATTAGATTCCCTCAGCAGCCTACAACCTTTCATCTTGGTGGACGACTCCAACTTGGTATGGTTGACTCTCATTTCTGCCCAAAGACCAGGACTGTCAGGAAAAATCACTGCAGGCCGAGTGGACATTGTACTAGACAATGCTGGCTTTGAGTTAGTCTCCGACTTGGTCTTAGCAGATTTCCTGGTTTCCTCAGGCCTCGCACGGGAGATCCATTTCCACGGCAAATGTATCCCGTGGTTTGTCTCTGATGTCACAGCTAACGATTTCCAGTGGACCATCCGGCAGACCATGGCAGCCAATCACATGTGGATGTCCAAGAGTGGTGTACAGTGGCAGAGCTACGTGAAGGAGGGTGTGTGGTCCTACCATGACCATCCCTTCTGGACGCAGCCCCATGAGTTCAGCGACATGGCGGCTGATGCTCCTGACTTGTACGCGACGCTGCAGGGGGCAGACCTGGTGCTGTTTAAAGGTGATCTGAACTACAGGAAGCTGACGGGGGACAGGGAATGGGACCACACAGCGGGCTTCGACACCGCACTACGAGGTTTTACGCCAGCGCCACTCTGTAGCCTGAGGACTCTCAAAGCTAACGTCCAGGTCGGTCTGCAGCCAGGCCAAGGGGAAAAGCTCACCTCCCAAGAGCCAGACTGGATGACCAGTGGGAAGTACGGTGTCATTCAGTTCCACTGCCCAAAGTCAGAACAGTAAGACTGAACACTTACACTGAAGATTTGGATTCATAAGGACGTTACAGAAAGCAGGAGATACTTTGAAGCCATAAGACCATTAAGTTATAAGAGGTTGTTAAATGGTGTTTCTGTTCCTCATCCTCACTTAGCACTTCATCATGTTTGATACTGAAATGAACAATAATTTATTTTAAATACCCATTTGTACCAACGTATACTTAAAATGCAAGCACTTCTGGATCAAAATGTGTATCTGTGGTAACAAATTACTTAAAAAAAAAAAAATGCAAATAACTTTTGTGTTGTATTAGCTCACAGTGCAAATTGGTTAAAGTAGATACTGTTACCATTTGCTGAGTTGCGATGGAGAAAGCACTGGGATTTTTAAATCCTCGTTCTAGAGCAACAGTACTTGAGTTTTGCATGCTAATTAATGAGTGATGATAAATGTTAAATATAATTATTTTCTCAGGTTGTTTTTCTGTTGTCCTCATCAAAACATGCAGACATCTGTTTAAATTCACCCAGATCACAACAACAACTCGTATGTTTTGCTCAGTTTGAAGGTTGGTAGACTGTTATTAGGGCAGTGTAACAATTACAGTAACGAAATGTTCTGTTTTCTGTGTGTTTTATTTTTAACCCAGACCTCAGTATCTTCTCAGATAAAAGAGCATTTCTATGTGCATGCTGTTATGTCATTGAAATGCTCATTGTCAATTTAGTAATCTTAACTGGACTCTTCTCAGTACTGCTGGGGGGGGTCGTATCACTTTCATTAACTAGCTTGATTTAATAAAGAACTGCAATAACTGGTCTTTTTCCGCACTGTCGTATTTTACAATGAGAAATAGAAACTGTGTAACAATAACTATTTTCTCATGAATAACTCTACTCAGACAGTTTATTAACTTAAAAGTATTTTCTTTACATACATATGCAGCTAAATATTGTGAACCAACGGACTTAAAACTCTGCATCTGTGCACATTGAAAACAATAATATGTTCAGGTGGAGTGTGGCTTTTTTTAGTCATTTAATGATCCAATCATTTGAAGGTCAGGTAGGACCTGGATCAACAGCTGGGAATGTGTATTAAAATCCTGGATGGAGCTGGTGAAACTGAACTACTCCTTTTTGGGTTGCTGAGCCTTGTAAACGCGATCTGTCAAGAAAATGAAGGGCAATTACTGCAAGAAGCATTTGAGCCTTTGAGGTACTTTGCTGTTTCATTTGCCACCCTCCATTTTTATAATGTCTAATCTAACAGTGTCTTCATGTTACTCAAGGGGGATGCCAAAAAATATATATTTTAGCATTAGGGATACTTGTTTTCCACTTGACCTGACATGTCCTCAAAATTGGACTGTTTACTCAAAGAAAGATGTTGCACAGAGGCAGGTAGAATGAAGCCTCTGTGCCAAAAGTATCGATAGTTCTTTTTAAATTGGGCTCATGATTTTCAAGCATAAGTCAGTGTCTCAGCTAAGTGAAGAGTGAGTATTTTAATAAAAATACCGTAATTGTTTTCTTGTGATTTCTATGATCTAAATTTAGATTTTGTCTTTCCAGCTCTGCATGAAATATTTTTTATTTTCACATATCCTTTTATTTATATGTTTTTAATAAGGCGTTTTCAGCTCTTTTTTTTGTTTTTACCTTGATGGACTAATGGCATCCCTGAAAATTACAAACCAGAAACTTAAAATGCCATAAACATACAAAACACTGATACCCAATCAGACTTTATTTGTTTATATCCTCTGCCCCTTTGCTTCCATGTGTTTATATACACTCTTCTATTTCATCATGGACTTGACCTGGTGAAGAAATGATTAACTGGTCCATACGGTGATTCCTGAACATGCATCCCCCTCTTCTACTGAGTTCCTTTTCAACCTCTTTAATTTTTTGCCGTCAATTTCTTCACAGAGGTTATAAAAAGATCCAATTAAATTCATGCAAAGTCAGATTAATTTCACTGTAAATCCCCTCATTTGGGTTTCATTATGTAATTATTGGCTGACAGAATGAGATTTGACCTCCCGCTCTGTTTGCTGTGTTATGGTGACCTGGCGCTTGAACGCACCGCAGTTATCGATTTGGCTGCAACTTTAATTTGTTTATCTTCTTTTTTTCCCCCCCTAACCTTTCCTCGGTTCCCATTGTGTTCAATGAGGCCAGCTCGATGCCTGAGAGTCAGAGCGATGAGCAGAGGGAGGGGGGAGAGTCGAACAGTCCTGGCGTTGCACAGCAGACACAAGGACGACTCCTGCGTACGAGGTGAGTATCTGTCGTGGCAGAATTTCTCTGTTCTTTTCAGCCCCTGTTGTTAAAACCCATCGTCCTAATGCGTCTCATTTCCACGGTGATTTGATTTACTGCAGAGTCTCAGGTGAAATCGAGAAAGTGGCCACAAATAGACCGATCGTACGTCATGCTGGTTCCGTGCATCAGCTAAATTAGTGATTAATATTCAGAGGAAGACGTACGGCTAGTTTACTGCTTTGTTTTCGAGATATTGGCTGCAACCAGTCAAAGCTTTTCAATGCCGGGGAAAGGTGAAAAAGGAGGAAAACATTTTTATAGTGTTGTGTTAGAGGAAAAGGGAAGTTTTTTGGGGAGGGGAATCACTCTTCTCTCCCCCTTTCTCCCCCTGGCCTCACCTCCCTCCTGCACATTAGTAAAGATGTATTGCAGGAAAAGGCTCTGTGGAGGAGGTTGGGAGGAGTCTTTCTCTGGTGTCTTTTCTTATCTTTCCTTTTGGAGTATGCTTGGCGGAAGCTGAAAGCAGGCAGGGCAAAGGCACTGGAAGACTAGTGGACCCTTTCAAGTTGCCTGACAGGCTTTATTAGGGAAAAACGAAAAAAGGGAAAGACAGAGCGAGGGAGAGCAGCACTCATCTCCACTCCCCCTCCCAGCAAATGAGAGAGCAAGTCTAAATCATGTTGCTTATCAGTGCTGTTGTGCTGTGATGTTGCTCAGGCAGAGCCCAGCACAGAACAGGCAGCCTTGTGGACCAGCATTCAGACCCAGGATCGGCCGAGCCCTCTCAGACCTGGAGACACTCACCCAGCCGCGTCTCTCGCCTCTGCCCCGCGCCTCCCTCACTGACATGTACCCAGAGGAGAGCCGGGGGTCCGGAGGGGCAGCCACTGTGGACTTCCTGGAAGGGACGTACGACTACGCCGCTCCTACCCCTGCCCAGACTCCCCTCTACAGCCACTCCACCTCTGGCTACTACTCGGCTCCTCTGGATGCCCACGGACCACCCTCTGATGGCAGCCGCCAGTCGCTGGGCAGTGGGCCTGCCAGTCCTCATGTGTACGTGCCCTCCAGCCCACGACTCAGCCCCTTTATGCACCCGCCCAGCCACCACTACCTGGAGACCACAGCTCCATCCGTGTACAGGTGAGGGAACACACACTTTCTTTATCTCTGGAGTGTGAAGACTGAATCAACAGGTATGAATCTTTCCCATGACTTTTCAAAAAAGTGAATC
The DNA here is from genome assembly GCF_022539355.2 of Hippoglossus stenolepis. Lineage (NCBI taxonomy): Eukaryota > Metazoa > Chordata > Actinopteri > Pleuronectiformes > Pleuronectidae > Hippoglossus > Hippoglossus stenolepis. Next base: position 13,676,776 of record NC_061502.1, read on the forward strand.
TTTCTGCTTCTTGCATCCAAATCCTGTGCTGTAACTTGTAGGACGTTAAATACTTTGTGTGCAAAGTCACCTCCAGGGTTTGTGTTTGTGCTGCTGGGATTTTATAACTGATATGAGCAGTGCAGTCAAAATATTAAGAGACTCTTCAGATCTGTTTTTTTTTTAAGTGCAGCACAATTATCTTTCTCTTTTTTTTTACCAATGCAAATTAAACCATTGTGATCCCTGAGGAAAATAAAGACGTCAGTGAAGCGTGTTTTGATTAATTAATGTTTATAGTTCCTGGTTTTTTATTTATAGGCTCTAGGACACAATCATTCTCCACTGCTCGGTTTATTATCTTTTAATTCACAAATTAAGGTTTTGGCACCGTGTTCAATCCTCACAAGACAAAATGACATAACCGCGTTGTGTTTTCTTTTTTATCGCGCGCTTTACACATTACCATTATCTCTATAGAAAGGATCAAGCTTTGCCCTGGTTTCTAATTCCAGAGATTAAGGACTTTGTCAGGGACCTTGAGAAAGGAACAATACGTAAGAACAACACAAGTACAGATTGTTTCCTGGCTCAGGTGGAAAATAGCAGCCGGCTCTCATCTCACCCACTGTCACATTAGAGTGGTAAATGTCAGAAATGATCTCCACTTAAATACTCCACTCTCACCTCTTCTGGTGCAGTTTATTCATAAAGCATTTCTGACAAAACCCCCAGCTCTATCTCATTGTTGATAAACAGCCTTCTTCACATTTCTGGATCAGCAGTACAATTCATAGACATTATCAGGTCACAGAACTATGACGTTTTCTGTGAAATGATTTGGGATGAATTCTGTGCCTTGGTGCAGGTCCAGTCAGCAGCCAGTAACCCGAGAGGACCACTGTGGCCCCAGGGACGAGTGCTACAGTGTGGGGGAGTCGGGGGGTGCAGCCGGAGCTGAGGGATTTGAGATGGCTAAAGAGACGCGTTTCTGTGCCGTGTGCAGCGACTACGCCTCCGGGTACCACTACGGGGTGTGGTCCTGTGAGGGCTGCAAGGCCTTCTTCAAGAGGAGCATCCAGGGTAGGAAGAGAACAGGTGGATCTAAATCCTTAAGTGTTGTTTGTTTGTTAAAGGTCATTTTACTATTCTGTCTTAGTTTAGGGTTTAAATTACATTTATATCCAAAAGCTTTATTAGAGTAAGAAAATCCCCCCATTAAATTATTTATATTCCCTAAGGAACATTAAGCATTAAGCATATCAGAATACAAAAATGTTTTCCAATAAATTTCATTTATATAACTCAATATCACAAAACAAAATTAATTTGTTTTATAATATAGTTAAGACATAAAAAAGAATTATCTGGCCCATGTGAAAATTTAAAAGAACTGCTAAAATAAATTGGTTATTAAAACATGGTGATTTAACATTGCAGATGCTTACTAGACTAAAGTGTCTGTAACCTCGACAGAGAAATAACCAATAAAACTGGAGGACAGTGTCTGTCGTATGAAAAGAAAAAGCTTGAATAAAAGGAGCAGAATTACTGTTTCAAATTAGTTTTTATTATTATTTTCATTCGTGAACCATGAGCCTTTTCCCCTCTTGTCTCACACACACGATGGGGCACGTCCTCCATGCACATCGGCCTCTGTGCAGAGCGAAACATCATCTGCTGAGTCATGTTTGTGATATGCTGCCTCGGCACATTGATGCAAAGTCTCGAAACGAGGAGACTTGTCATAAAGAAAACCAGCCGTCTCCATGGCGATGACAAAGCCAAGATGCCTCCATCTCAGATTAATTTAAAAATGGGAATACAGTGTCCCTGGCTACTAAATAACCTAAATCTAAACCCAGCACTGGAGTGAGGAGCTCCGACTAATAGAATTTCTTCCATTTCAGGTCACAATGACTACATGTGCCCGGCAACCAATCAGTGCACTATAGACAGGAATCGGAGGAAGAGCTGCCAGGCCTGCCGACTCAGGAAGTGTTACGAAGTGGGCATGATGAAAGGAGGTGCGTAGAAACATTAGCAGGATTAAGTTTTTTACAACACAAATGAAAATATGCTTTTTAAATTTCTTTCAATTAGTATTCAGTGTTTTTGAAATTCATTTTTTGACCTATTGCTTTTCCCTTTTTGGTTCTAAGATTACTTTTCCTTTTCTACAGTTAAACTTCCAAACAAGCCAATAATTTAATGAATTCCTCTTAGTAAAATGTAAAAGGAATCGCCTTTGATCAATCATGGCGCGTTGTGGAGAGGATTGGCACAAGCCCAACAGTTCTGGTGGATGCAGATAAGCTTGAGACACTTTAACTTGACCTTGAAATGATTTCCTCTGAGCACGACCACTCATTTGCATACTCCCACATTTTTCTTCTCGTACCTCTTGACTCCCACAGGCTTCCGTATAATCCACACGACTGGATTTTAGGTTCAAGAGCAGGATGTGAAGTCACATGTGAGGGAGTGTTTGGGAGTTGGTGTGTGATTGTGTACTTGGATTCTGATTTTCTGTGAATCTTATTTTTGAATGAAACCTGTGCTGTGTCTTCAAGGTGTACGTAAGGACCGCAGCCGCGTTTTACGGCGTGACAAACGGCGACCTGGGACCAACGACAGGGATAAGGCCTCTAAGGACCAGGACCACAAAACAGCGCCCCTCCAGGATGGGAGGAAACGCAGCAGTAGTACCGCAGGAGGAAAATCATCCGTCACGGTGATGCTGCCTGACCAGGTACTGATTCATGTGGAGACAATGATATGTGTTTTTCTTTATCCTTCTTATTGTTGGTCAGGAGGAAAATCTGGATGGCACCAGAGCGGCCCACTGGGAATCATGACCATTCCACCAAATTTCTTGCCTGTTAGTGGTCAAGAAATGTTCAGTTTTGAGCAGCAGGTCTGATTTTCTTCAGATGAAATGAACTCACGATGCGTCTGTGTATCTGTCGCGTTCCCCAGGTGCTCGTCCTGCTCCAGGGGGCCGAACCCCCCATACTGTGCTCGCGTCAGAAGCTGGGCGAACCCTACACCGAGGTCACCATGATGACCCTGCTCACCAGCATGGCCGACAGGGAGCTGGTCCACATGATCGCCTGGGCCAAGAAGCTTCCAGGTATTTCATAGAGGAGCAACAAAGGAGCCACAGCGGCAGTTAATGTTCCCAAACTACTTTCTAACACAGTCTTCATTTTCTAAGATATAATTTTTATTTAAAAGAAATTCATTGGAATAAGTTGAAACGATCTCTACCCACCACAGCACGTGTTTACTTATTATAACAACTATTTGAATTTAAAGATGCACTGGCCTGAACTGTGTTTTGGAGCAAAACTCCACTCCTGATTTTTTCACAAGAAAATAACTTGACAGAAACTACATCTGCATGTGGTTAAAAAACATCTCGTACTGCTGCCTTCAAGCTATAGGCAACATGGGAAAATGACAGATCACCAAAAATATAGTCTGGTCATATTTTTCATTTCAGCATCTGACAAAATTGCAGCGTTTCTGCCGTAGATTGCAAAAGTACTAGTTAAATTATTCTCATGCATGTGTGATATTTTCTGTACTACAGCTGCAGTGGACCAATAAGACAGTGTCTGTCTTTTTTCCCCCAAACATTTCTATTATTATTCAAAAACAAACAAGGTCCATTAGTGTCTGATTCCAGTGCAAAAATAATAAAAACACATTCGATTTAAAAACTAATGACACAGTTATTTAAAAAACATTAAAAAAAGAAGAGGGAGAAAAAAATAATGAAAAATAATGTGTAATGAAAAATCTTATCAAACTATTATCAGAATAGTAGATCATCGTCATCAGGTCGTCAGACAGATTGATGCTATAATATCCTGTGATTTAATGTGGAGTGGTTATGCGTATCCCTGCAGCTTTTGGAGAGATATTCATGAATATCTTTCCCAGTGAGCAGAAAAGTGTGGGCAGGTGCAAAACAGCTTTTTACTGGAGCACCGTGACATTTATCGCTTGTCTCGTCTACATCAAGACATATTTTCAAAAGCTCGGGAAACGCCGCCTCTCCTGAACATTCAAACCCGTACAGATGTGATGTTTGACAGAGGGGGTGGCTCTTGATTGTTGTTTGACTGCTGAGGCAACGGCAAGGTGATGAGCGACCTTTATCATAGAGGTGCACATGGACACACACACACACACACACACACACACACACACACACACACACACACACACACACACACACACACACACACACACACACACACACACACACACACAAATGCAGAGCCATTACAGTGATGGTAATTACAGTCATCAGCTTTGAGAGGATTGTTTGGCCAATCTGCTGGCACCCCATCGAGCGTAAATGCAGTATAAGACACATCTCCCACACACACACAGACACACACACACACAGACACACACCAACAGGCTCTCTAAGTGAGTAAATCCTGACTTTGAGGTATTATAACCTCTTGCATCACTAAAAGCCCAAAGGCACAGTTTTAATTGCGAGGGGTCCCAAACAGGGTACATGGGGGGGGGGCAATGGGAGTGAAGTGGCTGCAATTACATATGGATTGAGACAGCTGAGTGCCAGCGATAAGGCTTCTTATGTGAGCAGGAGACATTACCGATGGTTTCATTTGAGCAGCCGTTCCCTGCCTTTGCGTATTTAAAATTTTGTGCGTGGGTAGAAGGTGCACAACAAACATTAAACTCTCAGAGTGTGAATATTCAACAGCACATTATGGTGAACATCCACTGGTCCAAATAATCAGCTCTGATAAATCCACACTTATGTTTTTATCTGCGTTTGTTTGTTTGTTAGAGGGATTACGTAAAAGCTTCTGCATTACCATGAAACTTGGTGGAAGGATGTGGTTAAATCTGTGGAAATCCATCAGGTGGTTCTTGTGTAATCTCACTTGCAAACAAACCAACAAACAGACGGGGATGAAAATATATTCTCCTTTGCAGATGTAATCATGTCTGACACATTCAGGGAGTTGGTACAGATCAGTGTGTGCAGTTTTGTGCAGATCAAAAATAAATAGAATATAATAGAATATATCATATAAAAAGTTTGACGTGGTGGATTTAAATATGATTCATTAGGCTGTAGGTTTTTTTCAGCTGCTGTATGGAAACACATGGAGATAGAAACCTGTTACTCCCTCTAATATGTAGCTGATAAACCTTCGCTGTAATAAGGCATGTTTTGGTTTAAGGGGACTGTCCGGCCTTGGCAGAGGTTTGAACTCTACCGACTGATATCTTGATGTCAAAGAAATTCCTAAGATCAGGCTACAACTCATATTGTCCAGTGGGTATGAATAACAGATTTAAGTGACAGTTATTATAGAGCTTTTTAGTCAAAGAAAACAAAGAAACTTGTGTTGTCTGGTGGTGGTCACGACAAAGTTTAGGTTGGTCTTGTTGGTCTTGATAATTCCGCTCCCTGCCCCTGACGTAGCCTGTTCCTTCTTCTACACCTTGCCACCTTGGAACCAGTTTCTCCAGCTGTGGAAACACAAAGATCTGGTTTGAGAGGAGCTGCCGCTGTGGAGGAGGGTTAATTCTCCCTGTGTGTTGTCTCTCCAGGTTTCCTGCAGCTGTCCCTCCACGACCAGGTGCAGCTGCTGGAGAGCTCGTGGTTGGAGGTGCTGATGATCGGCCTCATCTGGAGGTCCATCCAATGCCCTGGCAAACTCATCTTCGCTCAGGACCTCATACTGGACAGGTTAGCGAGGAGAAATACTATTTTTTTCATACCTTGGTCCCTGCTTTTCTTCCCCACCTCACTCTCACAGATGATCAGAGTGACACATCCGCATTGTAGATTTTTCCATTTCACACGTCTGCAGCCTTTGTGTCGTACCCAACACATCCGACATCGAGCGAAAGTCTAATTACAAGATCCCCCGCCGAGAGGAGAGCAGCCTCTCTCTCACCTGAAATACTCGCTCGTCATTACGGTGCTGAGCTGGCAACCGGGACAGAGACTTAATCAAAGCCTCAGTGCAAGGAATGATGGAGAAGAGGGGGGGGGGAGATAACGGGAAAGGAGGCGAGGGGAGAGAGAGAGACACAAAGAGAAGCAGGGAGACATGGCTGTTTCCTTCTTTGCAGGAACAGCCTCTTCCCTCCATTTCCCCTCATGTGCAAAGTAAACAGCTGGACAAGCCGCAGCATCCACCTGAGAGAGAGAGAGAAGAGGTGGAGACCGACGGAGCTTTTACCGCCTGATGTGCCTGATGGCCCCATTTGATTCAGACGTGTATTACAGAGTATTATCCCTAAAACCCGGTCTCCGTGTGAGTGTGCTCACCAATTGGAACATGATAACTAAAACGCCGCGGGTGATGGTTGACAAATTCCCTTTGGCTCTGTGCTGTCCATGTTTATCTTGGCTCTCAAACCACCGGACATTATCCATCCTTCCATCACTTTTTTCGACTGGGCCGACCAATAGAGCGCCGCGGTGATTCAGTCCATTAGTTGTTTATCTGGCTGCTTTTTTAGATAGCTTCACGGTCACAGATCTTTTTTTTTTTTTTGCTCGCATGTTCTCCCCCTCAGATGACGAACAGGGGAGAAGCAGAAGCTTAAAAATCTGACTGACAAACAACCTGTTTTCTTTCATTCTTCCCTCCAGGAACGAAGGGAACTGTGTGGAGGGCATGGCCGAGATCTTCGACATGCTGCTGGCCACCGCGTCCCGCTTCCGCACGCTCAAACTCAACTCGGAGGAGTTTGTGTGTCTCAAAGCGATCATCCTTCTCAACTCGGGTGAGGCAACTCGAGCACGCCCCCTCACATTGGCGTTGGGTTTACAGTTTAAGCCACTTTTCCCTGTGAAGCAGAACAAGTGCCCGGAAATGGACAGTGGCAGCAGAGACACTAAAAACATCACGTCTCTTGTTCATTCGCTATTTTTATTCCCCATATATTCGCTTGTTTTCGTTTTCCTCCTGTTCCAGTGGGTGGATGCTAAACAGTGCTAAACTCCACCTGCAGAGGTGAAGCTCGCTCACATTAGACAGACAGAGTGTTCTGGAAAGGTAACTGTTGCCGTGACAACAAAGACGCAGGTCAGACGGCTGTCTCGGATCTGGAGATATTTCTGTATGAGAAACTGAGTAACACCAGTGAGATGACATTAGTGGCACAGCTGCAGGAGCTGGATGAGCTTGTGATGACTGAGTGGGCAACACTCTGCTCTCATATGTACATGAGTCATCAGATATAAAAGCTGCTCTTCTCATATTCTTGATTTGACATGTGAGCATTTCTGCGTTCCTCCTCTCTCAGGCTCCTTCTCCTTCTGCACCGGCACCATGGAGCCCCTGCACAACACCTCGGCCGTACAGGAGATGCTGGAGACCATCACGGACGCTCTCATACATCACATCAGCCAATCAGGATGCCCCGTTCAGCAGCAGTGGAGACGGCAGGCCCAGCTGCTCCTGCTGCTCTCCCACATCAGACACATGAGGTGAAATCCTATTAGAAAAGATCGTTTAGCATATTAATAGATTCTTTTTATTTTATTTAGACGTACGCTGCAAAAGCCTGTGTTCAAACATCCTGCAGTGATTCTTTAAGGAGCTTAAAGTGTAAATGATTCAAAAAGTGTTAAGTTTGCTTTTAGAACAATAACTTATATTCAGGTTTGGGTCAGCTGATTTATTCAGGGGTTATAAACGCTGGATAGTCTGAGGGAAGTGATGTGTTTCCTGAACATTAGACCATGTAAACTCCTCGTGTCTCAGTGTGTCAGGTAATGATTTCAGCTTATTGAGAGGAAAGTGCAATATAAACTTCAATAACACAGTTTATTGGATAAAACAGCTAAATGTCCAGTCAGAGTATTAAATAAAAACCTAAACAAAAAGCAATTAAAAGGGCAAAACTATTACATTTTTAACAAGAATAAAATAAACATATTTAAAGTATTTTTTCCAGGTGTTATTAAAATGACAATGATGTAGAAATCAGTCTGAAGCGTCACTTATGGTAAATGGACTTTAATTCCTCGCGTCTCTTTTGTGTCCCCGCAGCAACAAAGGCATGGAGCACCTCTACAGCATGAAGTGCAAGAACAAAGTGCCTCTGTACGACCTGCTGCTGGAGATGCTGGACGCTCACTGCCTCCACCGCCCCGCCACACCAGCCCAGTCCTGGCTCCAGGCGGAGAGAGAGTCCTCCACGGCCGCCAGCAACATCATCATCTGCAGCAGCGGTGGGGGGGGTTCGTCTTCGGCCGGCTCCAGTTCAGGACCCCGAGGCAACCTGGAGAGCCCGAGCAGAGCCTCCACAGGTCCGGGCGTCCTGCAGTACGGAGGGTCCCGCCCCGACTGCACCCACATCCTATGAGCTGGAGCCCTCGATATGGATGATGTTCATGCCAGAGAATGAAAGAGGTTTGGGAATGAAAGAATAAGCAGCTTGGTTTGAACTCACGTAATGAGGTAATTATTTATAAATCATAAGTAATTAGTGTTTTTATGTTGTAGTTGTTTATTCCTTCCGTTTCAATTCGAGTCAATCGCAGCTTCTGCCTCTCATCACGTCTGTGTTTCTCTAACAGCTTTAAATTACAGCTCAGTGGCGTCATATTGTGGCTTTCTGTTACTTACGGTGATTTTAAAATGACGAGCAGCTAATTTTTTCTTTTTCTTCGCCTCGACCAAAGTGCACTTCGTCTGGAGTTTAAGGGACTGTCCGGCATTATCTCTACTTTTACACTCAAAGGATGATTACACACTAAATCTTATAACTGTTTAAAAAGAAATGCAATTTATTTCCATTATTAAGACCAAATTATCAGGTATTGAGACGTGCGCATGTAGAATTTGAAACTTGATTCGTTTGGGGAAGAATTTCTAAATAATGAAATAAAAAAATATTAACTGACTGAGAATTTATTTGTTAATTTTGAATAATTAAAAATTGCATGATCAATTACGAGAGGACTGGACAATGTAGGAAGCCAAACTTTATTGTTGGGTAACTGTTTGTGTACGGTAGGTTTTGTTGTCTACGTTTTGTTTTTTGTGTGGGTCTCTGAGCTAATTTGATGCCTGTATTTGTCATGATGGACATTTCAACCACACAAAAAACTACAAGTTCCAGTTGCCACCACTTCTACCCTGACAACATGTGATCAGTGAAGAGGTAATAAAGAAAAAGATGCAGTTCCAGTGTCGTCTTCACTTGTCCTGTCTGCTCTGTGCATGGGAAGCCTCCGTGCATGATCAGAAAATTGGATTTGGCCGCTGTTCAGCTGTTCAGTGTAAATCCAATCAAACCTGACCTGTCATTTGTTTAACTGTGCTTCAAAATAAAAGCCTCGATGAAAAAAAATAAAAATAAAAGATTGTTCACCACCATTCTTCTCTACAGTTTACCTAACATAAAAGAAAACACAGAATTAAATAATTCATGTTTTATTATTTGTAAAGAGAGTATTCTTAATGAAGTCGGCATTAGCAAACTGTACATACATAAATAAGCATTTTCATATTTCATCATTTTTTTTACAGATTCTCTCAACAACGCAGCGATTGCGACGCGTCATCGCTGCAGAATAATCAGCGCGGTTATTACAAAGCACACACAGCCATGTACTAAAACACTACCGGTGATTGTTTGGCTTTCTTAAAATCAGAGGATTTTCAAGTTGCACGCTCAAACAGAAAGATAAAAAAATAACCACCTGCATTTTAAAGGCATTTCAACAATAATATACAAATCAGTTGGTTTTTAACGACAGAGCTCGTATGTTGTTGTTTTTTTTTTTCAGGCGGGCTCCGGCTGATTAAAAACAAATTAAAAACAGGAATAAAAGCCTCAGCTTCTGGGGGAAAGAAGTCGGCCATCTTGGCTGGACGGCTTCAGTGCAGTACCTTCGTCAGTGCTGTAGGTTCCGATTTTTAGCTTCATCGTCTTCATTTCCAGATTCAAGCTGGTTCTATTGATATGTGAGAGTCAGAAGACAGGAAGCCATGTTTCCTCCTTCGTGTCGAGTTTTGTTTCTGTCATTTTATCTGACACGTTCTGCAAATGTGTGTTTTGTAACTGCAAACCTCCTCTGCAAGTCACCGGTGCAGTATTTCACGCTGGTGGTGCTTCGGCTTCATCAATACTAAAAATCCATCATCTGATCGAACACTAAATAAATAGTAGCAGCACTGGGTATCGTGGACAAAGAGCATGGTCGGCTTTGGCTCCCAACATAGAGTATATAAATAGTGCTTTGTTTTTCATTGATTTCACAGGTCTCCTCAGAAACCTTGTCAGATAATATACACATATATATAAGTTAAAACAACATGAAATATTTGGATTTCATGGGGGAGGGGGGGGTCTCCAGAGGAGGGTCCGTCAGTCTGGAGGGTTGTTTTAAAGGGTTGAGGTGATTTCAGGAGAGTGGGTGTGCAATGTTGGTGAGAGACGTCTTCATGTGGTCTCTGAATCACTTCATAATGCATGTGCCCCCAGCAGAGGGAAGAGTGTGTGGCTTTAGGGCACGAGGGGTGAAGAAGAAACATTCAGTCAGTGGAGAGTCCTTGGCAAAGCAGGTCTGTGTTCAGCTGCTCCTCATATGGGCGGAGGTCCGTTGGTGTAGCGCAGCATGGGGTGGAAGGAGCGGGCGAAGTTGTTGGCGTGGTGGCAGCTGTAGTCCTCCTCGGTCATCGGCACCAGGCAGGCCAGGCCGATGAGGAGCAGGAGGAGTAGATGGACGGGGAGCGCGGCCCTGAGGACTCGCAGCAGGAAGGACTGACCCTTCGAGGAGGACGAGGACGAGGAGGAGACGCCATCCGGAAGGTCAGAACGGGAGGAAACGCAACCAGCGGCGCCTTGTGATTTGCTCCGGCTGCAGGAAGACACACAAACACACAAGTTAAACACAGCAGAGGAATAGACCCGAGTTCATTAGTATTTGCAAATCACTTCTGGGTTTAAAAAAATGAAAAATGCTCCAACCTCAGGGGCCTGAATCAGAAATAAAGGATCAACATGAGGCTTTAGGGAACTGAGATGAGCATTTTTCACTATTTTCTGACTTTTTAGTGAACAAACAACTAATTGATGTCTTCTAATAAAGGAAAATCTTCTTTAGTTGAAGTAAAACAGACAATTTTGATATTTTAAGATGTTTGCAAATACTATTTTACTCATGTCAGGCAAAAGAATAAACACACAACAAACAATTAACAGGAAGGAAAGCAAAAATGCAGCAAATAGACCCGGATCCAGCCGGAGGAGGAAAGATGAGAGTCACAAAGTCGAACACAGACACACACACACACACACACACACACACACACACACACACACACACACACACACACACACACACACACACACACACACACACACACACATAACAGGCACAAACACACTTAAAGAAGAGATTTAAACACAAGCATTTTGTAAGTAGCCGACCGGGTTTCACTGGGGGGTTGGAAAACGCTCTGAGTTTAGAGCCGAGTGGGTGAGAGTTCAATGCCACGTCTCATTCCAAACAGAAGCAGGAGAGATGCCAAATGTCTCTCTGGAGATCGCCTCCGCTCGAGCCAAGACTGGAGGGGGGGGAACGGCATGTTCTTAACTCATCCTCACTGCGGCTGGAGGAAGGTCAGACACGCCCGACACCCCCGACGCTCGTCATTCATTCACTCCTCCTTTGTCTGTACAGACCAGCTGCTGCAGGAGCCACATGTGCACGTCCAGTGTTTACATACTGGATGCAGCTTGTGCTTTAAGGCCCGGCGACCTCTCCTGCTCTGTTGGATTTCAATTTCCGTAGAGTTATTAGAGTGTGATACAAACTCATTATTTCTCGTGGTGAGACTAGTTTTTTTTTTTTTTTAGTATTTGGTTTTCTGATTCAAGGGCAGTTGAATCAGGGAGGACACAGTCAGAGGGGAGTGAGTCTAATGGTCTGGAAGGAAAACAAAGGAATCAAAGTGGGAGTTAAAGTAGAAGGTAGAAAAAGCCTCAGGAGCTTAAGCATCGTTTCCTGTTTTAAAACTCAGGAGAGACTGAAACAGGAGAAAGCAAAACAGAGCCAGTGCTGAGAGGGGGGGGGTCACTGGGAGTCAGACAACGCCATCTAGTGGGCGAGGAGGGTTCTACAGAGTCCCTCTGAGAAGGGAGAAGCAAACAAGTGTGACCAGGCAACGTTGACATGATGCCGTTGGAAAAAGAAGCAAGGCAAAGAGAAGCAGTGAAATCAAACATTTAAAGGAGAAAGGGAGCGGCCTGGTGAAGGCGAGTCCCCACTCGTTTAAGAGCTGGTAACATGGTCTCTAGAGTGAGGGAGGATCATGGAACACTGAGCTACGAAGCCTTAGGATTGATTGTAAACTGTGGCTGGTTTTGGTGAATTGATTTTTCCAATGAGTTCAACTAATGAAAATCAAATGCTCTAATATCAGGCGTAGCTTTGGTTCCATCATCATCCCGTGTTTCCAGAGTCCAGGAGAGAGGTACCTGTGGCGCGGGCCGCTCTCAGGGGGTCCACGGTGGGCCTGACTACTTTTGCCCCGGGGCTGTACCGCGTAATGAGCAGGGGGGAGGGGATGGGAGGGGAGGGGGGGTAAAAGAAAGAAAACAATGTTTCAGTCAAGTGCAAATAAAGACCAAGCTTCATGATGAGAGAAATAAAAAAACAACATAAAAAAGAGCCATAACATCGCTCGAGGAAGAATCATCGACAACCAAAGAGCAGCAACAGAATCAATGACGGTGAAATTGACTTTACCAAGAAATCTGGCTTCTCAAGACTTAAACCCTGAAAAGTCACGTTACAAGAAACTGACAACATTAAATTATTTACGTTATTTACAATAAAACTTTCTTCTTGTGCTAAGATACGATCTACTCATCTTTATCGTGTGAAACGAAAAGCCAGGTTTTCTTGTACATTTTTTAAACAGATCAACATGATGTGAGGGGGCAGCAAAAACATTTCAAGAAAGGGAGGAGTGGGGGCTGAAGTAAAGATTTTCATGTATGTGTTAGCAGAGCAAAAGGGAAAAACATGTATATTGACCATCAAAATAAAGGAGTAGAGAGGGAATATCTATGAGGCGTCTATGTGGGAGAAGGGGGTGGGGTTGACAGGGATGTTAATTTACCGTCTTTTAAACACAGAGGACGTTATGAGAGAAAACTTTACCAATCGTCTGCGGCTCTCGACCGTCGCCTCTGACACGGGAGCAGCTGATCCACAGGTTTCGGATTTGCCAGCGGGTAACGGTAAGAAATCCTGAAAAATAAATCGAAACAAGTCGGTATCTACGGTCCACATCAACCTGCGAATGACGGAGAGGAAGAATTCCATCATTCATTATCTCTGTATTCAGCATCGTCTGACCTGCCGCGTCTCCGTGGCCCCCAGCCTCCTCTCCAGCCCCCCCAGGTCTGAGTTGACCTCCCTCAGCAGCAGCCGCAGCCTGTTAAAGATCACGTGCACCTTCTCCTGCGCCTCCAGACACTCGCTGCCCTGCGGCTGCAGCTGCTCGGGGGTCTGCGACTGCAGCAGCAGCAGAGTCTGCGGCTTGGTGTTGACCAGCAGCTGAGACGAGAGCTCCTGAAGGGACGACACCTTCTGCTGCGACTCCAGCAGCTCGCGCTTGATTTGCTGCGGTGAAGAGACGGAGGAGGTCAGTTAGTGTGTGTTCTGTGGGTTTATCTAGATACTGGGTTATTTCTCTGGTTGTCACACCAGTTCAGTTTCTTACTTTTTACTTTACTACTCTATTTTCACCATATTTTACTGATCCTGATCAGTTTTCTTTGGGAATATCTAACGTTAGTGTCCATCTTTCTTTTAGTTTGCGGTTTTTCAGTCGTATTTATGAAGCATTTTTAGGTGAATCTCTGCATGAAAGATGCTCGAGATCAGACGTCCTCATACAGTCGCTTGGACAGGCCCAGATGGACGCAGATTGTTGATGCCTGATGCCCCTCAAGGGACAAAGGGGGTATGGGAAGGACCAGTGAACAAATCATCACAAGAGTATTTCAGCTCCATCCTTAGATTTGTTCTTGAAATTAGTCTGGAGCCCACATTAGGGGTTTTAATTGACAGTGACTTTAAATAAAAGGCCAAAACCCGCCGTACACAAAGCCCGTAGCAGAGACAAGTACCGTGAGAGTTTTGTAATGAGCTCGTAATGTTTGGCGATCCACTCTGGGAGGGATGGGCACCACCTGGTTCCTCCTGCGGTCAATGTTCTCCAGCCACAGCAGCAGACCGTGGCTCATCTCATGGAACTCCTGAAACAAAACGTGATGTCAGTTACACCGGGCTACTGCTTTTATTTCTGAGATTAGATTCTTTCTCTCTTCCTTCATATTTTCTGATTAATGTGTTTGTGGAGTAATCACATGTCTAATCTTAATTTTGGATTCATTATGGGAAAATGCAGTTCGGGAAAATACGAGGAGATTAAATACCACAAGAGTTGGCATGGATTTTATTTACATTTTGTGTGCTATATCTTAAAATCTGCTTTGCATTCCTGTGATTCTATTCAAAGTATTCCTGATACTGGGTTCTGCACCAAAAAGCAGGTACAGCATTATAGGGAACCAAAATACAGACTCTTCCCTGGAGCTTGTGTGTTTTTGTACCTGGCACTGCATCAGCGCCCTCTGCAGCTCCTGCCTCCAGTCCTCCAGGGAGGTGCCGAGCTGATCCCAGCGCGAGTTCATCTCTTTCAGCCCGTCCCTCAACTCCCACGCCTCCTCGGAGTCGGGCTCCGCCTGGAGGAAGTCCGCGCTGCTCAGGTTGATGGACAGAACCTCTGACTTGTGGGCATCCATCCCCTTCTGCAGCTCCTGAGAGTCAAACAGTCAGAGAGCAAAGTATTTGGAGCGAGTCCGAGCAGACTTCACGGTGCTAGAGGAAGGCTGAGAATAGACGAGCGGCCGACAGAGTGCAGCAGGATTAGGCTGGAGGTGGTGGGAACAAGTTCGATGCGAGTTATTAGGCTTCAGAGGGGGATATTTATAGAAGAGTGATATCTTACCATAAGGCTTTAACAGGCAGCAACAACTGGAGTGAGTGTGTGTTTGTGTTTGAATGTGTGAGGGTGAGCTGAAGGACAAACTGTCAGCAGCCAGCACGTGAAGTGGGACATTACAACAAGGCCAGTGGCTTAAAATTACTGACCAGCGACTGTACTTCATGTAAAGTGTCTGAAATTACACTGTGCACGGACTCATAAGCATGAGAAAGAATAACTGAAACTGCAGCACGGGTGGTTGCAAGATCCAAATTCAAGAAAACAAAATTATCATAAAGATAAGTGTCGAAGAAAAACCCATAATATCTGTCCATCACGAAGGGGACTGACCTTGAGCTTCTTGATTCTCTGCTGGATGGTGTGTATGTCGGTGCTGAGTTGGAGCCCTCGCAGCTGTTTGAGCTCAGCCTCGGACTGACCCAGCCAGGCCCTCATGGTCTGCAGGTCTGAGATCAGCTGCTGCCACTGCTGCAGGTTCTGTTTGTGCCTGTGCTTTTCGCTCAGGGACTGAGCCTGGATCAGCTCCCAGCGCTCGATCACACCTGGAGGGGAAAAGTTCACAGATCCAGATATCTCACACTGTATTTACTGGAAAGTGTGTGTGTGTGTGCGTGTGTGTGCGTGTGTGCGTGTGTGTGCGTGTGTGCGTGTGTCTGTGTGTGTAACTGACCAGCACTCTGACTGTCTGTGTTGGTGGTGTTGTTGAGTCCCGGCATGTCGTCCTCGTCTTCAGTCAGCTCTTCCTCCGTCCTCTTCACTGTGTCTATACTTCCTCGACACTCTCCCATCAGACGCATCTGTAAATGTTTATATAGGTTATAGATGATGCAAGACAAAATATGTTATGTATTTAAGGGTTAACATATTAGTTTGTTATGAGTAAAGCTTGTTGCTGAACTAGTTTCTTAAATCTTTTCTGTTTTCACATAAAATTTCATTTTCATGTAAAACATTTCCGTTGTGAAAATCTAAAAGTCTCTTCATGTGACAATTTTATTCGTCACTTTTAAAGATATTTTTGGGTGTGAAATGGGGAGAGAGAATGGGGTGTGATTTAAGGCACAGGCTGAAGAGGACTCACGTAGCCCATGTATGTGGAGTCGACGTCGGGGCTGGAGCGGCTGGCGCTGGCCTCTCTCTGCTGGAGGTGATACCGTCCTGCATCCAGAGCCTGATCCAGCTGTCTCAGACTGGCCTCCAGCTGACCTGGCTCACCTGCACACAGGCCACAAGGGAGTCAGGAGAACTAGGACCATAAATGTTTTTAATGACTGAGGTTTTATTAGCGGGGAGATGGTGCAGACTGGTGCTGGGATGGCATGCATTAGTCTGAAATGCAAAATAACGGCAAAACAAAGAAAATAACTTTGATATTAGCGGTGAATTGGAAAAAAATGAAACACAAAGCTAAAGGGTTGAAGGTGGCATTCTTAGTGTGCAAGAGCTCAGCATGCAATGGTGGGATCTTTGTGAGGAGATGGTGGGACATGCAACTTTGATGGTGTTTCCAAGTGCGGTGATAGACTTCTGTTAGAAAAAGTCAGTTTTAGTCGAAGTTCATGCTCTTGTCACTCATGCGGGTGCAGCGCCACACAGCTGCTGTTTCCTACCAGAGGAGGATTTCAGTGTGTTCTCAGTCAGTTTTATATAGGCCTCTGGGCTCTCTGGGATAACTACATCTGGGAATAGAGACACACAACAGACACTGATTATACTGTGGGCACGACTAAAGGTGATATCTCCACTCGTCTAGTAAGATTTACACCTCACGCCAGATCTGGATTTCTAACTCAATCTCAGCCCCGTTTGGATCGATGTTTATATGAGTTTCTTATTTTCTGTGAAGGTGTTCAAGACTTGTACTGGTTTCTCATCAAGGCAGAGGGGGGGTGCTTATATATGTTTTTTAAATATCGATAACATAACTGGCCCCCGATCTTTAGAAATGAAGGACTTTACTGCCATTATTTGAGAAGATACAACAATGTGCCTCGTTAACACTCAACAATACTGGGAATATATATGTTTGTGTAATAATATTTTGCTCTATAATTTATATTTTTCTAATGGCAGAGTGAGTGTCATGTTATTTCCAACACTTAAGAAGTAACAATGATTATTTCCTCATGATTAAAACCTCTCTAATCAATTCTATTAACCCAAAATCTTTATTTCAGAATCACACAAATTATATTTTAAATGATATCAAAAAGACAGCAAGTAATTAAATGAGAGCTGCTATATGGTAAACAATATATAAATGTTTTTCAAATATCTACTTACTATAGACTTGTAGACTATAGACTACTATATATTTGTTCCGATTTATTTACCCGTGGATATATTTGACTATTAAGCTGATTAAGACTCTCAGTAATCACAGAAATTAAATTAAAATAACTAATTGCAACTGCAACACTGACACTGTTTTATCTATAGTTATCAAATTAAATCTTTAACGCAAACATTTGAGAAAAATCTCATAGTTACATCCATAAGAAATCAGCACATACACATGAAGCCGATCGTCCATCAAACAGTTTGTAAAGTCCGACCAACCTGACAGCACCGTGACATCCGTCCTCAGATACCCGTCCTCCTCCTCCTGCCCTCTGCTCCTCTCCCCGGGGCCTCGTCCTCCGGGGCTCTCCAGACCTCTGCTCAGGTCGTAGTCGTGGTCCCACTCCAACGGGATGGAGTCCACGCTGGCTGGAGTGTCCCGCCCTGAGCGGTCGGCCCGGATGAGAGTGGTCGCGCCCGTGGCTTGACGGCTAGAAGTCCTGGGCAAAGAGGAGTCGCCCCACTGAAGCTCCGAGAGGTCGGCGCCTTCTTCCATGTCGAGCTCTCTGTCAGAACCGTCCAGCTCATCGTCAGCGAGCTGGGAGAGAAGGACAATGAAGAAGGAGAAGAGATGAATGAGGCGAGCAAGGGAAGAAAATGCAGTGTCAGACACTGCAAACTATGTGTAACTGAGAAGTGTGAGATTACAGGTTGTGAAACACTGGGTGGTGAGTGTGTGTGTGTGTGTGTGTGTGTGTCATGTATTCACATTACATGACTTTGTATTCTGTTCCTGACCATCTGTTAATGTGAAACTATGTGGGACAGGAAGTGAAGGAGGACAGCTGTGGTCTACATTATGTTATGTGTTTACTGAGTGCTTTGAATTCCCTGAGTCAACTGTTTACCTTCACGTCTCTGTACAGTTTCACTTCTTCTCGCAGTGAGACTCATTTACATTTACTCTATTTTTAGCTACATGACTGTGTCGTCTGTGCGTCTGTACTCACAGGCAGACGCGTGAGTTTCTTGTAGTATCTGTCGACTCGTCCGAACACCTCCTGGCAGTATCTCTGCAGCTCCTCCAGCTCCTCCTCGATGACGGCCGCGTCCAGAGGTTCACTCTTCTCAATCAGAGCTTTCTAAATTTCCGTTTAACACCAGCTCAATCTACTAGTTTCAGCAAAGGACTTTTTCCAATCCACATGCTTCATTGCATTATACTGTATTTTCATTCACTGTATTTTGCTGCAGCAGTCGAATTTCCCATTTGTAAAATGTTTGCCTTATCTAATCAATTTATTCCTCCAACAGAATAGTTTTGATAAACTGCAGATACATTTGTTTAACCCCCACTTTAGCACATAGAACATGCAATATTACAAAAAGCTGATAGATATTAGTTGATGCTTTGCTCGTTCCATTTAATGCTACAGCACACAGGCCTTATAGTTAAACATCATGTTGGATTGCTGCATCATCCAAGAACCACATCTTGAATCTCATCTTCAAACAGTGTGTTTGTCCTTCTCACCCTGAGCTGTTTGATCTTGGCCTGTATGTCACACTCGGAGAAGTGCTCTATGTTGGTGAGCTGCAGGTCCATCTCCGTCAGCCACACCAGGATGCTGTCTCGGGCCGTCTCAAACTCTTCTCTCTGGCTGATGAAGTGCTGCATGAACAGAACGAGACAAATAGAAATATATAAAAATAAATAGAATAGTAAATCACATCAGTATTCCACAATGTCTTTTGCTAACTTCAGATTGTTCGAGCCAACATCCAATGTGACATTACCCTGAGTCTGCGTAGGATGGCAGCCACCCTCTTCTGCAGGTTGTCCCACCGCTTGTTCCCATCATGCACCATTCCTCGGAGACAGCAGGAGGAGTCTGTGCGGTTCTCGCGGGCCAGACGACGGTACTGTTTGTTGATGAGCTCCAGTTGGGTCAGACACTCCTGCACCTGACGCTGGAAGGCCTGAGATGAAAACAAATGCACTCTCAAATTAAAACTCGGAATAAGACCCTTTTTTTTCCCCCACTTCAAACATTTCTCCCCTGCATGTACAAAGAAAACAACAAGTTAATAAAAACTACAGCTGAGATCCTGAGAAAAATGTGATATGAAATATTATGTTGAGCTGGAATGAGCTTTGTAATCAGGCACAAGCAGGGCAGCTGCTGGTGGCTCACTGCTCGCCTGGACCCGAGCAGTGAGCCTCCAGGAATGTGCACGTGCACAGTGATGGACTCCAGCAGCTGAGCAGACCAGTGCATGAGTTTCAGTAACATGACACTTCTGTTTCCTCTACCCTGCAGAGACTTTCTGTGACCTGACATTTATTCTGCTCAAAGGAGAAATGTTTATGTTGTGCAGAAGAGATTTTAAAACTTTAAATAATGCACACGTTGCATTTAAAACCAGACGAACCTTTGGCTCAGAGTTTATTTTTCTCACTCATGCAATTTGCTAACAATTCAGATATTTCTACATGTAAATAGTGCAATATAGCAGTTTTTTACTCCATCATTTGATAGTAAATGTAAAATAGACGCACCTCAAACTTCTTCAGCTCCTCCTTAGCGACAGTATAAAGAACTCCAGAGGAGTTGGGCAGAGCTGCTGTTCTTTCTGAGGTCTTCAGCCATTCTTCAAACCTGGAGTAATCATCCAGAAACTTCTGCCACAACCTCCACGTCTCCTCAATTCTGCAAAGAAAAATCACTCATGTCACGGCTATTTCTTCCTGAATGATATACATATATGTACTGTATATAAATAAGTATGTGATGATTGGTATGTATGATGTAACACACACACTAAAATAGCACCAGCCAACAGGGTTTTATCACCAGTGCATGTATATAAACACAGTATATATATATATATATAGGTCTGCTTTTATCCAAGCGGCACTGACTTGAGCCTCCTCTCCATGGACATGGCACAGATGTTCCTCCAGCGTCGGTCCAGCCCTCTGGTCGCCTGCTGGATGGAGTCACACTCTGTCTCCGTGGAGCAGGCGTCGCAGTCGTGGAGCAGAACTTCACACAGGTTCAGCACGGACGCCACACCCGTGCTGTGTTTCTCTATGTCCCTCTGCAGCTCCTGGAAATCATCGAGAATAACTTGGCTTTTGCAGAAATGAAGAATTTCTCAAAATGTCACTTAAACCACTGTTGCTCCAAGTTGCAAAGAGGCTGTGATTAGATTTCTTCTGCCCGTCTGCAGTTGATCAAATGTCTCCCTGCTGTGTACACTAAGTTCACAGCCTGACAAACTAAATGCTTGTGTCCTGGAGAGTCCAGATTTAGAGCAGCGTCTTGGCAGCAGGAAGTTCACTGATACCCACTGTAGGCTAGTTTTGAACAAACAGCAGAGATGTACGCATGAGTCATGCTACGATATCCTCAGGAGCTCCAGTGTTTCTCATTTTCCACCAACTCTGTGCGAGTCATGTTGTTCTTTTTTTATTTCTAATAACATGCATGATTTACGGAAAAGTACAAACTTGTATACAATGTGCCTCTGTGCTTGTTTGTCTCTGTGAGGGTGTTATTACATCACAGAGGGTTCATACAGTACTTGTACACAACAGGATGTTGTTACCACATGTTGGGGAAATGATGCAAATTTGTAGCCCAGGTTTGTGTGTGTGTGTGTGTGTGTGTGTGTGTTTGTGTGTGTGTGTTTGCACTCACCTGCTGCTGGTTGAGTTTCCTCTGGATCTCCTGGTCGTCACACGTGTCGTAGACAATGGGCCTGGACAGCTCTGTCTCGATGTGAGCCAGCCAGGATCGCAAGCTGCTCATGTTTTTATCTAACTGCTGCACCGCCACCAAGGTCTCCCTCAGCTTCTTCACCCTGTTTGGAAAACACAAAGTCAGAGAGGAAGTTAGTGTCAACGCACGGGGCAAATGTAAACAGTAACTGAGACGGTAAAGGACTGATTCTTTTACAATTTACCAGTAAATCAAATCAAATTAAAAGGATCAATATCAGTGTTAAAGGCATGAAAAGTTGTTTTCATCCAATGGTCTTATTTCTATGTTCATCTCTGTTGCATTTTGCTGCAAACAACATTAACAACATGTGAGCAACACAAAAGCAGAACAGACATCTTTAAATCTAGTTGTGAATTTAAATCAAGAATGAAAAGAAAACATTTCTAAGTCTAAATACCACAGCGATCACCCTTAATCATCCATGATGTGGGGACAAAATAATAATTTGTCACATGTTTACTCAAACAGAGCAGAAGCGTAATATGAGTACAAGAATTATTATTTAAAATCTGTGCAGATATTTTTGTCGGGAAGTGAAGAAACCTTATTTGACCCCTACACAACAACTGGGAACCATTTTGGATCTGCAAACGCCAGACGTTTCCACTTGTCAACTGCAATTCATAATATGTGAATCATGTTGGAACCAACCAACGTGGAGCTCTCACAACAGCTCGACATTTAACGCCTCACCCTGCAAAACAATGCAGCTGTCAGAACTTGAGGAGAACGAAGGCGGTGGCTGCTTTTTAATGACATAAACAAACTTGGGTGAAAAGAATCTGATAACAATAGACACATTCAGCAGGTGAGCTCCACCTTGTATTCTCAGTGTTACAGGACTGACTGAAGTGGTCTCAGCAAAGCATTAACTGCTGCATGGTAACACAACAAACTGCAGTGGGACACAGAAGTTTGACTGTTACATTATAGGGGAAGAAATGCATCGCTTTACATATAATCCAATGCAAACAGAGCAGCCTAGTAAATCACTAATCTTAACTAGTTCTTATTGGTAAGTGTTTGTTTTCATTTGCATGTTTTACAGGGTTGTACAGCTTCATTGCATCAGGTCTGTGGTTACCATAGTAAGAAAATTATGCTCTACTCACACTGACAACCACACACCTGCTATTGTCTAAACTGTGTTGAACTTATTGTGCTGCCACATGTGACGGTATATACACCCTATGCTGAGAACACACACTCCTTTAAACAACACTCCATGAGGCAACTCTGGTGTATGAACACCTGCACCTATGTTAAAAACCAAGTTCAAATTCTCAAGCTTGTCCTGCCTGTTGACATCGCAGTCGCAGTCTGGCAGATAGTCCTCGCTCGGGCATCCTGCCATATTATCCGTCCTTAAATCCAAAACCATGGGGGGGTTGCAGAATGCCCAAAGACGCCGTTAAAGCCGGGGAAACGTTGCGGCGTCGAATCCAAAACACTCTTCCCTTTCGTCTGCGAGCTCCACAGCCACACTGGACTTTTTCTAAGACTCTGTCTGTGCAGAGAGGGGAGGGGAGGGGCCCGGCAGGTAGTGGTGGGGTGGCACAACTGTGACTTATCAACTGTTGCTCTCCAAAGTAAAAAAAAGAGAAGCCGGCGCGAGTGTGTATGTGTGTCTCAGAGTGACAAGTGCTGCTGTTTCTAAAAGGAGACTTACAGTCAGAGGCATGTGCCGCAGAGCTGGTCTGTGTTGGAATATCAGACACCACACACACGCACACACACACACACACACACACACACACACACACACACACACACACACACACACACACACACACACACACACACACACACACACACACACACAGGGGGAGTGCAAACAGGAGCAAAGGCTGCAGGCTCCATGCATGTGAGGAAACCTCGAAGGAGAGTGCACGAGCAAAAAATCTTTCCAATAAAACATGTTTACAGCAGAACAAAAATCAATACTTGTTTCCTAAGAAAATAAAAACTCCAGGAAATGTTGATGAATTCTGCCACAAGATAAAAAACGCTGAAGAAAAAAATTCTGCTCTCTGTAACAGCTGCAAAATCTCAATCCTTGTTTTTGTTTTTTGTTAGTTATGGACGGATGAGAGACAAAGAGCGTGCAGCTGTCTCTATGAGGTCACACACTGCCTGCCCTCTCTTTCTCCCCCCCCCCAGGACAGTCCCAGAGGGCAACAGTCGGGTAAAAGCCGGAGGGGGAAGGGGGAGCTGAGGCAGAGAGAGTCAAAGTTTGGTCACTTTCAAATCACAACAATAGAGAAAGAGTTTTTCTTGCTCACTTTAAATCAACACAACAACTCCAACCAGCAGTTTCTAAGCACGTTTCAGTTGGACTCAGTCAGGATCAAACTGGCTCTGGAGTCCGCAGTGACAAAAAGGCCGAAAGTTACAGAGGAGAAAAGCGGAGCAGTGACGAGGAATGTGACTTCTCGGCTTGATTTGCAGCTTCACTGAGCGGACGCCCCACTGACACCGCCGAGGAGCTCAGGAAATGCCTCAGCAGCACTGTGGGAAAATAAATTCCCCGTCACGTGTGCCATGAGCGTCAGGAGGGAAACCACGGAAACGAAGCCAGGCCAAGGCATCGCCTCACCAACTTAAACCCTTCTCCACCAGGAGGAGTGATACACATAAGTGGGATGTGTGGGGTCAAGTGCGAACACCGATGAATACATTTCAGTTTCATATTTGTGTTCTGTCATTCACATTGACTCATCACCTCTGTTCTTCCATCCAACCAACTGCTGTTCACCGTAATCTGCAGGATTCTCATCTTTCTTTTAATGATCCTGTCCTGGTTTACCCACAGGACACGTGCCACACGATTCAAATTTAGTTTCCAGCTTAAAAGGAACTTTCCCTTCCGCCGTCTCAGACACAAAACAAACTCTTTTATCAGTCAACGCTCTTCACTTGTCCACGAGAGGATCTCTGCACCCACCTGGCAGCGATGAGGTCCAGCAGGTGTTGCCAGCGCTCGCCGACTTTGCTGAGTTTGTGTTGGATCTCTGCCGCCTTGCTGTCTTGGCTGGCCCGGGCCAGGCGCTCGCCCATAACCTGTAGCTGCTGCTTGTTCTCCTGAGCGACGCCGATCTCCTCCTGGTAGTCCTGGTGGAGGAACACACAGGGAGCCGTCAGAATGAACGACAGTTAAGAGTTGCACCTCTGTGTGAATAAATGTGTTGGGTTTCATGTATGTGTTTTTGTTGCGGCTGTGCTGAAATCACCTTGCGCAGTTTTTCGATCATCTCTTCGATGCTGATGTCTCCATTCTGAGAGACCTTGCTCTCCATCTGCGTGAGCCACTCACACAACTCCTTGTTCTTCTCATTGAACACGGCCCACTCGTTCAACTTCTCGCTCACTTGCTGTTTGCGCAGGGAAAGCTGAGGGGACGCAGGGGAGGAACGGGGAGGGGATTAAAGATGAGAGGACGGGAGAAAAAGATCAAAGTGAGAATATGACAGAAAATAAGAAGCAGTGGAACTAAGTAAGACGGGGACATTAGAGTCGAAACATGGAAAAGATTAAGTGATGAAATCTTGCAGTTTTGTTGTGGGAAAGACTGAGAAATAATATAATTGATAATATTATATCCAGGGGCAGCTTCGAAAACATAAACTGACTCAATTCATGCTTCGATTATGTTTCTAATCCGCGAACTGGATGAGAATATGAGAATATGCCCACTGGTCCAGTTTTCAGAACATAGACATGGTCTCTTTTTGTCTCAGATGACCTCTGATTGGCTCAGCTTACTTGGTTATACTACAACAAACGGCAGCTAAATCAAATCCACTTTCTCTCAGAGACAAAGTTATGAATGGGCGTTGAGTATTCGTCATCATCAGAAGCACATGCACTGAGTACGGTGTGTATATACCTGGTGGCAGACCTCCTCCCACTGGCACTGTAGCAGCTGGAGGCGTTCCTGTAGGACTGTGATGTCATCTGCACTAACCCCGCCCTCCAAGGAGGCCCTCAGCAGGAACATGGACGTGAGGTCGTCAGTCCAGCCCTCCACACTGCTCCCCAGCTCCTGCGTCCACATGACATGACAACACTCAGAGGGGGTCGCCCAATAGCCTTGGGTGCAATAAAAGCTGCTCTCAGACCAAGAGAGATTTCTTTTCTCTCCTTAACAAACAAACAGTGAAGTAGGAAAATCCCAGAGCAGGACCAGCGAAGCTCAACTGCAGCTGCTGCATCCTCAGAAACAGTGATGTTGAAAAGCATAACAACAAACTGACGCTAAATATCACAACAAGGCATGTCCCACAAAGATACAGGATTTCTCCAAAATGTCAGAATAAGATTCTGGTTTCCATGAAAATAAAAGTTAACATGTTAAAGACAATACAAATGCATCAGCTGCAGTCAAGGTTACAGACAGGATAAGGTAACAGAGCCATCTAACCTTGCATCTCCTCCTCCTCCATCACCCATTGCTGCGGTGTGATCATTTGTGGAACCGGAGAATGTCTCAATTACCCAGCACTTACAAAAGCAAGCGCACACATGTACACACACACATACATGCATACACCCCCACAGGAAGCGGGGATGCTCTCTCTACTCGCTCCCTCTTATGCGCACGCAGCCTTTTGCTATTTCTCTCTCTCTCTCTCTCTCTCTTTCTCTCCCTACCCCCCCCCTCCCCTCTCTCTCTCTCCTCAGCTGATGATAACTATGTGCAGCTACTCTCACTTCCCTCCTCCTCCTCCTCCTCCCTGAGGAGCTGGGGACGTATCATCCACGAAACATGAAAGCATACAGAGTCCAGAGGTTTGCAAAAACTAAGAGCATCAATGTTTGCTCATTCCAGAAACATCCTGGTATTATTTCTGCTTGAGCAATAATGATGTTTTCTTTTTTAATCAACACATTTTTCTTTTCAATTATACAGAAAATAAATTATATGCAAGACTATAAAAATACCAAGCATATTTTATTTGAAAATTATATTTGAATATAAACAGTCCTAAAACCAAACAAACAAGGTCAAACAATGAAACGGCAGCTCATAGGAACAGATTGGTTGTTTCTGTCTGCCCTTCTGTCTGTTTATCCTGGCAGCAAGATTTAGGGGATAGAGTGGACAAGTCTGTGTGTGTGTGTGTGTGTGTGTGTGTGTGTGTGTGTGTGTGTGTGTGTGTTCGTGTCTGTGTGTCCGATTGTGCAAGAGAGAGAGAGAATGTTAATGCGAATCATATGAGTGAGGAGTATCTATGCACTAATACTATCAATTAGGCAAACTTTGAATTTCCGATTTATGTGTGTGTGTGTGTGTGTGTGTGTGTGTGTGTGTGTGTGTGTGTGTGTGTGTGTGTGTGTGTGTGTGTGTGCGTGCGTGTCTGTTACCTTGCATCTGATTTGTTCTGAGTGCAGCTCCTCCTGGTGATCAGGCAGTGGCAGAGACAGCTTCCTCTTGAAGGCCCTCAGCTTCTCCAGTGACGCATCTATGCCTTTCTCACATCGCTCCCAGTTCTACACGCACACACACACACAATCATGCACAACAAGAATTAGAGCATAAAATACACGCACACACACACACACAGACTGCAGACTCTATAAATTCTTCTTGCAGCTGCAGCAGTGACAGTGTGAATAGCTGACACACACACACGCACACATCTATCCCAGGCTGCAGTCAGGCCATTACCATGCCA
Source organism: Hippoglossus stenolepis (assembly GCF_022539355.2). NCBI lineage: Eukaryota > Metazoa > Chordata > Actinopteri > Pleuronectiformes > Pleuronectidae > Hippoglossus > Hippoglossus stenolepis. The sequence goes on from NC_061502.1 coordinate 13,703,548, forward strand.
TAGATAGCGCACTTGAGCCTCTCAAGCGACACTGTGAGACAGAGTGACACAGCAAAAATCCATCGACCAGAAAGAAGAATTAACAGCCTCATAAGAAAGGAGGGAGGTTCGGCTCCAAAGGGCAACGGATTACAGCTATTTTTAGAGTCTGAGTGACGCTGCAGTCCTGGGTAAAACAGAGTGATATTTAGTAAGAAATACAGCTGCCAAGGAGCACGAAATACCTGAAGCAAGGGTCATGGAAAAAGAAGAAAAGACGGGGGGGGGAACAGAAGAGAGAAATTATCCGGAAGGGAATAAAATTAAGAGAAAAAGAAGAGAGAACCACCTTTGGTAAAAACCTTAAACTCCAGGATGGATCTTTTGAACTGCGTCACTCTGTCTCTTTAAAACATGGCACTATCTCAGCATGTAAACTCTACCTCACTGGGCTCAAATCATTACAGCTCACTGCACAGCCTGCACAGTCTGTGTGTGTGTGGTTATGTGGATCTGTGCCCTGGGCTGCCACTTTTATCCTTGTTCATTTCCCCCATTTTGTCTTCAGTGTGCAGAGGATCGCATGCACATGCTTATATGATGCTTAGTCATTATCTTAGGACAGAAAAGAGTGTGTTCCATCTCTGTCCGTTACTTTTTCTCGGGACTTAAGGTGCAACTTTGCATAATTCATGTGATAACCTGGTTTTATTGTCCTGCACTGTCGTCATCGAGGGCTCAGATGAGCCTCTGCCCTTCACAAACACCTTCACACTGCAGCATGTTGGAGACGGCTCAGCCTGCGACACAGACTCAGTGCTCCAACGAGCAAAGGCTGTCTCGCAGAACCCCTTTGTTTGATCCACTGTATTTTGAATCTAACAAACTGCCTTTACAAAGTTCATATAATGCTAATAGTCCATGGAAAGAACCAAGTCCTTACTTAAAGACAAAATTGTCCAAGGTGTGGTTATGTCTGACCTTGAGCAGGCTGTGTAGCGCCCTCCTCTGCTGATCCAGGCGGTGGTGGGCGTGCCTCCACCTCTCCTGAATCTCCATCAGCTCAGTCTGCAGGGTGGACTCCGCCCTGGCGTCGGCCGAGAGCAGCAGGCTCCTGCCGGCCTCCACAGTGAGGATGTAGCCGCCCTGCTGCCTCTGCAGCACTCGCTCCCTCAGCTGGAGGAGCACAGACGGAGACAAAAGGCAGAGGGGTTGCAGGTTAACTAAGGGAGTCTAGGGTTGGGGAAGGGTGAGGGTTTATTAGTACAGGGTTTAGATTTATGAAAATTGATCGAGAGTTTATTCATGGTGAATGTTTGTGATTTGAAAGAGTATCTGCAGTATTATTAATTATTAAAAATGCAAACAAGTACAACAAATAATTAGTTCAGGGTGAAGTAAAGGTGTCACTCACTGAACCCAATCCTAATCTAACCTGCCTTCCATACATAGTACCTGAAACTAATGTTAATTAGTGTGGCGATTGACTGACATAACAAAGCATAGATAACTGTATCTGATCTAACAGGTTTCTGGCCTGCTGCAGGGCAACCGCTTCTCCTGGTGGTTGAACATCTGAATCATGGGTGACTTCCTGGAGCCATCGCTGCAGCTTCTCTGCCATCTCCCGGTAGTTCTGCCACTGGCGGACCAGGCTGTCGATGATGCCTCTCCGCTGCTGGGCCCGCCGCACTATGCACTGCCACTGGTTGCTCAGTAAGGCCAGTTTCACGCTGAAGTCGTCTCTGTTAGTGGGACAAGAGGGAGAATAGTACGTATGCTGCTCACAATTGGATCTATTGTTAAATAAGACTGTGTGTCCTATGTATTCATGTGCCAACCTGTCATCCATTAGTCCCTGGTCCAACATACGATGACCATCACTGATGATTGAGTAGAGAATCTGTTGCCTGCTGAACATTTCTGCCTGGAACAACTGCAAGGACACGTGAATATATTAAAAAACAGTGCTCTACATAGAAGAACAGCAGTTATCATACTGATGCTTTTCAATGCTTGTCTGACCTCGTGGTCTCGCTGCTGCTCCAGCAGACTCTGACTATTGCCTGAAATCTCAGCGGCCAACTTCTGCTCGGTCTGAGACAGGAAGTCCATCCAGGCCTCGCACTTCTGCAGGAAGCTCTGCTGCTGGAGCAAAAGCGCCTGGAGTTTACTGTGGAGGGACAGAGGGAAGTCACTCACAGCCTCACATTAGGATTAGGATTAAGACACAACATTAAGTGAAATAAGATTAAGATTAGTAATTAATCAACTTTAATTATATAAGTTTATATGTTTTATTTAATTATTATTATATTATTTTTCATATTTTACACATAAGTTCAATGCCAGTGTAGCTACCCTGACCTGACCTGCATATTATTCATTATTGATTTAACAATTGCGGCAGATTATTATGGTGACAGGAAACCTTTCACAGTTTAACATATGTACCTGCAGGTTTGATATTTTATAGGTAAGTTAAAAGGCTTTTTGTTAATAACAGCATTCTTTACGGTTGATGGTAAAGAGATAAAACCCCAATCCCTTTCTTGTAACATTCATTACAAAGGCTGATTATGAATGTGTAAAAAATGGTGGTAACTCACTGCTCAAAGTTTACCAACATGTAAAGTATGGCGGCTCTAGGTACCTGAACCTCTCAGTGAGGTGAGCGCAGTGAGCGGCCCAGGCTCTGTTGAGACTCTGCAGCTGTTTGACATCTCTGTCACTGACTGGTAATCTGTACACCAACTCGTTCACCCGCTCCAGGTCCGGAGACAGACTGCTCAACTTCAACAGGTGAACCTGGAAATACAGTGTCAGACATTCTCAGTGTAAAGATCAAACATGTTTTGCTTTCAGATAAATTAACGGCAATGGAGAGACAATAAAATCAAACTATAGTATGAGCAGATTACGCAGATGCCACATGTCTTTTCTGGTGAAACACACACAGAGAAAACAACAATAGGAAAAAGACAACTGCACGTTCTTGTACCTTCAGTTTTTCCATACGTGACTGGACCACACTGAGATCCGGCGAGCCGACCGTGTCCGACTCCTTCAGCACCGCCTCAGCCTCCTCACTGTTTTGCATCAGGGTTTCCAACTGCTCTCTGAAACTGTCACAGGACTGAGATCCGGACTAGAAACAGTCAGACAGAGAAAGACATGAAGTCAGAGAAAGAGCACTGAACCAATCGTATCTCTTTCTTCGTATCAGGGTTGTATGTTGAAATGAGAAACTGTGTGTTTGAGGGAGAACGTGTTTGTAATTCTGCCCGCGCATCCCTACTGTCCTACCTGCAGTACGTCCTGCTGCCTGTGAAGGGCGTGCTCCAGCGTTGCTAGACGATGTGTGAGTAACAGGTGGTCTGACTGGAGGGCTGCAGCGGAGGAGGCGTCGACTTGGCTCTTCAGCTGTTCCCCTAAAGCCTGCAGTTTCTGGAGCGACGCCTGCACCGAAGCCTGGTCGCCAAGGCAAACCTGCAACAGAGACGCAGGTTAGGAACACAGTCACGGGAGGAATGTTTGTAAGAAGAAATGTCTGGATTCAGGAGAAACTGTCATGTTTTCCATTTATTTCCGTGAATCCAGTGGGTTTGGAAAAGGTTTGATTTATCAAAACATGGTGCATTTTTTCCAAACTCAAAGAGGACGATTCAACCCTTTTGCTGAATTTCCATTTCTCTAAATTCATTCAGGATTAGTAAAACCAGCGTTGTGTGCTCTGTGGGTTCTGGTCAACCCTAAAGAACGCTGAATTCTTAACCACTCAGTGTCCGGAGACAGTTTGCATTCGTGATCCCGGGTTAAAATGACTGTCTGCTTACAGTATTAGGAGAGTGTGTCTCTAGACATGGCGCAGCATGGCCCTACAAGCCCAGCATGACGACGGGGGGGGACCCCTGTAGTGTAAATCAGGGGCCTGTCTCTTCCGTTGCAGCCTCACTCTCAAAAGGCTTTTGTTAGGTTGTGCTGTGTGACTACATTCAAGCAAACAAAAGGACAGGGTGCAATTTGGTATTCTGCAGAGGGGACAGAGGCTTTGTGGATCCTCATAGTGAGCTGACAAGCAGTTCACAAGCTCATTCACTAGATCTTGGAAAACAAAGGACACTCAGTGATGCAGGGTTTTCAGATTTCTGTTACAGTATTAGGAACAATTATATTTTAAACCACAAAGATGTGGACTTGGTAATGAACTACCACTGAACCTGAGTATCGAGGGGTAATAACTAACATCAGAACATTAAATCATCTTTACTCACATCACAGTCCTTTATCCAGGCACTGCTCTCCTCCTCTGAGATCTCCTTATCTGTGGCACTCTTCAGCAAGCGATCAGCATGCCCTTCCTGTTTCTGAACTGCTGCCACACATTGGCCGTACAATGTCCTGTAACGTTGCCACAGGCCCAACAAGGCCTTACTGCTCCTCAGCTGCTCTGAGATCTGCTCTAACAGGCGGTTCCACCTGCAGCAAAAGAGGCAAAGGAAGAAGTTACAGCACACTTGGAGCTCAGGTGTTTGTTTTCAAGGCCGCTCAGAGATGTGTTTTTGTCACCGCTATACCTCATGTTGACGTCCCGCAGGGCTCTGTTGAGTGTTTCAGCCACAGACGGGTGGCACTCTGTCAGTAGCTGGTGTGTCACGGAGCCAAATTTCCTCAGACTGCTCTCCTGCTTGTCCATCTCCTCCTGCAGGTTCTTTAAAATACAGACATCCACTAAAATTATTTCAAATTCATTAAATTCGCTGTGCACAGACAACGACAGTACTGCGTGAAATACCTTTAAGATGACTTTATTCACTATTAAACTGTTGAAATGTTTTTTAAGGTGTTTGTTATGTTGTATGTATTTCCTGCCCTCCTCACCTCCAAACTCTCCACCTGCTGCTGCACTGCCTCTAGAGACCCGTTAAGGAGGCGCAGCCTGGACACCGAGTAGATCCCCTCCATCAGGTAACCAATGATCTCCTCTGAGGCTCTCCGATACAGCGTCCACTGCTCCAGCACTGACCGCAGGCTGACCTTCATCTGACTTATCTGTTAGATAGGAGGGGAGACGAGATGTTTAATTGCCTTAAAGCACATTGCAAAGAAAGATCTGGGCAACAACTAGAAGGCTTGGGGATCCAAGAAGCTCACCATGTGGTCCAAATGAGCCCAGGACTGGTTCAGTCCTTTGAGGGTCTCCTTGACAACAGAACAGGCTGCTCCTTTCTTATCCCGGATGAGAGCGTTTCCTCGTTCCTCTGCTTTCTCTAGATCCTTCTCTTTTTCCTTCACCAATTCTTCCAGCTCCTGACAGTCTTTGAGTGCATTCTGCACCGATGCTACATCCTCTATCCTGTGTCTCTTCTTTAGTTTCTCCTCCTGGAGTGTGAGCCAGGTTTTCAGAGCCTGGACTCCGTTTTCATGCTCTAACCAACCGTCCAAAAGTCCTTCCAATAACTGAATCTAAAAGACAAACAATTCACAACAATTTAACTATGGGTAAACTAAGAATATGTGCAGAAAACAGTGTAAAATTTCAGATTTAATTCTTAATTGCTATGTAAGTGAATCATTACCTTTTCAGCAATAAGTCCCTGCAGTATCTGCCACCTTCTATTCATGGCTCCCAGATTCTCAGCAAAGTCGGTTTTGTCACTACGCTTCCCCTCCACGTCCTGACTGCTGATCTGCAGCACAGACTGGTTTACAAAGTCTACAGTCAGCTGCTTACACGTCAGATCAATGCTGAAACCCTGCGAAATACAAACAGAGGCATCATGAAGCTGTGACGAGGACGAGAAAAGAGAGCTGAAGGTCTGTTAATAAACTTTTTGATATATAACATGTCGGTTTTGTACCTTATACTTCTGCAAGAAGTTCTGGACCACCTCCGAGCCGACCGCTCCCATGATCTTATCCTGGTCTTCGTCTATGATGTTCTCCATGAGAGAGATCCAGCTCATCAGCTCTGTGATGGCGTGCCGAGATGCCAGCTTCTCCATCTGCAGCTGAGGGCGCCAACAGCCAAAATACAGCATCATCACATATGTCACGCATCAACTGATGTCAAATAGCCAAAAGAATATTATTATATAAATCAAAATAAAAAATGAAAATCTCAGATGAAAAACCATGCAACAGACCTGGTGTAGCTTCTCTTGTACAACAGGAATATGAGTCAGCAGCTCAGCCCATTGGGTGTCGATATGGCCCAGCGCCGTCCTCAGACCAGCGGTATCTACTCGTTTCAATCGCAGAAGCTGGTTGCCCATGCTTAGCACAGAAGAACGCAGAGACGATTTGGCATCCACCTCCTTGGAAAACTCCTTTCAGAAACAGAGGTTTAGAGAAGTTGGAATTAAACCTTACCTTCATTAGAATGATCAGAATATTGTGATGTGATAACCAGACTAACCAGGAAGGCATAGAGGTGGTCTCTGACAGTCTCCAGCTCCTGAGGCACTGTCACTGACTGGGTTGTCCAGAACTCGAGCCGGTCCAGAGCCGACTGCAACCAGTGGCTCAACTCTGCCGACTCACTCTGGTACCTGAAATTAATATTCACCAGAAAATATTTATTTAGCTCTGACGGAAGTATTCAGACTCCAGGTATCACGCTGACAAATCAAACTGAAGACTAGTGACCTGCTCCAGTGTTTGAGCGTTGAGTCGAGGCGGTGCAGCTCCTTGTTGACCTTGGTGGTGGAGGAGAGCCAGTGTTCTCCGAGTTGTGTGAGCTGGTTCTCCAAGTCTGAGCAGCCAACAGACAGCAGAAGCCTCTTGCCCTCCTCCAGAACCTGGTAGAGCTGGGGCTGATGCTCCGTCAGGCTGGCCTTCAGACGCTGGAGGACAGAAGGAAAGACAGATGAAGTTGATCGATTACAAATTCTATATTCGGACACGAATGCTTGACTGCAGCTTTCAGGGTGAAATCAGGTGACATCTTGAAGGAAGTGTCTTACCTGATAGAGACTGATCCTTTCAGTGAGTCTCTCCTCTGTCTCCTCTACCAGACCCACGGTGGGGATGCTACACTCCACAGCCTCCAGCTGTCTACACAGAGCCTGGTAGTCTTCAACAAGCCTGCTCCATGACTGTCAGAGAGAGAGAGAGAGAAATTACAACATCATATTCCCACCAGGTTTTTAACGTTTTTTTCCCCTGATATATGTGATATCAACTCTACTATTGGATTTGAATCAGTAATTCCCACCTCCAATATGCCCTCCAGCTCCACTCCCCTCCTGTGGGCCTGTTTGAGCACACTGTGGGCTAAAGCCATGGTCTCCTCCAGGGCCTGGCTCTCCCTCGGTGCCACCAGACTGGACACTTTGCTGTAAAACGTCTGGGTGAGGATCATATGGCATTCCAGACCCTGAAAGAACTCCTGGGGCAGACGAAGACAAAAAAGTTAAAGATGAGAGGAATCAACGACCTTACAGTTTGGCAATTAAAATGCATGCCACTCCATTTCAACCCCCTCCTTACTTTGTGTTTGTCAAGTAACATCTGGACCTCTATGACGGAGGCCACTGTCATCTTCTGGTCAGCCGCCATCTTGTCCTGAGCGGTGTCCACCAGGTCAGTGAGGTCATGAAGTGCAGCCTCGTACTGGGCCTTGAGGGACAAGCCGTGGTTAAGGCTGCTACGTCTGGAGCCCACCATCAGCACCAGCTCCTCGTATGCATCCTACACAAAACCAGCAACATGTCAGTCACTGAGTATAATAATGTTGGGATGGTATGACCTTAGGGAAAATGTTTGAGCTCCATTATTAACTTGATATTACCTGTAGTTTGAGTAGTTCCTGATTAGAGGTTTGTTCAGATTGGAGTCCTTCTGCTCTGGTCTTCAGCTCACTCACTCTCTGCTCAAACTCCCTCAGACTGTCCTCCACTTCTGATAACGCCTACAAAGGAGCAGCACAACCGGTCAACATCGCTTCTCTGAAGTCCTGTCAAGCTTTTTAAATACACTTTAAATATGTGCGTATTTGCTTTTGGTCCGTGTCATACCTCGATCTGTTTGGATGCAGGTCTGTCTACACTTCCCGCCATCTTTTGCAGCAGCTGGTGTTTACTTTCACCCAGAGCTGTGAACAGCATCCTCAGTTCGTTCTGGCAAAGACAACAAAAGCAATGTTAAGATGCAGGCAGAAAAAAAAATGCATCACATCCCAAACACGATATTAATCACTCAGGTGACTCAGCAGTCTAGCTTTAACACCTGGAAGGATGAGTGTTCCTGCAGCCTGTCTCTCATGGCGTCGCAGTGCTGCTCCAGGGTGGAGTCCAGCAGGCCCATCCTCTCCTGCAGACCCTCCAGGGTGTCCTCCATCAGCGCCTGCTCCTCTACTCCACACAGCCGGCCTGCTCCTCCGCCCAGCAGGTCTCTGCACTGGTTCACCTCCCTGGTCATCTCCTTCAGCCGTTTATTCAAACCCTGAGCAGAAGAGTTCAGGTCAGTAACACAGAGAGTGTGTTTTGTTATAATAAGTCTTATAATTTATATTTCTGAAAGAGTAAATAAAGCTGATCAGTGTGTTTGTTTCCACTCACCTCTAGACTAGTGAGCTGTGTCTCTGTGTCCTCGAGTAGCAGCACAGGACCAGAAAGCAGCTGATTCTCCGCAGCATCCAGCCAGAAGGAGGCTCCTGAAACTGCAGCATACAGATCCTGCTGGACTGTCACCCCTCCAATAGACACTGCCAGTTTACTGTCACTACCCACAGCCTGTGAGGAATAAATAGTATATGTTTAGTAAGACGTCTGCGACTGAAGACAAAGAATTGCCAGGAAAACAGAGAGAGAGAAAATGAATGTGTCACCTCTTGGGCGATTCTTTCCAGAGTCTGGCTGCAGGCCTCGAACAAAGCTCTGGGAGAGTGACAGTCCTGGCTGCCAGACTCGCCTCTAAACACCATACTGGGACTGGACAGACGGGACCGGTGGACGACCTGCACACGAAAGCGACATACAAGGGACAGATATGAGTGATAGTGCGAGATAACAAGAGCGAAAGACAAAGTATCAACAGAATGCATATCAGCCTCAGGTGATGAGTCACTGCGAATGTCAAATTAAACAACATTTATTACACTTTGAAACAAACAAACCAAAAAGAACAAATCAACTTGTACCGGGCTGAGTTGGTCCTGTTCCAGGGTGTTAAGAGAGAGCTGCAGCTTTGTGCTCTGATCTTTATTCAGGTTTTCCCAGCGCTGCCTCATCTGATCCAAAGGAGACAACATCTCGGTCTCCAGCAACATTCCCCCTGGGATGGACACCTCGCTGTGGAAGGGAGACGAGCGTTTTGTCACAACAGACTCACATCTGGTCCCTGGAGATTATTATTATCCAGCTTTAATTGTAACGTGTGCACATTCGACAGAGGAGGAAAAAGTACCTGTCCCCGTTGGGTGTGGTCTGTTGGTTGAGTAACTCTTCCCCAACACTTGCCACACACTGAAGCAGCCGCCTCTGTTCAGCGACCTGAATCTGTAGCTCCTAAAAATACAGGATTTACATTAGATTCATTTATAAAGATATACATTTTACTATTTACAATTGATTTAATTATCCTGGAGAGTATTTTGAGCTTCCTCTTACTCTCTGTCGCAGCAGGTTGTCGTGTTGTTGCTGTGTGCGCGTTGACCGGGCCTGAGACAACCAATCCTGGACATTAGGACTCTGGGACAGAGATGAGTCTGGCTCACTGTCCTCCTGCTCCTGCAATGAACCCTAGGAGACAGACAGAAGGAGTTTTTGTTCTTTGAGACCGGGGCTGATGAAGTTTGTGAAGATCAGAGAATGGAATGCAGCTGCAGTTCAGTAAATCTACTTTGTGACGTCCATTTCATTTACTGAAGTCCACTGGAGACATCAACAATATCAGATGACATTATTACATACAATTTATCATCCTGAAATAACTGTCATCATTTTGAATTGGCTCATAGAACTACTGTAGTTTCTTTGTATTGTAAAGTGATTTAGTGAAAAAAGAATGTCACTATCTATTAGTAAAAGAGCCTGTGCCTTAGATTTTCTTTTTAACGTTATCTACTTTAATGGGACATAAAGCAAATAGGTCAAACTACCGCGTCATCAGAAACACACCTGATGCAGTGCATTTAGTGTGAGCATGTGATGAGGTGGCAGCCTTTTGTCTGGTGTCTAAGGGCCCATTGTGAGACACACAGGCTCTTGTTGTTCCATGGTGGAAAACAGTGGACTTCTATGAAGAAGCATGCCGTGGCCTTTAGTGTTTGCACAATACTACCATTGATGCTTTAACCAATGCAGCACAATGCAGTACAGCCCAACAGAAGTGACACAGGGGTAGGGAGGAAGGAAAATGCACAGAACAAGAGAGGGTGGTGGAGGAAATGAAACACACGTGGTGACCTCCGCCCTCACCTGTATGTCGACCTGTTTGTCCTGTAGCATCTGCTGCAGCTCCATTAGGCTGTCTTTGAGGGAGTGCAGTTTGAAGGTGAGCTGCTCCGCCTCCCCCTTGGTCTCCCCCCGGCCCTCCATCAGCAAACTCTCACTGTGCACGGACAGCTCCGACAAGTACGACACCTTCTGCTCGATCTCAAACAGCATGTTCTGCAGAAGCAGGAGCACGAGGCAAACTCAGAAACAGTATATTCGACATCAGAGGAAAACTTTTTCAAATCACTTTCAGTTACAGTTGACAACTGGTTGGGTAATAATAATAATTATATGATTATTATTATTATAATACATTTGTTATATTTCAGAGATCTATAGCTTTAAAATCACACAGTAATAATAATACATTGGTAGTCAGCACTTTTTGTGTTGTCCTTTCTCTATTATTAGGCTGTGGTCACTGAGTCAGTATTTTATCAGGATCTATCATGTGTGTTTTGCATCTCTGAGAGTAAAAGACATACAATTTATATCAGTGGTTTAGAGCCAGATAGCAATTCAGTTTTTGTCTGATACTTCTTTTGTTGATTTGATCATTTGGTTCACTCTAGAAAGCGGAGCTGCGTCTGAGGTTGAACAGTATTTCTTCCGTTCTCATGCTCTTTTTCAAGCCTGTCTCTTTTCTATTTCTTTTGCGCAGACTTCCCTCACTCTCCTCCTACATTTCTTTAGAAGAGAAAGAAAAGTAAAAGAGAGAGAGACGTCCGGACTGTGTGTGACAAGTGGCAGAATTGTATGGACGTGGAAAAGAGGGGGATTAGGGTTGTATCCCCCTAATTCATACGGGGCGACAAGAGCCCTTGGCAGTTCACTGCGGAGAATTCTCCACAACAATGCAGAGAGACCAATATATCTCTTTTCCCTCTATTCAGAGTTTTCCCTGTGTCATGTGGTGGGAAGGTGGAGAAAATCTGTTGTCTCAGTAGTTTCTTACCACAGAAAGCTTTGTTAAACTGCTCTTTGTTTTCTTTTTGCCCTCTATCAAAAAACTGAATTGTGTCCACATCATTCTCTTCTCTTTCTCTCACCATGTGTTTCTGACCTCATATCGTTCCCTTCCAGAGGATCTTTATTGTAATATTCTACACTCACAGATAGTTTTTACACCCTGAAGATGATTATCTACAATGGATGGACCTTAAGGTCTGAGCTTGACAGGAGCCATATTAAGCTATAATCAGCTTACTGTTTCCCACCTGCCACAAACACTGATTTCCTTTGACAGAGCCACAGAACATGTTCTATTACTGTGGGGGGGGGGGGACACAGGGTCAGAACCTGATATATCCCAGTGTCGTTATCCTAGAAAAGGTATTTATTTGTTGGGCTCCTCTTCAGTGAAATGTCTGAATTTCTTCTATTTTTCGAGGATGAACTGACCAAAAGTAAAACAGTAAAAAAACTAAAACTAACTAATATAATACCAAGGGAATAAATCCAAGGATCCATTGATCTACTTCAGGAACAGGGAAGCAGCCAGATACGTTACTTTCGCCTTTGATATCTCCATCTTGGCAAAACAACAGCTTCCAGACTTTCCTACTGAAAGTTTTCCTCGTTTTCTACCGGCAAAATTGTTTTCCACCGCTCAAGCTCAATGTCAGTTTTCAGGCAACCAGTCACTCACGCCTTTAATGAATGCTAGAAAATGTCAGCCTCACCTGACAGTCGATGAGCTGCTCCTCCATGTCCAAGTCTTTGTTTTGGAGCTGCAGTGCAGAGCTGAGAGTGGCACGAGTGCTGAGCAGCCAGTGGTCGAGCTCCTCGGCCTCGATGTGGTAACGCTGCAGCGCCTGCTCCTGTCGCTGCTCCTCTAGCTGTTCGCTTAGTCTCTCCTGCAGCGGTCAATGTGAAACATTGAATACGGCGTTCATGGGTATACAGAAGCACAAGGTAAAAAATGATGTTCTGCACTAGCACTCACGTCCAGCAGCTGCCGTTTTCCTGAAGCCTTCATTCGAATAGTGGCCATCCTCTCCCCCAGGACAGTAAGAGTAGACTGGAGCGCCAGTTGGTCTCCAGGCTCCCCGTCACTGTCGCTGTCCGCCAGCTCCTCAGAGAAACACGTCTGTAACTCTCCAATCTCGTCCTGCAGCATCAAGATCTCATCCATCAGAGCCTGGGACGCACAGAGATCAGAAAAGCGTGAGAGGTGGATGAAGAAAAAGAGAGGGAGATGGACATTGTTGGAGGATAAAAGACTGAGAGGAAGATGGTGAGAGAGCAGCAATAGAGGGTTTGTCCCAACTGCCGGACAGCAGTGATGAAAAAAAGGAACTGTATCGACCGTCACTGGGACGTTGGCATAGAAACGGAGAACAGTGCCGTGCAGTCTGTGAAACCATTGCACAGGCTGGTGCAATATTAAACCCCTCAATCATTCTCTGTTCTCCCTAAGAAGGCCTGTTTAAGTCACGTTTGTATTATTCCCAAGAGACGTCTCCTCTCCTCTTTTCTAACTCTAACCCACACTCGTTTAACTTCCCAGTATCTCCAGACCCTCGCGTCTTCTCCTTCACTCACCTGGTGTGCAGCCATCTGGCTCTCGGGGCTCTTGCTGGGCTCCAGCCCCTCATTGAGCGCCCCCTCGATGGACTCCATCTTTGTGGAGATGGACTGGAGGGACTCCTGATAGTGCTGCTGCCGCTCCAGAGCCTCGTACAGACTCTTCTGCTTCTCGCTGATCTGTGGCAGGAGAGGGAGGAGGGAAAGAGAGACACACAGAAAGACAAGAATGATGGCAGGAATGAGACAGTGGCCGGAGAGGACGAGCTGGCATAAAGGTCTGTTCCAGAATTGCTTGTGTTTGGCACTCGTGTCGTCCTGCTACAAATATAATAATTTTTCTAACTAAACTTGTGTTTGTGAGATTCAAAACATCGACAACAAGCTGTAAAGACAGATTTACAGTATAAGGTGCAATGAAAGAATATCTGGAAGTTTGGATTTAATGACTTTGAATTAGCTGGTGAAGTCACATACCACATTCTTGAGTGTTTCCCAGGATCTCTGCAGGTCATCCAGGTTAGCAGCGCTCGACTCCATGGATGGGTCATACAGCTCCTGGAGGGGCGCTCGGCTTAAAGTGCCTCGGCCCTGTGAAACAACAACACAGTCAGTGTGGGTTTCAGTAGTGTGCGACTGGGTGTGTGTACAGTACACACTCCTTACTGTACGCGTCATGTTGATTGAGGGTGGTTCTGAAATGTATGTCCCCAAACATACTGTCACAATGACATTGAATGTAACATTTGAAGGTAGTTAAGCCCACATCTGCTGTTCATACATTACAATATTGTACATTATTGACTTTAAAATATAACCTTATGTAGGAATTTGAGAAAAACTCAATTTCAATCTCTTGTAATTGGGCCACACAGCACTGAGCTAATGGTTATGATGGTTCTTCTTTCAAGAAATCAACTCACTGACACATCAATGACAGAAGTTCACAATAAAGTTGTCCCGTTTCACTGCTGCATCAAGAAATAGGTAACACAAAAAACAACTTTATATTTAAACGTAGTTATGTGTAGACAATGACACACTCATTCTGATCTCAGCATCAAAACGTGCAGCAAATTATCTTCGGCAACGTAAATCTACTAACATAAAGCTAAGAAAGAGAGAAGCAGGGGCAGCACAGCAACTCAAACACCCGTTGGGACAATAGTGGTGATGATGAAGATGATGACGATGATGGGGAGGTCGTGGTTTGGTGGTGGAAATCAGGGGAAGGCGGTGGGATGGTGATTGGGTGGCCAAGTTTGCATGTCCATCTTTACAAGTTATATTCTGTCTTAAATGCTTATATTTATTAAAAGAAACTAAAAACTCTGACAACAACAAGTGGAGACTCACTTGTTTCTTTAACTTTCAGCAACGTGAAATTAAATTTGAATGTAAACTGCACTAATACCGAAATTGCTCCACGTTGACTTTTTCTTGTAACATGTAAAGTGGACTGTGGCGGTGGGGCAGGTGGGGCAGGTGACCAGGTCGGGAGGTGCTTCAGAGGGGTGGCGGTTGCAGTACCTGGTTAAGAGGAGCATCAGCGTTAGCCCCTGGGGAGGGGGAGCGGCAGGCAGGGGGAGAGGAGACCTCGCTGTTGGTTCCCTCCTCCCCTGACTCCTCGGTCACGGGGGAGAGGAGTGTGTGGCAGCGGCCGGCTGTCATCTGACCACACATTCGCGCCGCACATCAAACACACACATCAAAGAAGCAGGTGGAGGTAAAGGAGGAGGGCCAGCGAACAAAAAAGAGGCAGATAAAGGGGAGAGAGAGAGAATATGAAGCGAGAAAAGAAGAGAGCATACAAATTAATGGGGGGGGGGGGAGTGCAGGTTAGGCAGATTACAGTGAGCACACTGCTTATTAATAAGACAGTGAGTAATCAAATAACAGGAAGAGGACACCCATTAGATCACATTACTGCTGTTGGGATAAAACTCTGCAACCTCAGCACACACACACACACACACACACACACACACACACACACACACACACACACACACACACACACACACACACACACACACACACACACACACACACACACACACACACACACACACACACACACACACACTGTCAAAGTACAGTATTAAATTGGTCTGTGCTAATGGACAAACACTGGATTCCACTGGCGATGATTGAGCCGTGAGGACTTTCTCACAGGACACATCAGAGGAAAGGACTGGTCATTACCAGGAAGTGAAAAATCACACATACAGTAAGTGCACACACAGTGATTGCTCACACCACTCTGAAGAAGTCTAAATGAACCACTCACTTGCAGAAAGCATAACTCATACGTGGCATAGCTATCCGAGGGTGGGAATACAGCAGCAGCAGCAGAAGTGGCAGCAGCTGTCACAGAGGTAGCCCAGTTGTCTGAGAGCCTGCATGCTTCAGCAGAGAGGTGCAGCCGAAATGGGAGCCGAGCCTTATTGGGCTGCGTTCTGGCAGTCAGTGCAGAACTTGGCCGGCTGACTCGGGACCTTGTTATATATCTGGAGGAGGTTCTTTTTTTTTCCCGGGCTTTTATGATGCAATGCAACGCAACAAAGCGCACATACACACGTGTGGGACACGCGTGGAATAAACATGTGTGGGAGACTCAGTGATTTGGCATGCCGAGATTAGTTGAGAGACTGCGGTCGACTGTCACTGCAGTAACTATGCCGAACAATAACAAACGAGGAGTGTCAGCAGTCCCAGCAAGCTGCAGACGCCGTACACACAATCTTAATATGCTCTGCTCGCACGCACACACACACACACACACACACACACACACACACACACACACACACAACACACACACACACACACGCACACACACACACCCGCAGTAATATCCTGTTTCCTGGCCTGCTGAGACTGAACACACCACAAACAGCACTAAGGCAAGGTACCAAAATCTGAACCACACAAAGAAGAGACAGAGGAAGTGCAGGCAGTGAGGTGACTTGTCACTGAAAGAAAAGGTGAATGATCGAGCTGAAGGTGACACAGTGTAGTTGCAGGTTAACAGAGTCAGGCTGAGATGAAGTTAAACGAAGTGACGCAGCACAGTTTCAGTGCAGTGATAAACAAGAGGAGACGGCCAGAGTAGAATAAATCACACTTGAGGGGAAGGGGAAGATGGGAAAATGCTTGTTGTGTCGGTGCAGCACAAAAACAAGGTGTAGAAAGACAGAGAGAGAGAGAAACAGAATAATAATAGAGAGAAGAAACTAATCCAAACCTTGGTTTCTTTAATATTTACCATCATGAACCCCTGAGTAGAGAGTTTTTATATTATTGCTAACTTGGAATTGAATGATAACGATTTTACCTTTATAGCAGCAGAGTTGAACCTGTAATTATAACTGTCATCCTCAGACAACCGCAATTTACTTTAACCTAATTACATTATTGTGAAATGAACTCTACCCCCTTTAGAAACCCCCAAATGACCCATGGGGATTCTTTTGTTCCACTTTGAGAAACAGAAACACACACACACACACAACTATGGGCCACACAACTATGCTGTGTGTCTCTGTGTGATTGAACATGTGTCTAAAAAAAGGCTTTGCTGCTCACCATGACGACAGAGGGGTGTGCAGGAAGCTGCTTGTTGGCGGCGGCGGTTGCCACAGCGCTGGGCAGCTCCTCATCACTCAGCTCATCCATGCCGTCTGACAGGCCGTCCACCTCGTTGACCGTCAGCAGCATGGTGGCGTGTTTGGCCTTCACCGTCAGCATCTTGCACTTGGAGTGGAGCGAGGCGATCTGCTCCTGGTAGCCACGGATCTTCTGGGCCAGCTCCTGTCAAAACATCCCCCCCGGGCACAGAAAACACCACCGCCCCCCAGGGTCAGGAGAGTGCGACTCAGTCCACAATGGGAGATCAATAGTTCCTGGCTGAACAAGATCCGGAGAAAAGGAGGGCAGCTGGGCTGGTTCAGCGTTGACTGTTGTGCCGGTATGAGAGGAGTGAGCGGAGCGGACGCATTCTCTTCCCTCCCCGGTCTCTCGCTTTTGGCCTCACAGTGTGTAAGTGCAGAAAGAGAATAGCACAGCCTCACTCTCTCCCTTTCTCTGACTCTCTCTCTCTCTCTTTTCTGTATCTGTGGGCCAATCAGAGCAGCACAGAGGCGGGTGACTCAGATCAGCGGTGAAGCCAGCAGACAGGATGTTGGGTTGAGAGAGTGAGAGAGAGAGAGACCCTTGCAGAAATAGTTCAAAATCCCTCAAACACTCCCTCTCGTACACATACACAGCCGGGGAGGAAAATAACAGGAAGTGATCTCACTGCAACCCCCTTCCTCCGCCTGCCGCTTCCCTCCTCCACCAATCCTCACTCCTCTCAACAAAAGAGAGCGGCGAGGAGAGAGGGAGTGTGTATGGGGGAAGAATGACAGAGATGGTGTCAAATTACAGCTATGGTATGAGCCGGCAGGCCGGGGTCCAGCTCCTCCTCTCCTCCTCCTCCTCCTCCTTCTGCTCCCTCTGTACCGCAGATGGTCAATGCACTGATAAGCAGGTCACGTGACAAACTGGACCAGTGGAGTTGCTCAGCTTAGAGATCAAACTCAGACATAAACACAGCCGTGACGGAGGGGATTGCACTGACAAGAAAATGTCATGTGCTTCCTGTATAAGTAGAGGGGGTGGATCAAATCTGCCAGAACAGTGCAGGACATGTTTAACTGTCATGAGAGATGTGTTGCCTGTGGGGAGACTTGATTGGTCTTTGTGTTTCAGGTCTTTGCCTCTTCCCCTCCAAGTTCTAAATCTCTCTCTCCTCACGGGAGATGGAACGCGCTTACTCAGCAAATGCAAAACGGCAACAGGAAGCACAGATGCAGGTGGAAAACGCTGCAATCATCGGCACTGCATCAAGCAGGAATGTACGCAGATATTATTTACATACACCCTCAGATAAATGAGGAATGCGTGTGCGAGTGTTGGGCTTTTTCAGTCGCAACACAACGTTCTCCCTGAACTGCTGTACGGCAGAATAGGTTTGATAAGGGGTTAAACGTGATGTGTTTACTGTGGGATTTCCTGTAGTTATAAATAATGATTATTTTATTGCCCATAGTTATCATTTTGAAATTGAGCAATAACTGAACGGATGAATTGATGCCTCTACTGCTCTTCATTTACTACTAGCTCAGTCAGATTCAGTCATCAGGGAAGCCCACAACAACTCTGAGATGTACAGTATATTTCCTGCTGCCACTTCTTCACTACTGGTGAAGAGTGAACTTTAAAGCAAAGAGAAATTAGATTATTGAAGGAGCTCTAAAAGAAAAACGGTCTTTATTTATGTCAGGGTCTTTATTCTATGAAGCTTTTTACTTTACTTCTATGAATAAATACGAGTTCAGCAAATAAACCCCTATAAATCCTTAAGTTTGATATTGGCAAAACTACATTTTAGAGATTTCAAGATTGGTCTTGAAGAATAAGACAAGCCTGTACAGAGGCCTGACGCCATCCCTTGAGGGAAGAACTATATTACAGTTTTTTTGACTCATATAAAATATATTAGAATGAATAGCAGAGATAGAGTGTGTGTCCTCTCACCTCATGGTGGTGTATCTGAGCCTGAAGTTCCTGTATGTTATTGGTGGAGACGGGCCGGTCCTGAATGATGCGATGGGCTTCTTCTATCAATCTCTGGAGGTTCTTCACTTCCTGTTCATACTGCTCATACTGCACCACAGCCTCCTGGCAAAGAGGAAACATAACAAGGTAAGAGTGAAGCTGCAGCTTTTGTAAAAATCATCTTAAAATGTGATTTATATTATTGATCCTGGGTTAGAAATAACAGTTTCTGCATGCACAATATCTGTCACCAAGTGAGTTCATTATAGACTGCTGCAGTTTATGTATGGTACATTCTCCACAGCAACACTCGATGTGAATGAATGATTCATGAATGTACATGAGAGCTGTCTATCCCAAATTGAGTCTGAGCAAGACCACAGACTCATTCTCATTCCAAAATCCTAAGATGCTTTAACTGTCTGTCCTCCAGTTCGTGTCTGGAGGTCAGACATTTGTTTCTTCTGACGGCTAATCTTCACCACAATGAGCTTAAAAACAAAATCAGCCCAGATCCAAAGGATTTGAGGATAACACCGGTCTGATGGGGGCTAAAGGAAAAACACCGACATTCCTGAGGACGTCTGTTGGGACACTGCAGCAGAATTCAGAGCATCAGAGCAAGTGGCAACAGAAGGTCAACAAACGATATTCTGTGCAGCTCAGATGCTGAGTGGCAACGGTCTTCTAATTCCAAATGAGGATTTTTAGGTTTACAGGATGTAACTTGACGGATAAGGAAGTAACCTGGAGACGAAGACAGATTAAAATAATATAACACAAAACCTTATTAACTAACTCTTAACACTTATTGGTGATGTGATGCTTTAACAGGATTCTCAGCTCTGTTATTTAAGTTAACTTCAGGTTTAGTATGCGGCCAATAATCAGCAGCACTTGTAATGTGAGGGTCGCCCTCTACCTGCAGGATGTTGCACTGCTGGATGGTGGTGTGCTGCAGTTGGCTGGCCTCTTGCTGCAGAGCCTGAGCTGTGCGGCAGGTCGGCAGACTGGCCACTACCTCCTCCGGTAGCCGGAGGGCGCTCTGACACCGCTGCACTGCCGCCACCTGCTGCTTGAAGCCCTCCATTTCCACCAACAGACGCTTGAGAGGGAACGACAGGGGGCGTTAGAGAGTGAGGAGGAATTAATGAGTGTGTGATTAAAGCTACACTGCTTACAGAAACCTATTGCAATTGCAGGCATGCTCTGTGTGTGTGTGTTCTCTGTGTATGAAGCTCTAATACATGACTTGTAACACATGGATTCCAATAAATTTCAATAAACGTGTGTGTACCTGTCTCTGTGTGAGCTGCTCCCTGAGGCTGAGTCTGTTGAGGTCAGGGGAAGCGAGCGTGACCTGGATCTGGTCCACAGCTGAGTGGAGGTTCTTGACTTCTGCCTCCAGACGCAACATGTCCTGAAAAAAGACACAGACAGATCAAATCAATTTGAGGAGAGAACACGCAGGAGTAGGAGCAGCTTATAGTGAATCCATCGTCAAAATATAATGTAGCTGATGGGTAAAAAGTGACTCTGAAAAACTGTTATCGCTGATATAGACTTGCTTCCAGTAAATCCCATTAGTCTGCAAAAGTATGTTTCCCATTCACTTGAGTAAAAAGCGATTAGTTTTTGAAACAAATCTCTTCTGCTGCAAGTTTTTATTGACTTTGATGTATTTCATGTGGTAGGAAAATTACATTAACAGTCACCGTCACTGAGATTTGTGCTTTGTCTGCAATCGAAACCAAGGGAAACAAATCTGCAATCTAAACCCACAGGAGGAATTGTAAACAGATTTCCAACATCAGGCACCGGTCAGCAGCAGACGACCATCTGTGTATCAGCAGCAGAGCAATCAGACGAGAGTAATAGATTACTGCCACTAACTGAAGCAGTTCATTTCATTATGATTGTGCGTTGATTCATCAGTGACCATAGGGGGGCACTATTGGACCGTGGCTCTGGTGTATCTGACTCACTCCCGAGTACGAAGCAATACGTCAGGATTTATGAAATAAAATTAGCTGTGGCTCTTGATATTTCGAATGAATGAAATCAATTTGATCAGAGCAACCTGAAATAATTTAGAGGTGAATTGTGTTATCGATGTTATGTTTCCTGTGAGTGAATGTCGTTTACCTTCGCTGCGTCCTGCAAACTCTGCAGACGAGTCTTGGCCGTTTGCTGCAGCTCCTCCGTGCGTCTGCTGAGGTGGTTCACCTGCAGGCTCCACCCCTCCGTCTGCAGCACCTCCCCCAGATGCCCCTCCCTTTCCCCCATGGCCTCCAAGTCCCCATGGAGACCCCGACACTCCCGCAGCAGCGCCTGTCACCATGGGAACATGAGATTACAAGTCAGAGAGAGGAGGCCTATTTTTTTTTTTTAACAGAGCAATTATACTAATTGTGTGAAGGCAACATAGTGAACAGGACATGCCATTTCACTGGAAATCAGACTGTGGGTCTAATTAGCTGTAAATTTGTGTGGTATCATCAAATTTAATTGGTTGATGTAAAAAACAGAAGATTTTATTATTGTGAAATAAATATAAACATTTTTGGGATTCTATTTTTGCAGCTTTATGACTTTAACCTCCCTGCTGTGTGACTCATTAAGTCTCACCTGATGTGCTCGAATCTGCTCCTGCAGCTGTGAAGCTGAGCTCCAGATGATGTTACCAGTGACCAGAACTTCTGCTTTTTCTGTCCAGCCCAAAATGAACGCCTTCATTCCCTGATATTCATCCACCTGTCTCTCTGCCTGCTCACATGTAAGAGACAGAAGAATTAAAGCATAAGGCAAATGAGTGAAATACTCTAAAGTCTCAGAATCACTGGCCACAAAATACTGATAATTATAATGATTATATACAAGAAATAGCAGGAACGTTTTTCTATCTCTCACCTTCTTCAGTCTGTTGGCTCTGTCCTGGACCTGCTGTGTGGTGTGCCGCTGCACCTCTGTCAGTTTGGCCACAGCATCGCCGAGCTGCTTACACAGCAGAGGGTTCTGCTCCCCAAACTCCTGCACCGCTACTCCCAGCTCCGCCAGAGAGCGAGAGCAGGACTCACAGTCTTCACAAAGAGCCTGGAGAGGAGACAAGAGGAGAGTAAGAGGTGAGGTGGAAAAGGAATAATGAAAAAGGGGGGTTTAAATGACAGGCAAAATAAAAATTGATAAGCTAGTCTGCCAACCAGCACCTCTTTAAGTTCCCTAAAACTGTAATCTGTACAAAAACCAAAGTGTACAAGCGACAAGTTGTGATTTTACAGAAAATAAGTGATTAATGAATGAGGTGCTGGTGGCCAGAATACTACCCAAGAAAATGACAAATTATTCCTTCAACTACATTTTGTGCCACT
Source organism: Hippoglossus stenolepis (assembly GCF_022539355.2). Classification (NCBI taxonomy): domain Eukaryota; kingdom Metazoa; phylum Chordata; class Actinopteri; order Pleuronectiformes; family Pleuronectidae; genus Hippoglossus; species Hippoglossus stenolepis. The sequence goes on from NC_061502.1 coordinate 13,725,461, forward strand.
AAGCTTTGTACAGATGGACAGAGGGGGGGAGAAAAGGGGAAAAAGTTGTGAGGGGGATACAAGAGGGAAGGGGCTCAGACTCCCATTTGGAATCCTTCCCCTCAAAAGTGGGTCACTGTTGATGGCAGAATTCAGTTCATGCCTTTCCAGCTCCAACACACTCATTAACCTCAACATCTGCAAAAGGAATAGTCAATTGCACAGGGGTTAATTGCTTGTTAATTAGTCAGTCTGTCTTGTTGATTACTTTGGTCTCTTCTTTGGCCTCCTCCAGGTCGGCACTCTTGTCTTCCAGTTTCCGAGCGATGGTCTTCAGCTTCGCTTCGATGTCCTGGAGTCGGGAGCTGAAGTCCTCTTTCACGTCTCTGGTCTGCTGCACCTCCCTCTCCCGTGCTTGGACCTAAAGGATATGGTGGAGATACACATCATTCAGTTTACTGTCTAACATAAGCCACATACAAGAGTGTCAGCTTTACACTGGTACACTGGAGCACATTTAAAAAGCAGCAAAACTAGACTGTTGCTACGGCTTCATTTTGTATTGACTAAAAATTACATACATGAAATAAAGCCCTTAACGCAGTAATACAAATGTACAGTCAATGTCTGGGCATTCACGCAGAGTCACCTGGTCTTCAGCGGAGCCCAGAGCCAGAGCCACCTCGGCCAGCTGCATGCTGAGCTCAGAGGGCAGACCAGCCTGGAGGTCCTGGTACTTGGACTGCTGCAGCTCAGTCATGCGCTCCACACTCTGACGCCTGCTGATGACCTCACCATGTGCAGTCTGTAACACAGACAGCAGCGGATGATTTAATGCAAATCACAGTCTTTTCTATGACATGATATGGTAACAACTTGTGTGTTAATGTAGTGGCCCATACCTCTAGCTCTTGGAGCAGTGAATCCAGGTCTGCAGTCGGACTCAGCAGTAAGCCACGAGTGTCTTGGATCCATCCTTTGACCAAACCCAGCTCCTTTTCAACATCCTCTCTTTCCCTCAGCTCCTGCTGCACCTGAGCTCTGCTCGTCCTCACCCGCAGCATAAGACTAGACAGGACACAGCGGAAGAGAATTAGATAGAGAAATGTTTTAATCTAAGCTGGGAGCGTGTCAATTAACTTGCACAAAAATAAAGTAAAAGAAAATGGACTCTCCTGCACTCACAATGAAATGTATTATTATATACAAATACAGATTTGATGGCCCATGGCCGAGGACTGATGACCAGGAGACATAATTGTCCCTTTAAAAGTCATCAATATACAATATACAATTTCAGTTCACCTTAAGTCACGAGGTAAATCTTGTTTTCAGTGATTAGGAGCAGCGCTCGGTCACTCACCTGTCATACTGCCCCTGCATACTTCTGATCTCTTGTAGGCACGGCGTCTCCTCCTGTCCGTTCTCTGTCTTTTTCTCCACCTCCTGCTTCTCCTCCTCCTCCTCCTCCTCTCCTCTGAGGCTGCGGGTGTGTTGCCCAAGCAGGGCCAGGATGGACTGCTCTCTCTCCACCTCCTGGCTGAAGGAGTCATGGTACTCCAGGAGGCTCTGGAGCGCCGTCCTGGTGGAAGCCTTCTCCACCGTGATGTCTGGGACACGCGTGTGGAGGTCATTGGACACAGAGCGCACCTTCTCCATCTGTGGAGCCGGAGAAGTGAACGTACAGGGATTCGGTTGATGCACAGTTTTACGGTTGATATTTAACTGATTATCCAGGAGAAAACAGGGAATTACTCCAGTGGCCTTTAAAATAAATTGTTTTTTTTATGAGTGGGTCCCTATTTTGTATGTAGAGTGCATGTGTATGTGCTCCACAGCATACAAATGCCTCCATCCATTATCACATTGCTTCACTTGACCCATAAATGCAGAGAAGAACACTGCAATCAGGTAAACATGGATGATATCAGCTTTGCAAATGTGTTGTGAGGGAAAAAAAATGCATTTAACCCATAAATTAGAGCTCAAGATTAGATAAAATACAGTGTGAACATATCTTTTGTTTGTTTGCAAATTAACTCCTCAGCTTGTTCATTTGACTGAGAGACGACATTTGAATATCGTCATGCTACTGACAGTGATCTATCCCAGAGATCTGCCTTGTTGTGTTTACAGAGACTTTGTTTCTGTGGAGAAGAATGGTCACTCATAAGCTTGATGGGGGACACACAAATCAGTGGTTCTAACAATGGAGGCAGGGAAACATAAATCTAAAGATCTCACAATACTTTTCACTAATATCTGACAAAGCCCTCCCTGCATTACACACAAGCGACACAGACAGAAGAGTACAGAGACTCAAATGTAGAGGAAGACGTCACATCCAGCTGAACAAAGGCACCATAGAAAACCAGTGGACAACAGAGATGTGCCACATATGAGGAAGTGACCATTCCTTACACAGTTTGACCTCATTTCCTTTCTAGGAGCAGCGCTTAGGGAGAACTCTTCGGAACTGACGGCATTCAGGCTCAAAATAGGTCGAAAGGCGGTAAAACACTTGGTATGACACAGTGCTTTGGCAGGAGAGACTAACGGGCCTGAAGCCTGGAGTTACATCACAGCACAACCAACTGGTATTCAGCTGTTTGACCTAAATCTGCAGAGGAACACTTTGGTACATGTGTGTTTATTGGCTATAGAATACAGGTGAATGCTGGCTGTTTTGTGGCGTGACACTGGACATGCTCCAGCTGTAGTTTTATGCAATACATGAACTATATATGAACTGAAGCACTTTAACCACACATATAAAGTTAACTATGCATAATTGTATTGACCCACACACACACACACACACACACTGACCAGTAACCATGTACAACATCACAAACACATCAACAGTTTTCCTCTCTCACCTTCTCTGTGAAGTTCCTCCACTCCCTGGCGGTATCCTCCAGCGCCCTCTCCTGGGCCCGGGCCACACTGCGTAGCCTGCTCCACCGTTGCCATAGCGACGACACAGAGTGGCTGGTGACACTTTTGCCGGACTCAGAAACGATCGTCTCTAACTCTGCGGCATTCTCCTTCAAAGCACTTAGCGGCACCTCCAGCAGGTCGATGTGATCCACCAGAGACTACAGTCCAAAGGTGACGACACAAGACACATGTGATGAGTTATTTTCGTAAACACACTTCCATTAAGGATTTATAACATGGGAAACCATCACTCTCCGCTAAGCTTTCAACTTTACAGATACAAGCAATAAAACAAGGAATAATGCATAAACACTCAACTGATGAAATATGAATGTGCATCTGCTGCCATGACAAGAATTAATGCTGGAATTTAAAATCGCAGCCACGAGGGACACGGCACATTCAAGTCAGACTGTTGCTGTGAATATGTAAAAGCTCTTTACTACAGTGTTTCTGCTTTCTGAGTTTTCAGCGACCCACCTTGTATCTCTGACACTTGTCCTCCGCCTGCTGGATGCCGGTGGCTTTAGCTGTGGTGAACAAGGCCATCTTGCTCTCTGCGGCGTTCATCTGTGCGACCAGCGGCTCCCGCTCACGTTGGAAGGAGCTCCATAGAACGGCACACCTGAGAAAGTTATACAGATTACAAACCACAACTCCGACAAATTACATAAAAATATAGTACATAGAATATGAGTAGAAAGAAGAAATGTTGAATAAATCTAAATGTAGATTAACTTCACATGTACACATTCATTATTTGGCTCCACATACTGTACAGGAATGAATGATAGTAGACATATGAACACATTAACACACACCTCTGCAACACTTCTCTATAAGCATCCAGTTGATGTTTGACTTCTGTGTTTTTCAGCTGCATCTTCTCAACTTTTTCTCCACTCCGCACTCCTGGTTCCGTAAAATCCACCAGCAGAGGATCCAGAGTCCTCAGCTCCTCTAAAGCGACGGTGAAACTCTTTTCCTCGGCTGAGATCTCTTCCAGGTCCCGCATGCAATCTGTCTGGTTCTCCAGCTCCAGCCCTGAACTGGCCCTCAGGGGCAAAGCTGCAGCAGAGTCCAGCCATTTCTGCATGGTCTGCAGAGATAAGTGGTGCCTCTGGACCAGGGAAACAGCTTCATCCGCAGCCAGCTAGAATAGCAGAAGGTGCTTTGATTAACTTCAGTTTTTGCAACTTTCTTCAAGAGTTTGTTTACCCAGAGGGAGCAGTAAAATGCAGTCTTAAATCATTGCAACAACCACGGTCCCGTCAGCAGAATAAATCTATGTCTGCGGATGTGTAACAAGTTCCCACTCCAGAGCTTTATTTAAATTTTAGTTTCAACTGCAGTAATATGTCAAATATGTTGCAAATGTCATTTTGGAATTCAAGTTTTTAATACAGCTTCCTCTCAAAATGTCAAAGGTCAGAGTTCTCTGAATAAAATGAGGTTAGAAAAGGCTCTGTTATGTCATTATAACTTTAACTTACTGGTCGACATCATTGATTAGATAGAATTTGGTATTTAAACACATTAAATCCCCACAACAGTTATAAATTGATTATAACTTATTCAGTTCACTTACCCCAGGCCTAATAATATTAATAGTGTGGGCAATAAGGAAATGGAAATCAATATTTATGAATGATAAATGAGATTCCTGATAAGTTGAGAGTTTGTGATTTCTATGATAAGAAAAATAAAAGGATAGAAAATGTCCCCATGTTTGTTATTTCTGAACAACATGCACACCAACCTGTTTCTTTCTAACGCCTTCCTGAACTCCAGCTCCCAGCTTTGCCACCTCCTGCAGTTTCTTTTCCACGTGGGGTGGCACTGTTTCTTTTCTACTACAATACCTCTGCTTTTCTCTGCTCCCCAAGGCGTCCGTCATCCTCAATCTACTTCCCACTTCCTCCTCTATGATTTTCAGTGTGCGCACTTCCTCGTGCACCCTCTCAACTTTGACCTCCGACAAGGTCAACGGCTCCTCCAATTTGTCCTTGATAGTCTTCAGCCACTGCAGCGTTTTCTCAGTCTCTCTTGTGAAATCGTCCTTTTTCGTGACTTTGGTTTCACTTTCACAGACAAAACATTTCACCTCAGTCCGTAACGACCGCAGTGATTCACGCTGCGATGTCGCTTCTTGAAAGGCAGTGGGTTCAAACTTCAGTCCAAGGCCTTCAGTTTGATGGTTACATTCCTCAGTCTGAAAGATCACACCGTCCAGTCCCTCTAGCAGCGAATAAAGACCTGTGATTTTATCTATGGCACCTACGTCTTTGTCTGACTTCAGTCTGACCAGTTTCTCTTTAACAGACTTTAACTCTGAGTCCGTATCGGTAAATACTCTGTTGTGTTCTACTCGAACTCTTAAGCATTTCTCTAAGTGTTTAACTTTCTGATCATTCCTCGTCTTCAGTGTGTCGTGGAGACTGATCAGCTGCTGGGTCTCTTCAGCTCTGTAATGCTGACCTCTGCACAGGAACCCCTCATTTTTCCCGTGAAGTTCTCTCACAGCGGGACTAATGTGGAATAAACTCTCATTAATATTCCTGTATTCATTGATTAGGCAAACAACCTCCTCCTCTCCAACACTGATAGTCTGATTCTCCAGATTGTCAAACTGCTCCTGTAGCTCCTCCAGTGCATTACGAGTGATATCAAAGAAAGTGCTGAACTCTTTTCTCTCCAGGACTATTTGTTGGACTCTGTCTTTTTTCTCTTTGGCCAGAGCTAGGATGGCGTTGTACTGCTGAGGCAGGGCATTGAGCCTCTCGTCTAGGTAGCAATGGTCAATCTCATTTAGAGTACGAAGGATCTCCTGGCCTATTCTTTGGACGATAAGAAGGAGGTTCTCATATTCTGAAGCTTGTTCTAGGACATTTTGAAAGTTCGACAGTTGTGTTTGTAATTCAGAGTTTTCATCAATGTTGCTTAGATTGATTTCCGGGAAGGTGATGGCATCTGCTTGTCTCAACCAGTGGCAAGTCTTGTCCAGGTCAACCTGAAAGTACTTCCGAGAGGTTAAGGCTTTTTCTAGGTCCGTGAGACGTTGGGTGGTCCTCTCGAGGGCCGTTTCAAAGACCGACTGTAGTTCATCAAGTCTTGCCAGGGTTTCTTTTCTTTCTTTATCGGTGGCGTCTCTCTCCAGCTCTCGCCCTTGTACCCAGAGAGATGCCAGCTCCCTCTGGTAAGCTCGTAAACCGCTCTGGACGCTCCGACATGCAGTGACCTGTTTGGCTAGGTCCTCGGGGAGAAGTGCTATGTGGTCATCTATCAAAGCCTTCCTCTCCTGTTGCTGTACCCAGGTCAGTGCTCTCCCCAAGCCTTGTAGGAACTGTGTCCTCTCTGTGAAGGCCTACAGAGGAAGAATCAAACACTGCATATTAATTATAAAGTTTTAACAGCTAGAAAAAGACTGAACATATTTTTCCTTCAAAACAAAGTCCCCAAACGTGAGACAAGTTAGGTCCTTCAGGGCATAATTAAAATTTTACTTGCATCTCATACAAAAATCCAGCTGTTTACCTTACTGAGGTACTTCCTCCTTTGGGCCACCCGAGCCCCCAGAGTCTCCACCTCAGTCTGGGCTTGTTCAACAAGCCCTTGAAGGCCTCTCTTCTCACTCAGCCCCAGCCTGGACGTCACAGCCTGGGCTTCGCTCACTGCCTGACCCAGCAGCTGCTGACGGGCCTCAAGTTCCACACATACACTCAAGTGGTCAAACAGAAAACTCTGGGCGAGGTCGGGGGGTGGGCTGGTTTTCAACGCAGATGTAAGTGCAGGCCGCTGCTCCTCCACCCACTCCCGGGCATCCCTCAGCTGGGTTTCCACCCGGGCCAGATCCTCCAGCGTTTGTGCAGAATCCTGGATCTTCTGCTGAATCAGGGATTCGAGCTGGGCCCAGCGCTGCTCCAGGTGACCCACCTGGTGAGAGGCAGAACAGACTCTATGTTACTATAAGTTCTCATTTTAAGAACCAGATGAAGAACTAAAAGAATGGAGCTCCACCTGTTGCTTGACCAGCTCTTTGTCTAGCAGGCTAAGTCGAGGCAGAATAGCTTGTCTCTGGTCTCTGACATCTTCTAGAGTTGCTCTCTGCTCCCCCAGGTCACTGGACAACTTCTTGAGAGCCTCTAGATGCTCACTTGTACTTTCTGTGTCAGCCCTATGTACACACAGACAGGGATTGATGGACATCTGGTGAATTTAGACCTAATATATGAATCAAACATCAATTTAGAATGTATGTATGGCTTAAAAAGTTATATACAAAATAAACTATTATACCTGGCGAGGTAGTCCCATTCCCTGGATACTTGGTGGAAGAGTTCCTCCACAGCTACTACGCTCTCCTGGTACTCCCCGCTTCGCTGCATGTCCTCCCCCCGCTGAGCCTCCAGCTCCTCAGCCCGCTGGCCTAGGTCCATCCAGCTTCTCCTAAGTCTCCTTATCTCCTCCAGGGCAGGAGAGACCTGTCCATCTGTCAGCCTACCAATGGCTTCATTCAAATGGGTTACCTCAGACTGTCTCTCCTTAATCTGCTGCAGGAACTCCTGCAGGAAAGATAACAGCTACTGAAGTCTATAACATTGACAATGAAGTCACTTTTAACATCACCATTCAAACCAAACACACCTGTGCCTTGTCCAACTGGTTTTGGGCAATCTTGGGCTCCAGCTCTGCAGGTCTCCTGATGAGGGTCTGAAGTTGCTGCTCTGTCTCTCTCAGCTGGATCTCCAGATCGGCCTTCTGCTCCTCAATGTCCCTCCAGCTGTCTGCTACCTCCTCACAAAGCAGCATACGATCCTCATTCTACACACAAATGGAATCATTTCATACAAAGCATGTATTTTTAAAAGCTTTAATAATGCTTCGGCGCCTGTGTTTGCAGCTGTAGTGGTCAGTCTATTGTTTAAAGACTTTAACTGACCTGCAGTTTGACCTCCTGAATGCCGCCTGCAGTTTTCCTGACCCTCGGCTCTGACAGATCACAGGTTGAGCACAGGAGTTGGAGGTAAGTGTTGGCCTGCTCCCCGAGAGCTCGCTCGTGTTTCACCTGCCAAAAAAAGTGTTTGTCAATGGTTTTGTTTTTCTGTGGACGGATGACAATATTCCATCAGGACAATCCGCAAAACCTTACTATGTGTTTTACCCTCTTTAGTCCCCATGAAAGACGGCTATATAACAGCCATGCACATGAATACTATTAATTCAAAGATCAGATAATAATAAAGGTAATAACACGTGTAAAGAAAATCAAGATAATTAACTAAGCAGTTATGACGTAAATACCAAACTCTTGTTGAGGACTGTGTAGGGGTTTACTGACCTGCTGTAGCGCCTCCTCCAGGCTGAGAGAAGTATGTGCAGGAGGTTCTGGTCGTTCTGAAACAGATGTGATCCACGTCTGGCACTGCTGTAACGTGTCCTGGAGACTCACGTGTCTCTGTAACTCATGGTCCAGACTCTGATAAACCTGTTGAGACGTGGACAAATATATGGACGGCCTTATTTAAGTGTGGATTGAACAACACATTACTATGTAGTGAACCCTAAAGATAATCAACTCAAAATATAGGTTAAAACGATTTTTCATTTTCTGATTTATGAAAAGTATGATCTTATATGATCTCAATACGAAGATTGAAGTGAAGGAAAATAATATTGAACAACAGAATAAATACAGTTAGTGTAAGAAACAGTAAATGCTACTATAGGTAGAGAGCACGGTTCTACACTGTCTAGCTTTGATGTCAGTGTTGTATTGAACAAAAAGGCTGCATTATATTAAACAGGTGTTGAATGTGGAGATGTCCGTGCCCTCCAGGGGAGAGCAAACAGCAAGGTCTGATTGACAGTGTTAATATGAGAGCCCCAAAGAGGGGAGAAGTGGGGGGGGGAATCTATTGGCAAACCGCCCAGTGTATTTGGCAAAAGCCAGAAGGTTGGCATGGTGGCAAGTGGCAGGCAGGATATTAGAGCTGTGTTGTGCTGGGACACAGTTGGCAGCCGTCGTAACACTGGAGGCGCAGTTGTGGAGAAGCCAGCAGTGTAGTTTGTAAAGTGTGGCTGGATCACACAATGCCAGATTGGATGTGTGAGTGGTGGTGCTGGTGGTGGTGGTGGTGGTGTCTTGGGAGGTGAGCAATGATGACAGAGTGGCGGTTGCCAAAATGACAGAGCGGGTCTGGATTAGCGGGCTCGCCAGATCTACTGAATAGTGGCGTGTGACCATTTTTGGCTCGGGCATGAAAAAGTAAAGTTGACTGGGGGATATGCGGAGATTAATATGGGGAGATTGAGCTCGTGATTTTGGCTGGTGGGGTCTTTCTGTGTTAAGGCTGCTGTTGAGCTCCACTTTGGCAACCATAATTGGTTGTGCCCTCTACACTGGCTGTCTTGAGAGACGGGTTTAAGTGTTGGAACGGGTTCGAATTAAGTGGATGCCTCGGCTGTTGGAATATTAACAGCGGTGATTTGTAAAGCATGTGTGTGTCTGTGCATGTACCCGTAGACACATACACACCCATAGATGCATGCATGTGTCTCCAATGTACCAGTATGTCATATGTCTTACACTGTAAATGTGTAAGTACCATTTCAATGCTTCAAACATGTCTGAGTTCATGTCTTCCTCAGCTTCCCATCCCTCCCTCCCTCCCTCCCTCCTTCTTGGCGTCCCCTCCCTCCCTCTTTTCTTCTCCTCCTTCTCACTCACTCGCTGCGCTGTGCTACAGATGGCAGAGTAGCTGTCTTTGGATCCTTGCTGGTGAGCCTGGACCTGCTGTCTCAGCCGGCTCTGCACACGGTCACTGCAGCCTTTTACCAGGTGGTCCCCGCGCTCCTTCAGGCCTGCCAGGCGATCCTCAAAGCCCGCTATTTCCTCCATGATGGCCTGTGGAGCACAAAGTAAGTGGGATCACGTTGGAGAGAGTCTCCATGGTCGATTTATTAAAATCTGCATATAGATATATTTCAGAATGAGTCTGATCCATCTGTTAAGTTTGAACAGACCCACACTACACAGTGAGGTCACTGGTGGTATCACACAGGCCTGAATGAATGAACCTAAATACAAATAAAATTATCACAGGATAGCTTGTAATGTTTTTTCAAGATATTGTTAATTCATAATTAAATGGCTATATCTTTATTTTATCCACATTAACATCAAATCTGTAAAAACAAAAAAAAACTAAAATGCAAGTTCTCACACAATAAACTGAAACTGAACTTAAAAACAACATTTCATAATCCATTAAAACCTTAAAATATCTCATAATCCTCAGTGTTGAAAACATGATACTTCCTTGACAATAAATGTAAGCAAGCACTTCTGCTCTCTGCTCAAGGCTCATTAATCGACATGCATCCTATGTACTAACACCGTGTCATGTGATTGGTCACCTTGTGTCTGGCCAGCTGTTGAGTGGCTGCCTCCAAGTTGCCCCCGACACTGGGATCAGGAGTCACCATCCTGCTGGACATCTGCAGCAGCCAGCGCTCCACCTCCTGCAGTTCGTTGTGGTAGGCTTCCTGTTCCTTCACCTGGCCGTCCAGATTCTCCACATGTGCCTGCATCATAGGAGCACACGCAAAGAAATATACTGATTATCTTCAGCTGCTGATGCACCGAGTTACATATCTGCGGAACATCTGTAGATTAAGGACAGCTTTAGATCCCTGCATGTCACCTCAGCCCAGTTCCTCACCGTGGCTCTTCTACAGAGTTCAGTGTAGTCTCTTTGCAGTTTGTTCATTTTGTCTCTGATGGAGGGGTAGTGGACCGAAGCCAGCAGAGCGTCTCCCTTCTCCACCACTGACCTGACGGATCCATCGTGGGACTGAACCATCTGCAGCAGAGCCTGTGGACACAAACCTACAACGTGAACCTTTTGTATCTAGTATAGAGTAACGACCAACATTATGCGTAGTTACTGTTGCGTTAGATGATTGCTCGGTACTGAAGGATAATAAACGTTCTACAAATGGGTTCTACCATCTCAACCATTTTTAAAAGCGCACAACGGGCCTTTATGAATATAAAAAGGTATTCTCCAGGAAATAGCAGTTATGTAAAATATATTCAATGGTTATTGTTAAAGGGCTGAGACATACAAGGACACTCATGTGGTCTAATAAGATAATAATCATCAGTAAGGTCCTGCTGCCAAAATTACTGGATGTGCCGTTAATGCAATGCTCTGTAGGCCTTTAAACTCATGATAGAAAAAATATGAAATTAAATAGCTTTACTTTATATTTAGCCAGCTGCGCTCTCCGCTGGTACAGTTCAGCCTTGGGCTCCACCGGGGTGTTGAGCAAAGCTCGCGTCTCCACCAGCCACTGAGCCTGTCCCTTGTACCGGTCCTGGAACTCCTTAGCGAGGAGTAAGGCCCGATCGAGAAAGCTGTGCTCCTGCCTCAGCCCGCCTGCGAGCTCCTCCAGCTGGGCAAGACGACCCTCTACCTCCCCTCCCAAACTCTCAGCTCCGGTCTCGTCCAGGAAGCCGGCTGCCTGTTCCGCCCGCTCCCTCAGGGATTTCAGGAAGCTGTGGCCATGCTGGAGCTCTGACTGGAGAGCCTGGGTGAGAGAGAGAGCAGAAATACAGCTCAGCATGGGTGCTGCTACAGAGTTATCACCATTTCTTTACACTAAATTACCCTAAGCCATGGTATCTTGTGCTGAATTAAATAAAAACAGACTCCTCTGTACGGATTTACCAAACGTGAGATGAGAAAATCCCACTATCACATCTGCCAGGACTTTGAGATTAACATTCAAACACATAATGTCTTTGTCCTTCACCTTCAGCGCTGCCCCAGTCACTCAGACCGGCCTGGCAGTGGAAGACTTTGAACCCATCAGGTAGGCTGACACCTGCACGGTGAGGTGCGGAGAAGACTGGGAGGTCATGGTGTGGAGAAACCACAGTGAATAATATGAAAGGAGGACCCAATTATAAGGACCCTTAACAGGCAACGGTAGCTGCAGGGGTTTCCAGGGCAACCAATACACACCCTACACACACACACACACACACACACACACAAGACATCCACTCGATGGGACGCCATCTAGCTTTCATCATCGTCTATTATTGCTTCGGCCGAGAGTCGCTCCACACTGCAACAACCCCAGACCCCCAGCTACTTCTGCTGATAATAGAATATAACAAGAGCTGTGCATGTTTGCACACATCCGTGTTTGCTGCTTAATAAGAAGCTCCAGGCGTGTTCATCATTCTACTCACAAAACCTAATGATCCAGGACTGTTTTAAGAACCACTCAAACCTCTGATAGATATTTTTACGGTTCCATTCAGCATCTACATCAAAATAATAACTAAAAGTATTAAAGCCCGACTGGTAACTTTCTCAGTTTGTCTTACAGCGTATCTTTGGATGAAATTAGTTATTGATGGAAGGATGGACCACTGCTTGATATCATGTCACTACATATCTTCTATACTGGCTGCCAATACTACAATGCAGCAGTCATCGATACAATCAGTGCAGTGTAGTGAACATTATATACGAGGTCCTGGAGACAGTGAGCCCTTTATCCTATTAACTTGTACCGTGTCAACCCCTATTATCCACGCCAAGTGTCTTGTGCGCCCGCTGTAAATGATGAGCGCTCGCGATTCGCTGTTTCTTATTCTGCATCAGTTCTCAGGCTCCATTATCAACTGTAATACATCTACTGTGGCAACTGACAACCACGCTCATCGTTATCATTATCTACTAACAGAGGTAGAGCATTGCTAAGGTGACCCTGGGTGCAGTTTATTAACACTGCTGCCACTGTTACTCTGAGTGTATGGACTGCAGCAAAACAGCAACATACAGTGAAGCTCGATTCTTTCCTGCACAAAATTATTGGTTAAATTATGAAGAGCCATGGCTGCTATTGGTAATATGAAAAGCATGTATTATTTCTAATAAACAAATAAGAACTCTGTACATGGAGGAGTTCACCTTTGTGTCCCTCTGCATCTGAGAATAAATTTGGGTAGAAATGCCCTTGAACATTTATCAAATTAAAATGTGGCTGGGGGAAGGGAAGGGGGGGATTAATTAGAAGGAGGAGAAAGCCTTCATTTAATTTTTTTTGTGCATTTTTTTAGCATTTTGCCCTGTTGCCTGTTTTTTTACAGGAGTCAGTGATTGGAAGATGCTTTTTCGAGCCCTCAGGATGAAAGAAACCAATTTATAAATTAAAAAATAAATGAACTAATACACCTAAATAAAGAAATATGATGGGACACATATCTTAACGTGCTGTATTATCACATTACTTTAAGTTCCAAGTGTGTTATTGAAGCATATTTCTGGCTGATGTGGCCCACCGGTGCTGTCTGACAGTTCCAACTCAATATCAAACGAAGTCCAAACCCAGTTAATGGCCCTTGACACAAGCTATTGACAACTAGTCTTTGTGTCAATGTGTAATCACACCAGCTCTCACTTCAGGAAAATGATAATTTGTCTGTATCTGCAGAGCTGGAAGGACACATGTGGTGACAGCATATCTTTAGTCCCTATGCAGAGAACGAGCATCGATCCCAGACAGGGATTACTGCAAAGCCCCCACACCAGATGATGTGTTGTAAATGTGTATGTGTGTGTGTGTGTCCGCGAATGCGTTTCTGGATACGTGTGTGAGGAAGACAAAGAGGTGTGAGATGCAGTGATGGGTAAAAAAAAAAAAAACGAAGTGGAAAAAATTGTGTGAAATCACAGAGGGTTCATGAGCTTGAGAGTTCGCTGCAGCTTGTTAGTTAATACTTTGGATGGGTTTTGTGGTATGTTGGAGGCGAGCAATGTGTGTGTGTGTGAGAGTTGTGAAGCGGTAAGGGCACTGCATCAATTACAGTGTCTGTGCCAGCAGGCTCCTGACACCGGCGCTTCTTCATCCTCTGCCTCACAGTGGGAGGTCGCTCCCTGCTACCCAATTCCTCTAAAGCGGCACCCGCTTTGTCTTCATAAAGAGCCGATCGATACACACACACACACACACACACACACACACACACACACACACTCATCTAATCCTCCCAACACTCGATATGAACTATGCCAAATAAACAATAGTGGTGATTTTCTTTGATTTGCGCTGTGCAATGTGTGTGTTTCAGCAGGACGTCTTCCCGCTAATGCCAATTTCACAAGACAGCACAAATAGAAACTGTTATGATTATGCTATTATAGCGAGTTTCTTTGAATCTTCTCATAAATATTATAGGTAAAGAGTTCTGCTGGCCTTTCGGAGAGTTCATGCATATTTTACTGTTCAAGCACATCGTAGCTCCCAAAGAAACCTGTATAGTTGAGGCAGAAAACGAGATTTTGCAAACAGACATTTTTTCTGGCTTGGATCTTTGACTTGCTACCTTTTCAGTTTGTCGTGGTAATAACCAACGTCTGCACTGATTTATTACAACCTGTTCAGGAAGATGTATTAACAGGATTTCTGCAGATTTCAAAACGTTTAATTCATGACTTTTTAAAACCATAATGAATGAAATTTAAGACCTATGTCAAGAACGACAGATATGAAGGAATATCAGAGTCTCAGAATTACTCACACGTCCCCATGATTAAAGGGAAGGTGAAGTAGCCAAGTAGAGGATAATCCTCGCAATGCCAAGTTATCTCATATCCAAATGCCTGACTGACAAATGTAGGTTTAACACTGCTATTTTGAAATTGAAAGTTATCTAACCAAAAAGAACATACCTTATATATTAAGGTAAATAAATCCATACCTCTAGTTTCTTCAGCTTCTTCTCCATGGCGACCCGGTCCAGAGGTTCAGAAGCATCAGTCAACAGCGTGAAGCCTTTCTGGGTCGAGTTGAGCCAGTCGGTGAACGACATGCAAAGATTTTCTGCCTCTTCAATACTCCTCAGCTCCTCCTGCAGCTGCTTGATGGTGTCCTGGAAAATTATCGGGTAAAAAGTCAAAGGAGAAATTCGGCAAATGGAGGACTTTCCAGGATGAAAGTAATATATATGTACAGTTATGTGCATGAGGCCTCACAGGCAGTAGACTTGACCACATGGCTGATTAACTGTATCTATAATATATTTGATATTAAATAAATAAACATATTTCACAATAAGAACATAACGGTGAATAACCTTACAACGACAAACACTGCCTTCTTTGTGTTTCTGCGGCCACGTCCGGGGAATATTCAGGAAACATGGTGTGAATCTTCCTTTCAAGGGGCGAGATCTGCCCCAGCAGTTCTAACACCGGCCACAGAGGACCAAAACCCCTCTGATCAGCCATCAAAACAGAAAAGATCCGTTTTCCCCCCCTCTACTCTTTCATCGGCTCAAAGTCAATAGCTGCATGACAAGGTGGAGAGGGGCTTTATGTTTTTGACACATTATTCACTTGACTGAGATTTTGAGTCAATAACACCACGAGGATGAAGAGGGGTTTCTTGCAGGTTTGACACATTATTCCCTCCACTTGCAAATCCTGTGGTGAGAACCTCCAATTAGCTGAGAGTGCTGAGTGCACACCTTTTCTGACTAGACGGTGGTAATAGCTTCCCAACTCAGGCCCACATGGCCCCCACTTCACACAGTGTAATTGCAGGCATCCATGGCTGGAGAGGGATGATGTGTGCACGCATGTGTGTTGGCACGATGGTAAGTATATGCACGCGCGGGTTTGAGAGGGGAAGGAAGGGGTGGGTGTAACACAGATAGAGAAACAAAGTGAGGGAGGGGTGGGGAGACACACATGCACATGCACACTTGCACACATGCACACACGCACACACACACACACACACACACACACACACACACACACACACATCTCTCAGATGTGATACTAAAAGGTGTAAAAATCAATGTAGTGCAGGCAAAGCTTTTCCGCTCCTGGCACCGGGTGTGAGATTGCCTTCTGTAGTCTTTAATTACAGCCTTAGCCCCAGACCAGGGTAGCCCCATTGATTTTACTTTAGTCTCCCTCAGAGGAGCAGACAAATAGAGAGGCTAGATCCAAGTACACACAACAACACAGACTGGGCTCTCAGGCGAAACTCTGAAACGCTCAACTTCAATGGAGCGTTACAGAAACCAAGTCCTAACTCTCAGGAGTAAATTCCATGGTGAGAGAGGATAATCGTGTGTGAAAAGCTCACTGCAGGCGCCACTGCCAATACACAAGAAGTTCATGTTTTCTGTGTCCACGATTAAAACAGCATAACACAAGAGTGATTCAGTCTTCATAACTGAATTTCCCCAAAAAAGGCCTTAAATATTTGTATCTGTAAAGTTATAAATGAAAATGTTTTAAGTGGCATCGGTGCAACAGTTAATTGTGTTCAGCCTTCCTACTAGTTTTCCAATATACTTTAATATATTAATAATAAAATAATAAAATCTATGGGTTTTAAAAAGGTTGTAAATGTAACTGAACTAAACCCTGCAGAAGCCCTGTTATATTTTGGCTATTCTAAAAGCATGATGACAGGTAGGGGCTTGTCCAGGAAAATAATCTGGTAGACAGGAAATTCAGTATTGCGCTTATCCATCAGCAGCTTGTTAAATCACTCTTCCTGAACACCGCTCTTTAACCCTAAAATAATGATGGAAATGATACTGTTCTGCGATTATAGTACAGAGAGTAGGTATAACAGCGAATGATGTGGGTAACAGTGTCCTCTATGGAATTAGAATTTCGGGACTATGTCACAAAATATTTATACAACTGTAGTTTTCACGGGTATCACACATCTGGCCTGATGGAACCCATCCATCGGAAAAACTGATGCAAACCCATAAAGAATAAAAGCAGCTATTGCTATAAAAAACATCCACAGAGTAAATATACAGATATGACCTTATCACCTTTGGACAGAGTGTCTTACCTGTATGTTGAGCAGCAGTGAGTGGTAGCGGGCGGTGAGCTGAGTGGCAGTGACGCTAACACGACTACTGATGTAGGTTTCCTCCAGAACCTGCTGGGCCAGAGAGGAGAGGCCGTCCACTTCTCCCTGCCGCGCGAGCACTGCCTCGAGACACCCCTGTTCACAAGGGACACAGAGGTGTGTATGAGTTATCAGGTTTTGGTTAAACCCAAAGAAGCCTCATAAAATTAATGTCAACAAACACAGGGGTATAGAGCCAAAAGGTGTGTGTGTGTGTGTGTGTGTGTGTGTGTGTGTGTGTGTGTGTGTGTGTGTGTGTGTGTGTGTGTGTGTGTGTGTGTGTGTGTGTGTGTGTGTGTGTGTGTGTGTCCCTCTAAATATAGGGAAGGAAAACACTGAGACTGTCTGACATCCTGACACTGGCAGGAAGTGTGCTCCAAAGGGGGGGAGACCCAGTGGGCATGTACTCTGTCCACCACTGTTTTTCCTCAAACACATGCTGTGAATGGAGTGTGCACACGAGTTAGGAAAGGGATGTATTGTGGTGCAAGGCCTCGGGACACTTCATAACTTTCATTTTCCCCCCAAAAAATCTATTTTCCTTGCATAGTATTGTATTAGCTGAGGTTTTGTGAGTAAATAAAACCACTGGAATTAGGTTAGTTCTTTCCTGCAATTATTCTATAAATATTGAACCACCTGTGTAGTCTATAACATATCATTATATCATTACTTTTTATCATATTCTTGTATTGCTACATGATGCATTATCCGTGGGTGTTTTTTTTAAATCATGCTTATTATTATCATGCACAGTTATTACAAAACAGTTGAACAAAACATTACAGGAACATATATTTATCTGGACTTTTACAGAAACCATGTGTCTCAATTCAAGTAAATCCATACACAAATGTGAGTGTGTTCACACTGACATGTATGGCAACATGTAGTACACGCATCATGCATCCAAAATGTCAAAAAAAGATTATTTTAAAACAATTGAAACTTCTCATCCTACACGTTTGCCATCTTGGTAATGTAGCAAAAGTGTAGATCTGGAATCCACAGACTTTGCCTATGAGTATACTGTGTACTACAGTACTGTAAGTATCCAATTTGAGACGCTGCACCAGTCTCTCACTGACCTGGAGTTTCTTCAGCTGAGTCTCTTTTTTGGCTCTGTCCGACCTCCGATGATGTCTGAGGTTCGCCACCTTCTCCAGCTCCTCCAGCCACTGGGCCAGGCTCAGGAACCTTTGGCCCATCTGCCTCAGTCTGGTCAGCGTCGCCCTCAGCTGGGCCTGGGTCTCCTCCAGGCGACCCTGGTAGGCCCCCCACTCTCTCTGAGCCGTGTCCAGGGCTCGGTCCTCGATCTGGGGGATTCCCCAGGGGATTACTCTCTCTCTGCTGGTCAGCACAGAGGAGAGCAGAGACTGGCCGTGTGAGCAGCGATCCTGCAGGAGCTGTGAGAGGAAGAAGATGGAAGCTTTCCTTTACACTTGCACACTGTTTATGGACATTACATCACACACTACAATCCACAGTATTAGTACCTGTAGCTGTTGCAGTGTGTTCTCTATTGTATCCCCGTTTCCCTCTCGGTGGGTCAAGGAGGCCAGAGAAGCCTGTTCCTGCTCCAGCCAGTCTTCAAACACATGTAGCTCCCTTTGATATTCCTGGTGGACCAGCACCAGACTCTTGGCCTTACCGACTGCATTCTGCAAGACGGCAGGTTGGAGACGTTACCGGAACCCATTCAACATTACAGGTGCACAGGACAGTGTCATTTCTGTATGTATAACTGAAAATGTAGCTATAATTGTGTTTTGGACATCATGATGCAATGCTGTTAAAACAAAACAAAGTATTTAAAGGTTTGTCTTTGACTTTAAAAAACAAAACTGTACAATGGGTCACACTCTCGAGGATAATTGTGAGTGGATTTAATTGTGGAGCGACATGGAGTGGGTGTTCGGAGAAACATTTTCACAACAATCATCCATTATGCAAATGCCTGCAGAGGCAAAAAAATGAAACCATATGTTGAGGGTAAGTACCTTGGCCTTTTCTTTCAGAGCGTTGTATCGACACTGCAGCTGCTGCACTTCCTGCTGGGTAGTGTAGTGTTCAGCCATGTTGGACCCCTTTGTGGCAATGGTCTCCAGAGGACTGTTGTGGCTCAGTACTTCCTCATAGAGGAGCTGGAATGAATAAGAACACGTGCACACAGTCGCTGCAGTTTATCTATTTCCACTGGGAGGCTCTGGGGTATAAATGTCTGCAGCTGAGTGAGTTTGAAGTAGGACATTTGATTATAAAAGTATAAAAAAAGAAAAAAGAAGAAGAAGTCCGGTAGAGTTTAATCTTAAGGTTATTATCAGCAGGATGTGATACCTTGGTCTTTCCCAGGTTTGCGGTCTTGTCTCTCATCTCCGAGTACTGTCTGTCCGAGCAGCTCAGTGTCTCCTCCACACGGTCCATCCACAACACAAACTGACCCACGTCCTCCTGATAGCTGGTCCACTGCGACAGAGCGCCCTCCAGTTGACTGTGACCATCAACATAATGACATTAACACAGGCAACAGAGAGAAAAACACACACACACACACGTGCATTCTATACGCTCCGACAGTTAAATTCAATGTTCCCTTTCAACTAACTGGAATCCATCAAGAGAAACCAGACAGTTCCCAGCCCCGTTTATCAACTGCGTGACAGATTGATCAGTTCATGATCACAACCTTTTACACTGAATGGAGGCGGAGAGCAGGGAATCCCACGAGTCCTTGAGGTCCTGGATCTGTTTGCGAATCACCGGGACGCCCTCGGCAGAAGTGTTTCTCTGGACCGCTTCTCCCCGCGTCAGCAGCATCTTCAGCTGGATCTCTCTCTCCTGGCGAGCAGAGAGTAAGGCCTGCAGAGAGAGACAGAGGATAATACCTGAGATCAAAAAATGAATAATTGTGTTTTGTTTTCTAGACAAAATTATAATTTAATGTAGCCTTATTTGATCTTATTTCAAATATCTAAATACAATGTCCTTTTCTGCACCACCAGATTTCCCTGTTGACTGGATGCTTTTTGTACTGTACTTGCATTTGAATGTAAAATCTTTCTAGACAATGCTAGTTTCCTTTAATCACTACACATGTCATCATTGCACACTGGGGGAGACATGGACAGTTTTTTGTGTCTAATATTAACCAATAACCCAATTCCTGAAAGTCGACGTATATTCTTTCATGGGATTCCGCACCCATGTTCTCCCCCCACTTACCTCCAGCTGTAACATCCGGTCCTCCAACACGCCCTTGTCAGTGGTGGCGGAGATGCAGGTGCTGAGGACCCTCTGAGCTTCACACACCCAATCCTGCAGCTCTTTAAGACCCTGAGAGAAGAGGCGGTGTTCCCCTACGATTCGTTCAATCCTGGAGGCTTTGTCCTTTAGAAAAATAGTAACACAGCCCTGTTAACACACTCTTCAAGTCATACATTGGTTATCATCTGCACTGAGTTAAATATTAAGAACACAACTGTGTGTTCCAGATCATAAAAATAATGTCTTCATATTGGTCTGTTTGTAAAATCAAGTCTATTTTCTCGCAGGCGTCTCTGGAGACTTTCCCACCCCCACAACTCTGCGCACACACACACACACACACGCACGCACGCACGCACGCACACACACACACACACACACACACACACACACACACACACACAATCATCACTTGTACATCTTCAACATCTGTGTAACGGTAACGTGGAGAAAGGCAGAGCCAGAATAACAATTGACGAGGGGCAATTTTAAATGATTTCATTCCTGTTTCCATGTCTGGCAGGGAAGAGGACCTAAAAATAGCTCTCCACTAGTTAGCCGGCAAAGTAAATAAATCCCATTCATCACTGTTGGGGCACTCTCATTGTCCTGTGGTAAGAGGACGGCGCTTCTCGCCCTGTGCAATGTTTAGTTCGAGGCTGTATCAAATAAATCACATTGAGTGTGACCGATCTAATGACAGCTTCAGAAAGGTCAGATCCTCATATGTGCCAGGGCTGACACATTTCAGCCCTGGCATTTTGGAAGTGCTTCACCGCAGAAAGGTAAGCTCAACAGCCTTGGCCTTTTTTTTATGTTGATGAGGCCACGACCATGAAGACGTGTTGCAGGTGAAAAATAGATACTCAGGTAAATTACTCTGAATATGGAGGTGTTCTCCGGAGCAGTATTTTCACCTGGGGCAAGCCGATTACAGCAGCCATGACTGATGTGCAACTAGGGAAAAAGTGCATGACACAACAAATTACACAGAGCGACAGTGAGCAACATGAGAACAGCAGGCTGCATAGTTTTACCACTAACAGAGAACATGAATCGAGCAAGGCACATTTCAGCTTGCCGCAGCGTTTCTCATAAAGAAACACAGATAAAAAGGACAAGAAAATGAGGCACAGGGTGACGAGGTGGGGACAGAGTTACCTTGGTTAAGTTGCTGAGGGCGAGGTACTGTGCTGACAACTGGGAAACACGGTGGACGAAGCCCTTGCCAGCTGCTTGTCCCTCCCAGAGACGATGGGCGCTTTCCCTCAGCCTGCCCAGCTCTGCCTCCTGACTGGCTATCTCTTCCAGAACACACTGGTCCGATATAAGACAGGAGGAGGAGGAGGAGGAGGAGGAGGAGGAGGAGGAGATGGAAAAATGGAGATGAAGGAGCAGTAGGATGTCGGGGAGCACAGTTGGAGCGTGCAGGGTTAAAGGTGAAAGATATGGAGAGGATGGTTGTGGGATGACAAAAGAAAAGTGGTGTGGAGACAGATAGAAGGAGATGTGAGAGGCACAGAGGAGGGATACAGGGTTGGGTTAACATGCCACAAGAACAGACAGAAGAAGAAGAGCACGTCAAAATACACGCATGAAGACGAGGGAAAAGAACATTGTAAAAAAGAGCATCAGCAGTATTTCTCTTGATGTTTCTTTTTTTAAATAGAAACACGGTTATTCAGTGAGACGGCACAGAACAGGGCGCGGAGACAAGCCTGATAAAAATACTGCCTACTGTACACAGTATCTGAAAAAGGTAAAGCCTGCTTGTACTGTATTGTACTTCAGGTGCTGGGGGAAAAAAAATGTAATTGCTTGCAGGGCCAGACAAAAGGCGACCAGGAGAAGTGCTACAGCGGGCGACAGAGTCAATACAAAAATAGCAACAATGATAAGGGCAGAGCTTTGAGATGAGCTTGATATATTTTTTTTTTCTGTCTCTCTTTTGTCAGTTTTATCTTTTTAACGCTCCGTGCCTCTCTTCCCTTTTTTTCTTTTTGTCTCTGCCAGACGTGGCGGAGAGGCTGTTATCGCATCCTGAAAAGGGCCTTTTAGCCACGCTGCGCTTCAGCTGCGACAGAGGGAGAATTAATTAGATTTCTGGACTTTTCCTCTGACTATTGTGTCAAGACGCTGCTCTATTTTGATCCAGTGGTGCTCAACAAATGTAATTAGGTCCTTCTCTTTTCCGAGCCGATTTCAGATTGTACTTCAGGGATCCGGATCTGATGGAGAGCTACAACTATTTAGTGTCCTTGGAAAATCGACTTAATATTCAATTTATGCCACGGTTTACTTGAGTTAAGAGAGGAAATGAGAGGATGTCCATGATAGCAGCTGACAGGAGAACTGTAGAGGCGTGCTCTCAGTGTGACATGATGTAATTTACAGGACAATGGATCCTACAGGATGGATGAAGATATCCTAATAAAGCGCAAATCCTATTGCTTTGAGAGTGGCTTTAAAATAATGTGAAACTAACAGATGGCCTCATTATTAGCCACAGTAATTACAGGAGAAATGTAATAGAAATGTGAGGGATACTGTGAGGAATGCAGGTTAATGGTCCTGAGATAGAGAAGAGACAGACACAGCTGCTGAAAGTACCTGTAGTTTGCTGAGCTCCTGCTTCTTGGCTGGAAGGTCGTGGAGCCGAGCGCTGCTCTCCTGAACTCTGACCTCTGTGCTGTTTAGCCAATCCTGCAGAGGTTCAGCACTGGCCTCAAACTCTGTCATCTGGGACTGCAGGTTCTGGAAATATGATATATATCTCTTCAAATATGATATATAGCTTTTCAAATACAACTAGAAAAAAGGTTATTTGCTTGATAAAGTAGGAATTTTAACAGTAAAATAAAAATGATTTATTCATCACACTGTCAGATCAGAAATAGGGTTAGAATTAGGGTCATTAACAATGAATCAAATTAAACCAAAATACCAAAACACTTTGTGTGCGTATATAAACTGTTTAAATAAAGAGGTAGACAAACATTATCATACTGAATACAAATACTAAGTCTGCATTCATTTAAAATCCACAAGAGAGTCAACCTTAACCTTTATTTTACCATATAGCCCCTCTGAGATCCAAGTCTTATTTTTAAGAGCAGAGAAAAAAGCAACACGGAAATAAAAGTAAGTGTGAACGAACCTTAAGTGCCTCCTCTCTCATCTGCAGGTTATTCATCAGGCTCTTCCAGTCGTCCCTCGCATTTGCCACTTTGGCCTTGAGCCCCTCCACTCTCTCTCTGGACACCACGGCCATCAACAGCTCCCCACTGGCTCCGACTGTACTCAGCCTGGCCTGGCCATGTTCCCTGTCACTCAGGAACTCCTGTGGGGATTTGCAGACAAAGACAAAAGGAGCTGAGACTATTTAACACATGCACGCACATAAAGGGAGGAGGCTGGGAAAGTTAAAGGGGGTGAAAAAAGAAAAGACCTGAATGGCAACCTGAAATGTCTTTTTGTCTTCTCTTCTGGTGCAATGGCTGATGGGTAACTGAAATCCATACGGCCATAGACACAGATATTTTTTTGGTGTCCCAGAGTAAAAAGCAGTAATTAGACCGAGGCATTACTAATTCCATATGCGTGGGCAGAAGAAGGGGCCTGACCCAGGCAGGCAATCACATATAAGGAAAGGCAGCGAGCCTGAAATGTGTTGGTTTTTACATAGCTTGTCTATACACGCCCACAATATACACACACACACACCACACAAACCTACCCCCCCTCAGAGCTGAGTCGATGACAGTAGCGCAGCAGGGACCACTCCACCATCTGTGCAGTCAGCACATCACTTACGCACGCTACAACTACACAGACACACACACACACACACACACACACACACACACACACACACACACACACACACACACACACACACACACACACACACACACACACACTTAGTACAGTACAGCCACACACAGGCATAGAAAGTCTCTCTTCATCCGCCTTTCTCTTCTCTTTCTCTTCTACGTCCATTCAACGTCTTTTTCACACTTACCGCCGTTCTGCGTCTGCCATGTGTAACTGTATACCACCAATTAACTGTGACACAATGGATGCCCCCGCCCCTCCCACTCCAGCCCTCCTGGAGGTCAGTCATGTGGAAACATTGTTCTACATTCCTCACCAAGTCAATAATAAATAAAACATGACCGCCTCCGTGTTTCCCTTTCCTCTGCTGCCATACACTCCACGACATTCTCTCTCATTCTCAAAAACGGAGCAGAAACTTCTGAAGAAACAACACGAAAACTCCTGTACAGTATAGTATCAGAAAACTATATCTTCAAATAAACCAGTGTTATTTCATCGTTGTCAACTGAATGTTTTGCTGACAACATGTCATCACTGAACCAAAATCTAAAATCTGTTGGAATAAAATCAACTTCTGTGCTTTACAAGTGTATATTCACGTCTTAGAATCAGGCTCAGCTCACTGCGGGGGAACCACTATTCCTCGGTGGTAACGTGGTGGTCGTCGTGGTCAGGTGTCTGAGAGGTAATTAAGTGTCTGGTGCACGGATGTGGGGACGTCCACCTTAACTGACAAGCACCTGACTCTAAGCCAGAG
Organism: Hippoglossus stenolepis; assembly: GCF_022539355.2. Taxonomy (NCBI): domain Eukaryota; kingdom Metazoa; phylum Chordata; class Actinopteri; order Pleuronectiformes; family Pleuronectidae; genus Hippoglossus; species Hippoglossus stenolepis. The sequence continues at coordinate 13,750,203 of NC_061502.1, forward strand.
TCCTGGGGTGCTCTAAAGAGGCTGCCAGACTGTCACACCTGCCAGATTCCCAGAAAAGACACAGAGCGTCCTCAGAAAGAGAGACACACAAGATATTTTTGAAGAGAATGGCAGAGAGACCCCGCTGTGGACCTCTCTCTTCTCCCTCTTGGAAATGTGCCCACTCCCATCTTATCCAGCCCACGGCAGGTCCCGCCTCTACTACAAGCCCACCAGAGGACACTCGACAGAGTGCCTGTCAATACTGACATCCCCCTTGAGCAATCGTCCATTTAAAGAGGATAGATTTTTTCGACGACTGGATTGTTTCCCTTTTAGCGGAGTCTTTTTTTGGCAACAAAGTTTGTCTAGCTAGCTCGACAAATGCATGCATGAAATATTAAAACATTGCTTTGGTTTATAATTAGCAACTGTGGATTTAGCGTGGACCCAAACGTGGGAGGATTTAAAGCTTCTCAAGGAGCAGTTGACGTCCTGAGGCAGAAGAAGATGAAAAGAATTTCAGGACAGACGTTCGCTGATTTCGTTCTCTCAACAGGCTAAAAGCTCTTGGTTATGTAAGTGAGTAAACTACACTCCCTTAACATCACTGTCAACAGCTACTTACTCTCAAACCTGGATAATAGTCAGTGGTTAAAAGACTACACGGCCCAGCTGAGTCGTAGTTGTCAGACATGAGATTATGAATGAGTATTATGTGGAAACCACTTCAGAGGAATCAAGTAAATAAACAAAATAAATACATTTTCAATGAACATGAACATACATTCTACTACTTTCTTTTCCGAATTAATATAACAAACATTTGATTTAACACACAGCAGGCGACGTCCTTCATATTTCCTGCGGGAATGAACTGAAATTAAATGCAGTCGTAGCTGAATGCAGTGATTTAAGTGGGATTTCCAAGTGACATCCACAACATCAGGTGCAAAAACATCCTTGTAAAGACTGCACAGGACCAACACTTAATATCAACAATGTTTTCAGGACATATACATTCAAGAATTTCCCAGGTGTCCACTATCAAAAGAAATCTGTTACCTGGATCCTCTGCAGAGCAACGGAGGCCTCTGTGACACTCTGTGGCACATCAAAGCATTTGGCGGTGCTGATTTTTGCGTTGACCAACCACTGCTGGAAATCCCTCAGGGCCGTGCGGAACCGCTGCTCCAACAAGCGCTCCTTGTTTTGGCATTCTCTGGAGGCTCGCAGACTGAGACTGGGGGAGACCAGAAAGGAGAGAGACGGATTGAACATGTTGTCCACGCATTCAATTCCACCTCAAGGGACGAACAAAGAAAGAAAGAGGTTACAACCAGGGCGAGCGCTTGCCGTCCACTGCCCACGTGGTCAACAAAACAAAGAGCGTACGAGAGCAGATGCTCGGATACGTACATACTGTCCTCGCGTTGTGGTGGAGGAGATGAGCAGCAGTGAGAAACAGGCAGGTGGAGAGATGGCAAAGTGGGTGAAGTGGAAGGAATGAGTGTCGGGGGCAAAGAGGCAGAGCGGGGGGATGGTGTTGTGGGGTACAGTGTGAGGGGGTTGAGAGGCAACATATTAGAGGGGTGAGAGTTCGCGGGGGTGACAAGGTGGACGGAATGAGGGATGACAGGATGATGCTATGAGAAAAAGGGTGTGATAGAAAGGATGTGGCAGGGATACATAATGTGAGAGGTTACAGTGAGGGGGGGGTATTTACAGGAACCTTTGACATTTGGAAATTAGTTCATCATTTTACATATAAACGGATTTCGACACACATGTGGAATAAAAATTAAATCCTCTTTAAACGACAGAACAGGAAAAACTAAAATCATGCTCTGTTAGTCAGTGGTGAGTATCTGACAAATACATCAATACTGGGCGATTGAGCAAAACCCAGACCTCCATTTAATAACAGAATGTTTCCATTTCTATTTTTCCACTCTTTCTTTTCCCCTCTCTTCATAGAGGCCATTTGAACAAGGGATTACAACTGACACATTGGTTAACAATTGCTGTCTGTAGAAGAAAAGCCTTAATTGCAGTTAATAGCACGCACAATGCTACTGTGCATAAAATTGAAGTCAGATTCAGACTAAATCCCTGTGTCTGGGTTGGGTCTCATAAACAGTGGGTAGTGGGCGAAGGTCAAAGGCAAAGAAAGGGGGTGGAAGAAGACAGGGAAAGGATGACAGCAGGGAAACAAGGTGCGCAGCTGTTTAAGCAAGTTGCTGTCGAGTTGCTGTCCAAAGGGAAGGAAAAAACAGGTCAATCACACACACACACACACACTCACACGGAGCCTACTACTGCAGCACACCTAAAAAAAACACACACTTTATTGGACACAGACATATACACGTAAACACCCTTGAGTTTTAATGATGCGATGAGGGCATGAAAGGGTAACACAGTGGGGAGAGCGCGAGTGTGGAAGAAGCACTTTTTTCTGCTGTGACAGACAAAATATGGCATGTGCTATGAAGAGGGGGGGAGTGGCTGCATTTTCCTCCTCTATCTATTCCCTTTTTTCACCCGTCTCTCTTCTCTCTGCAGTGCATCATTCAGGACAGGTGCAAGGAGCACGCTGGCCAAGTCTATAACAGGCTGAACCGCCATGCGGATGAGGAAGGGCGCCGTTAGCAATCAGCAACCGAAGCCAATGAACCGCCACAGTCTCTCCAACAAGTTAACCTCACTCAGGTTCTCTGCCAAAAGACGTTAGTCACAGTGCTTCATCACACCGGTCTGTGCAATCTCACAAAAATTACAATGAGCAACATACATGCATGTTAAGTAGATCAATTGTGCTGCCGTAGTTCATACTTGTGTATGCATGTGCTGAATGTGTGTTGTTGTTGTTGCTGTTATATGCAGTTGTCCTTTTGAAAAAAAGCACTCCGCAGTGTGTTCACAAACAAGGACTAAAGGAACACAGGCTCACTTGTGGCTTCAAAAGCAGGCGATTACAGCTCAGTAAAGGCATGCACCATATCAGCATGAAAAGAAACTAAACATTAACCCAATGTCTCTTCTCTCTACATCACATTTAGCCGCGCAAATAATTAAAGCAGAGCAGGACACAAACTGAAATAAACGGAGTGAACAAGCAGAGATGAAGGGAAGGTGGTTACATGTCGCTTAGCAACTGGTGGCTCTGGTGGCTCTGGTGCTCTCTGTAACCTTTCACCTTTGTCTGGCTGACACATGTCACAAATATGTGTGAGATGGAGACACACACACACACTCGCACACACACACGCACACATACACACTTCAGAGGACATCACATTGACTTACATTGACATCCTGGAGACTTACACTAACCTTAACCCATAGTTACCAATTGCCTTCCCTAACCTTAGCCCTAATCTAAACCTAAAACTAACCTAAAACTAACATTAAAACATATACCCACCTTAAAATGTCATGATTTACATTATGGGGACTTTTTGTCCCATTGAGGAAGACAAGTCCCCATAATGCCACAGTGTAAACAGATGTTGGTCCCCATAACATGAGCAATACCTGGACTACACACACACACACACACACACACACACACACACACACACAATAGTAATGATGCTATAATCTGATAATACTATAAATCAACTCATCAACTTTCCAATAAATCATGCAATTATGCAAATCAGCTGTTTTGCACCAAATTCTTACAAGTGTTAAAAAAAACTTTCAGAACTACTTTTATCAGCGACAGCTAATTGCAGAATATGAAAACAATTACCATCATGTCATCCTGATATAAACTGGCTGAAAGTCAATAAAAGACATAATCAAGTTATCGCCCAGCTTCGGCCAATAAATCTCAAATCAAATTTCAAATCCACATAATAAAAACACACACACACACACACACACACACACACACACACACACACACACACACACACACACACACCACACACTGTTCAGTTAAGCAGAAAGATTCCTCTCACCTGTTGTGCTGTTTGATAACCGCCGTGACTCGGTCCGATTGGGTTCCCAGGTCTCTGGAGTATCGCACCAGGTCGTTCAGTTGGACTTTCAACTTCTCCGCCATCGGCTCTGCGCTCTGCAAACCCTCCAGTGTATCCTGAACGACACACACAGACGACACCAGCTGGCTCAGTGTACATGTACTGTATGTGCGTGTGTGCGTGTGTGTGTGTTTGTGTGTGTCAAGAGGAGACAAACACCCGACGGATGTGAATGACACCCTCCAATCAGAGCACTCACATTCCTATTCACACCCTGGCTCGGTTCTTCTCGCTCTTCTCACATTCACACACAAACACAGGCTCGGGCACATACTCACAGGGCTGCTTGTACAAAAGCATTTCTGTTCTTCGCCGAGTGTGGCAGGAAGGAGCTGTGGATAACGTTCTCCCGCTCTTCTCAGCTTGCCTCACATTCTGCACGCACGCTGTCATGAAATCCTGTCCCATGAAATATGTACAGGCTCTCTCTCTCTCTCTCCCTCCCTCTCTCTCTCACTGACTCTCTCACTCGCTCTCTATCTCTCAGACGTATGGCCAATAAACAACCCTCCCGCCCTCCCCATTCTCATGCACTCGTTGCTCTGCACTCCCTCTCCTCCTTTCCTCCCTCCTCCTATCACTCCACTACTTTCTCTTCCCTCCTATCGCCCCCTTCTCTCCCCTCCCTCCTCCCTCAGCTTCGACTTATTCCCTCTCAGATGTTTTTTTTTTCTCCTCCTTCTCACTCTCACACGCTCTGTCCCCGTGGAATTCAGCTGTCAGCCCCCGCAGATGCAGGACCGGTTCAAACACACACAAATGGGTGCGTAACGAAAACAAGGCTGGACACAGGAAACAGGCAGAAGGAGGAGAGAGAAGTGGAGAAGGGGGGGGTGGAAGACTCCTCCTCTGCTCCTCTGACAGGGCCAAATTGAGGGAAACCAAACGGAGGCATGGCCGAAGAAGCCTGGGGAGGAGTGTGAGGCTGACACGGCCTTGACAATACAGAGAAATTGTCGCACTGTAAACATCCTTTGGATGTTAGAGACAGAGCAGCAGGGGGGGGCTGAGGAGCAGGGGCATCTAAGAAACAAACCCTGACACTGAGAGAGACATTGCTGCACACTTCAGACAAGAGAAAATGACAGAGAGGAATAAGGGAATGTTTGGGGAGGGCGAGATAATGAAAAATAATGGCAAAAAAAACAAAAGGAGGAGGGGCAGAGGGGACAGAAGGGGAAGAGAGAATGAGCAGAAACTGATGGGATTGTAGCTGTCACTCCTTCGTCATCCCAGTAAAGCTGATTTGCAAACTAATCTGTTTTTAGGATTTACAAATAGAATGGATAATTACGGAGAGAGAGAAAGCAAAGCTGAATGCAGAGGATGTATGTCCGCACAATGTGTGTGTGTGTACGCATGTGTGTGTCTGTGGGTACTTTCAATTATACAACGTTAATCACCTTCTCTAAAACTAACACAGTACTGCACAGTGGCCCCCTGTCAGCTGTTACACATCACAATTCGCCAATCCACACTAACACACACACACACAAGATTTTTAATATTAATTATTTTCTACATTGCCTATTGTGGGCAGATGAGCAGTGAATTATTTAGACATTCTCCTGCCATTTATTTAAATCCCATGCTACTGTACCTTCGCCAGCTGCCATCCATCCACTGCTTCCTCGCCGTTGCTCCGCCCCTCAGCTTTAATCAGCTCCTGGCCCCACCCCCTCAGCCGTCCGTCAAACTCTTTCAACTCATCCTCCAGCCGAGCGGTCAGGCGGTCGTATTCCTCCTCCGAAGCCGCAGCAGCTGCCAGGGCCCCTTCCAGGCCGTCCCTGGCCCTCAGGGCGGCCCCCTCCCACTGCTCCAGAGCCTGGGACAGCGCCCCCAGCTGACGGTCCATGGCCTCGCAGCCTCCCGCTGCTGTGTGCTCCGCTGTGGTCGCCGCACTCCGACGCACTCGGCTGAGGCGCTCTCGGCCCTCCAGTAACCGACACTCCACACGCTCCTGATGAGAGATAGGGAGGGAAGAGAGGAGACAAAGTTGCTACGGAAACTGTGGCTACGGAAACTGCAACCCCTGGATGTGATGTTGATGCTATTTAAAGCTGCCTATAATCTTTCTTGCATACTGTACGTCCCCCTGCTCCATCACTTTCTACCTGTAACTCTTTGATTCTGTCTTCACACCATTGGTTCACACTTCCTGTATTTTCATTTGCTATCTCAGTATTCTCTCTCTATTACTAATTTCATCCTCCGTCTCCATCTTTCCACGCCTCCATCTCTCGTTCTGTGTGGAAAGCTAGCACTTGGAAGGTAGAGGATGTGAATAGCAAACACTTGAGAGTGATGTGTTAGCAGCGAGCTGATTGAGGGATTAGAAAGAGAGAATCAGATCTCTCCATGTGGGTGGAAGGATATGAACATTAACCTTGAGAACATAAATAGAAAATTAAAATCGTGCAGGTAGCCTGTGTACACAGTTATGTTTCCTCCTTCACCGAAATGGCTCAACAAACACACATTTATAATGGGATAATTAGGGCCCATGTGTGAAATTCAAATGCAAATCAATATCTCTTCACGTGTTTTGTCTCCTCCGTAATTAGAGAATTATTGAGCAGGGAAAAGCTCAGGTATTAATTTCCCTGCGCCTTTTTTAAAACTTGTTCTTTTACGCCAGCAGATCGGCAGTAAAAACGTGCCAGGAGGGATTGAGATATTTGGCTGCGATATGGAAACAAACTGAGAACCAATTCCAATTCCCTCCATAGTTTGCTCTCCTTCATAGCAGGAACCAGTTAAGATTGGATAGGTTCAGATAATTCAGCCGTCAGTTACCTTAGCAACAGATGATACATATAATCGGTTGAAACACTGTAAATTCACATCACACATCCCCGAGGCATGCTTATAACACGCATCCATTACGTGTTCATTTAAAGGAACAGGCATTACTGTTACACTTGTCATACATAACATACACTGTGCCATCTTTCAACAACACTGGGTTGAATTATTATTCTGATGTTCTCTGGTTTGAGCAATACTAACAGATATGAGAGGTAATCATTGTCTATGTTAATATGTAATGAGTGCCTACGATGATTTTAATACATCATCGTGTAAAATGGTCAACGAACAACCTGTATAAACATGGAGCGCTGGTGATGGTTTATGTTTGTAGGTGTCACTCCAGCTTACCCTCACTTCGGACAGTTTCTTTTTGATAGAGGAAGAGTCTCCTGATGTATCGGACCAATGCTGCAGCTCCTCTCCTGCAGTCATCAGCCAGTCGGTGAGCTCCCTCACGGCCTCCAGGTATTCTTGGTGTTCCAACACTACGGCCTGCGCGAGATGCACTCTCTCCTACACGACCAACACAAACTATTTAGATCATTCTTGGGAAACATAATGCTACCAAAATGTTTCAGTGAGCAAAAATAGGTAAAATATTTATTTTCTATCAATGCCACACGATAAATTAACATCTTCCGTACCTCCACCAAAGCTGTGAGGTCGTCAAACTGCGCCTGCGGCTGTGTTCGAGCGCCATGGTTAAAGCTGGCGTCACCAGTCTTCTTGAAAAGTTCTCTGGCTTTCTCCTCCAGGCTGGTAAGTGCTGCCTGGTGGTCTTCCAGGTCGGCCAGCAGGGCTCTGAGTCGCTCGAGCTGAGAGGCCTTCTCTCTGGGCCCAGGTTGCGGATTGAGCGGGCCGCCCACCTCCCGCTCTACAGCCTCCATCCAGCAGCGCAGCTGGGCAGCACTGTCCAGGTATCCTCCCCACTGTGTCACGGTCCACTCCAGTCGACTGAAGGGGAGACAATAGATCCATGCGTCAGACTTACAGGCACACAAGAGTTATACAGTTTGAATTAACAGAAAATGTACAGATGCACAAGTAATCTGGTTGTTTTAAAGATCATTCTCCAGACAAGACATACTTTGTGCCTTTATACTCTCCCTTGTAATCAAGAACAGAAGTCTGTTTAAATTTTAGACCTATGCTATGGCTGAGGAACAAATAATCAGTAATACTGGCTGATAACATTTATCCCCTTTTATCAGGGGGTTCAAACACACATGGACGCAGATACACACCCATAATTTCCCCTTGCCATCTGTTACCCCCACATGTACAAATAACGCCAATATCCACACACTCACACACTCACACACACACACACATGCACCTCCATTTCACCTGCTACCCCTCGCCTCCTGTTATCCTTCTCTATTTAAAATATAAACACACCCCATGTGTGACCCAATGTTTGCTATCTGCTATTTAGTCCCTAATGAGATCAATTTTTTTTCTTGGAGTGGCCATGATTGCTCAATTACACACACAAACATTCTCCCACACACACACACACACACACACACACACACACACACACACACACACACACACACACACACCAATCAATCAGAGTTCCAAAATGAGACAAATACTTCTCATTATGTATTTAACCTAATGGTAATTGATGGTATTGAGACATCAATCTATCATGATAAAAATAACGATCAGGTTCCCCAGAGAGGATTTTTTTGGCACGGAGCTAAATGGCCAGTAATGTTCAGGAGTAAATTATTTAGCAAAAAAACATTTGAAAAAATGGCTGAATAACAATGTGTTTAGAGAAGCATATACTGTTCTGCACATTCGTTTACCTGTGGCAACTCATGGCGGTCACAAGCAGCGTGGCCCAGGCATCCTCCACTTCTTGAAGCTGAGAGCGGACCACTTCCTGTCCGGCTGCCCCATAGCTGCGCAGGGCCAGCTCACACTTGCCCATCGCCATATTCAGCTTGACTTCCCCCTCACCCTTCAATAGCAGGATGTCCTGTGCGAACAGAACGGGGTCACACACTGTATTCGACTTTGGACCAGATTTAGACATCAGAAGTTTGGAGGAGAAAACTTTCTCATGTAAACAGCCCCCTCTTGTGTTCAACTAAAATAGAAGTGTGGAACAAAAACTCTAATAGAGCAAAATGGTGAAAAGCAGAGTAAGAAATTCTAATCCAACACACTTTAACAAAAAAGTGTAATTCACTAAATCACTCTGCTAGTTGCCCTTTGCATGTATGTTGAAAGACATAACACTATTCCAGCAACAGGTGCTTGCTCCCGGACATGAGGAGAGGAGAGATGGGGAAACCTTGTCCTAGTGGAGAAGGTAGGATACTTATCAAGCAGGTACCAGTGTCATATTTATGTATCTGGAAACTTTAAATTACTGTTTCAAAGATATACAGGATCCATTTCATCTGTGTAACACTTCATGGGACTTGTAGGTATGTAGTCTACCAGCCAACCCCCCTCTCACCTGCACGGTCTCCAGCCTCTGCTCCAACTGCTCTTTGGTCCCCATCGTGCTGTCGACTGTACCCAGTCTCTCCTGGATCTCCTCCAGCCAGGCCCAAACTCCCTGGAGTGTCTCTCCAAAGGCCTGACTCTCCTGGCAGCCTCGCAGCTTCTCCCTGGCTGTCTTTAGCAGAGCTTGGAGCTCCATCTGGAGCTGGCCTGTCACTCTGACCTCTCCTCCTGACCCACGGCCTGCTTCAGACAGAGACTGGGCCTCCTGGCAGACACGCTCAATGGAGACCCTTGCAAGAGAGTAATGATATGTTATTGTTCAGAATAGTTCACAGCTGATGCTCTAGTATGTATAACATGCCACCCACACCCACATATACATGTACATGCACATACCTTCTTGCTAGAAGCTCCTTATGGAGGTTTTCCATCCTCTCCAGCTCTTCAGTGGTGTCAGGGGCTCCGTGCTGGCTCTCTTCCCCAAAAACAGGCTCTCTCTTGAGGCTGAGCCCCATCTGCTTCAGCCAGTCTCTTATACCCTCCACACAATTATCAAAGCTGTGAGGGATGGGAAGGCAAAAAAAGTAAATTCACATTTTCCTGAAATTCCTTTACACAAATATATGACGTGACAAGAGTGACAACTCACTTTTTCAGAAGATCAATAGTCTCCTCCAAGTCTCGTTGGCTCTGAGAACAGCTGCTCAGGTAGCTCCTCCACTCCCTCTTGCAGGAGGAGAGATGCTCTTGGACCTGTGCCGCTCCAGCTTTGGGCAGGTGGAGTTGCAGCCTCTCGGCCTCCTCACAAACCTGAGAGAGACGCTCCTCGTGTTCTGCAGTCTGCTCGACTGACACCTGTGCATGCAAGAAAATCACATGAAAGATCTAGATTTAACAGAATCTTCATGCAGGTAACATTGCTTCTTCTCAATGATAATACAGGAAAGTATGAGAAAAGAATATACATCATCGTTGAATATTTAAAATTATCAAATTATGACTTGCATTAATCTGTTAATTTAATTAATCAATGTAAAAGTAACTTATTGAAATCTTACAGACCTAAATGTACCTTTGATTAATCATAGCTGCCTAGCAACTGCACCATCAGTAAGAGAAGGAATCTCATGTACCTGGATCCTTTGTAACTTGGATCCGAGGACGGTAACATCTCCTGATTGGTTTGAACATTCTTTCAGCTCCAACTTTAGATCTGCCAGCCAGGAGTGGAAGCCCTGGACGAGCTCTGCTTTCGAGGGAGAGAAGGAACCAGTGAAACGACGGAAAAATATGATGGTAAGTTGAGGGAAAAATCGGTGCGTGTTCAAATGAAAGCAGAGAAGATTTCAAACTGAAGGAACCAGAAGTAGGAGAGAGAGAAGAGGAGTTGTTTTCAGACAGATGGGAAGTGTGGGCGTGTCCGTGTTGTGCAGCGCCTGGTTGCCTTGGCAACAGGCCCGAAATGACTCCCTCGAGAGCGGATGTGTCGAGAGCGACATTACTCTCTGAGGCACAGGTGTGTGTCTGAGCAATGAGAGCGCACCGGTGTACCAGGCAGTGTGTGTCTATGCAGTGTGGGTCGTACTGGGCGGATTGAGTGTGCTCTGGGGAAAGATGGAGGATAATCAACACTAAATCTGTTGCACCACTAACACGAATAAATGACAGTGCACCATGTAGTGGTGTTTCATTGGGTGATTATGAGATTTTAAGTGTTATTAAATTCCTAATCTCTCCTTATCAGGGAGTAATTTATAGTGGCTAGCTTCAGGAACAGGACACATTATCCAGACAAATTCAGTATCAAACAATTAAGGTACAAAACATTAAAGCTACCTGAGAACAAATGGAAACAATACACTTAGCCAACGAGCCTGTATTTACACCTAACCAGCATGAAAAACACTTTACTAAATGCGACCACCCCTGTATCTTACTGTTGAAGTGAAGCTGTAGCTCGTCTTGCAGGTTGCCCCTGGTCTTGGCACAGCGCTGAGCCACAGCCTCCGTTCGCTTGGCAATGGAGGTGAGGTCCGAGGAGAGGACGGACAGCTCCTGGGAGGGATGCGACCTGCACAGGGCAGTCAGGGCATCTCTAGCCGAGTCCATGTCTGCCCTCTGCCGCTGCACAGTGCTCTGCAGGTCCTGTAAATATAGAGCAGTGACAAAGTGTTTCTTAGAAGTATTTAAAGAATACAGAGTAGGTGCTAAGAATTAGATTTTGGAAGTGGTGTTGTTTAAATTAAACTTTATTGCTTTTCTGTTTACAAAGGTACAAAAGAAGTTGCTTTGCATCATAATTTGAATAGTGTATATCTATGTTAATGTATCCTTATGTAGTGAATGATTGGTGTTAGTATTAAGCAATAGGGAAAGTAATAGAAATAGACTTTGCAGTTTTTTGTGGTGTATTACATTTCTATAAATCCAACACGTTCTTGAATGACTGTGTTCTTGCGCCACAATGAAGTAAAGGACAGTATTTTTTACCTTGACAGTACCAATGTCTTCAGGGGAGGTAGCTTCAGTGAGGTCAGATAAGGAGCCCTCAACCGCCTCCAGCCGCTCGGCCATCTGGGACATGAGGTCCTCAAGTCGCTGCTTTTGGAAAGTGAAGTAGGTCAGAGTGTGTTTGGCCTGGTTGTACGCCTCCTGAGCATGGGCCATCTTCTTCCGCAGGTCTGACTCCAGGACCTGGTTCAAGAAAGACATTAAGCAGCATTATACAAGCAAAGCAGATACAGACAATATGAAAGAAGGCAAGAGAATGGTGTGTTTTGTGGAATTGTGCGTCCTTTTATGCAAGTTTATACACTGTTTGTATACAATGTATATACAAGTTTATCTCTAATGTTGTTCCTGTGACTAGAAAACACCCAAAACAACCAATAACAAAAATTTTAGTTTCAAGAGATTTTCTTCAGTAATATTATCTTTGCCTCATGCAACAACATTTTTAAAGGTGAATCAGAGTTAGGGAAACGTTACCTTGTAAAATATTCAACCAGACAACAAAACGCAGCTGTAGACACTAAAACATCATTGCATTACATCAGATCCTTGGTGAAATATTATCCCTGGCCTAAAGAACAAGATAAAAAAAAAGTTTTGCCATAAGAAATCTCTCTCCTGCACCGTATCCACCTGAATTTGTAACGGGGTTTCCTGCAGTTTGGCTCGCTCCTTCAGCTCTGTCACTCTTTCCTGCAGGGCATCAAGCTTCTGCTCCCTCTTCTCAACCTCAGCCTGTGGAACAAGGTCCAAGACACACAGATTACATCACAACCTCCAGTCTAAACATTACAAAATCATCATCGATCCTATAATCTTTCGTGCAGACTGTCCAGCTCTCTCTGACCTGAAAGGTGTTGAGCTGGGCCTCCGTCTCCTCCTTGTCACTGAGATTTGCGACGCTGTCTGCGAGCTCAGCGACGGAGGTGGACATCCACTGGCTGATGTCCTGCTCCATGGCCTTGAGGTCGTCCCACAGGGCCACGCAGTAGCCAAGTCTCTCAGCGTTGGTTTGTATTCTCTCTGAGACCTGAATGAACAGAGACCAGCAGTCTGATTGAGCACAGGACAGAATACATATCGAGTCATCGACGACGTGGGATCTCTCTCCCTCTTTGTGGTGAGCTTTCTCTGTGCCTCTCTGTAACAAGGGACGGTCGGCTTTACCGGGAGACGCAAGGAAAACAGGGCTTAATTGGTTTGACAGATGCGGGGATGAGAAGTGAAAGTGAGGGAGAGAGAGACAGAAGCAGATAACGTGTCTAGGCCTGTTTACGCTTCTGTCTCATCTGTGACAGCTGAGCCGCTAACTAAATCCCACAAGAGGAGAAAATTGAAAAAAAAAGAAGAAGGGAAAACCGACAGAAATAAATATCATTAAAACAGGAAGTGTTTGGCAGAGCTGTCCTGTAGATGTCATAATTTAGTTGTTTTTTTTTAATTCAGAAAAACAAAAGCCCAGATCTCTTCATACGCTTCCCAGTTGTTTTCATACTTAGGCTCCGGAATTGGGCAAAATAATATTGACAGTTTTTGAAAAATTCACGGAGTATCACACATGTACAAGATGAGGACGATTCATTAACGTCACTGAATTCCACAGTGTCTGACCCAATAGCTCTGGGATATGAATGCATCCAACATTTGTCGAGATAAAAAACAGATGAGTGATTTCTTCAGTCAAGTTATTAAAATAGCTGCATGGTACAAACGCTGCTCACCTCCAACCACTGGTCTCGTAACGTCTCCATGTCTCTCTGGATGCAGCACGGGTCAGAGGTGGGGACCTTCTCCAGCTCTCTCTGCAGGTCTTCAGCTGAACTGATGAGCTGGTCCATGTCCTCCTGCTTCTCTCTCAGCTCAGCTTGGACTGTCTCATGCTAGAGGGACAACAAAGATGAGGGCAGAGGGAATGACAACAGATCGCCACTAGAGGGAGAGTTGCTGCACTGACTAGAAAGGAGAATGTGACTTCATGTTGAAATTAGGCGAGAGATTGATAAGATGGGATAAAGCACCCTGATAATGCAGAATTACACAGTGCAGTGATTAAAGAAAATAAATAGCTGTTGCCCTGCTAATAATATCCAACACTGCTAATTTGAATTCAAGAATTAACAGTTTTTAACTAAGTAAACCATATAAAACCCATTGAAATATAAAAAAAAGACAGTACAGTAATTTTAACTGTGTTTAGTTTAACAACAGTGAGACTCTGTGTACAACCATGGCACATTACTATGTTTGAAATAATAAATGGCAGCTACACATTCTGTTTAGCTGCTTCTGTACATCTAACAAGAAAAAAGATCAATAATGTTCTAAAGTTTTTCAAAACTAAAAGATTCTGACCCGTGTGAAAGTCCATTTGGCCTCCTGAGCGCTGTGGTTGTGGTCGGGCAGATTGTGAGCGACACTCTGAGCGTTCTCCACCACAGTGCTGAGGATGGACTTCAGCTGGTGGAACTGACGGAGAAGATCCACCACAACTCCACTCTGCTCCTGACTGCATGAGAACAAAAACATCCACGTTAGTCGTTAAAACCCCAAAGACTTTGCAACAGCTGTTAATCTGTTCTGTTTCCATGCTAAAATTAAGAAAAAATTAAGAAATGCGCAAATTTGACATATAAATGAACGTCCGCTCGAGTCCTCGCCATATGACTTCACACAATGCTGATTGAGCTTAACGATGTCAGTAACATTTCTCTGTATTTTGCAGTATTCTGCAGTTCTAACTCTGTGGTGACTTTCACATGATGCCGACTGGTAGCAGGTTCTTCAGAGCTGAAGAGGGGAGCAACTGTAGCCACGGAAACAGAGTAGGCTACAGCAACTAGACTAAAAACCTAGAAAGCACCAGAGAAAAGGTTTCTGATGTTCCAGTTAAAAAGAGAAACTTGGCGTTCAGAGGAGGGATTACAAAAGAAAGAGCGATTGATGGCGAGGACAAAAATGAATCATCAATTCTGTGGCTTTTTCCTCGTGGAGAGTACAGAAACAAGATACAGCACTGAGGCTCATGATGAATGTCTGTCCTTGGACAAGTTGGTATTTGAAAAATATTTCGGAGGCTATGTAGCTGTTACATTTCCTCAACATAAATAATAAACTGTGGTAATGTCTCTATGTTCGACAGTGTGTAATAACTCTGACTGCCAGAGGGGGCAAAACTTCAGCACTGTTAAACTCCCTGCTTCTCTGCACTCTCTCCAACTGGATCAAATCCATATACGGCAAAGGATTTTAAACGAGATGAAAAAATCTGCGTTGTCTACTGTTTTTACCCGTTGGTGATCAGAGTCCAGACGTTCTCCCAGGCCGTCTTCACCAGGGCTACCTCCCTGAGAGCCTCCCCAGCCAGCTCAGTGTCTCTCTGGGCCAGCTGGCTTCCCTTCTCCTCTAACCACTGCTGAGAGTGCTGCAGGGACTGGAGCTCGTCCTCCAGCTGGACGAAGAAACGCAGCCTGAGAGAAGCAGATGCAGGAGAAAACAATGAGGATCACTTACCTGGTTCCAAACCTTATATATCTCATTTTTCAGGAGATCAGATTTAAAAGGATTTGTCCATCTACAGTTTGGCTTCATTTACACACAGTGTGTTCCTGGGGAGTTCAAATCTTTGAATTAAATCAGTCAAATGTAGCTTTTAATCCAAGTTATAGAGGTTCAGTTTTTCAACTGATCGTGATATTGGTTACAGAGGTCTTACAATATACGACTACTTATCTTCCTACCTGTTTTGAAAGGCCTGCACAGAGCTATCTCTGGGCCCCTCCTGCCTCACTTCATCCTCCAGTTTCTTCAGATTCTTCATCACCTCTTCCCTCCGCTCCCTGAAGGAGCTCCACAGGGCACCTAAAGCGTCTGCTTCACTCTGTCTCCACCCCACACCCCTCTGCACTTCCTCCAGAGCCATTGTGAGGGCCACAGCCTGTCCCCTGCAGGACGTCCTTCCCTGAGGACGGCTTGTGTCTCCGGATCCCCCCCACTCTGCCCCACTCAGGTGCAGGTGTGCCTTGCTCAGCTGCCCGTCTAACCTGACAGCCTCAGCCTCGAGCCGGGCCACGTCTTTTGCCACTTCCCCTATTCCGTGATGCAGCTCTTCGGCCTTGGAGCGGTCCCAGCTGCCCCTGCCCTCCACGGCCTCATGGAGGCGGTGCACAACCTCCGCCGCCGTGCCATGCTTCTCGAGGAAAGTCTTTAGCTCAGTCAGGCACTCTTTACGGAGGAGCAGGAGACGCTGGGATTCTTTGAGGGGCTGTAAGCTGTCCTCCTTCCAGCCCTGGAGCTGCTGTTGGGCTCCTGGGGTGGAGGAGCGAAGCAGGGATGACTCTCTTTGATGGAGTGTCTCTCTCAGCGATGCATACGCCTGTAGTTGCACCTCCTGCTCCTGCAACACGACAGTTTAATTGGACAAATTTGTAAGAGCTTTGATGGCGATCAATATAAACGTGCGTACTGCAACTGTCCCTGTGTACATAGTCTGTGAAGGACATCACTGTGAACAGCTAATTATCGATTTCTCACCTTCAGCGTTTTAATTGCAGCGTCGAGATCAGCGATATCAACCTGTGAAGAGCTTCTCAACACAGACAGGAAGTGTTCACTCCTTTGGTTCAGAGTCAGCAACGCCTGATCGAACAACTCGAGCTGTGACAACTGCGACTCCAGCAACTCAAACCTAAAGGAGAAGCGGGGATTTTAAAGGAAGAATATGACAGTAATTGGTATTTAGAATCCATTCATGCTGATGTATACCGATGTAAATAATCTGTGTGATGAAATATAAAAGCAGAATTGCCTGTGTGATAGGCTGTCTTTCACCGAGGTGGATCTCTCCTGTAGCCGTGCGAGAACATCACTGATCTCCTGGACACGAGCTTCAGGGGCCGTGGGATACAGACACAGTCCCAGATTCACGAGACCCTGGAGAAGAACCTCATAGGACTGTGTCTCTGCCTGCATTTCCTTGACCGGGGAATAGATATAGCAACATTTTTCAACTATCATCGGTGAGGTAAAACAGAACTCAAAAGGGCTGATAAATTCGGAAACAGATTTACATGAGACAAAAATCAAGAGTTCCTGATGGATTTACCTGCACATTTTGTAGTTCATTCCTGATCTTGACTTTGTCTGCGGAGAGCAGGTCGGTGTCAGGACAACAAACAGACTCACACCTGTCCAGCCAGCTTTTCATGGACGAGTTCTCCTTCTCAAATCTGTAGACAAAAAGGTGAAGTGTACTTAAATCAAAGAAAATGTATGCAGCACCGTACTCAGAATGAAGTGCATAAATATGGAATGCAATAATGGATTGATATCATTGACAGATACCAGTAACCTACATACGCCCACACAACACACACAGTAACACTGTCTGTAAGCAGTTTTTTTTTATCTGACCATGGCTCAGTATCAGTGACAGGGTCATAATGGGACAAACATATCTCAGCAGAGCACCCAGTGCTCTGAGTAATCCCTCATGCACCCACCTGCAGCGGAGGAGATGAGGTCGACTACAGAGACTCACAGAACCACACGTACACAAACAGACACACACAAACTACAGCAGAAGTTAAGGAACAGAAAAATAAATCAGAATTTTTGGCTTGCTGAATAAATACTAAAAGACAGTTTCCACAGTGACTGGATTATTTTTTCCTCCTGAATAATACAATGAATAACAAACAACTAAGGCAGTAAAAGTCTATTGTGTGAACAAAGACAATCATAACAAAAGCGTATTATTAGAGGAGAAATGCAATGGCTGACAGCGGGGAGGGACAAACTGAGGCTGCTCGTCTACATCGCGCACAGATCAGGGAATGATTCAGGGAATACAAGGACATTGGAGTCGGCGGAAAGAGCACATGAAAAATAACAGGAAATATGTCAATGTTTATATGATCAGAAGAAAATACGAGTGTGAGCCTGGACCAAAGCCGACTGGGAAAGCAGTCAGCAAAACTATGAGTACATTACAGGAAATAAACTCCTGCTGTCAGCTGAATGTTTTTAAATGTTCCTTAGAAAGTATCTCTTTAATCTTCTCGTAATGAATAAACAGAGATATTTTTGGACAGAAACACCAAAACGGACACTGCTGTGACTTTCTTATTCTGTTCTGCTCTCTCAAAAGCTGGAAATTATGATTAAAGCCTGTCTTTTCAATTTGGCAAAACATTCAGCATGTAGCCAAGTAAGGAATATTGAGCTCACTCTACAAAACACACAGACGTGGGCACATATTACCTTTGCCACAGTGCTAGAAGGCTCTCTAGGAAAGCTTGCTTTTCGTCAGCCTTTTCCAGAAACTGTCCTCGTTGCTTCTGGAGGTTAGCCACCTCTTCCTCCAGCTGGCTGCCCTCTCCGAGCCTCTTCATGGCCGAACACAGAGCCATCAGCCTGGGCTTCAGCTGCTCAATGGCCTGGCAGACCTCCTGGAGGAAGCAGAGACGTGTTTGTCTTCATCTCAGCAGAGGATGTTGGCAATAATTTTAACAATTTTATTTGTTCTCTTAAATGAAGTTCCTTCCTGACAGGCTGTCTCTGTGTTTTGTCTCACCGTGTGATTCTGGAGGATTTTGTAGGTCTCAGATGACGATGAACAGTACGTCATCGGACGGTCAAGCTTCTCTTCGATATCGCTCATCGTTTTCTTGACCTGACAATGAAACAAAAACTGTAGTTACTCAAAGATAAAAACACCAGCACTGCGAAATCTATACTTCAATTTCTATTCAAAGACGGATGAAGGCCCAAACCTATGGCTTAAAATCACCTAAGTAACATTGTTATAGCATTACATGTTTCAAAATACCTGTTCCAGGTTATCATTGTATCTCTGCCTGTAGGAGGCGTTCTGGTTGAGCTGTCCTCCCAGCTGCTCCACTCTCCCCTTCAGCTCTTCCCAGTAGCACCTCATCTGGGTGAGTCGTGCCCGGACACATCCAGCCTCTCCAGGGGTCACAAAGCGCGACAGGGCTTCACAGTCGGCCTCCATGTGGGCCAGGGCTGCCCTCCTCTCCTCTAAACCCCTCCCCACCTCCTGGAGGGATGAAGAAACTTGTTAATGGGCGAACGTTTGGAAATAATACAATAAACAAGATGTAACAGGAGACTCTTTATTACCCTGTTGACAATCCTCAATAAATAATTTATGTGGCACAGTGAGACGCCTGTTTGTCAGGTTCATGGAGGTCTCGGAAATTTAAAGTGCAAAAGCTGGGTAGAGAATAAAAGTGACTGCTCTGTTTCTGGAGGCAAGCGTTTTCAAACTCTCGACGAATCAAATGGCCGCCTCGGGATTTTGCAAAGTCCCGTTAGCCCAAATTTTCTTGACCCGATTTTCTCCAGATCTCCGTGAGATTGACAGGCCCAAAGTCTGGATGGGCACGATTAGACTTTCTTCAATATGATCAATTTACTTTTTTATATCAAAGTCTTTTTCTGCAACACTGACCCAATTTCCCCTTAGGGTTAGATTAAAAAATGTAATCTTATTTCATCTTAATCTTAATAACCCGGAGGCCACACTGATACTGTACGCTACAGACACGAGGCCAAACAGCAATTTGAACTCATGATGCATATGTGTTTGTAAATATCACGGGATTATTGAAGTGTGCAGTCAGTATTAGAGCAGAGACTTGACTTGCCTCTGACGGACTGATGGGGAATTAGAAAAACAAGTCACAGAATAAAATGCTTTACTTAAAGGAGAAACGTGGCATACCTCCACTGCACTGATGTTTTTATCTAAAGGATCCAAGGAGGATGTGGTACTGATGACCTCGAGCTCCTTCTCCTTCTCATTGATCCAGGAGGAAAGAGTCTCTGATTGGCTGCTGAAGCGTTCCCACCACACACACATCATCTCCAGCTGGACAACACTGGAATAAACAAGATTCGTCAAAGACATTGCATGCATGTCTAGGTCATTAAGAAAAGAACGAGGACAAGTAAACACACATTGACACATGATTGCAAACAGCAGGTCAAACACCACAGAGACACAAAGTGACTTACCAGGCTCTTTTCATAGGCCCATTCAAATGTAATGGATTATCATGAAGCATATGACAAATCTACAATTTTGCTGAAATAATTCAAACCCTGTTTACAAGTGATAAAAACATGACTTTCTTATTGTGAAAGTGCCTCTTCACTTGACTATATTCTCATCAGGTCTAAAATATGACTTTAGTTTGAGAAAGTTACAGAAGACCCTCAATTCAAAACCAAGTCGATCGGGTACGGATAAGACAGTTCAGCTTACTTCTTGTTGAGGTGGTCTTGAACTTGTGCAACTGCTTCTCTGGTGGACTGGGCCTGCTGTAGAAGAGTCTGGTTCTTTGGACCAAGCTCAATATCTGCTGCCTTCTCTGAGAGGAGATCTGCTCTCACGCAACATTCCTCCACCGGCGTGAAGAGCTCCTACACACAGAAAAGGAGCCGGTATCTTGTATGAGCAAATGCACAGTATATAGGTATACAGTATATGTGTGAAAGCAAAAACAATCTGACACACACACACCTTATTGCGTTCCAGTTCAGTTCTCAGGCTGTCCAAGCTGTTGAAAATAAGTTCCCTGTGCAGCTCATTGCTGGTATTGCTGATAAACCTGCCAATAATTTCTCTCTCTGCTTCGAAATGCTGCCAGGAGCTGAGGGTGGCCTTGAGGTGAGGAGAGAAACCAGAATATTATACTTTAATGCTTTGAATGTTAGTTACAGTGGAAAGAATGACATTTGGAAAAACAAAACAACAATCATCAAGCCCTCTTTGTGTAATTATTAAAACAATGGGGTATCTCAAATTAAATGTCTGCTTACTGACATCGTAAAAGCTTGAAAAACAGTCACAAACGAACTTAACACCCCACAAAACGATTGATGTTCAGTTACGGCTCGATGTGGACGGATCAATGATCACGTCGGGGGTTGTGTGGATGATCAATGACACTTGAACATTGCACAATGATGTGGGAAAATCAAGTCTACCTGCAGGTTGTGCTCCTTTGCCCCCGCTTTGCGGTCGACCTCTCCGAAGGCTCCCTCCAGTTCCCGTAGAGAGGGAGTGAGTGCCTCCCCTTTCTGCAGCTGGCGGCAGTGGGACACCAGGAGTTCCGCCTCTGTCCTGTTAGCCTGCAGGCGCCTCAGCTGTTGCTATAAAACACACACAGACAGGAACACACGTCACATGGCATCATCTATTCCCAATATCTGGATCAGTCATCATTCAAACCAACAATAAGGTGAACTTAAATAGTTTGCTTTCATTTTTAATTAGATACTTCACCATAAAATGCCTCATGAGGAAAAATAAACATGTCAATATGTAAATAAATGATATTTTAATACAGAATTTAATTAATTGCCATCTATAACGTCTCCCCCACCCTCCTACACACACCTGGTGAATATGGTAAAGTTGTTTTGCCTCCTCCAGATCCTCAGCATCCAGGATCCTGCTGGTCTGCTCCTCCGCCTCCCTCCGTGCTCTCAGAACCTCCTCCAGAGCACCGCGCACCTCCTCCCTCAGCTCCTCGTACTCAAACATGGCAGATCCCCCCTCATCCCACTGTGACTGAAGGAGGCAGGGGATCAGACAGAGGGATTTCAATCGGAAAACACAGGCGCAGACACATTTATTAGACTCAGATTACCTGACGGAGTGAAGAAAAGAGCGCCCGCAGGTCAGTGGAGAGTTTAGCCAGGGCCGTTCTTTGTCTCTGTACCTCCAGGTCCGAGCTAACCTCAGACAGCCCAGCGAGGAGGCTTTTCAGCCACAATAAGCTCTCCTCTCGGGCATTTACTGCTTCCTGCAAAGCCTAAAAACAATACAAGCACAAAAAAACTGAATGCAGATTGCAACTTGATCTGAGCTGTACTGAATCATAACCTAATCTCAGCGCCTACAGCAGTAACCTCAGCTTGCTGGCTCACCTGAACAGCCACATCCACTTCCTCCTGATTGCTGGAATCCCTCGCCATCTCTCTCAAGAGCCTCACCTGCCTCCTCTGAGATGAGAGCCAATCAGACAGTTCACAGAACCTGGAAAAGGGAGAGATTACTTTCAACCCCCTTCAGTGATTAATAAGACCTGCGCTGTGTTGCAGATGCTGTAAGGAGATTCTGCTCTTTACCTCTCGTTCCACTCTTTCCATTTGTCCGGGTGCTGCTCCAGTTTCAGGTGGGTGTTTTTAATTTGCTCCGTAACCTTTTCGACAGCCTGTCTGGCGGAGTCTAGTGTTCGATAAGCCAGGTCGTTGTCAGGCAACTTATGACACAGATCCTCCATGTTCCTAATCCTCTTCTCGCACAGAGTCAGAGGTTTGCGTTCCCTGAAGAAAGTCTGGAGATAAGAGCGTAGGAAATGTTGAACCTCGAGAGGCTCCAGAATCGCCACGACAGAGACGTTAAGTGATTATTATCTTTCTCTCACTCTTGGTTTAATCTGTTCTAAGTTTTTCCCGGGACTCACTCTGTGTTCCCTGATCACTCGCTCGCTGGTGCAGGTGCCAGACAGGGCTCGCACTTCTCTGTCCAGCTCTGCTCTGCAGTCCTGGAGGATCACGGCCAGTCGACTTTGCTCCACCTCCACCTTCAGGCGCAGCAGGTGAGATGGCACTTCGCCCTGGACGTCCTGTGAACAAGACAGAGAAGACACAATGGAGACATGGAAGATAAGGCATGTTGTGTAATGTACTGTACATACTGTATCATTCCAGAAACTGTCAGAGGGAAACTGCGAGTAAACACTAAGAGCTGGCATTTTAATCTAACTAGTTTAGGTTAATTGGAACCAGAGAGGAGGAAACTCAAAGCAAAGGGTCATCCTGGTTAAGTTAATGAAGCAACAGCTATGCGCCTCTGGAGACCTGCAGTAATTAGTGAGAGTGTTAAGGCATGGCGACCCCTGACCTTCCAGTGTTTGTGCAGCCGGCGGACAGTTTCTTGCAGCCCCTGCTGTTCCTCCTGTGGTAGGATGTCAGTCAGCTCGTCACACGCCTTCAGGAACACGCTCAGCATGCGCTGATCCAGTTGTCCGAAAAAATCCTGCATTTACAAAAGCAAATTTTGAGTTTACATAAATAATCCATGGTAGTTTCCTTCTGTTTTAAGTTCACCCTTCTAGTGCTCCGCTAAAACACAAATTTAGGTAATAGTAATCCTATCCCCCGTGTACCTTCTCTGTTTATAGAGGTTGCATGTTAGCTTACAGTATGTCTCTTCAGTAGTTCCTCAGCATCTCCAGTCTCCCTCAAGCAGCCCTGAGCTCTCTTCAGCACTTTCTCCAGCTCTTGTTGGGATTCCTCAAACCTTCTCCTCAGGCAGTTGTTGGCCTCTTCCTGCCTTCTCCAGTCCCCGACCTCCTTCAACAAAGCCTAAGAGGAGCGGCAGGATGAAGTAGTGACAGCAACGGGTTCCTTGGGTATTATTGTGTAATTGGTGTATTTGTGTTACATGAAGCAATAGAATAATAAAGTCACGTGAGGTGCCCTGTGCAGTGTTGCCTCCTGGAGGGGTTTGGATTTTCTTGTAATCTCATTAATATTATCCCCGTTGTGTGTACAGTAATCACAGTGTGGTATTCTGATCTGTGTAGTTCTACACGTGTGTTTGATGCTCACCTGTGCTGAGCTCTGTATTTCTGCCACTCTCTTCTGCAGCAGCGACAGGTCGAAGTTTCGGAGCATCTTACTGTTGGAGAGCGTCCGGTGCAGGGTGTGGTGATTCCTCTCGATCACAGATTGACACCTTTTACAGTTTTGCTGCTGGTTCAATAAATCCTGAAGAAATGTATGAAACAACGCAGAAACAAATATGCATTGATAATAGCCTGTTTATATCTTTCAACACTCTTAATAAATATCAGCTGTAAAGGCAAAGATGAATATTTATGATGATCAGGAAAGATTTGAGCAGAGCCGGAAAGCAGAGTTATTTTTCTATCGTTCCTTTTGATTATAGAATTCAACACGTGAGACTGACCTGCCACTTTTGTTTGTGCTGGGCCTGCGCCTGTGAGTCCAGGTCTCTTGCAGCAGCAGTGATGCGACTGGCTCGCTCCAGGGCTTGGTAGAAAGCAGTGATGTGTTTCTCCATCTCCTCCAACAGTGGCAGAAGGACATGACACTCCCTCACCAGGGCGGGGCATCGCTCTCTAACCTGGAGAGAAAGAACACAAGCGACTGAGCAGTGACTTAAAAGGTTTTATTAGGATATTTAATAGGTCTTATGAAAGAAGTGTGTTGAGATGGATGTCATACCACTGTCCTCAAGTTTTAGCCTTTAATGGTGCGTACCTTACTCAGCTGACTTTTGGCTGTTGTCATAGTGGCCATGGCCCTGGCAGCCTCATCCTGTGGTGCATCCTTGGCGAGGAGCTGAGCACTGCGGGCTGCCAACTTGTATTGTGTCTCCATGGCAACAACCTTTTGCTTGGTATTCTGAGATGAGACGTGGAACCAAGGGGTCAGCTTACAAATTGTTAAATTTAATACCCGTTCATCCAAACTGCTTTTGGCAGTAAAAACTCAAAAAAAGGTATTTTGCAGCTCTGACTACTGTGTTGACTCAAAAGTAAAACAATTGGAAATGGGTTCCTTTTTACCATCTCTGCAATATGCTGCTCAGGGTAAATCCAACCTTTTACCCAATGTTAGCGGGAAATGGCTCCAGCCCCCTGTGACCCTCTGAGGATAAGTGGAATAGATGTTTCTGCATAATGTGTACATGTCCAAAAATTGTTCCTAAATGTCAAGACATGCTGTGACGTCCAATTTAATCTCAGACCACTGCTTCATTACAGTACAAATGTTAATTAACTACTTATCTAACTCATTGTCAGGGATATGTGGATCTGGGCAGCTGTCCCTGGTAATAAGTGTATATTGTGCTGTACTTGCACTGTCTGATATTACAGCAGTTTGTTACACTCACCTCCACGTCCTGTAGGAAGCCTCTGACGTTGAGGAAAGACACTTGAACGGGAGCATTGAGTTTGAGCTCTGCTGAGTCCAGCAGCACTTTCAGGGCCAGCGCAGCCTTCAGGTGGTCTTTCCTCCACTTCTCCAACTCATCTTCTCTCGCATACTGCAGCCAAAGAAAGATTAGACAGAGAGTCTGCCAAGTATGCCAAGCCACAACCAAAAGAAACCATTTTTGTCCTGTGCTTTTTAAATCTAATACCATCTGACCTAATTCTGTGTTTTGTATGATATACAGTATCTTATTAGTTGTTGTGTTTTGTTGTTTGTTACCTGCTTGACTTTGAGGAAGAGGTCTCTCCACCGTCCATTCAACAGAAGCAGCTGCTGCTTGAGATCAAGTGACACAGTCTCATCGCACGTCTCAATGAGGAAATTCCCGGAGTCATTCATGGTTGAATGCTGATCCATCCAGTGGCTGAGATTCCTGAAAAACTCCTGGAAGACAGGCAGACACAAAGAAATTAAGAGAAACAAAGAACAAAACAAAGCATGGTGTCAAAGAAAGAAACAAAGACAGCTCGTCAAAAAAAAAAAGGAAACAAAGAAAGCGATTCAAAGAAAGGACAATAAAAAACTGGGGTAATTAGCTGTCTAATCCTTGGTGGGGATGTGAATCTGAGGTAACCATGGTAATGCGACAACTGGAACATCCTTGGTGGCTTGTTGTAAGTCAAGGAGATCATTTGATACATGAGCGGAGACTGCTAATAGAATCCTACTTATGCAAACTAAATGCTTGAAACTGGGCTGACATGCATTTTATTTGCAATTTCCTCTGAGGCACTTGAGTCTATTAGATAGATGCTTGTATGATGGGACTCTTAAAGATAAATACTCTGAAGTATATGATTGGTTTTTCTTTTAGAATATTAAGAGTCACTCTCTCACCCTTTTAGTGTTTTCCGGCTGGCTCAGGGCTTCCTCTGCATCCTCCAGCCAGGCCTGTAAGGAGGCCACCGTGGAGCTGTACCTCTCCCAGTTGGACAGCACCTCCTCCAGCATGCTCCTCACGCTGCGCAGCTCCATGGACAAACTCCTCCACTGAGTCACCACCTCCCGCATGAACCTGCGCACCCCCATCTCGCCCTCCTCCACTGCAGGAGAGATACATCAACTTTAATGACAAAGACAGGGACAGCAGTAATAAAAAAAAAAACAGACCCACTGATAGAACCATTATTATCTCTGATTTACTTACTTCCTGCAGTTACTCCAGCTAAAATACTACTTATACACAGGTACGGGATATCGATCTTTACAGGATAATACTATATGAATGGAAAGAAAATACCACTCATATGAGGTCAACCCATGAGATCTTGTGACACAAACATTATAGCATTTACAAATACTTTAACATGATATGTGGGCGCTGTTTGGGAAAAGTAACCAACTTAAACTTTAAGGCCCAGGACAGATGGTGCACACACAGTATTCATAGAAACACCATGGAAACACCAGACAAATGGCCAATGGTTTGAGCCACATGTTTATGCACAAATCTATGACCCTGAAAACTCACTTCAAGCAGATGGATTATATTTGCTTGTGTGTTTCATTTCCTCAGAGTGAGCTCTCCAGTCTCAGAAGTCCTGTACCACAAACTACTGTCAGCCAGTGTGCAGCTGATAAATGAATCCACCAAACACAAATAACCATCTTCAATCAGAAGCAACAAGTGCAGTGGCCTTTGAAAAAAGTACATACGAATCTCCTCTTTCTTCCTGTCCGTCCATCCTTAGTATTACCTCAAACTGAGCCTTTAAAAACATCCAAATGTTCTCTTATGCAGCCACTCAGAGCCCATGGTGCTAACTACCAGCAGGGCTCGTCCCTGTGTGGCGGTGAGGGGGTGTTACATTTGCGGGATCGGCCAATCCAGCCTTCCGATGTCCTGATTTCTCGCCACATCTCACTTTCTCTGCTCTGCATACCCTACGGCGACACAACCCCGAAACCAAAAAAATCAAGCTCAGTTTGCGCCCAGAGACGCGAAGAAGTGGAGCAGCCCCCAACTAGCAAATGGGGTCGTATTCCCCACTGAGAGCTAAGAGTGGAGGAACCTCATTTAGCTGTAGCCTGCAGACTCCCCCCCGCCTCTACCACCAGACTGTAAAACCAGACAGGAGCCTCACTGGTTACTGAGCTGTGGACAGTGGAAAATAAAGTTGAGATGCAGCACACAATTGTGAGATATTTATACACCGATCAGTTTCAGATGAATAACAACATTCAAAGGACAGCTAGTGTTGGCTAACAGGCAATATATATCTAACCCTCTATACCATCATCCAGCGTATACTGAGACATCCTGTGCATTTAATATTTCCTGATGTATTAGACCAGTGAGTGGAATGATCCCAATCGATGAGCAGGGCTGCTTTATTGCATTATTGGGACTTAATGGGATTTGGATGATATTTCATGATCCTTTAATCACAGGAGAGACTTTAAGCCGGAAAGAGAGAGAGAGAGAGCGAGAGAGCAGGGAAGACAAAGCAAAGGCCAAGGACAGAACTAAACCTGCGGCCACAAGCCTCCATACACGGAGCCAGCTTAACCAAGTAAGCTCTTGGGTGCTGCTAATAAAAACATATACTGTATTTTCCCATGCAATGTCTGTATATTGCAGGTGTAGTGGAAGGTTTCAGGAGAAAGATGACGTCCAAGCAATAGGATTTGTTTTCAAAACCTAGTAAACAGCTGTATCACCAACTCTAAAATCGGACTTGTCCTTAGAAGTTAGAAAATATACACTCACAGCCTCTCGTGGCTCTAACTTGCATAAGGTGGTGCTATACCTTTCCTTTGTATGTGATATGTGGATCTATTCTATAGGACTAATCGTTGTTGTAATGCCTCTTGACATCCGTCTTACAAAGAACAGGGACAGTTCACCCTCAGTCCGTGTCCAAGAACGTCCGAGTGGATATCTCCATCAGTTAAACAGCTTCCCGGCTCAGCCTTGGTTTCTACGGTTACTGCAGATGATAACAAGGGCCTATAATGCAATAAGTAATGGACTTGTGTACCCTCTTTCTGACCTGACCTTGTGTGCAGTTTCTTACTGAGTAAGAGAGGACGACTGAATAATTAAGAGAGCAAATATCCTAGTCAGTAGGTGGATTAAAAGGTTAAAGGTATATTAAAGAGTTACCCTCAATGGTGGTTATTGTTAATATCACATGTTGAATTTACTATAACCATTTGATCCTCTCACCTGAGCTGTCAGCTTTGACGTAGGCCTCTGCAGACTGTTTCAGGGACTGGATGAATGTCTCGTAATTTTCAAAGAAATGTTGCTTCTCCACAAATGACTGATCAAGACAGAGACGAGAGAGATGTTATGACAATAAAATCATAATGGAGATAGAGCAATAAAACTAATTGTCAGATATAAAGTAGGAGTTTACTTTCGAACCTTATGACTTAACCTAAAATTAAACTTTCCAAACATACAATAACTTGTTAGTAACTCTGAGGAGATGATTAAGATTTCAGCAGATCTGGATGTAGTGAGTGAATCAAAGTCTGAGCTTACGACATAGTTGTCGAGCATCAGTTCCACAGACTCATGTCGGCCATATTTGATGATCCAGGATTTGAGCTTGGTCTCGGCCAGAGAGAGGAAGGCCTGCATGTTGTGTTTGTTCTCCAGGAATTCCATCTTAGCCAAGTGGACGCTAGAGGATGTGGAGACAAAGTTTATCCTGAAAAAGACAAAGTTTACAAAAGAATCAGACCTTCAGCTTATTCTGAAAAAAAAAAAGTGAAATATAATATTCTGGGCTATAATTTCCAGACTTCCAAGAGAGACTGGTGATTGTCTTTCCCACCTCTCTGCCATGTCCTGGAGTTGGTCCGGGGGAACAGGGACTCCATCAACACTTCTGTCCTTGTGGATCCTCTGGAAGACCTGCTGGTGACTCTTCAGACTCTTCAACACATCCTGCACAGCGTAAAGACAGAAAACATGAGAACACAGAACAACACACACTCAGAACAAACGTATTTTCTGTATTTCATCACTCCATGCTAACCTTGTGCTGCTCCAGAGCCCTGTGGACGGTCTTAGCCGTCACGTCGTGCGCTTGCTGGACGACGATCTCTTGTCGCAGGGCTCCTTCAGCCTCGTGCAGCCAGGCCCCCACCGTGTCCAGAGGAGCGGGGAGAGACCTGTCCAGCTGCAGATGCCAGTCCAGGAGCTGAAATGTAGGAAACCATTGAGAAGACGAACAGCAGAGTGCAAGCACATTCAATGCAGATGTAAACTGGTGATCACAAACTGCAAAAGCACATCCGATGCATTGCTTTTGTGTCATAGTTGGTTTAAATTGATTAATAGTGAATAGAGGACATAGTCAATGTCCACAGTTGCTTATCTCACCCTGTTGGAGACCCTTTCCCAGGCTTGTTTGACCAGAGCCTGATCCACAGTCAGCATCCCGTCTCTCTGAGTGGACTGTAAAGCTCCCTCCACCGGCTTCCTCCTCATCTCCAACTGGACACGTAGACTCTTGAACAGCTGGAAACAAACATGACATGAACTCGGTTCAGATTCACACAGATGAATGTTGTCCCTCTTTCAGACTCTTCTGAATTACGTGCAAAGAAAATGGGGATTCAACAATGGGGAATGTTGAATATGGAATGTGTCCCCAGGCTTGCTGGAATAAGCCAGATTGACTGACAATATGACGGCTGCCGTCTGATTCTCACAGTGTAGTGCCACCGATTGAGCTAATAATAAGAGCGTCTGTGCCCGTGTGTTTAAACAGCATGCGCACACACACACACACACACACACACACCCAGACACTAACCTGGTACTGTTGAGCGAGATTGCCCTCGGTCTCCTGAGTCTGTGTTGCGTCTCTCTCCAGCTGGTCGAGCCACATTTTGAGCTCCCTCAGGCTCTTCCGCTGCTCTCGCTAGGAGGTGGGCACAATGGAGGAGCGGCGAGGTGAACGACATGGGGAAAGATGGAAATGTTAAAGTGTGAAGGGGGATAGAAAAACAAATAATATGAGAAGATGAAGGGAGAAAGTAATTAACCAAAGTGATGTTTGAGGGATTGATGAAAGGACAGAAGGAGGAAGAGGGTGAACGAAGGGGCATAGCATGTACTATTTAACACATTCTCCTAATCCTCTGTGTCTCCCTGTGGGACGAAATGTCAAAAAACCCAAAGCTGCCAAAAAACCTCGGCTTACACTGGGTACTTTGTCTAAGACCCCCCACTAACATTTCATTGGATTTTAAGTAACCATGACGATAATGCTGTGCCACTCAAAAGCTTGTGCGATAGTTTATTCAGTTTCAGCCTCTGTCTGTTCAGTTTTGTCACTTCCAATTGGCTCCTGTAAAAAGCCCATACTTTATTCGTTATGACAGCTCATTATTTAAAAGGGATTAAGATGATTTTGACAGAAAGAAGTTTATTATTTGTCATATTGTACTCAACACTACGACAGAGTATTAGGGCCACTTAAAGGGAAAGAAATTCTGGTATTTCAGGAATAAAGTCATAATTTTATGAGAATAAAGTTAGTTATTTTAGGCCACAGGTCATTTCAAAGGAATGTGGAGCATCTTGTTAAGTTATATTTTAGTATATTTTTCACAAATGTTTTAAGTGTCTGTACTTTAAAATGTTTCTGTAGTTTTCTTGTCTATTCAGAAGAGAGAACCACGCAGACTTGGAGGAAGTTGCTTCTTTTGTGGAGGACGTTTATTGTTGGTCTCCCTGATATTCTAGGAGATTTTGCAGTTGCTCAAGAAACAATGAGATTGGTTCAAGATTTTGGATCCAGAAGGAAAGGCACCCTAGCAAGGATCGGTTCTCCTTGCTAATTATCCCTAAATAATGTATTTTCTTTATTCTCGTAATATTATGGCTTTTATTTTCAGGAAATTACTACTTTTCTCTCATGTAGTTACGGACTTTTCTCTTATTAAATTACAACTTTGCTTTGGTAATAACATTATCATTTTCTCAATTACGACTTGATTCTAGTCATATTACGTTATGACTTTATTCTCATAATATCACAACATCATTCTTGTGATATTAAGAATTTTTTCATCAATATGTCCCTAATAATCTATTGTACATCAAAACTTCTACTAATAATTTTATAACCAGAGATTCAGTTGCCTTTTATTTTCAAAATGAAAACAAATATTTTTATGTGATAACACAACAGCCAACTGATCTTCTTTCAGTGAAAGAAAATATTCACGACAAACATTAACACGTAAACAAGAAGCGGCAACATAGAACAAAGCGGGTGTGAAACAAAACAACCACAGGAAGCCTAATGAGCGCTGTAAGACACGGTGTGACACAGGCTGCGATGTGGTTAGCGCGGCTATACATCGCAGCTCCTGACACTGTTAACCTTAAAAACAGGCAAACTCTATTTGCAAGCTTTCCATCAAATACGCTGTATCAACGCACACTGCTGCTGCCCTAGGCTTTCATTGTCATGCTAATGGAACCAGGAGCCATAGCAGTATAGTAGGAAACATTAATAAATGGTAATATCACATCATATTATACTGGACTTCCTTTTGTTATCGTGGCACCGGAACCCTGCGGCAGGAATATCACATCAGGTAAGATAGAGGGCCAACATTAGCATACCGGCTCTATTTTGACATGGAGACAACAATGTTTAATCTCACCCATGCACTGTACAGCACACAGCTGTACTGTAATTCAATAGAGGAGCCGCAAAAATAAGCGCTAATCAAATTTTTATGGAAACCATGAATGTGCATGGGTGCTAAGTGAATTGGGCTTTGGGAAAGAAATTGATGGAAAACCTGCCCCTGGGACCTTAAGTTACTATATAACCTACCTCTAACATTTCCTCTATATCGCGGGGAGCAAGACCACGCTGCGGGGCAGAGGCCAGCAAAACAACGACAGGAAAGCAGTCACCACACAGAAACAGCAGGAGGAGAAAGTCAAGGAGACACAGCGAGAGTGAGAGAGAGATACACAACAAGGAGAGACAAAACAAGCAACACACAGCCAGACCTGATTCACGTGACAAGTGAAATTACTTCTTTGAGTAGCAGAGAGGTGGCCGCTACAGCATCAGGACATTTTTGAGTCCATTAAGTTCTAATTACGCAAAATTCACATCCGTGCAAATGCAATAGGTTTTACTTTAATGGAACATGAGGGAAGCCTCTTCATCTTGCACTCACATAGGCTGAAGCAAGCAACAAACAATATTTGCAAGTGCCCAGCTGTGCACATTTCACTGAAACACTAATAAGCAAAGAGAAAATGTCATCTATATACGTGTCACGGCTGTGGTCTGGAACACTTGACTGACATTTAAAGAGAAAGACAAAACATTTAGGATGCCGACAGAGAGAAGACAGTGACTGACATCAATCTGACAGTTACCTCTTCATCGGGCAGGCTGTGTGCGTCGCTCTGCTTCTGGTCAGGGTGATGCTTCAGGAACTGGGCCACGTAGGTCATAATGGATTTCTCATCCGGCTTGTCCACATCGACATCTGATGAGGGAATGAAATAATTGCCATCAAAAGTCAAATCAAGATGAGGCAGGCTGATTCAAGATTCTGATGTAGAAGCTATACAAATGATAAAATAGGGTGAAAACATAACAAATATGTACTTTATATACAAGGGATAGAAATAGAGAGAGTATAGTCAGTATTGAAATAAATTGACGAATCCAAATAAAGTGACAAATTGAAATAGAACAAGTTGTTGCTCAGACAAAATACAGAGGAAGGCTGATAAGTCCTCTGATCGTTCTCAAACTTCCCTCGTGAAGGAACATAATGGACGTTTGACTGACATATTTTATCGAGGAACAGCCGAGCGGCACCCTGAATGAAAACAAACCCTCAGCTCTTCCGATCAGTGTCCAGGTTTGGTTTGGAGGTTCCGCCACGCTGACTCTCATCTTCTAATGGAGCCTAATTACACTGATGTCAAGCTTGATTCGTCAGAGTTCATTCTGAGGGGCAGGCGTGAAGGAGCACAGATGGTACTTGGCACTGACACTGGGGTGCACATATGATGCTCTGATAGCTATCCACTATTGCATTACTGTATTCCAGAGAAAACCCCAGCTCTCTATGATGAGAAGCTCCTGATGTGTGGGGTGGGTTATGTCTTATTCTTTGAGTAAAACATGGGCCACATTGTTTTTCTATTAAATATCGTATGTAGGTTGAATAATTTCACAAAGGTCACATTGTTGCTTTATATCAAAGATGAGAGGAAAAAGGTGGAAGGTATTGCAGCGGGCAAAAGACAAATTAACTTGATCCCGTGATGCTGCAAGTATGTGGTTGGCTGTGACCCAAGACCTGTTCGAATCAGTTTCCATCAACCTAATGAAGAGGTCTGTAGGAAATGTTGTTTACCTTCTGGGTCCAGAAGCTGTGGAATGCCCAGCTCCGTCTCGGCCAATAAAAAGGCTTCCTGCAGATTCTCACAGTTGGGCCTCCTCAACACATGCTCCATGTCGACGAGGTCGGGCCGGAGGGAGTGGATGACTGCGAAGAACGCCAAACCTGTGCGCCAGCTGGGGCCAAAGTCCTTCACCTCCAGGCCCAAGCGTCTAGCAGAGACAAGAAGATCACAAGGTCACAGCGTGCAAAGAAAACACACAGTACCTACAGTACATAGACTACAGAGTATTCGATTGCTGTTAAAAGGTATAGTCCACATACTTGGTGGCTGTCTGCTGAACCCATCTCAGCAAGGCCTTCCTGGCTCCACCCTGAGGTGGGAGGGGCCTCCTTTTGACAGGCGGGCTGGATGTGTCGGTGCTGCTGGTGGAGCTGTCCAGTGAGGAGGTGCTGCTGGCCTGGAGAGCTGGGAGGCTACTAGTTAACTCCTCTATCTGTAGGGACCAGGATAATGGGAACAGTCAAGCCACCACATCTACTTATTAACCAACATATTTACACCTTTGTTTAATGATAATACTCATTGATACATGATGCCTACAAATGTAAATCACTCAACCTGTCATCAAATGGTTTTCATCTGCTTTATTACTGGACTTTATGACCCTGCCTAGAAAGCCTACTCCCCATTACTTTACTCATCGTGTTGTAGTCTTAAGAATAAAACCATTTGCTCTTCACTGGCCGGCTCAGTGTGCTGATGTTTTTGTTCACTGGGAAATGTGGCTTACCCATAAATATTGTATTCTGTACCTGTACCTACATAGAAGTCCGATTAAATTGTAAAATAATGAAATATTTATCAACACCGACCCAACATAATATCAGCCATGTGTGCAAAAATAATCAAAATATGTGCATCTCTTGGGACAACAGTCACAGAATGTTTTATTACACTTCAGCGTTGCCAGCTGGGCAGTTTTTCCAAGATGTGTTCCTGTGCACGGTTGATCTATTTACAAGTTTTTCTGTTCACAACTAAGAAAAACCAATGACATGAATGTGAAACATCAATGATTAAGTACATTTTACAGCTTAGGACATTTCCTTTATTTACAATCTTTCAATTTGCGGGAATAGCAAACATTTGCATGTAGGGATGTTGCTATAAGATGTGCCTGAGGAAGCAACTACCCATGTGCAGTGGTGATGTTTTGGATGATGATTTCTTAGCTGTTTGGGAGCTGCAAAAACACGTGTTTCGAGCCTCCTGCTTTTCTAATAACTATTTCCATTTTACGACATTTAACTGATCTAGTCTTGGGCATATTTTTTATAGGATTTAATTTGATATTGTTCCGTTTAGAGGTAGGACCATGCTGACTCTTTGTGTAGTAAATTTGAAGTCCTTTTGATATCATGTTCACGACATAAAACTTAGTCAGCACCAACTTTCTTCTGATAGAATCTTTAAAACAATAATATTATGAATTATGCTCATTGCATTTGACAAATGGTCCTTGTGTAAATTAACTGATGATTATCTTACCTGGAAATAGAGGATGATGGTCCACACCAACCCCAGTACGATCGATGGTCGTCCGTCAACAATGTCTGTGGAGTTGATGTTGACCAGCTTGATCTGCGTCACAATACAATATCCACTATTTCACTATCTCATAACAGGAAGAAATAATTCCAGATTCCAGTCTATCCACTTAATCCTCACTATAATCTCATACATGTGGATTAAAAGACACAATTTCCTCGCACATATGTTTACACTAAATGAACAATATGTGTATAATCCTCGGCACTACTGGATGAAGATATTCCTGACCCTATCTATCCTAGGTTCTTTAGTGTAGGTGCAGTAACATGATGAACACTGACCGGAGATCCTCTGTAGGCCGACTGGAGGGCAGATAAGAAAAGGAGAAGAGAAAGTGAGACAGAGAGGACGGGAGCGAGGGAGTGTGTGTGTGTGTGTGTGTTTAGAAGTACTCTAGATGTGTGTGATTGAAGTGGTATGCCTCATTGACTGTGAGATGCCAGATAGCGTAGCACCTCTGAGGTGAGATAACTTGTTTGAGTGGTTGGCTGAGAGGCGAGATCTATCGCCACAGCGCAGGCAACAGGGATTATATCCAACAGAGATGGACAGACAGGGAAGCTGATAG
Source organism: Hippoglossus stenolepis (assembly GCF_022539355.2). Lineage (NCBI taxonomy): Eukaryota > Metazoa > Chordata > Actinopteri > Pleuronectiformes > Pleuronectidae > Hippoglossus > Hippoglossus stenolepis. Next base: position 13,785,610 of record NC_061502.1, read on the forward strand.
AGAGCGAGGGAGGGAGGGGGAGATGAGCAAGAAAAAAAAGGTCTGTACCTTGTGATATGATGAAGTATTCTATATTATCACACAGAGGGTGATATTACTGAGCAGTGCCGCACAACAGGTCACCACATGGTCATTGGTAAACAAGCATGGAGGGAGAGATTGGGGGCAGGCGAGGGCAGCATGGGATAGTGGCTGATTAGAATCCTCGCAATGTAAGGTTTCATATTAGAAAACACAGCATGCTACCCTGGCAATTCAACGCAATTTAAGGCTGGAATGGTTAGTAGAAATAATTTGAGTTATGATCACCATGCAAAAAGAAGACCATGCAGTTGTAGTTGTGTTGGTAGAAACAATGTGTTTGAATAGATAAACACAAAGCTATTCTGATGAGCTCAAGGTATTAAAAATGTAAGAAAACACTGAGAAAACTTTGATTTGACAACATATGTGTGTCAAATAGAAAACGCTGCGAATATTCACAAATCAAACACTGGCAACACAACAGAAGTGTTTCCAGGGGACACTTCAAAGTGATGAACACGTCTGGGACACGCCCGCTGTGGCCATGGTTTGTGACTTGATTTTATCATTGTGATAGCATGAGTCAGACATTTTTTTGCAGATGTCAGCTGTTAACCTACCATTATCCTCGTGCTTATTATTAGCCTGCCAATTCAAGTAATGTGACGAGTAATTGAGAAACAGGCGGACGTCATGTTTACGTAACACGCCAACTTCAAGTTGATATTTTTGTTCGCAGCCTTTGGTGGCTTTATAGTTGAGGGATTCCGTACATACATTACAGGCTTTCAACAGTTCACAAATATGAATTATGAAATGGTAAACATGATTATGCCGACACTCACTAAACGCTTTCTATGAAATAGATACAAGAGATAAACATGTATCAGGTAAAATGAGATTAGGCCTCGGAGGCAGAATGTAAATATGGTTTAGACATGCATCTGATTTGCACACAGCACATGTTTACATTTAATTTTCTACACATTCATATTTACACAGGGATACACACACACATAGACATATGCAGAGTGCCCACTGACGTCTCATCTCCAGACTACAGATTACTGGTGTAGGATTTACGGTTTTAACCCTGTCAGGCTCGAAGAAGACAAATCAATGTCCCTGCAGACACCAGCTCATACTTATGGCTTTATTTATGTATATCCAGGGACGAGTCGGGTTGGGAAGCAATTCTGCCACAGAAACTGATAAAGGAAGCTGTTGATTATTGTTGGTATTTATCTAAGGATAAGACACCGGAAAAACAAGAATGTACAAGAAGTGTGGTGTCAAACAATGTCCAGGAAGTATAGTGGATATCTTGATATCGAAATCATCAAAAATAGAACAAACACTATCACAATAAGAGAGGGAGCGGCGTGGAGGAAGGGGAAACAGGTTACACAAGGTCAGGATTTCATGTTTGCACCCACAAGGCAGCAGCTGAGCAGGGAGAGGAGCAGCCGGGGTAAAAAAGAAAAAACATGAAAAGGAGGCGCTGATATCTCACCTTCCTACCCTCAAGGAAGTTGAGAGCTGTGCCGATGTTGGCGACCCAGTGGATCCTCTTTATTTTCTTACCCTGCTCACATGGCTGGAAGGGAAATGGAGAACAATGAAGGTGGAGAGAAAGAAACAGAGACACAGAGAGGGGGAAGAAACAGTGGTATTGAAAAGAGATTATTTTATTTGTATTAAATCTCACACATGTATGGAAATCAAGGGCCTAACAAGTACAGTAAAGACAATACCAGCACATATACATAAAGCAAAAGGGAGGAGAGAAAATATAGATTCAGGAATAAAATGAGGAAGGTCCTATAAGACCTGTGTTTGACTATAAACAGCAGGATCAATAGGACGCAGAGTGTTTAGACCTGAGGCAATATTGGACAAGTAAAATCCTCAAGCTGTGTGTGCCTTTGTCTGTTCCGTGTGTGGATTTGTGAACTCTGAACTGTCCTTGTTAATCTGGGCTTTCCAATCCAATTCAAACATCCTAATAAAGACCGATCGATAAGCATTTCCATGTAACTGCGGCTCGTTTCACATGCCTGCAATTAGCTCTGTAGCTCTTTTAAGACTCGTCAAGAATGCTTATGGTGGCAGCACTGACAGAAACAATGAAAAAAAATGAGTTTCAGCTCGATGTGATTAAGTCAAAAAAATTTAATTCGGAGAGATCAGAGGACGTGAGGAGTTTGGAATCTGTGGCCAGATCACATGCTGGAGAAATGACTACCAGCATGAGACTCACCAGCTTCTTCCCGGAGAGGACTTCCAGCAGAGCCAGCAGCTTCACGCCATCCTTGATGTCCTCGAACAGGTCTGTCACCACCAGAGGAGGGACACGCTGTGTGGGAAAACAAACACACCTATAGGCTTTATTTGTAATTATGTTTTACCCTGGAGAAAATGTAAATAAAAGCAAAAATGTAAAGTATGTGCAGAGCAGTACAGAATGGAGCAGGGGTAAAAATGCAAGTATGGTTTTTGACATTTAAAGTTCGAGAGCCTCTGATACAATTCAAAAACCCTGCAACTGCTCTAGACAGGAATCTATAGATAATCCTATACCTGGTGGTTGACTTTGATCAGAGTAGTTACATAAATTCACTGTTTACATAAACGTTGCACGCTATAAACTCCTGGAATGCAAAGCCCTGGGACTTAAGTCTTAATAGCTCTTGCAATGTACATGAAACTATGGCGCAAGAGCATTTTTTCCTGCACATTATCCCCTTCTGAGTAGCGCAGTGCGTAAATAAACCAGTACAATCAATACACTACACTCCCAGACGTTAATTTCAACTTGTGAAACATAGATAAAGGAAATCCTGCACATGAAAAACGTACTTGAAGCCTCAAAAGAGTTTGGCGGTGCCGTGTCTCACTGACAGAGTTAGCCATAAGCAGAGGCTCAGCAGGCTCTGAATGGGGGGGGGGCTTCAAATCCTAAAATATGCTGATGATTTCAAACTGTATCCTTCTCACTGACTTCATCCCTGACCTGACACAGACTTCCAGACTCGGGGAAATCCACATATCTCTGTTTCTCTTGCCGACGCCACATCAAGGATTTCTCTTAAAGCGCAGTCACATGCTGAGGCTGAGGAGAGGTTTAGAGGGGGGTGCATTCAGATGAGCGGGCCATTCACAGGGAGATTAGCGGCGAAAGGAGTGAGGGAGAAAGCGAGGAGAGAGGCAGAGGCTGGGGTGTGTGTGCACGAGGGTGTCCGTGTTAGCACGTGTGTGTGTGTGGGGAGAGAGGCAGAAACGTACAACCCCCAACATACGAGAGAGGGGCACAATCGAGCAGAAAGAGTGGCAGCGAGACAGATGATAGAAGGCAGAGAGAGAAGGGGACACCAACCTCACATCTTTCAAAATTAATTAGCAAATACAGCAGCTCTTCTCACTAATTCCTCTTCTAATGTCATTTCATGGCTCTGGATATTAGAATATTCAGAAAGCACTCGTGGCCCATATCATAAAGTGACAGAGGAAACACTTACAAAGACGCCTTCAAAGGGATGAATTATACCACGAGCTAATTGAAGTTAAATTCACCTATTTGTTCATTATAATCCCAGAGCTAATGAGGAAATTTCTGACTAATTACAAAAATAAGAAAGTAATATCCATTTCCTCTGCTCAGCCACATGAGCTAAAAAAAATAAATCAAGGGCTTAATGAGCTAATTGCTTATGACTGCCGGGGTAATAATTGATTGTGAGCAAAGGAGTTTGGGGATATTGGTTTGTCTCTGCTCTCGTGTTAGTCTCTGGCGCACTTGACTCAGTGGATTCCTAAAGATCAACAGCATGGAAGACAAGAGGGAGGGGCAGAAACAACGAGAGGATTGAAGGGCTTCATTTTGAATGAGACAATAGATCCAGTTTAAAGTAACAATTGATATTAGAAGCCTATTATCCAAATCTCGTGAAGGTACAGTAAATAATTGCGAATGGGCGTTACCAGCGACTGAATATAGTCTTTAAACTACTTTTTGGATGCATGGTATAAAAAGTGAACTTCCTCCACACAACCTCAGGATGACAACATGAAAAATATGTAAAACACTGTGACAAAAATTAACCATACTTATTATCTGAAAGTAAGATGCATATTCCTCGCTATATTATAATTATTGTGTTGATTGTGTGAAGTCACCATCATTTTTTGTGCTAGGGAATAAAAATAAATGTGTGTATACCCACTAATTTTGGTGAAAAGAGGGATAAGAGTCTGCTGATGTTCAGCAGACATTTCTGACATTTCTGAGGCCAATGAGAACGTCATTATATTTACATGTACTTGGTTGTTAAGGAATCAACAAACCGAGATTTTTCTGATGGTGATACTAAGTCAGGCAATCACCACAGTTATTACAACACATGTGAGCAGCTGCGATTAAGTCGTTGAGGTTGGTGGTTCGATTCCCAGCTCCTTAATTCTGCATGAAGACGTGTACATTGGCAAGATACTGAAGCCAAGAAAATGTGTGTGGGAATGGATGAACGTGACTCTCAGTGTAAAGAGCTTTGTGTGGTCATTAAGACGAGAAAAGCACTAAAGAAATGCAGTAAATTCTATGATTGTTTATGGCAAATTTCATGGTTTATCCAGAAGTTCAAATATTTCAGTCTGGACCAAATCAGTGGACTAACTAATAAACCAACATTACCATCCAAAGTAACAGGGAGAGGAACAAAAAGATGGCACACGAACTTTAAAAAAATTGAAGAAAAACATCTTAACAGCTCAGTGGGTGAAGGTGAATACCATCATCAGTTGGATTTATTGGGCATGGAGTATGCCATTCTGTCCTCCTCCCCCCCACCACCACAAAAAGAGGGAGTAGTAGGGGGAGCAGGGAGAGTAAACACTGAAAGTGGAGCAGGGAGCTTCACTTTACTGCCGCAGTAATCTCTAAGAACACTTGGTTCACTGATTGCTGCACCAAAGCTGTTTGCCTGGAAAACGCCTCAGAGACGATGAGACCTCCGCCGTTCACACCGGCCACTTCCTAATTAAGCTTTAACCTTCTCAGAAAGGATTTGTCAAAATGGAAACTTGGGGTCCGCTCACTAAGCCCCTCCTCCTCCCATCCACCCTCTCACATGTCACTCTTGTGCACGGCCGAGTTCAACTTGAAAGCTTGTTATTTACTTGAAAAGCCAAAATTTAAAATTAAAAACTTGGAGGCAAGCAATACTGTTTAAAGACGAAAATGCGTTTTTATCAGCCGGATGTCTCAAAAACATCTGGCCGAAGGACTGCAGTTGAAAATTGGTCAGCTGACTGACACTGGCACATTCAGCAGAAATGTGATGATTGTGTGTTGTCCTTGGAAATGAGTAAATGAAATGAAAATTCCACATGACCCTCTATTAAACAAAAGAAAGAACCAGCAAAAAAGTAAAACCCTAAAGCTCTCTTACGGCTTTTTATCTTTGGTCTATAACTGGTGACTTAATCTGGTGAACTTCTCAGAGTAATTAGAGCTATTAATCTTCTGTATAAATTACCGGCTCCGATACATCCTCTCTCATAGAAACTCTTCTTCAGAGCCCGTAAGACTTCTTTTGTTGTACCTGTGGAGTGGAAAAGTGAGGGGGAGGGGATCGACGGAGAATGGAAATCCTTTCGCCGCGTCTCAACTCACCTAACGATTTATCACATACCTTTAGGCGCTGTATTAAAGACCTGTGATAACTGGAGTGGCCTAATCATCTGCATAGCCAAGGGCATGATCTATCCCTCGGAGAGCAAACCAAACCAACTGTTAAAGCTTCTCCCCTCGCTCCATCCCTCCCGTCTCGCTCTCTCACACAGCTTCGTCTAATAAGTAAATGGCTCTTTGTACAGTGTCTATAAATTTCAGACAAGACACTGTTTTATCTGCACTAGCCTACAGAACGACATCGTCAAGAAAACCCATCTCCTTATTACCACGGATCCTCCGCACCGGCTGAATTGACTTTTGACCCTCTGCTCATCAAAAAGCTCTCCGCCGCGGCGACCCAGACATTTTTGAAGACAAATACGGGCCAATCAGTGTCACTATGGTAACGTCAGGCATCAGGTGAAAGAGTGAGTTGTGTCGTGATGGGCGAGGAGGAGGAGAGCAAACTAATTTGATCAACTAGGTAGAGAGAGAAGCACGGGGCACAAACATGGTTATCTTTTTCTGATGGAACTGCGATGGTATCGCTAATCTATTGATTAGGTGAATTGGTTCGTTTCAAGGAATTTAAATGGAATTGTAATTACATTTACAGGATCTTGGTCAAGGTGTGTTATTTGTGTTTGTGAGACATAAATAGAGCTTTGGTGTCAGGACTGTGGTGATGGTGTTTGTTTTTCTTTGTTTGCTGAGAGTTGGATAAGCATATTGTTTCCCCCTTCTCCACTATAGTTGGCTTAGCTTAGCATAAAACATAAGGAAAATGGGAAAGGTTAGCATGGTTCTACCCAGATGTAAGAAAATCAAGCAGCACTGAAGCCTATTATGTAAATTTGCAAATAAGTAAATATTCCCCAAAAGGTTACACTAGGTTTTTTTCGGATCCCTCTGACTCGTCATCGTCTCCCCCACTTCACTCAAACCCCGACATACTCACGAACCATGAAATAGCAAAACCACCCACACTGCTCTACTCTATTGTGTCAAAATGATTTGATAAATAAACTATGTGCTTATCTTCACGCTTTATTAAAAATTCAAGGCATTCAAATATCGGGCCGCGTGTGATTTTCTGCCGGCACGGCCACGAGACATGATATTTAACGTCACGTCAAGGTTTATTCCCCTCAGAGTGCTTTTCAAATGAATTTCCCCCTCCATGTCACCGCGGATCAAAGCCTCCACAGCTGTCGTTATCACGTCGGGAACCTTGAGAGGGCCGTCACAAATTGAACTCAGGCTTAATTGTGTTGCACCGTGCCGTATTTGCCTTGTCTACCCTCTCCTGACACACTATTCAGGCAGTAATTGGTTAACGTGAGCAGCCTAATGCAGGATAATACAATAATTACACACATACGTTGGCCCCTCGGCAGCAGCTGCATCGAGTGGGATTGTTTAGTGTAAGTTACAGATACTCTCTTGTCCAGGCCCTTTAAGGAGGGAAATGAATGACAGTCTTTAACAAAAAAATTGTTATCCTGTGAAATCTAAATTGGCTCATATTGCAATAGAGGGCTTATAGATTACAAAGTCTTAAATTAGTGACAGCAGCTCGCAGGAAAAAAAGATTTACAGTGTATTAAATGCTGCAATGTGAAAGTGATAATTAGAGTGAGAGTAAATCCTTGCTACAAGCTGTTTGAGATTGGAGGAATAAAAAGGAATATGAAAGGCATGTGAGTGAGAATGACTGTGTGTGTGTGTGTGTGTGTGTGTGTGTGTGTGTGTGTGTGTGTGTGTGTGTGTGTGTGTGTGTGTGTGTGTGTGTGTGTGTGTGTGTGTGTGTGTGTGTGGTCTTAGCTGGCAGAGTCAGTCCCATGACCAGCTCCACAGTGTGTTTTGGAAATGGAGCAAATGTCACAGCGAGCACTGTGGAAGCAGCAGCGTGATTCAAAAGTGGAAAAGCATCGAGATGTGGGAAGTTTTCAATCCACGCACACCGGCACTACTGTTTGTATAGAGGGGCAACACAATGGCTGGCAGTGGTGATGGGAATCAACAAAACTCTCTTACCTTCGCCAAGTGGGAATTGATCCATTTCGTGAACGTCCTCTTCTGCACTGCCTCCTGCTCATCTGTAAATCAGAGCCCAGAGCATCACTATCAGTCACATGCAACGATACACAAAGCGGGGGATTAAAAACACAATCTTCCCCATTGTGTATTGTTTTTGAGAGTCGACTGGCTTTGCAGGAAATGGGTGGCGACTCTAATTAACTTTGATATTGTTAACTTTCTGCTTTGTGTGTCTGAACGCAGTCACACCAAATCACACCTTACACTGAAGAAGATGTTTGACATTTAAAGATGGCATTTTCACCAGCTGCACTCTGAATGTGGACAGAAAACCCTGCTCTGAGAATTGCCCTTTAGATGAGAGAAGGGCAGTGGTTCTTCTTCTACCTCGACATGTCCCTCTGCCATGATCTCTGTGAGGCTGTTGTTCATTTCTGACTGCGGCTCAAGCAGCATTCAATCTGCTGCTACAATACTGTTGCTAAGTAAAAGCCAACCTAACTCTGAATGTACTTTTAGAGTTGCATATAAGGAAGGACACTGTTTGTGGAGGCTACATTTGCTGCATGAAGCCCTTTTAACCAACACACAATCAATAGAATAGATGTCTGCTGACCATGCAGCTGGAAAAAAAGCCACTTCACTTAAATGAGAACAAGACAATAATCAAGCCTTGTCAATACATGCATATAAACAAAACGTTATAGTGATGGTACTGCAACTGGATGCTCTGCAGGCGTTTTAGAACCAACTAGGGCTGTGATTACTCTGAGACCACAACCGCGATACAAACCTTCACAATCAAAATATCACAATACAGGCAGATTGAACCAGTCTATTGAGCTCTCGTTACTTTATTTAAGTATCAAAATTCTATTTGTGTTTGACAATTAGCTGTAAAACATGTAATTCCACTACATCCATCCATCCATTATCGATGCTTTTCCTTTGAGTGCCTGGGATTGGTTGCAGATTGATCATTATCATATTCAAAGTTATAGCAAATATTATCGAAAATATTTAATTTAATTTATTTAATTGTCTTCCAACTGTACTTGGAGAATTATTATATAATTTCAAACACCTGATGTCCCTGTTGCAATTCATCCTTCCTGATGTCTTTCATTGTGTCCATGCAATAGCAACGTGGGACTTCTGTCACAGGTTAATAATTAATTTGCCACTGTCACTCATGTCCCATTATAACGTGCACAACACAGATGTGTCCTCTACCTGCGACTCTGCAGTGACAGAGCTTTTTTTTCCTGCACCATCTGCACCACAGAGCAATATCCTTGAGATAAGCATGTTATCAGCGAGAGAGGACGTCTGACACAGAGCTTTCGTCTACTTAATGAAATATGCTGAAGGTTTGATTACACTCAAGTTGGTTAGTGTGTCACTAGGTAGTGTGGGCACACAACAGTCAGGGCTGTGTGTGTGTGTGTGTGTGTGTGTGTGGGATGATGGGTCTTTCATACATAATGCAGATACATTCATGCATAGTCATACGTGCCACTGAGCAGGTCCCCCTTCTATGAATTAATCTTATGATTGGGTCCGGGAGTAATCAAATATTGATGGGCGGTAATATTGGGTGAGAATGAGAAAGTCTTCGCCTCCTGAATCCAGCAGCAGGGACGTGTGACGGAGAACATGTCTGCATGTACGTGATGCCAGCCTCCCAGCTCTCAGGGACGAGGTGACTTTGAACTCTGCGCACACACAGCCGCACTTCAGCACACACGCACACACACACACACACACACACACACACACACAGACGGCTCACATTCTTTCAATATCACAAAGGGAAACAGCCGTCCTCAGCAGCCAGGCATCGCAGGAGCATTTCACCACACTTGATTACCTCCTTGGCGAGTGTTGGTCTTTTCAATCATTAGTTTCATCTGCAGCCCCTGAATTCTCACCTTGCCCCCCCCCCAGCAGTAGAGGGGACAGAGTGAAATGTCATTGAAATCTAGTTTGTCAACTCAGATGCTGGCTCAAACAGAAAAGGAAGGAATTAAACGCACCAACTCTGCAAAAGAACCATTCTGTTTGCTTATAGTTTTTTTATTCATAGTGAAATATTGTGGTAGTTTATCCTCTGGTCTGATCTAATCTCATCTATCAGACGGTGAGAGACCCTGAGGGGCAGGCAGACAAGAAGCTGGATGCGTTGTATGGAAATACAGATGTGCAGGCAGGCACACAACCACAGGGTCAGACAGAGAGATAAGAAATCAAACATTTTGACAGTCTGCCTGCTGGGCCGTGACACATGCAGTGAGCTGCTACTTCTTCTCCGGATATGCTTTCTTCACCTGCTGTACACACACACACACACACACACACACGCATGCACGCACGCATGCACGCACACACACACACACACACACACACACACACACACACACACACACACACACACACACACACACACACACACACACACACACACACACACACACACAGATAGACGCATACTCTGCCAAGGTGGAAACGCCCCCTTCAAATATTGGCCCATTTCGCTTAAAACACAACACGCCCACAGCCCCAAACCATCTGCCCCGCAGGGAACACTTGAGGGAAACTGCACTGCAAAAGGCACACTCCCATACAGTAGGCACGTACGGTCCATGCTGCAGTGCCACTCTAAATCAGACACGCACACACGTACCCTCAGCATATGCAAAATCACACACACATTGCACTTTCCTTCTTTTTCCTCACACTCGCCGCCTCTCAGAGCAAAACACACTGTGCCACTCACCGCGGAGGTAGTGGTAGAACCCTGTCACCAGGTTGAGGGATGTGTTCTTTTTCGGGGAAGCTTCGCCCCCTGCTCGTCGTGCCATCTTCTGCCCCAGACTACGCCTCGGTTCCCGCCAGTTATCATGGGGACGTTGAGAAGACATCCACGACAACTTCCAGGAGAGGCTACACTTGCCCTTGCTCCTGTCCTTGCTGCCTCTCCCCCCTTTTTTGGAGGGGGCTGTCTTTAAAGGTCTCCCTGGAGCCCTTGGACCTCCCGAGATGACAGCGGTGGAACTGTTGCTCTGAGGCAAAGCAGGGAGGAAGGTTTCACCCTCTTGTGCTCCTCTCGTCTTTTACGTCTTCGCTGTCCTCTGTCCTGTCCTGCAGTAACAGGCTGCAGACTCAGTCACACTCAGTGTTTTTTTCCTGCCTGTTAAGCAGCTTGGGAGTGTGATGCGAGTGTACGCATGATGCAAAGCCTGTTTGTGTGTGAGTGTGTGTGAGTGTGTGTGTGTGTGTGAGAGCAGTGCAGTGCCGGCTTGTCTCAGCATCAATCTTTCTTGCTTCGTCCCTTTCGCCCTCTCTCCTCTCACACACTCTCTACCTCGGTCTTTCCCTCCCACGTTCTCTCTCTCTCTCTCTCTCTCTCTCTATCTCTCGCTCTCGCTCTCGCTCTCTTAATTTCTCACTGTAGGCTGCGGGAACAATCCTTCCCTCCACTGGTCAGCCAATCAGAGTGCGTGGGAATGAGTGATGTCACAGCAGCCTCGTCCTGGCGGGGAGAGGGAGAACTGAGTGGTGGTGGGTGGGTTTAAGGGGACCGTTTAGCAGGTTAGGAGGGGAGGATGTGGAAGCTGTACTCTGACAGCATCACACGCACACAGACACACACACACGCTCAAACACAGCATCAGGACAGACGTGCAGGAATCCCCTATGTATTGCTGGCACTCTAATACCCCTCCTCTCTCTCATTCACACAGATGCCATGCAGGGCTCGGAGGCGTGCAGCTTTTATACTTCATAGAGCCTGCAGGGGAGCAGACTAGCGCTGGCAGTCGTCCTGTCTGATCTGCTACTGTACCCTTTTCAAAAAGGATCTTTCAGTCACGTACAGTACACTTGTCTGTTTGTTTCCTCCCCGGGGGAGGAAGAACTGAATACAACAGTATAAAATAGAGTAAATAGAATATCTGAGGTGAGGTAAAGCATGTATTATTGAGAGTATATTCAGAAGGATCTGAGTTTAATGTGTGTGAGATAATATAGTCTGGAACAACGAAACGAGAAGTGTGTAAAATCAGAAAAACCAACACTGTATTATTTGTCAAAATCATATCTACCAATTCCCGAAATCTCTGTTTCCCTGTCTGTATGTGGTTTGCATATCTCGAGAACCTCAAATCTTATCAGTTTCCCACTTGGCATGTGTATCAGTAAGGAACCAAGGAAGTGCTGATTCTCCAGTCCGGGGTTCTGAGTCAAGCTTCACCAGACTTCAAATAAACAGGTGACCAGCTCTTTGTGCAGCAGTGGTGGTGCAGCTTCAGGGTTCTGTGGACTGAGTCATGAGACTGGTCTTTATTTGCAGCAGCTCAATTTCCGCAGGTCACTTTTACAGTTTCACAAAGAAAGCCGCAACCAGCATCACCACAGGCAAAGAAAACAGCCCATTGCAAAACAGAAAGTTGTATAATGGTCACTGCACTGGTATTGTTAATTCAGTAATTTATTAACTGCAGGAGCTACTATTGGTGATACTAAGAATTACTTAAGGAAGAAACCTGTGTTATAAGGACAAAATTAGCCCAATCCCATCCACTGCTGCAGTAAAATTAGAGAAGAAATCTGGTCTATATCTCGATTTCTGTTTGACCTGTTCTCTCTTTTATTCAGTTGGTCCATTTTTCCTCTTATTGTGTAAATAATTTCTCTAACACACATACACACAAACACAAATACACAAGCAGTGCGAGCTCTGGCAATATTAAAAGCACTGTGCTCCTCTTTGAATTCATATTCAGAGAGTTTCCTGGAAAGCAATATCCATGCAGAGGTCTTATATCAGCCTTAAGGATGAAAGGACCATTCATCATTTGTGTGATTTTCTCTTTTGTTCTCTAGGTTCCCCCCATAAGGGATTTTAATTATGAAAGTCATCAATAACCAATGGCAGCTGTCATCTGCTATCTGTCTGCTGATAATCACAGTGCTGACACTCCTCCCTTTAGCAGCCCCAAAACCGGCCGTCACAGTGCCTTCATGAGCCTATTCCACGCTTCTGCCTTTGAAATGAGCTTCTGTCAGCGTCCACTTTACACTTCTGCACCGTTACTGTGAGTGTGCCTGTGAGTTCAGGTATCATAGATGGACTGATAAGGGCCAAAAGACATATTCATGCAATTCCTGTGTTTCATATTTACACATACGTTGCCTTTCTTCCTTCAACAGCTTACACCAGTGGAAATCCAGTGAGGCATTCACACGGCAAACACTCGGAATCCCTGTTCAATAATATTACTGGAAGAAACGAAAGAAAGAGCCAAACAAAGGAACGATAATCTTTTGTTCTTCACACAGTGCGGCTGCGACCACACACTGTCAGAGAGAGAGAGCTCCACTTCAGTTCCTAAGTGTGAAGGAACTATCCATGGTGCTGAAGCTGTCAATGACAATCCCTTAACCTGTCGTTCTGATTTAATTCAGTAAATGAATAATGAAACAGCAGAAAATAAAAGAGCAATTACAGCCATGGAAAAAGTTTAAATGGTCTACTGAAATGGGGGGAAAAAAACGTTTTGTTGTTGTTGTTGTACGTTTCGGACAATTCTTCCAAAAAGCGGCCGTAGAGCAGACAGCGAGAGAAGAGGAACTTCCCTGGAGAGCGAGACTGTTTAGAAAAAACAACCCCGGGACAAAATCAAAACATGATGGTAAGGATTCTTGGGACTTATTAGGCTTCACCATGGGAGTTGAACGAAATGGAGGGTGAGCAGGTGCGTACAGACACACACACACACACACACAGAGAGAGAGAGAGAGAGACAGAGAGAGAGCTAGAGCGAGAGAGATACTACTACTAATACCCTGAATGGAGACTGAGAATGGAAATCGTTTTCACATTCACTGTACATGCGAGAAAAAAACCCAACAGACTCCTTCAGGCTGCAGATCTCTGGAGTGTTCCAGTCTATCCGAGAGAGAGAGAGAGAGAGAGAGGGTGAGAGAGGGGGGAAGTGTCGAGGGTTAAAACAGACTGAACCTCAGCTGGTCTGGATCCCTTATGGAGCTCCTGGCAACCCTACAAAACACCCGATCCCTCTCTGAGGTTGTGGAGGTTGGACTCGGGTCAGCGCCCGGCGCTCACACAGGTATGTCTGCGGGGTGTGGAGCTTTGTGAGGAGAGGAGGAACAGCCTCTTTTCAGCCATTACAGGAAAAACAAACAGCCTCCTGGAGGGTGGGGGGAAAAAAAACACCGCTTCTGCTCATATCATAATCTATTCACCCTACAGATATTTGGGTTTGCTTTCCGAGCAGCCAAGAAGACTTCTTGCTATTTAGTCTTATGTGAAGCGTGTAGAGGCACAGCGCCACCTAGTGGATAAGACACGATTCAATGTGAAGTTTATTCCGTGTCTGGTCTGAAGAAATACTGTACAGATGAGGCAAAACAAGACAGGACATGACAGGACAGTAAAAATGAAAAAGCTCTGCATAAGCTCGGCGTTTTAAATTGCAGCCTCCCCGATGACCCGGCTCCGCACTCGAGCATCTCTGATCTCTCTTAATCTATTAATGACTCCACAACTCACCAGCCGCGATTATGGTCCCCGAGATACGGACAAGCACTCGTCCTGCAAACTGTACAAGGTTACACTCTCTGCTGTCAGGTAATAATTCAGTAATGCATCAATCCAATTATATCATCTTAATATTATTCAAGCCGGGGAGTGGATATTTATATTCACAGAACATGCCGGTATGAATTGCTCAAGGGAGAATCGGAGGCAGTGTTTTTACCATCCTGCTATCCAAGAGGCTTCTCTCACCATAATGCATCTTTGTCTGCAGCACAACATTAATGGAGCATGCCTGTTAAAGCTATCATGCACTAAAGGGACAGCTTTGTTGTGTGATACCCCGTAATCTCCCCATACACACTCACACGCACCCACAAAATGATTTAACAGGTTTTTGTGGCTTTTCTGCCCCTTCACTCCTGCCAATAGCACCTTCATTCACTTCCTGATTCCAGCTCTTCTCTTTCACCCCCCAACAATTCCTAATTTAAAAACCCCCTCTTCTCTGCACTTCCACCGGATTACTTTAGCCCTTGCACTCAATAACATCCTCTACAACAGCCAGAGCATCTCCACTCAGCCCTCTCAAGCCCATTCAGCCTCTCCATTCGCCATCCCAATTCATTTACGGCACATTTTTTACCAGTCTCGGTGTAAGTGCAGAGACGGAAGTCCAAATGCCAGCCCATTAGCATAGCTAATTGCATTTCAGTAATAATGACGCCACATTAAAGAGAGTAAGAAGGGGGAACAAGTCAAAGTGATTATCAAAACAACCCATTTCCTCTTTCAAGTACCCTCACTCCCTTTTCAGCCGCAGATGTGCAGAGAAGGCACCGTGTCGTTGACATAAATGTCCAAATATGCCGCCCTGAACAGTGTTCATTCAAGCCAGGCCACCGAGACAGTAATTTTGGCAATTTCAGCACCTGCAGTACTGACACACATATGCAACCCACACACAAACACTCACACAAAAAAGCAAGGAAGCGGATGAGAATGGCAGTGAAGTAAAAAAGTAAAGTTGTTGTTATGATATTCAGGTAAAAATTTGTATTATAATAATTTTTTTATATTTCTTTTCTGACAGAGATGAAACACTATCCTGTGGTGCATTGGTGTTTCTAGATTTGAGCTATTATCCGCTTTCAAATTTCCAAAGCCTCCATTATTATGGCAAATACATTCAGTGGAACAAAACCAGATTTTAACACCATATGCAGACACGGAACATGCAGCTAATACAAAGCATATATTCCACTGGATGCACCGGGGGGTCATATGGAAACACTGTTCAGTGCCACTAAGAGTATTAAAAAGACTCAATTAGGCTTTGAAAAAATATTTGCGGCTTTATGTTTCCCTGCTGCTCTCCCCCGTGAATGTGTGTGAAATGATTGTATGTGTATGTGTATGTGTTTGTGTGTGATGCTTTGGGTGTGAGTGCAGGAGTGGGTCAGACAGTCTAAGCTCTTTATCCAGCTTCAGTGGCCCGCCACACATTACAGGGGCGAGTAAAGTGAAAGCACTGGCGTCAGCACACTAAATAAATCACCGTGGCCAGAGCAGTAAATTCAGTTATAAGTCTTGTCTTTTGCTGTGAAATAAAAACACAGACTGGAACAGAGCCAGAACCATCTTCAAAATCCTGTCGCACACAAGACACTTAAGTGTATTTATGCTCATCCAGCTGGGGCCATTTTATGTCTTACTAAATGTGAATTGAACCGAATTCTTTTTGCGGCTATGGCAGATGTTTGCCTTTTGTTTTACTCATCAACCACCCGTCCAGTTGGAAATGCCACTCTACCAAATTTCCTAAATATCATCTGAATGCACGCTCTTTCTCCTCGAACATTCTAGAATTATTAAAAGAAGGAAGCCGGGGCTTTGTTATGTCAGGTGGCAGGTTGTGTGTGTGTGTGTGTCTGGAGCATCACAGTGAGAAAGGGCCCTGAGGGACAGGGGTCAGCGTGCGACACAACAGGAAATATCATTTCATAGATACAGCACTTGCATTGCTTTTGATGTTCAGAGAAGTCAATGAAGAAGGGAGAATGGATCCCCCTCTTAAGGAATATGAGAGACAGATACCTGCTGCTCTGTTGAACTCACACACCAACCTTGTTTGGTCTTCATCAAAATAACAGGTGTGAAAGTTGGACCAACGGACCAAACGAGGCGATATTGGTCTGGATAAAACTCAACTATGCTTGTAGATTTACTATAATGATATTAAAGTGGCAATGAAATGAACTAAATAAACCAGTTCAATCATTTTTATCCATTCAAGAGGAAAGACTGCTACCGGCTGAATCAACAACACGCTGATGTCCGTCACGCGCCCGTCTACAAGCCAATCAATGTCAAGTATAAGTAGACACAGCCCATGTAGGTGATGATGACAGGACATATACGTGTGTCAGTCTTTAGTGCGCTCCCTGAACCAAAACTAACCAGGCACATTATAAACAATGTAACAAAGGCATGAACCTTGGTTTGCACTTCCATGTGTGAAAGCCTCAACCCATCTGGTGCTCCAAGCAGATTAAATAGAAACTGGGAATTACCCATTTCCCTCCTAACTTGGCCATATGCTGAAATCATCACATTATGTGACCAGGTGACCTCAGAGTTCAGGCCGTCACAATCTGACCTCTATTTAAAATCCCTTCATGTTCTAAATGGACAGCCAGAGGCAGACTTTCCCAGCGTCCAATCACATCGTGACAGGTGAAAGAAAAAGGGACGGAGGTTTCTGTGGGTGAAAGATAAGAGACTCCACGAAACTCAAAAGTATTACAGACAGAGGCTGAATGGGTCCCGGGGTCACGAGCGCAGGTGTCAGGGTTTTATCTGTGAGGACATTGTTCTGTACGTCCGTCAAAACTATCGGATGCTTCAATCTGACAGAAAGGATCAGGGATGGTACAGAAGCACTGAAGGAACTGTATCACAGAATCAGTCTGGCCTGAAGATGTAATCCTGCCCTACAATGAATGGAAAGGTTTATACAGGGTCAATGGAACCATGTAATGCAGAATACTGTAAATACTCCATTAATTACATATATTACGAGGATGGCAAACCTCCACCAAGGCCCAGCAGTCCCCTCAAATTCAGTCAAGCTGCACCAAATCACACACACTCATAGATATCAGTTCCCTAAATGTGCCTGATGTTTTAAATTAGTTTTGACGAAATCCGTTCTTCAGATTTTGTACAATCTTGCGTACAAACTAGCGAACTAAGAAACCAACGGAAAGGAGTGAAAACACAACCCCCTTGGCGGAGGTAAAAAAGTCTTTGTACAGTTGTGTCACAATCTGTGTTGTGAAGTTCAGCTAAATCAACCCACATCCAACTTGGTAGAAACACACAAACACAAAAATGCCAAATAGTGGCGCAGGTTTTTCGAATAAAAAAAAGCTGCACACAATTAATCGAGTGTTTTGAACTAATTATTAATAGAAGCTTATATGAGTTCTTTTTTTTGCAACAGAGCTAATGTTGGAATACGCCGTGACCTTCGTGAAGGTGTGATCTTTCAAAGAAGGTTCTGATTGCCCAGGCTGCACATTGTGTGGGCGAGTCCCTCAGTGACCCTAATCGTGTGATATGTCACTCAAACCTCCAATGCCTGTCCAGTTAAAAGAGATTATAATCTGATCTGCCATAGAAGCTGTCACTGAGAAGGTAGCACGTACTAAAACACGCAAACTCATATACACAAAGCTATCATTTTATGGAGCATTATGTTCTTTTACAGGGGCAGAAGCTGAACCAGACACGGCCAATAAGCCCACAGGGTGAAAGAAAAAAGCCTGTGCTGGCTGTCATGCGGCTGCCGCTATGGCAACGAGTTATAAACACAATCTGGAGAGACAAGGAGAAGAAGCGGCAGAGTAAACAACCACTCATGCTGCGGATCTAACCCATGCTGACACTAGTGCCACAGATCTGAGGCCACAACCGGGTAATGGCTCCTCGTTCACGGTCTGGCTTTTCATGAAGACTTGCTCTGGGTCATTTTTACTGTTTGGCTAAACTGCTGACTCCCAGTGGTGTGATAGGTGAGAAAAAAGGCTATTTTTAACAGCCGGTGTTTGTTTCAGTGTCTCTGTGTGAGTGTGGGCACGTGTGTGTGTGAACACGCTGCGGTATCCAGAGCCGCAGACGATAAATGGCGGTGTCAGAACTAAACAGGAGGCTGGCAGGGCTCAAGGTGACCGTCTGCTTCGGCCTTCCTTGGCTGCGGCCGAACCATAATGTCGCCCCTGGCAACAGGATGTCACTCTGGCTCCGTGCCAGCCTGAGGATCTGTGCCAGTCCCACCAGCAATCAGGAGCTTAAAAACGGGTGTGTGGGCTCTCTGGTTCTCTGCCTTTTCGTGTTCTCCAGCCTCTTTATTTATTGCTTCTCCTGCCGCCTCTCTCATTCCTGTTTCATCAATCGGCTGCTCTTAGTGTGGCACTCATGTCTTCCAGATGTGCTGAATTTGCCCTTCAGCCTCCCCTCAACTTTTTTTCCCCGGCTCAGCATCTTCATTGACAAAAATAACATTAGCAGGGGATTATAAATTGAATCTACACAGCATATTTCCTGAAATGCAGCCGCTCCGCTTTGCACAACACAAACCCCCTGAAGTCTAAACACTATTTCCTTCTGTGTTATCTGATCATAAGCAAATTGCAAGTCCAACCTAGACACACACAAAAGAAAAACTCAAGCAGGTGCTCCCCAACAAAATGAGACTTCGCTAACTTGTCTGCATGCATAGGCCCGGCAGACGGTAAAACCCAGAGGTGTAGGTGGGAATGTATACGCCTCTGCCGCCCACGACGCAGAAAACAGG
This sequence comes from Hippoglossus stenolepis, assembly GCF_022539355.2. Lineage (NCBI taxonomy): Eukaryota > Metazoa > Chordata > Actinopteri > Pleuronectiformes > Pleuronectidae > Hippoglossus > Hippoglossus stenolepis. The sequence goes on from NC_061502.1 coordinate 13,804,762, forward strand.
TGAGAAATTGAAATAGGGAAACGGGTGCATCGCTTTTCTCATTAACGAGAGACAACAAACGGGCAAATTCCACAGCATATGGAGGAGTTCAGGCTGGGAGGTGTTCAAAGCGGCCTTGCCGTTCTCTGCCATATGGTGTCACTAATTGCTGTTTTTTTCACCGCCACAGAGAGGTACACCAAAAGAGATGGTTGAAGGGAGAAAGACACAAGAACCCCAAAAACTGGGGCGAAAACTTTTGATTGTTTTGTTGTTGCATCGAGCGGCAGCTAACTGCTTCCAAATGAGCCTGAGGGGAGTGTAGTTCATTTCATGCTACCTGGTGATTTGTGGGACGTGGCTAATTTGAGAACATTGTCCTCTCCCGGGAGGAGGCGCGGAATACGTTAATCTAGTCAGGCTTTTAAAGATGTATAAACGGTATTAGATTACTTAAACCTCAGGTGGTGAGAAATTACATTGCAACCAGCTTTGCCTTTCAAAAAAACAAGTGAACATTTGCACACGAATATAACTAATTTCTAAATAATTACCCCGTTGGAGAGACAGGACCCAGAGAAGTGAATAGCAAACCTCCCTGAGCAACACTGATTTCATTACGAGCTGTCATTTGGGACCAAGCTTGTTACTGCCTATAGAAACACTGCATTCCGAAGACAAAGAACTCATGTTTGAGTGATGTTACGCTCCACTTGCGCTGCTAGCCGTTTCATGTGAAGACGAATGAAAACGTGGAAGTGGTCCTCTTTGATTCTCACTAAAGCGTCTTGATGATATCATCACAGCTTCAGCTCCCGTCTCCCAGGAGATGGACGGCGACCAGGACACATCAAATAAAATGACGCGTCAAATTGGATGCCATGTGCCCCCCGGTAAATAAGCTAATGTGATCACGTGCTCAGAGGAAGACAAACATAGCACAAAGAGTGACACATGGAAAAGAAAAAAACCATTGTGACTGATGTTCGGGCGAATCCATTCACACCACAGGCAGCATGTCAGACTTAAGCGTACTGCATCTACTCCAACCGTAAACGCTGCCTGTGGTTGTGGCCCACGTGGCTAGGTTAAAGAAAGCTTGTTCCCAGAAACCCTCAATCTATCCATCTGTAAGGGTAACCACGGCAACAAGGTTTATCTTATCTAAGATGCTTTCATGTCACTGGACGTCAACAATAAAGCTACTGTTGGTAAAAGGAGTATTTGGTGTGAATAGATAAAGGTTTCACGAGCCGACCCACAGACACACCCCCCCGACCGCGGGAAGACTATTTTTGCAACGAGCTCCACGCGGGGCAAAACTGTTTTATTTACAGGAGCTGTAAATAAAACTGTGCCTTAGAGTGTTGAATGTGACTCTTAAAACGTAGCTACAAGTAGTGGACTTTCTTTTGGCTGCATATTCTTTCCACAAATATCTGCAAGATCTCCAGAAACACTCTAGTTCCCCAGTGTAGATAAAAACAAATATCATGCAGCTCCCAAAAACAGTGGCGTCTCCTTGGCGATGATCAGTTTTTTTGAGTGACACACTGCATCCTAAAATTTGAATTAACTGCTTTATTCTCACTGCGCATCGGCATCAATATGTCTTCACACTGAGGAGACGGCTTAAGGGGACGCTTCTAAATTTAGATCAATCACGGCACCCTCGGGATTCAAAGTGCGCACCAGCACCTGCACAGAGTGATGCAGAGGAGCCACGTGTGCTGGTGATGCTGCTCTCGGCTTTCACAGAAACTGCCACCTCAGAAGCCGAGCAGGGGGCAGCCATGTTGGATCTCAGCTCTGGTGTCACCTGACTTTTCTGTTACTTTGGAAGTGTCACAGTCTGATCCTGCTCTCAGCATGGGGAAGAGATGCAGTGTTTTATGGTGGAGGCTTGTGAAATAGCTTTATGGCCACATTATTTAACTTGTAGGCAGGGTAAAACACTAAATAAATGTTAATATCTGTTGCAAATAAAGTGGGAGATAAGATAAGAAATTGCTTGGTGTTATATTCCAAAGGTTAAAGAGAATAAACTTAACATCTGTAACTTGAGCCACAATTAGTTCTACTGTAAGTACAGTAGGATGAGGATGTGATTGTCCTACTACGGCTGAGTTAAGAGGGAGGGATAGACTTCATCCTGTCAGCTCCTCTGGGGATTAGTTTTGCTATTGTCTGCTTCCCCGTCTATCCACGATTAGAGGACGCACATGCACATACAGTATATGTGCACAGTAACACTGCAAACCCACAGCGAGCATGTGCACACATAAACACAGACAGTAAACACCCACAAGAACAATGCAATAATACACTCCCAACTCACACACACTGGGTTGTTTGATCTCATTTGCTTTGATTGGTGCTATCCAACATTAAAAGCCTTCATTTGATGGCTGCATATCTGCCATGCTGCATAATTCTATGCACAGACTGACATTTGCTCTCAATCTAAAGGAGAAAGAACTCCACAGAAAGTAAAGCAAACCAAAGCAATGATTGATAAGAACCTGAATATTTCCAGTGTACTTGAACACTGCGTGCTGTGACATTGCGTATCCCTCTCAGTTGTATGTCCTTCCCATACCACAGATTTGCGAAGCCCTATGAACTTGAATTCCAGCAGCCCAGAGATAAGACTCGCAGGGTCATGAGACGCATGTGAGGCATTTTTTTTTACACCAACAGCAAGTGTCTTCACATTGTTTTGCTGTGTCATGCCAAGCACCGGGTCACCTCTAAAAAAAAACGCTGCAAACCCAGGCGGAGCAGTGTGAGTAGGCATTTTACACCTACCTTGCAGCTTCTGCATCACGTTGGTGATGTCCCGACTGGGGTGGCCGTAGTGCCTTGGTGATGCCATGGCGCCGTCCTAAGGTCACAGAAGTCACGTCCCAACTCCTCAGGACTCCGACAGGGCTGCCGCAGTTTCTATGTCTTCACACACACTCACTGCAGGACATCCAGGCTGCATCATGTCCATGTAGCTGTGCTTCTCCTCTCAAGTCATCCCTGTTGCAGTCTGCAATCCACAGACTCAGTGAAGCTCCTCCCCTGACGATGATGTAAGTGCATACTGTATGTGTATGAGAGCATGCATGAGTGTGTGTGTTTGTGTGTGTGTGTGTGTGTGTATTGAACATCTCGGCGGTCCCCTCCCTCGCCCGAGCCATTTACTTCTACAGACAAGACAGCTTCCGTCTACTTGCACTGCCACCTGCTGTCCAATCCAAAGCGAGGACTCTTGCATCTCTTCGAGGCATCAGGACCAATGATGTGCTGGGTATCTTCTCATGCCTGCTGCTGCCACTGTAAGAGGTGTGTGTGTGTGTGTGTGTGTGTGGGTGGGTGTGGGAGAGAGAAAGTGAGAACAAGAGCAGAATTAGCTGCAGCAAACCTGTAAAAGCAACAACACATCACTTACTTAATATGTATTCCTTAAGCCACATAATATAGGACAAATCCACCCTGAACTAGGATTTACATCACTCTTATGAATGCACACAGCATCTAAACTTGAACTCTGGACTCACTTTCTAGACGCACGTTTTGTTAGCTACAATCTTTATATCTTTAATGGCTTTGTGATTAGTCACTTGCTGTATAAATGCCCTTTTACTTGTGTTTGTGTTATTGTTTCATTAGTGTATCTGGACATTTTAGGCTATCTTTGTTGAATTATCAATTTATTGTTATTACAATTATGATAACTAGGTGGATAGTTTATACTTTTTTCTATATCTCCAATAAACAGAATGGACTGGAGCCTCATGTGTCTTTTCTCACTGACAAGCCACTGAGTTGTATTTTCGGAGGCAGATCATCCTTGGAATAACAGTATTTATACATAAAGTCTATTTATGTGCATAATAATACATATATTTCTCTCGTTGGATTAATGTAACTTGCTACTGGGCTTCTGTGCTTTCAAGACACTTTTCTTTTCTCATACTTAATGGTGATTTGTTATTACTGATCAATTTTATAATTAGAATATAAACATTTACATTTCACAAATGTTAAAAACACACTGACTTTCCCGTAATGACAATAATGTATCGAAGTAATGATAATTAAATATTAAGGTTTACAATTAACAAACGAGAACAGACAACAGAGTCCTCCTTTGAAAATCACTTCTCGTGACACATTCGAATATTGCAGATGGAATGAAAAACAGTGATTGTGGATCAATAATCAAAGATGGCTCTACATCAAGATAGAGCTACTCCACAGCAGATCAATGCCACTCTTTGAAATACAGGAGGGAGGTGTGATGAACCACTCGGCTCGGAGCACTTATCACGATGTGCAATCCCATTAGACGAGACCTTTCATCATCATCTCAGGAGAGCTCTTAGAGAGAGGGCAGAGCAACATTCAATAAAGTGAGGGGCAGAGGAGCGGGCACCAAAAGTATAAAAGTTGATAAATGATCATTGACCGGTTCAGTTTTGGTATTCGACACATTGATATAGTGCACATTCAATTCAATCCGCCGTGACCTGCCTCCTCAGATTAATTTATGGAATGGATTCAGGGTATTAGGGGATGGTGACTGTTGGAGCAGGTGAAGGAACGAGGGCGATTTAACGGATCAGAGCTTCACAATCTATCTGTGAATCCAGATTTTTAGCGCTCTGTATTGTCTCGGCGCCTGTTTGAAGCTCTGCTGTGTTGTGTTTGTCAGCAGCGACTGAGTAAACACCATGTTTGCTTATGGGAGAAATTTGTCAGCTAGTCAGAATGGCACGGGGGAGGGGTACCGACAGATACTTTTTGAGGGGAATTGTTGAACATGAAAAGCATGAGAATAAGGTTTTGTTGGCAAAGCTCAACACCAAATAAAATCCATACCCTCAGTTACTTAAAAATATATGTATATCCCATAATCTGGACAAAGATATATATGATACAGCCAAATTACAGGCATTCACAAATCTTACTGCAAAGCCAGGGGCCAAATCAATAACCTTGCTGGTTTGACCTTAACCCACTCAATAACAACAAAATCACTTCATCCTAGTAGATGAACAGAATCTAACCATGTTGATGTTCGAGCTGTTTGACTTGCCAGTGCGATGAAACATTGAGAGATGGAGCTGGACTGGCCGGCTCCTCTGCAGCACGGGCAGACTGCTGATTCCTACATTTTTCACGCAGCTCGGCTCGGGGTGACCTCTATCGTCCAGAGCCCCTCAGGACCAAACACATTCAGCAGCAGGGAGAGGAGACGCCGCTGCGGCAGAGAGGGGAGCAGGGGGCAGAGACAAAGCACGTGGGTCAATAGGAAATCTTCCTATAGTAGCCGAACCCTTCCCCTGTTAGAATCCGTTTTCTTATCTAATCATTGCACAGGCACAGAGCTGCATGGGACCAGGGTTCCGCCAGTGTGGTAATCTCTGCCATGCACTGTCAGCGGTTTTCTAAAATCTCATTAGAAAGTTCTCGTTCAACCTGCAAGTCCAAATCAACATAATGCCCCAAAAAGGAAAATAGTGTTCTGCAACTCTATTCAATGTGCTGCACAAAGAATCGGTCTAAATAAGCTTTTTAATCTAGTACCGACTCAGGGAAGAAAACCTAGTTACAAATGATGCTAAATGAATTATACTGACTCACTCTTTGTATACCAAGGTTATAAAGATGTGGAATTTACTCACTACCCATTTTTCATTTGAAAAAAGCCGCAGGTTTCTGCAACCACTGCAAAAAGTGTACTCCACGTGATTAGAGCTGTACTTTGTGTGTGATATCACAAACTGTGGGATATTTTCCACAAGTAATGAGTAGAGGATGCTGGAGTGCATGTTATAATGTAATTATCGGTTCAGTATATGAAGCACACAGTATTACACGTCAAGAGGAGACGATTGCATGTTAAATAGGAGATGCTATATCTGCTCATGAAGGATTTCTGTGAATGAATAGAGGCTGATTACCTGACATGGATGTTTTCTTTCATTTGTACTGTGCGAAACCGGCAAGATCACGTGTTTAAACCATGGTTTAAACGACTGGGTAGGAAGTGAACCTGCACAGTAAGGCTGGAGTATTTCTCCATCTAGTGGCGAGAAGTGGGAACACTTTTTTTAATCAAACTTCATGGAGCAGAAGTTATGTTTAAAGTAGAAGGACAACACGAAAACAACAGAATGGATTACCATGAATCTTGGTGGAATGACACAGTACTGGTTAAGAAAATATTTGGTGTGATCCAAGATTTCTTTTTTGAGAGTTGTTTTTAAACATTTTTGATTTATTTCTCAGAGAATAGAGAGAATCTTGATTTAAGAAAATCAGCCATGATGAGACAGATTTTTGTGAGTGTTTGCAATCAACTGCAGATCCAAATAAAATCCAGATCTAGTGAATTTTAACGTGGTTTCATAATATCATAGTTTATACATGTTCAAAACATAGCATAAAATATAAATTATCCATCTATCCCTCCTATAATATTATATACAGTGCAGCCCAAGAGCAGCAAAATCTATTACTCAAGAGGTTATTGAGATATGGATTTATGAAACCTACATACGACTGTTCTTAAGGATTTTCATAACACAGCAATAATACAGTGTTGCTCCTTGCAGCCTAAATTCTTTAAGTCCTTACACAAATCTAATTTCTTTATCAAGATATTAACAGAAATTTTGAGGCCAAGAGTTTAAACTGTGAAGCTCAAAGAAATTCTCCTCCACCTATGAACAGAACAGTGTTCCACTACAGTTACACTACAGTAATGGATGTTTGCAGGTTATCACAGCAGAGGCCAATAATAAAGGTCAAGCTTTGATAAGACCATTTTCTTTGTCTGAATTTGTCTTACTGAATGGGACCCATATGACTTACTTGATGCTGATGGGGCAAACAGGCTGGTCTACATTAGATACATACCAATAAGACGACTCGCATCCTTTACTCGTGTGACTGCACTGATGACCTTGCAGATTTGGCTCCGAGGGGATTAAAACAACGCTGAGTGAGGCAGCAACAAAGAGAAACATGAGGAGCTTCGTTTTCATTCACCGTGTCCCGATTGGTCATGGACGGAAAAAGAGAAACACTCAAAAGTAAAACATGCTGGTGCATTTAAAGAGTAACGTGCAGCTTTTTTATCTTATCGAGGAACAATGTTTTTACTGGATCTCTCCAACCAGACATCTCATGCAGGCACCGCTGACCTGGCAGACAATGTGGAAAGACTGAGGTTACTAGCAAAGATGCTGCAAATCAGAAACGGCATCTGGAACGCTCAAAAATGCTCCGGAGTTGCATATTTCTTTTGCATCAGCCCAACTTATAATTAAAAGCACTTACAGCGTTGCCACCATAATTTCCAGATGTGGTTTTGACTTCAACACCCATTTCAGACCCAGAATTGTAACTGCTGGAGCGGATGATGGCAAAACTTTCACCTGTGGTCTCTGTGGTGGAAGAAGAAAAATATGAGATATTAAAATGTCAGTAGTTTCTGACAAGAATAAAAATGTTGGTGAGTGTGGTGCACTTTCCTATGGTGAAAACTGAAGAAGTGAGTCTTGTGGCGCTGGGGTGACACTGTTGTGCATTAATCAACCTGAAGGAAATGATGGGAGAGGAAGTGATTATAGCAGCAGCCCCCTGTCCCCCCACCTCCAGGATCTCTGTCCTGGACAGATAAGCCCCTCCTGTTGCTAATTTCAAGCAGAAAAGCAGGAAATGTGACAGTGTAGTTTTCCGCTTCCATAAACAAGACGGCTGCCAGGGTTAGCTGCCAGTCCTGAGTGCCTCTGGGGCTGAGGCGCTCTCTGAGGGGGACAGACTTTTACAGACAGGGAAAGTGAGCAAGGGACAAAAGGGGGAGAAAGTGAGAGGACGGGAAAGAGGGGAGGCAAAAAACAACAGGAAAAAAAGAAAGAGGAGCAAGAGCTGACAGAAGAGAAGGAGAAGGGAGAAGAAGAGAGAGTAAAATAAAGACTGAGTTGAGTCTCTCTCTCTTCTCCTCTAACTGAACAGATTAAGTCATGGCCGAGAACAACACAAATCTCTTTCTGGAAATACTTGAGTCGTTTGATGCGGGTGAGTTTTTTCTAATTTCCTCTCTCTCTTCGCTGGTCTGTTTCATGTGGTCTCTGTGATTGGCACTGTTGTTCTAAAAGGAATTTGTGCTTTAATCACCCCTGGAATAGATACAATATGTGGCTGTGTGTTCCTTTTATAAAGCAACTTATCAAACAAATTAGAATATTCAAAGAAACTTTTCTTCCGTCTCCAAAAAAAATGCTCAGTCGAACTCTACGAGGCTCTGTTATGTTGTCTGAGTGTTTTTTCCTAAATGTCATTTCCAGATGACTTTTGACCAGTGTCTGCTTTCCTTTTTCCTCAAGTCACAAAAAAAGCTGCTGTGGAAATGTGGCCTTACACTAAAACGAGTTAAGTCTTTTTAACAGCGAACTGTATTGAAAGGAAATTGTTTTATTTACCCTGGCACAAGTCCAACGGGATTTGTCTCAGCCTATGTCGAGAGTACTGCTTCCAAGGCAAAGAGCAATAAGCACAAGTCTGTGCCCTTTTTTTGTGGGAAAGAAATGCAATCAGTTTGTTTGTCTCCAAAGGACTTGCTCTGGTATACTTGAAAGATGAAAGCCTGTTATTACTTTGTCAAAAACACACCAACTCGTAAAACACTGCTGGCAAAGCTCCATTTGTAACAAACAGATGTTTTTTGTAATCTTGGTGAGGCCGTAGCTTCTAATTTAAACTCCTTCCATTTCCAGGGGATGATAAAATAAAAAACTACTCTTATTAAGGTTGAAGTGCATTTAGATGTTCCAACCTATTTTGAACCTCTTGTCCCTCAGAGTAAAGTGAATGGGGTGAAAGAGACATAAAGCAAAATGTGTAGAATTAAAGACTTTGGAGGATGTTTGTGAAATATCAATGAAAAACACATCCTGAAGCACAGAACATGTCTCTCTCCCTCTCCACAGTCCCTCTGATAATAGCTTTCTGCGTGTCCATGGCGGTGGGCCTGGTTTTGGGGGCCCTGGTTTACGTGATGTTGACCTGGATGTCCCGCCGCAGAGTAGGCTCTGCCAGCATCACCCGCCGCCCCCCTCGTCCGTCACGCACCAGCTCACGCAACCGTCCCGGCTTCAACCGCAACAGCAGCTACGACCGGCGCAGCAACAACAGCCTGGTCAGCGCCGCTTTCAGCTTCCACCGGCAGACGTCCTCCCCGGATCACTTCGACCCCCTGGGGCACAAATCCAGCTTCAGGGCCTCCACCTTCCACCCACTGCTCCAGTGCAGCCAGATCGCAAGGGAGGCCGAGGAGGGAAGTCAGACCACGCTGCCTCGGACCCCGACTCTGACCTCCACGCCCGGGTCGGCTCACACTGCGGCCCAGGCAGCTGTCACCCCACCCAGACCCGAGTCGTTTTGGGGGAACAATGGGGTGAGGGGTTTGCAGGCTACGCAGACCCCACCTCCAGCTTATGAGAGCATCATCAGAGCTTATCAGGAAACGCGCACCTGAGGAGGAGAGGGAGCGCCACGCTGACAATGAATGAATGAGTTGAAAAATGGATTCACGAATGAAACTGGAGTCAAGCTGTATTGATTGATGTGACCATGGTGGAGCTGGGCGGAGCGAACAAGGAAGCTAAGGTCAAGGTCAAGCAGGCAATCAGTTTGGGTTGGTTAATATATATATCGACAAAAGCATACTTGAGTTTCAGCGTTCAATACTGATTATTTTCAATTTAAAAATCATATTGTTTGACACTTTCATTGTGTATGCTTGCACAGAATCTTTGTTTAGTCTCGACCAGGAAAATCTACATATGCATACTATTGGCTGGGCATTCATGATGCAAGGCAAGACTTGTGCTTTTAACCCTGCTGATCACCGAATCTATGCAAGAGAGAGATAACGTGTGTGTGTGTGTGTGTGTGTGTGTGTGTGTGTGTGTGTGTGTGTGTGTGTGTGTGTGTGTGTGTGTGTGTGTGTGTGTGTGTGTGTGTGTGTGTGTGTGTGTGTGTGTGTGTGTGTGTGTGTGTGTGTGTGTGACCCGAGAGGAAGACGAGTATTTGTGTGCAGTAAGGACATTTTGTGTGATTCATTGTTGTGTCCAAGCTAAACCTAGTGGAGACAGCTTTTGATTTTTCACATGTTTTTATAAAGCCGAAGTATATGTGAGTGTGTGTGTCATTCAAAGGACTTTAATGTGTGTTTGCATGAAAAGTGTGTGTGTGTGTGTGTGTGTGTGTGTGTGTGTGTGTGTGTGTGTGTGTGTGTGTGTGTGTGTGTGTGTGTGTGTGTGTGTGTGTGTGTGTGATCTTGAGAGTGAGACAGAAAAGAGGGCATTAGTTGAAAGAGGTTTTACAATTTTATATATGTTTGAATGCCATTTACTGAACTCTGCTTATAAGTTAATGTAATAAAAGCAAGAATCGACACGTGACCACTGTGTTTTTCCACACAAAGCTTGGAGGGCGTTTGCTAGCACTAACAAAGCAGCGCCCCGGGGTCTGTACGAGGAAGCAGGTTCAACATACCCAGGATATCTTTTTGTTATCTGGCATCGCTCAAAAAAGTATAATAGTAATGTCCGACTGTTTCTGCTGCCAAGAAGAGAGAAGAGAAGGAAAAACTTTATGTCTGATGAGGTCAACCTGACTGTCATGTTCATTTATAATCATGGGATTTATCAGTGTGTGGACACATTTTCTAATATAAGGCAACAGAGGGTTTAGTTTTCATTCCCATTTATATCCTTGTGTTGTTCTGAGCAGCAGTGATTGAATAAATGTGTCAAAAACATGAACACTACAAGGAATTCTGTTGGGAATGTTTGTTCAGTTCAGTTAAAAAGCAGATATAATTGTCATTATGCATTAGTAGTCATACATTCATCCTCCATTTGTGAGTTGCGCTGTTTTAAAAATAGACACAGAGTGGATACACGGAAAGTCTGGATCTAAAATAAAACTTTTCATTATTTGCTAGTTTATTGAAAACTCTTTTGTCCCTGTTAGGATCCTGTAGGAAGAATGACTGCGCTTCTGCAGTGATCTAATTGGTCAGTTGTTGGGTTATTAACAGGTTTTAGCGGATCCAGAACAGTTTAAGAGGTCAAATAAAAGTTACCATAGTGTTTTACTTTGGTAATAAATTAACCACCATTATAACCCTGAAATAATCCTGAAGATACCTCACTTTCACCAATCCTGCTTCACATAGTACAGGCCTAGATACACTCGTCATCCAAATGAATACTACCTTAGAATAGAATAGAAATTAAACAGAAATGCTTTGTTGTCATTGTACAAAAGAAAAGAAATACAACGAAACTAAAGGTTCTACTTCTTAAAAACTTAAATTTATATAAAAAATCTGAAGAAACAAACAAACCAATAAATACACAGCTAGTGAATAAGAGACTAATAAATACAGTCATTTCTTTCCCAAGGAAAACTTTTGAGATTGTGATGTTGTCCATTACTGGACATAACGGAAACACAGGATACACAGGAAATACCAAAGGGGAACACAATCTAATACAACACCACCACCTGCACCACCACATCCTTCTATAAACATTATTACGATATTATATGTTTTGCACGATTGATGTGTTAACTGCTTAATGCATTGCATGTGTTTTATATAATTCCCCCCAAACCCCCTTCAAGTCCATTCTGAAGACCACTGAAGAAAACCTTTTAATAAATCATTTGTCGATTGACTTTTTTTTTTTTTACGGTTTAGCGTCAGTTGCGATGGATGACGTATTATTTGTGGGACAGGTTAGAGAGCAGCAGCAGCAGCAGCAGCAGGAGACACTCAGTGGAGTCCTCTTCAACTACAGTGTCAGTCCATAAAACAAGGTGATGTCCCTGTGCCTCCATGGAAAAATGATCCCTCACGATAAGTTGAACAGGCTCAGACAGCAGGGGTTCACCGCTGGTTAGCAGCGACACGTTAGCAACAAGCTAAACATTAAGCGAGGTAGATGGTGGTGGAATGCTAACGTAGCTTCGTGTTTAGTGTTAGTGTTTGTGTTGAGGGTTGTCACGTGCTGGATTCCCACTAACTTATGTTTGGATGATGACTGGGTTTGACCGAAAGTCCAGAAAACACGACACCCGGTTTAGTTATCCCGGGATAGCAGCGGCAGCTAATGTTAGCTAAGGTTAGCCAGAGGTTTTAATGAAAGAGTGGCATCAGAGTTAGCTTGTTAACTATATATTAAATGTTTGACTCTCGTTGGTTACATGTCAGTGGTGTTGTGCACTTGTTTACACACCGTACTACCAGTGCAGTTCTGCATCGTATGACTTGAATATACGTGCTTATTATTATTATTATTATTATTAAATTAGCATTAGCTTAAATGCTATTCACCACACGACATTGCCAGTGTGAAGTTACCCAGTGTTGGGCAGTGTCTGTTCTGATCTGAACCTGACTTCACATGGCCGGTTCGTGCAGGTGGAGCATGTCTGCAGCAGCTCTACGTCTGATCCGCTGCCGGAGACTGAGCACCGCGGGGCCCGGGGTCAAGAGAGCGCTGCAGTGGACAGATCTGAGTGAGTCAACGGAGCTGAATTAGTATTGAATTCAACTCTCAATATCGACAGCAGCTGTCCCGTAGATCTGATTACTACGAATGCATTGCGTCCGTCTGCTTGCTTTAATGTGACCCGCTTGGCTGATTGAGATTTCTCCCTGTTTTCAATGCAGGGAAGGTTGCTAAAGTAACTGGAGCGGTGGTCTTAGGGTAAGGTGCTTTCAATTCTCAATCTGATGTGTGCAGTTTGCGTCAAAGCTCATAAATGTGCTTCCTCTTGTCCGTTACCTCCCTGCAGGGGCTGTCTTTTTATTACGTACGAGGTTGTAGCCTTGGACAAGGCCGTGACCATCGACACGAGTGCAATTTATAAAGAGAAGTACAAGTCCTACATTTATCTGAGAGCCTCGCCCTCAGATGAGAAGGACAATCTCACTGCAGGTAATGTATATCATTCATTCAGTCACGTTAAAACACCTTGTGAAACTTACAAGAATAGGACCATGTTGAGATGTTTATTTAGTTTTGATTTATTGGTTTTGGACATTGTCCTCCCTTGCCCAGATGTTTGACATCTGGTCAAATATGCTGAGTGGCTTCATGTTTTGTATGAGCACACAGCCGTGCCAAGTCTGTCATGTCCAGGTGTCCAGTGACATCTGCGATCATTAGTTCCCGACTTTCCTTCCTCCTGCTCTCTTCTATCTTTCCTGTTTTTGGGGTCAATCTGTTGACTGATCTCCCTTCCACAAGTCAAGGTTCACTTACGTAATGGGACAATCACCAACCAACCTATACTATGATACCAAATAACAACCGTTGCTATTTTAATCATTTGTTATCTAGGCGTCATAAATGTAACACTGATTTTGTAAAAAGTTGTGGTTCTTATTTTTTTTGCATTGTGTGTGTGTGTGTGTGTGTGTGTGTGTGTGTGTGTGTGTGTGTGTGTGTGTGTGTGTGTGTGTGTGTGTGTGTGTGTGTGTGTGTGTGTGTGTGTGTGTGTGTGTGTGTGTGTGTTTCAGGGCTTACAAACAAAGCCAGGCGGGAGCTTCACAAAGCAGCACGGCGGTTTCTGGAAATATCTTCGAGACTTTTCCTGCGTTCCCTAGATGGTAAGAGACCAAAAGTGGACTTCGTACCACTTCACCTGATAATCTGAAAGTCCACCGTGTGAAATCATGATCCTTACCCCTGATTTAGAAAGCAGAAGTCTTTACTCTCAGAAAACTACAGTTACTCTGCCACGTTCATGTGGAGTGAAGGAGAAGAACAAAGGAAACACCTGCCTTGCACATGCACATCCTGTTTTTCAATGTCCCATAGTTTGAACACTCGTGTATATTGTGCAACCGATTTATTTTGTGCCACTTATAGTAACTCAATAATTAGCACTTCCTCCCAAAATAATATCCCAATGAGATCTCTAATAAATTCACTTTTGATGTTTTAAAATGAACAGCTGCCAAACTGATGACTCAAGGTCTGTAACTTCCTAGCTGAAGGTGGTATTGTAGATCCTGATAGTAAATCATTGTAGACAGAGCTTGAGAGTGCGTAGAAATGTTTGTGCATACGTTTCCTCCGTGTTGTCTAAATGTTCTACGAGTTTGTTCTTTGTCTGTGTGTTTTAGAGCACTTTAGCCATGTAGATGCAGACCCACATGAGGTGGCCTTATGGGTCCTGCTGAAGAGGACACAGTCGGCCACTATAGCCGTCAGACAACAGGCTGTACAGGAGCTTGCGGATAATCACAACTGGCATGGTAAAATATGTAAAGATTGCATCATATCATGTTAATGCAACAAGTGAAATAAGAAGGGATTAGCTCACACCTATTAATATTGCAGACTACCAGTATCGTACAGCAGCCCAGGTTATAGACCAGCGAACAGCAGTGGGCCTGGCCCGGACTCCTCAGGTAGACCTGAGATTCTTCCTGCCCCCACCTGCGCTACCTGACCTGGAAGATGTATGTGTCTTAGTTCCACTATATGCCTACATATCCTTTGCCTCAGCTTTAGCTCACACATCTGTGCTAACATCTTCACAGGGTTTGTCAGCAGAGGATGGACTGAGGCAGCTGCTGGCGTCTCTGCCTCTATCTGAGGTGGACAAATGTGTTCAGTACTTCACTTCACTGGCCCTCAGAGAGAGCACTCAGTCCATGGCAGCGCAGCGGGTAATCCTGACTGATGGATGCATACATGAACTCATGACTTCCTAGAACTATCAGGACAACAGTGAGCCTGTATATGCTCAAATCTATCACAAACACCTGTGCTCTCCCGTGTTGCAGGGTGGTCTTTGGTGTTTTGGTGGCAACGGGCTCCCCTACGCCCAGAGCCTCACCTCCGTCCCCTCAGAGAAGGTGGAATCCTTCTGTCTACAAGCCCTGGTGCAGCATTCAAAGGTAACATTGTGCATCTTTAAAAAACTGACCATAATCATCATAGAACAACATTCTACAATCCATTTGGTTGTTCTGCACTCACAAATTTAAAGTTCTTCAAGTAAAAGCTTATTCCAACACAGAACACTCTTTGTTTTAGTTCAGTTAATTCATGACTGGAGGGTCTCTTGTCTGCTGTATTTAAAATGACGATCACACTGGACACAATGTTCTTTAAATGTCATGACCTCATTATCATCAGCTTATGTTGACCATAGTTGAACAGCCAGCTCAGTGAGTCAGAATAACTCGTGTTGAGAATGTGATTGATAGTTAAAGTACAAATATAATGGTTTTCAGTTCTTTCCCTTTCCTTTAGTAACATATTTTGTGAGTGTAAAAGATCTGATAAGTAACAAAAGGCAAAGGGAGTCCTCTGTTCCTAAAGTGAATCACACACCTCTTTTTCCATTCCTTCTTTCCCTAGACAGAAACAGGAGAAGTGAATAACTGTTCCGAACTTACGGAAAAATGTGTTTCTTGTTCACAGGTCCAGAGCCACTGTGACCACATAGTTGCCAACGGGGGCTTGCAGCTCCTCCAGAGGGTTTATCAGCTCCGTAGAGACTCCCTGAAGATTCAGAGGAACATTGTTCGAATCATTGGAAACTTGGCGCTCAATGAGAGCGTTCACCAGGCCATAGCCCAGTCTGGTGAGTCTGTAAATTATCTGATTATTTAGAGGGTTCTGCTCATGTCTTGGACTGTGTGTATTATTATTATTATTATTAAAAAAAAACAAGCCTTTACATGTGCCTAATTCATTGTGTATATTTGTGTCTCTAATTTTTTATTTTAAAACTCTCTGTCCAAATTGTAACAGCTTTTTTTTACCCACCCTCAGGCTGGGTGTCTGTCCTGGCTGAGATGATGCACTCTCCTCACGTCATGCAGGCGTCTCATGCAGCTCGTGCTCTGGCCAACCTAGATAGGGAGACTGTAAAAGAGAAATACCAAGATGGCGTCTACATCCTCCATCCACAAACACGTGGCAAGTAGGAAAACAATTATTATTATGTCTCATACTTTTTTATAATTTGATTCATTTTATTTGACCTTTAAACCAACATTTGTGTTTGGCAATGTTTTCATTTACAGCGAGCCAATCAAAGCAGACGTGCTGTTCATCCATGGGATTCTAGGGGCAGCTTTCAAGACGTGGAGGCAGAAGGACCGCAGCATGTCGGAGGAGGAGAAGGAGGCAGGAAGCTGGGACGAATACACTGAGTGCTGGCCAAAGGTAAGAAAATCCCCTGAATTCCTCTAAGTATAATAGAAGAGTCTTCAGTTTTTGTCCCATGTGCGGTTTCATTTGGATTAATCTTGGGGAAACGAATCATCTCACTGTTCTTCTGTGTCGGTGTCTTCTCTTGTTGACAGGCATGGTTGGCTGCTGACTGTCCAAATCTGAGAGTCCTGTCAGTGGAATATGACAGTAACCTCAGTGACTGGCTGGCCAAGTGTCCTGCTGAGAATCAGAGGTGAAGAATCCATAGTTTCTTTAAATTCCCACAAGTATTAAAATGTTGTAAAACACTTGTTTTATTTCATTAAGAATTGTAGCTTGTTTTAATTTAAATGATTTTGGATGTGCAAAATTCCAAATATGCATTATACACAATTCCAACAAGAACCTATCTGAACAAACTATTAATTCATTCCTCTCTCTCATCTCTTTAGGAAGTCTTTGGCCTACAGAAGTAAAGAGCTGCTAAAGAAGTTAAAGCTGGCAGGGGTTGGAGAGAGGCCTGTGGTCTGGGTAGCCCACAGTATGGGAGGTATTTTAACAGACTTTCCCTTCCACAAGTTTATCAGATTTCCATTCACATCTCCCGAACACCACATTAGAAAGAAGTGGTTTGATCTTATTTCACACCAACACCTACAAATGATTGTATATGTCTGATTTTAAGGTTTTCCCTTGGTCCATATCCTCTTGTGTTTTATTTTTCCGTCAGGATTACTTGTGAAGAAAATGCTGCTGGATGCCTCAGAGGACCCTGACATGCATGGGCTGTTAAAAAACACCAAGGGCGTTATGTTCTATAGTGTTCCTCACCATGGCACTTTCATGGCTGAGTACTCCGTCAATGTCAGATATCTCCTCTTTCCCTCCGTAGAAGTTAGAGAACTTTGTAAAGGTGAGTTCATTCTGACCTCCAAGACTATTTGTGTTTCATAGAAAATCTTCAACGTCTGTACTGAGTTGTTGTCCATGTGTGTGAAGACTCACCAGCTCTGCGGAACCTGAACGAGAACTTCTTGAACATGGCCAAGGAGAAGGAATTCAACGTGCTGAGCTTTGCAGAGACACTGCCAACAAACATTGGTCCCATGATCAAGATACTGGTGGTGCCATCACAGTCAGCAAGTATGTAACAATAATTCACAAGGGGAAATGTGAAAGTCTGTCTGTGATGTATGGTTAATATATGGAAGAATGAGCAAAACGAGCATGGGTCCTGGTAGCTGTCATTTTGTTCCTGTAGCTCTTACCTTGACGCTGCTCTGATTTGGTTCCAGATCTTGGCATCGGGGAGCTCATCGAGGTCGATGTAGATCATCTCAATATCTGCAAGCCAGAGAAGAAGGACTCATTCCTGTACAAACGCAGCCTCCAGTTTATCCAGGAAGCACTGCAGAGCTGCCTCAGCCACTGACTGAATCAGTGTGTGAACACTGATACTACCTACTGTATACTTGAAATGGGGACAGCACTCACACTCACCAACACCCCAAACCAAATGGAAACATAACTGCCTCTCCTCATTGTTGCACACTTATACACTGACTACTTTGATCTTGGTATAATTAGAAAAATGAAAACTATTTTACACATTGATAGCTATGAAGAGTTGTCAGTTGTGATGATAGTTTATTGTTGTATTCTCGTCCTAGATTGATCTGTCTCAAAAATAATAAGTCAGATGAATTCTAAAGATCCGTTTGAATTTTTAAAAGCAATTTAAAATGTTAAATAAGTTCAGATAATACATTTTTTTGTTTTAATCTAAACCTTAGCAGTTAAACTTAACTTTAGACTGACGTGTCGTTGCCACTAATGCTCGTCGCATTTTTGACTGAGGCAATGGTTTAAGATTTTATTTTTATATTTATATTTTATCATAACAGCAGTGTGAGTCATATTTTGTGCCAAAACATATTCCTCAGTGAGCCTTACTCCAAATTGGCCTGTGTGCATATTAGTTCAGGATGTTTTGTTTATTTTCATGGGACTAATCAAACAATTGTTTTTTAATCTCCATGTGTTTGTAGTCAGTAGCAATACAGAATGAATAAATGCATCGAGTTGGAGGCTTTTTGGACTCCTTTACACACTGTGTCGCACTGCTTCATTTTCTTCTCAAAGCTGCTTTACACAGCGTTAATCAATATATTTATTTAACAATGTTTCTATGGCAAATATCAACACAGACTTTTTTTAATGGTGTTACAAGCTCAAAATCATATCACAACACATTTTTACTAAAAATAGTGATATATATGCCTTTATTCTCTCTGTGTGTTTGTTTATTGTGGGAGATGTTGCAAATTATTGACCAGTACGGCTTTATGGTAATAATATATACATCAGTGTGGTGCTGTACCTTTATTGGTCATACTTGATTCACTGGTTTAGTCCAAAAGTACTGATAGGTTACATAATCTATTTAGATTCACAATAAATGTTCAATAGGTTTACAACATTGTGTAACCTGACGAAATAAAGATGTAAAATTACAAATGCAGGGATTTTGTCCAAATTAGAGACAAACAATGATTCTCTCCAAACAGCCTGCATTCGTGTACATGTGCATATACGACATGAGCACATTATTGCACCACCAGCAGCCTGGACTGTGACACAGAGCAGGTTGGGTCCATGGATCCGAGTCGTTGACATTACATTCTGACTCAACCTGCAGCCTCAGACCTCCACAGAAGTCAGGAGTCATCAGAGCTGATTCGGTTGTTGTAGTTTTGCTGCTGCCACGTGGTTGGTCGATTTGACAATTGCATGAACAAGCAGGTGAGCTGGTGTTCCTAATAGTGATGCGAGATGAAGCTTCATGAAGCATTGAAGCTTTCCATCCAGTTGGTTCACTCATGGGCCGAAGCTTCATGGTGCTTCATTTGCTCTACAGTGCCATCAGGTGGACAATAAATGTAAAACAGGCAGAATCAACATAATGACACCATGGCTTTGGTGTGTGTGAGACGCTTTGAATTGAATAAACGAATGAATGATGTTTGTGATGCCAATCCATAAATTATGAACTTATTAATATGGTGTCTGTCTTTATGATACAATGGCGGGATCAAAAGGGAGGCTCTGAACGTCACCACATACGTCATCAACACGAGCCGATCATTGTTGGTCTTCAGCCCACAATGATTTGAGAACTCAAGTTAGCAGCAGCTAACAAGCAGCTAACGAAGCTACTGAAAGACCAACTCTCGTCTGTGTTTGACTTCTTCGCCTGAACGTAGCCGGGTATGTTTATATTCATTAATGTCTCGTTCTACTCTGTATGTTACACTTTCACTGGGGATACGTATTTAAGCTCTAACGTTAGCGCTAGTAAGCTAATCATGCTAAACCACAAACCTACCAGTTGTTATTGACACAGTAGCAATGTTAGCATGTTAGGAAAATAGCCTCATTTAAAATGGCCCAGTACAAACATATTTCCGATCTTTACTTTTTGTTGCTCAACGTTTATTTAGTCTTCTTTACTTTGTATGTTTGGCTGTTGCTACTTGAGCTACTCGTGTTTACATGGAAGTCACTTCCCTGTGTTTCCTTTTAGCTTCTGGATTTCCCTGCACCTGCAAACATGGTCAACGTCCACAAAGGTGTCCTCGTTGAATGGTAAGAGAATCTGTCAATCTGCCCTGAAATGTTAGCACCCTACTCGTGTTTTGTGCAAAGGTAAAACTCATGATAAAACATTTCACTTCACTCTGCATGCAAAGACTTGTATAGTAACATTTGCCTCTCTTCTCTCGTGTTTCAGTGATCCTGCCATGAAGCAGTTCCTCCTCTACCTGGATGAAAAGATGGCTTTGGGGAAGAAGTTCATCCTGAAGGACCTGGACGACACACACGTGTTTATCCTGGCAGAGGTGGTTCAGATCCTTCAGGAAAGAGTCGGAGAGCTCATGGACCAGAATTCATTCCCCGTCACGCAGAAATAACATAATAACTGTCTGATCTTGGACTCTTGGCTGTTTCATCCTGGATTAAATAAGCTCTGCAATGTTTTAAATGCAGTCCCTTATTTTTGTAATATTAGTTACAATGTGAGAAACTGAGTAAAATGTGCATTTTGCTTCTTGGTTGCACACTGGCTTACATTGTAGTGTCTTAGTTGTGTCCAATATATATGACTACTTTTTGTGTCTTGATTTTTGATTAAAAATTGCTGAAATGCAGCACCATATTTCTACATCGTTTTTCCAGTGGGTTGGTCGCCAACGGTGACATTTTACTTTTTTTAAACATACATACATTTTGTGCTTAATATTTAATTTAAGTTTGCCTAAGAGAAATGCCATTTTCCTAAAAGTTTAGCAATACAAAACAATGATAGTTTAGTAGAGGGAATTCACAAATGACACAGCAGCACCAGAAAGTAGCAGCACAAGGAGAAATATAGTAAGAATAAAAATACACAATAAAGTTGATAATAATACAGTATATAAGTCTGTTTTTCAAAAAAGTTGTGTTGTGTTATTGTGAAATTTGTGCAAATTACATTCTTGATGTGAAATGAACGACACAGTAGCTTTCATACGCTTTGATGTAAAAGATTAAAGCGTTTATAACATTCAAAGCTGCAAATCAGCAGCATTAGAGTTCAAGATAAATAAACAGCATTAAATACTATCTTTACAAATTCAACTCTTTAAAAGTGGAGGATTCATACAGCTGTTTAAACTCCAGCTCTGGCACCAGAAGAAGCTGTTAACACACAAAACGACACCAGCAACGCAGTTTACAGATCAGTTTATAGACTCGTGAGTCTAAAATTACTGTAAAAAACCAAGACTTGTAGATTAATGTCCCTGTTTCTGAAGTACTGCAGGTCGACAAACTGATTATTCTCTCATTACAAACTGAAATTAAGTTACTTCACCCTGAAAAGTTGAGCTGGAGCTACTTCTGCCGTAGTGTGGGCTGCAACATTAGCCACAAGATGGCGCTGTGTGCTGCCTGATGCTCCTGTGAGTGGAGCCACAACATCTGCAACCTCCCTGTAATTTATGAGACAGTAACATCTATTTAAATCACGGTCAGATTCATGTTATCGCTCGGTGGCATCCATCCAGATAAGAGGAACATGAGGGGAGACCGAGATCAGCGGCCCAGACGGTCAAAGTTAATTTATTGGGCTAAATATTCCAATCATTAAAGAGATTTAATAAGCTGAGGCTTAATTCAAAGTGCTCATAGGCTTCTAAAGAGTCCGTTCTCTACGTTACCTGACATGAAGATCACCAGGTTGTCTGTGATTCAACTAGTTCTTCGTTAAACTTGTTCATAAGCAAACTAGCAGATCGATTAGTTAGTTTCAGGGATAAACAGACAAAGAATGCAGTGCACACCAGATCGTATAATTTTCTTCAGTTTGGCAGCAAAGACATTTTCACTGCCCTCTTTTCCCCATCAGCCTCCTACTCCGCACTGTCACTCTTGCTGCTGCTGCTCAGCCATTGGCTCGTCGGGTTGGTTGGCGGCATCCTCTTGGAAAATGTAGTGGTTGTAGTGAGCTCCAGGACCATTGCACCACCTCCACTTGACAAAAGAGAAGCTGGAGCCAGAGAATTGTTTTTCTTTGACACATGAGAAAAATAATCTGTTAATCAACAAGTCCACTGGCTGGACTTGTTGAAAATCAATACACAGGTGTATCATGACCAGACAAACAAAAAAGTCTAGAGGTGCACTTTGAGAAAAGCAACAGGAAGCCCGCCATTTTGCATTTAGTGGCCATTTTTCACATTTTTACTTTGACGAACTTGTCCCAGGGCTTTCATCAGATCAACTTCAAATTGAGATGAGTGTCATCTAAACAAGATGGAGATAAAAACTACCTCAAAGATCGATTTTTCGTCACACGGTGTGACCATGGCGCGTGGCGTCAAGGTTTGATTACACGCCATCAAAACACGAGGTTCTGTATCTCGGACATACATGGACCATGAATCCTTTGATGCTGAGCCGTCAACAAACAACTCCACTCCTGCATTATCAAAGGATCAAAGGATTCAACAACAAATTAAAGCCCTCAAATTATCACCAAAGCATGTGCTCGGGCCAATTATTATATTTTTTTATTAATTATTTTATTTTTATTTATTATAATATTTTATTTTTCAGGCAAATTAATTGGCTTTTTGAGGGCTTTAATTATTTATTTATAGTATTATTATTGGTAGATAGGGGCACAGAGACACCATATCAATTAACACTGTATCCACCATCACATGAATTCAGTTTATGTGTAATTCTTTATTTGAATATAATAAGATAAAACAAGATAACAAAAAAGATAACATCACCGACGTCCACTTCAGGGTCTGGGACCTCGGGTTCCCAAGGTCCCAGACCCTTGGGTTCACCTCAAGAGGCAGTGGTGGTTGCAGTCGTACATCTCGGTAAATGCAGCCTTGAGGTGCTGAATTATTTTGGCCTGTTCTCGGAAAATGAAATTCCTATGAGCCACTTCATCCTCTTAAGTCGCCACCATATTCCTCAAGTATATAGTCTCCATTATCTGTGGATAGTATACTTTTTTCTTCCTTTTCTTCTTCTTCTTCTCACTCCTGGCAAAATGACGAGGTCTGGTTTGACATTGTGTTCTTACTCCGTCCTCAGCCGTCAGGTTACTCCTCTTCTTCACGTTCTCTGGCAGCAGCTTTCGGACTCTCTCCATGGTGTTTTCAGAGCCAAACTCCTTCTCCTTCCAGGACTTGAGCAGCATCAGCCGCTCTTCCTTTTCCTCACAGCTCCTCATGGCAATGTTAGCCTCCTCGTAGGTCGTCCGGCACCTATGCAGCCGGTCGGGGGCGTATTCCTGCAAATCCGACCTGGCGTAGCTGATCCAAACCTGAGTGAGGAAAAGACGAGGCGGCCGATAAGAGACGATCACAGAGCGAAATGAAAAGTGATAAATCTGCCTGTTGGGGTCCATCAGAAGTTATTTCTAGTTTCTTCAGTTTGGCAGCAAAGACATTTTCATGTACCTAAAAGAATGAACACCCATCCAATTTCAATTAAAGGCTTTTTTGTTTTTAAATTTGAATTGCAGACATGTTCAGACTTTATAAGGACCCGCTCTGAATTATCTGGATATTGTTTCTGGAAGTCATTGCTTTTTTTTTCTTCTTTTTTTTAAAAAATTGTGTAAAACTTTGAGCATCATAAACCAAATTCCAGTCACCTTCATTGTTCTGGCAGAAATCTCTAAACATCTGCCACTTTAAGACACATGTTGTGGAGGTTTAAACAAATTCATTCAAATCTGTTTGGCTTCACTGCTCTTGCCCTTCGTCTTGTTTCCATCAGCCTCCTCCTCCTCACTGTCGCTCTCTGCTGCTGCTGCTCACCCATTGGCTCGGGTTGGTTGGCGGAGTCCTCTGGGAAGATGTAGTGGTTGTACTCCTCCCAACCTGCATCCGACTGGTGGGAAACCAGGGAGAGGTAATGATCAAAACCTGTGACTGGCTGCAAGTCATCGTCCCTTTCAACTTTTACTCTGTGGCTTGTTCAACTCATATTTCAATTTGTGTATAAAATGTAAAATGAAGATGCTGCGTGCTCATCGCCTTCCCAAGGGAATCCAGGGCGAAGAGAGCACCACTCAATGAACAAGTATTTAATTATCACAAAAACACTAAATACAAAATAATTAACATAAGTAAAATTAAATAAAGTAAATAAAATACAATTTACATAAATTAAACAACCTAACATACGTGTTGGACATGAAGAAAATAATACTACAAGACATGTATAGACTCACATACCTGCAGTTGTGGAAACAACAGTGTCTGTCATGAAGAAGCTGCGTGCTCATCGCCTGTACAACATGCAGAGCGTTACTTAGCTTCCCGCTAACAAACCCAATGTTCACCAAGCATGCTAATGGATAACAGTACACGGCGACACCGCTACGCAGCAGACACACCTCTCCATCACGTGCAGGTTTACACAAATGCAATAATTGGCAACACAACAAACTAACATGAAATCATTAAAACAACATTATGTAACGTGTACACTAACTTTTGATGTTATTTACAACCTGAAACTAACAAAAGTCAGAAGAGCGACTAAAATACGAACCTTCCCGAGGGGAGTCCAGGGCAAAGAGGAAGCCCCACCCGTGGAAGCGCGGGTAATGTCGTTGTCAAAGTAAAACGCCCCCTCCACTTCCGCCAGACATTGTTTGCAGTGTCCGTTAATCCCATTTAAAAAGAAAAACTTTGCCTGTGCTTGACTTCATTTGTGTTGCAGTCTCTGTTTGTGATCCTGTGTTCCACTGATTACAGAGTTATCGGTTGCACTGAACTTACCTGTCTTCACGATGAATTTTGTGTAATGTATGATATATCTGTTCAAAGGTGTGCGTTATTTATTTTTGGTCTGTTTTGACAATTTGAAATAAACTGGATTCCAAGGACAACGGGTTTGAGGTAAAGTTTTTCATATTTCACTCTTCAAATGACAGTTTCGCTGCTTTCACCTCGAAAATTATTATTTTTAGATTTCATGTTAATTTATCATCATTTGACACTTCAACTTCTTTCAGGTTATATTTTTTTATCTATTTCAACTTCTGTCAGTATTTTTTTCCAACCACTTCACCTATTACTTCAGTGTTTCAAATGTTTCAACTACCAAATTTGAGCCAACGTAAGTGTTCTTCTAAAAAATTTATTAATTAGTAATTTCTAGTTTTCTTTGATTCGTGTGTTCTCTGGTTGTGTTTGGATTTGTCCGCTTCATGTCTTGAATCTCTCTCTGTGCAGTCGTCCCAGTGGCAGCGTGGCGTGGCTGCTGAGTCCCATGAGAACCGTGTGCACCTTGGTGTGGAGGAGCTACAGGCTGCACTGTGTGGGGCTCATTCGCTTTGTCTCACAGGAATTCTTATATGTAACACAATGTATCCTCCAGGGCTGCAAGCACAACAATAATTAATGGTGGGTTTTTTTCTCTTTATTTTTAACATAGTCGTTTTACAAATACTGATGAGTTCATGCACATGTTCAAAGGAACTCCTGGTGAACCTGCACTTCTGACCTACAAGAGAATAAAATGCAGTCAGATGGATGATGCTTCAAAGATCTACTTCTAAGGATTATTTAAAATCTTTCAATCTGGTCTATAAATATAAATATATGAAAAATGCCGATCACAGGGTCCTGAGCTTTCAGTTGATGTTTTCTTATCACTTGTTTTGTTTGGTCACAAAGCAGAAGATTTAAGCAACTCGTATCATCAAATCAGACCTAAACAGTTTGGTTGTTACAATTATTGATGTTCTGTTGATCATCTAATCAATTAATGAAATCCTGTCAGCTTCAAAACATACAGTCATGACAGAAAACACTGCACTGTTACCTAGATTACATTACGCTACACTGCTGTTATGTGCTTCTTTACTGTTACTCTGGAAGGTTGTGAATCTTTACCCTCAGTGTGTATCTGGAAAAACACATAAACACAAACACACACGTACTCATGAGTTGAGGGATTGTTGCAGCAGCAGCCGCAGCTCCGTGTTCTCCTGCTCCAGACTCTCTTTCTCAGTGTCAAGCTCAGAAATCTCCGTGAGGACCACCCTGGATGGACGAGGGAAAAAAAAAAAAATTCTTTGCACTGATGGAGGTTTTTCTTCTGTGTGTGTGTGTGTGTGTGTGTGTGTGTGTGTGTGTGTGTGTGTGTGTGTGTGTGTGTGTGTGTGTGTGTGTGTGTGTGTTACTCACAGGTGCTGCTGTAGCGACTCCTCCGCCGCCTCCCAGAGTCTGACTTTGTCCTCAGTGATGATGTTGCTCAAACTTTCCCAGTAAACTCTGTCCGCTGAACTGTCCCTGGGTTCTGTTTGCAGACCACTGGACTGTGATTGGTCTGAGTTCTCCCTTAGAACACACAGGGAATCGTCACATATTAATAAAGAAGGACCTTAACTATGAATCACACACACAGTCTGGATAACAACCATAGTGTTGCCTCTATTTGCTTTGAGTAATCAAATGCTCATAAGGAAGTGGTGTGTGTGTGTCTAACCTGGACCCCTTGTGCTGCTGGAGGAAACCTTTAAGAGCAGTCAGGACTTGGTTAGGATGGATGATTAGCGCCTCCTCCTGGTCACTGGATTCACTCAGCTCACCACTAACATCCTGCAGGCACGAAGGACACAAATAGTAACTGTCATAATGATTTTGTTCAGACTCAAGGCCATAGTTTGAACAAGCAGACATCCTCAATGGAATCGATCCGCTGCACTGCTCACCTCGCTCTGCTCTTGTCTGTACTTTAAGAGGAAATGAGCCAACTTGGGAAAATCCTCATCAGCGAGGCCCAAGGCCTGAAAGAGAGAAACAACATGTCAGGTTGTTCAGGATTTCACCCCTCGTGTTGTTTAACAATACAGCTGCTGACTGGTGGTCCAGGGGACGTGCTGATGGTGAGTTCATGTGGGGGATCAGCAGAAAGATAACTGGACATGAACTCACATAGAGGAAGGAGCCCAGCTTCATAGCCGTCTGTACGTCCTCCTCCAGGGGAGTCAGCAGCATCAGGATATTCTCCTGAATCAGACCCTGGCACAGAAGGAAGAGAAACTTGTGGTTGAAATGTTGTACTTTCATATTATTGCTTTTTTTTAATGCTGCTGTCAAGAGTGAGATTGGAAGATTAAAACCACTCACTCTTTTTTTTTTTACTTTACACATGAAGCTATAGAGACAGGAGAAAAATACTTAAGTCCCTTACTACATTATAGGTAATGTACTGTCAGCATGAGGTTACTAAGCAACCAGAGGAGACTCCAGAGTAGTGAACAGGAAGATATGAATAGTTCTGATCTCATTTAACTGACAGCAAGGACAGCAAGTAGATGAGCTGATTTTCCAAAATGTCCAACTATTTGTATAATATAATGTTTGCATACAACAGACAAATCCTCTCCTGTTATCGCTCACCGTTGCATCACACAGCAGCTGGCTCACTCTCGCCAGCATCTCCTCTTCCAACCCTGCATCGCTCCCTTCCTTGTCCACGACCGTGCTCTCAGCCTCCGAGCTCGCCCTGTCCGACATGTCCTTCGCCCCCTGGCTGCACTCTAAGTCCTGCTCAGTTTGAGACAGCTGGGTGTGCGGGTCTGTGTTGGTTTGTTTCTCAGGCCGGATGGGCCCAGAGAGCTCTCTGAAGGGCATCACAGGTCGATCCCAGGCTAGGCCCAGATGCTTCTCACAGATCTCCGAGTCGGTGGCCAAAGCCTTCTCCACGAGTAGCGCCATCTCTGCTTCAACCATGCGCCACATCTCCTTAAACCTCCCGGCATCAGCGACTGCAAAGTGTCTGTGTGAGAGGTGGAGGTGGAGAGAAAAGTGAAAAAGATTCAGGTAAAAGAGAAGCAAGCGATCGTACAACATGTCGACATTCCAGGATAATTCAGACTCACTTGATTTTCTTCTGTACTCGTTCATGCTGCTCGAGGATGCGTTTGTAGTCTTTTTTCAAATGATGGCTCGTGTCGCGTAAGTACTTCGCCTGATTCGAGAACTTGGTGACAAGTTTTTTTATCTCTACCTGCAGACTGAAACACAAAGCCATCGCAAGAAACACAGAGGGAATCGAATCTTGATTTTAACTGTTACCCTCCGCCAAGGAGCTTCTATTTTTCGCCCCTGTTTGTTTGTTTGTTTTTTGGATGTTTGTTGAAACTTGGTGGAAGGTTGAGAAATGGACCAAGAAAAAATCTATTAAAATTCCACCGTGGATCTGGACAAAGGGGCAGATCTACAATTTTTCTTTTCAACATTGCGAGATATGGCATGTTTTTAACATTTTAACATATCTATGAATGTGTAATTTGGTGCAGCTTGATGGGGACTGTTGGGCCTTGGCGGAGGTATGCGTTCGACTGAGTGCCATTCCAGTGTGTGCGTGTATTTGTGTCAGAACATCTGCTTTACCTGCTGATCCTTTCATACATCTGGCTCAGGTTGAAATTGTTTACTTCTACGTTATTCTTTTGCTTTATTTGTTGGAGATTCATGATCATGGTGGAGGCCTTCATCTTCTGATTATCTATATCCAGAGCCTGCAGAGCCATGAACGGGACGCGAGGGGAAATGGTGAAACATTTTAAAGTGCAATCACAGTCACTACTACTGCTGCATTTTCAATTTAAAGTAACATGTTTTTATCAAATACAGCTCACAGCACAAAAGCTTCATTTAAAAGCTTAAAGGTCCAGTGTGTAAGATTTAGGGTAAATGGATCTATTGGCAGAATTTGAATATAAAATAATCCTAGTGAGGTTTTCTCTAGTGTGTTTCATCTAAATCGTACAAATTGTTGTTTTCTTTACCCTAGAATGGGCCCTTTATATTCAAATACTTTATATTTACATCAGGAGTGGCTCCTCTCTATGGAGGCCACCATGTTTTTTACAGTAGCCCAGACTAGACAAACTAAACACATTTTGAGTTTTTATGACAACTGAAGGTTTCCACAGGTTCTCTTTAATGTTTGGAAGAGGAGGGTGAGGTGAGGGGTATTCAGCTGCAATATGATACCTCACCACTAGATGTCATTACATTTTCCACACTGAACCTTTGAGATACTTGGGTGCATCTTGATGTTTGTGCAAACCTGAAAATTAGCATCCTGCTCTATCTTGATGATGCTCTCCTTGTCCATATTCTCCAACATCAGACGGTGAATTTTGGCTTCATACTCCACCACTTTCTCCTTCCTCTGCTCCAACCTCTCAAGCTGAAACAGATTAGTTTCCATTAGCTACAAAATTGAGATATGTAAGATATAATATATGGTGTGTGTGTGTGTGTGTGTGTGTGTGTGTGTGTGTGTGTGTGTGTGTGTGTGTGTGTGTGTGTGTGTGTGTGTGTGTGTGTGTGTGTGTGTGTGTGTGTGTGTGTGTGTGTGTGTTATCCTGACCTCTTGGTCCCAGAGTTCCTGCATGTGTTCTTCCCACTCAGTCTTGTCTTTTGTGACTAAAACTTCAATTTCCTGCAGACAAAATCTCTGCCGACAACAACAACAAAAAAAACAGTTAGAAAATCTAGGTACATTTGCATGTTAGCTCTAAACACAAAGTAGAGCTAAAGCTGATGGGAATGACATTAGTTTTGCAGGTATTCGATCATGAAGGATAATTAAATATCTGTACTGATGATGGTGAGTTAAGGGATCCGAAAAGGGATAGCGATTCATCCTGAGGGGAACATGAGAGCCTGACAGATTTCATGACTATGCAGTCAATATCGCTGAGACATTTTTTACTCAAGACCACAGATGTCAGCGTTAGGGTGGTGCTAGAGGAGAATTTGATGGATCACTAGAGCCAGATCTGCTCCTGTACCTCAACCCCGGACATCTCCTCCCTGTATGCTCCGGTCAGGGTTTTGATCTGGTCCTCCATCCTCTCCTTCATCAGGTCCAGCTCCTCTGCCATTCTCCTCAAGTCCTTCACAAAGCGATCGTCTGAAACCTTAAGCTCCTGTTCAGGTGACATATGGAAAGTCATCAAGTTCAAAGAGGGCAAACCACACCAGAACTTATGACTCCTTCATATTTTTATGGACAGACAGACAGAGTTACCTTTTGCAGGTCATTTATGAGTTTATTCTTGTCTTCTAATACAAGAGTGCATATATTCTGCTGGCTGTTCAGAGCTTCCTGCAGCTCCTGTGGGATCACCTTCTCCTTCGTTGACGACAACTCTGCAAAAATCTCCTCAGCTTTATTCTGACTGGATCTCACATTATTTTCCAGCAACTCCAGTCTGAGCCAGGAAGAAAAAACACAGTGGCAAACCGGATGGGGGGTGTTAAACATCGTTGAGATATTGATTTAAAGGGGCAGTGTGTAGACTTTAGGGAACCTCACCGTCCCCTTCAAAACATGAGAGAGAACCTGTGGTAGCCTTCAGTTATCATAAAAACTCAAAAGTTGTTTAGTTTGTCCAGTCTGGGCTACTGTAAAAAAAACATGGCAGCCTCCATAGAGAGGACCCACTCCAGATGTAAATATAAAGTATTTGAATATAAAGGGCCCATTCTAGGTTCAACTTCTGCCAATAGATCCCTTTCACCTGAATCTTACACACTGGACCTTTTAAGACATTCAACGTAAAATCTTCAGGAGAAATTACCTCGTTTTGCGAGCTTCTTGCAGCTCCTTCCTTCGCTTTGACTCTCTGGCATCAGCAGCAGTTTGGATGTTGGTCACTGCTGCTGTTAAATCTCTCTGCATGCTGATCATCCTCTTAGTGCTCATCTACCAAACATAGAAGAGGACCGTTTCTATTCGAGCTTTGGCAAAGCTGATTTCATCTAAATGTGAGTGCAAGTCAGTAAAAAACTGTAGGTGCCTTTGTTGCTTTGTTAGAGGCAGCCTGTGCCTTTGATGCCACACTGTTTATAGGCAGCTGCCTTTGATGAAATCAGCCATATAAACAAGCATGTTTCACAATAAAAGTGGAGAAATACAGATCAATTATTCTTGTTGCACAGAACAGTAACACGCTGATAAACATTCATAAACTACGTATAAGTCTCAGGGAATAAGTCACAAACAGCGGTAGTTGCCCCCTAACAGCAGTGGCAACCGACAGCTGCCTCAAATCGCGGCAGCTGCCTTTACAAATCAGTGGCAGTTTCTGTTGTCACCAAGTGCCTCTACGAGCTGCCGCTGCCACGATTTGAGCTTGGGTCTTCATCAGCCTCAAGTGTGGAGGCCCTGAAGGTTCAAAATGTTTACTGGCTGTTTTTAAACATAGATAAAACTGAGCATGATGAAAAATAAATAGACAAAAACCGCAAGGGAATTCATTTGTATTCATTAATTCAACTGTTAAGTGCTCCTTTAAGTATTCTGTATCCAATATTTAGCTCTACTGACAAAAAAAAGTCGCAGCTGCAACATGCACAGTATTGTAATCATACAAGATCACTCAGAAACATCAACTCCAAAAATCATGCAAAGGTTGAAAAACACATTATCTCCAACCAACCAACAAACGAAAAAGGAACAGGGGTGAAAACATAAGCTCCTTGGTGGAGGTAATGACGTGTAAGCAACAGCTCGTACACTGTTGAGTAGTTTTAATCAATACAATCTCAATTGATTTCATCATGGTCACACAGTAGAAAGTGCAATGTTAATAATACTTGCCTCTGAAATTGAGGAATTAATTGTTTTGGAGCTGGAAGCTACGTCCATCTTTTTTATACGGCCTCTGCACTGAACGCAGCAGTTTGTTTGTTTACGTGTTGCTATGGCTACACATGTAACTGAGTGACGAGTGTTGCCTTCAAATGCAGCTCGGAAATTCCACAGTCATTGCATTAAAAACTACTTGTCATGAGCAAAGACTTTAAAACTACGAAATATGTACTTTACAACAGCAGCTATCGTTTGGATGTTATGTTCTAAATCTCCGAATTCCATCTATTTATTTACTTTACTATGATAAAAACAAAGATAGTGAATGAGACACAGGGGAAAAAAGATCTTAAAACTATATATTTAAACTATATGTCATTGTGATCAGTTTTAACACAATTTGAGTCATGCAAGCATGCAAAGTATACACTATAAAATACTATAATAATAATAATAATAATAATAATAATAATTGGTTGTGTTGTAGTGATTACTATATACATGGGCCATCATGAAAAAAAACTATATTCTAAAATGATGTAGCTGCAGGAAGCACATGAGAGTTTACTTTCCTTTTCCTTATATTTCAGCAATACTCCACCTGAGAGGAATTATTTATTTGCTTTACCTAGACACAGACTAAATTTTGTATGAGGAGTTTTTAGGAGAGCTCTGGTTTTTATTTATGGTTTTTATACAACATAAAAATAGATGAGAAGAAATACTGAGGCAGGGCAGAGGGGCTGATATCACAGTGTTTTATCATAACCTGGTGCTGACATCTAGTGGCAACTATGAATGTCTCGAACCCTCTGGGTAACTGTGAAAGGGTTTCAAGTTACAAGTTTTGCAAATAAAATCCATTATTCACATAAGATGATAAAAAAAAGGCAAAAATATACAAACACCTGATTACCACTACCATTACCATTACCTTTACTGCTGCTACTTCTCACTACTACTATGACTACTACTACTAAAAAATTATAATAACATCTCTTATTATAATGGTTAAATATTCATTGTTATATGTCCGTGAAGATTCTCAGTCAGGTAATGTTACCGAAAATAATAACAATAATAATGATATTACTTGTAATAATAATAAATTGATTATAATCATTATTATTACTAAATGTTACATTTTACATATTATTATTTGAATATATCATTATGACTTAAGTCAAATGTGTGAACAAACAGAGACGTGATGGTTGTTCAGTAGAAGTAGAAGGGTTTGAAGTCTGGTGGGATACTTTCCTTTTTTATAATATATTTTTTTATTTGGAAATGAAGCAGTTGCCATGACAACATGTAGGGACTTTAATGTTCACTTGAAACAATCACTTTTACTTTAGAGCCAAAAGATGGTGACATGTTTCTGAACTGTCTTTAATGTCATTTTCAGACTCTGACTTTAGGTGGCACTACTGCCTCGTTATCAAAAAACTGCCCTGGTTCCACCGACTTAACGTCAGTGAAATGTAGCATTTCAGAGCCGTTTTAAACACGTGCAGATTTAATTGCTGATTAAAAGCAGAAATCTAATGACCCACGTGCACAGAATCTGGACTTTGTCATTCAAGCACGCTCTTCAAAACAAATGATAAATGTCTTCTCAAGCTGATGGCAAGACAGGCACACAAACAAACCCACACATGGGTCAGATGTTTCTGCCCTGAAGAGTGCCCCCCCACACACACACACACCTTTCCGGCCTGTTGGCAGCCTCAACCCCGGCCTCATCCCCCCAGGGGGGGGGGGCCCGCGCCGCTCTTTTGGCCTCAAGTGGCCTCTGGATGTAAGTCAGGCAGCGAAGGTTTCTGACATATGATCCAGCATCTGTGATGTCACCAACAGCTGACTTGTCATAAGACCTTTGTGAGAGGGGGGGAAGTGAGGGATGAATGAGGAGAGGGCCTTATTTGCTACAGAGCCATAGCTGGAACGCTGAGTGCTTCTGCATCGAGCTGCCGAGATTACAAACTGAATGACTGCCATTAGAGAGTGATTCTATAATCTATCATAATACCATAAGCCAGGGATTGACAGACTTTGACCCCACTCACAGGTGTATAATAAGCCCCATTCACTCTGCATATGCTCTGTGCAAGAGGGTGCATGCGTGTGTGTGTGTGTGTGTGTGTGTGTGTGTGTGTGTGTGTGTGTGTGTGTGTGTGTGTGTGTGTGTGTGTGTGTGTGTGTGTGTGTGTGCTAATTCCCAGGGGCATATGTTTACTCCTCGTTCAACAAAGCATCACATTCATTGCTCCGGGGTTGAGAGGTGCAAAATCTAAGCCTGACCTTCAGCCAGTTAACTAACTGACAGCTTAGAGTGTTGCTGGTGTTGCTTGTGGGGGGTTGCGTAACAACTTTAAGTCCTAACTAACAGTTTCTTAATATTGCCACAGCCAAAGAGATATTAGCCGCTTGGTATCTGGGGGGATGCACTGCGAGGGGAATACAGAGGAGCGGAGGAGGAGCGCAGAGGGCAGCAGGAAAATTCAAAGGCATTCAGGCGGCAGGAAGGCCGTGACCTTGTCAAAGAACAGCAAAACAGTCATTTAACAAGAATGAGTTTTCACTAAATGAAAAACGGAAGGCCAGATTCAGAAACAACATGAAGAGCATCCCCCCTACTCCTCCATCAAATATGAAATGTACCGAACTCAAGGTAACAATCGCAGAGATAAGTGTGTTTTGCCGTCTGCTGGAGCATTTATTGCCAACAGGCCTTTTTTTCTTTTTTTGTTCCAACATATCCCTGTTACCTCTAACTCCTCTGCTGCACGATTATTTGCCAAACACAGATGCAGATATGCAGAGAGACAAAGACTACTGCAGGGCGGGTGGGGTAAAAAAACTCTTAAACGCTGTAGTACATCAAATGATCTGAAGGCCACTTATCGGCTTACAATCCTCATTTCTTCATCACAGAAGGTCAGAGGAGAAGGTTTGTGTCATGATTTTAACCCCTCGAACATCAACAAGCCTCGGTTCAGCCTCATGCTGCAACATTCCTGCCTTATTCCCTCCTGAGCTCTAAAGAAGTCAACCAACAAGTTCACACATTATAACGACCAAGAGCTCAGGGGAAAAAAGAATGAAGGATTTGAGTCATGTTGAGGTCTGGATTTTGAGTGTGTGTTCAGTTTTTGGATGAATGATGATATGGTAGCACACAGTGAGTTTATCAAACAGCTGGTTTATAGGCGATGACTAATTTGTTGATCACTCTTCTTTCTTTCTCGGAATTAATGAATATGAAGTCGTAGTTTTCTGGCATGGCCCCCTGCAGAAGCCACAAAAATGTGTCAACCCCCAGTTCTGTATTAAAACCTTCATGGCACATGTCAATTAGATAGAATTCAGATGTGTATTTTATAAAAATTGACTAATGTTGAAAATGGGTTATTACCTGAGCATTTCTGATTCAAGATTCAAAAGTCTGTATTGTCATATGCACAGTGGTGGAGGAAGTACTCAAACATTTTACTCCAGTAAATGTAAATGAACACAGACATTTGCTGATATATGTTGTGGATTAAATGTGAAAGTGCCCTGAAGTAAATCTACTTAAAGTAAAGTACAGATTGTTGAGAAATGTACTCAAGTAGAGTAATGAAGTCAATGTACTTTGTTACATCCCACAACTGTATATGTTCGGTGCACTATACCATGAAACCCTTTCTTTGTTAGTCAATGTCAACAATTATGGAAAAACTTGATTTCACTTGTATTATGGAGTCACAGTCTGTAATCATGTGTATAAACTGTCCGTGCTCATGGTCATCATGACTCCATCATTGTTTTCAAACAAAAACTTAAACAGTCTTTAACACTTCAATGGGCGAGCAGCCGAGATCAGGTTATGAGTCAGTTTAAAAATCTTATTAAATTCTTCCACATAAACTGTCACAGAATTACTCTCACAGTGGTTTTCATCAAAGCTCTTTGTGAATGGATTAGGTGCACAATCATTTTGCATGGCATTGGGCCACGATTACTGGTGGATTGTATTTCTTTTTTTCCAGTGAGAAGGTAAATCAGCCTCCATTAATGCAGTTTATCATAAACTGATGTGACAAAACACACACTGACTGTAATGTAGCCTGTATACGATTACCGTTAGCTCTGTGGCTCAAGTGTTGCACACTCAACACCTTATTTAAGCAAACAAAGCGCGTCTCATCCTCCGTCTCTCTTTTCCACATGGAGGATAAAGACACCAAAACATTCTGATAACCACCTCTGTCTCCCAAGGTGAAGTATGAGGGAGCAAAGATTTGTAAATTCAGCCTGTGAACACTCGAACATCACAAAAATACTTTTTTCCAGCTATGGGTCAACAACTTCGGGTCAAAGACAAAAATCCCTGGTGGGCTTCCTTCAGCACGCCACAGAGACTGTGCACAAGGTTCTATCAGGCTCCAAGAATATTTATCCAAAGATGTGAATGTGTCCAGCAATTTATGAGCCATGTGCCAAAGGGTTACAACATAAGGGTTAGGTAGGTGGGTAGGTAGGTGGTTAGGAAGGAAGGTAGGTAGGTAGGTAGGTAGGGAGGTAGGTAGGTTGTTAGGAAGGTAGGTAGGTAGGTAGGGAGGTAGGAAGGTAGGTACGTGGTTCGGAAGGTAGGTAGGTAGGTAGGTAAGTAGGAAGGTAGGTAGGTGGTTAGGAAGGTAGGTAGGAAGGTAGGTAGGTAGGTAGTTGGAAGGAAGGTAGGTAGGAAGGTAGGTAAGTAGGTAGGTAAGTAGGAAGATAGGTAGGTAGTTAGGGAGGTAGGAAGGTATGTAGGTAGGTAGGAAGGTAGTTAGTTAGTTAGGTAGGTAGGTAGGTAAGTAAGTAGGAAGATAGGTAGGTATGTAGGTAGGTAGGTAGGTAGGAAGAAGGTAGGTAGGTATGTAGGTAGGAAGGAAGGTAGGTAGGTAGGTAGGTAGGTAGGTAGGTAGGTAGGTAGGTAGGAAGAAGGTAGGTAGGTAGAAATTTGAATTCATATTCCATTATTAACTACATCCACTGATTCTAGTACAAGTAGCTACAGCTCTTTTACACCAGCCATCTCCGTCACGTGGCGGCCTTCAGTTCATTATCGCCAGGACTTTTCCTTTCTTTCTTGACTTTCAGCCCCGCTTAAGGACCCGGTGTGCCTCAGAAAAGCAACGAGGCTTATCGGGAATCAGAGCCATCATTCCTGAGCTCCGGGCCGGGCCTCGCCGCACACGAGAGCCGCCCAACACACTTCCACTGTGCCGGAGCGCAAACGACGAAAAGCCTGTGTCTTTAGCCACTCCGCTGGCCGCAACCGGATCATATGACACGGCAGATCCGTAAATGCTCTTAGACCTGCTGATGGCTGCGCTCCATAAGACCAAAAAGCCAAAGGAGTTTAACGGATGTGTTGCTGCGATTATTCGGCCAAGTATCTTTATCCCACATTTAGATTAGCTCCTAATGACGGAGGAGAAGCCTTGGTTGCAAGAAACACAAGGCCACGTAACCTGAGAACAAGGGCCAGGCCTGTGTGAGGAAACAGCTTTCAGCAGCTCGCACACTGCAGCGTGGACTCATTAGTCATCATGTACCTGCAGCCACACTTACACTGCTGCTTGCTGGGTCCTGATGGACAACAGTTGTGGTTCCTTTAAGTATCCTAAAGCTACAACAATAGGGTATGAAACACATTCATAAAAGAGAGGTATCTGTTATCAGCAGAATGAACCTAAAAGATCAAAAGTATCATCATTTTATGGTGTGTGAATATACACTCTAATAATCCCACATTATTGTTCCAGACGCAACTAGAAGGGTATTCAGTGGAGTGCATATCTGCCCAGGCCCAACTGTCCCCTTCTGAAACCACATTTGAAATCACACACACTCGTAAATATCAAAATATAAATATCAAGAAAATCCAGTTTTCCTAACCCATACCACATCCTTCCATCAAATTTTGTGGTAATGCGTACAGTGTTTTTTGTGCAAACAAACAAACGAACATGAAATCATAAACTCTTTGGTGTAGATAAGAAGAGTGGCACTAAAGAGCACTTAGCTCCATCGAGGCCCAACAGTCGAATTCAATTAAGCCGCACTAAACTGCACAAACTCATATATCAGCCCCCTAAATATGCCCGATATGCTTTATTCCCGGGTAAAACACCCTATATCGCAATGTTTAAAATGCGGTTAACAAACAAACAAGCCAACCAACAAAACTAAAAGGAACAGGGGTGGAAACATAAGCTCCTTGGTGGAGGTAATAACATGTAAGCAGCATCTTAAAGTGGAAGCTTGACATAGACTTCATACACTGTTCAGTTGTGTTAGTCAATAAAATCTCTAGCGATTATTATCAAATGTGTTTGGAGGAACGTATTTATCTGAAAAGCCAAGAGTAGCTCTATCATTAATGTCATGAAGTAAAAAGTGCAATATTACAAATACTTGCCAGATAAGCAAATAAAAATGATGTACTTGAGTAAATATATTTAATTACTTTCCATGATTTATAATCAGCACCGCACGGGTTGTGGTTAAATCACATCACATGCAACTGTTAATGCTTATGACATAAAAATATTTATTTGGGCAAATGCATTTAAAATAAGGGTTTCTTCACAGCAAATGCATTTTTTTATTAATAGGCACACTCATCAACTCAACACTCGTATCTCAACATATCTCATAGCAGAGACTCTGCCGCCATGTGCAGTCACAAACCCTTAACAAATTAAGTTAAACATCAGTGGGAAATGACAACAAAGCACATTAAAAGCTTTATGAAACCACAAAAAAAACCACACACACTGCCTGGAAAACAGGTAACATCCCAGTCAGAGTGCTCTTACATTATGTGTGTTACGTCTTTATTTACCCCCCCGACCCTCCCGGCTCATGTGCCCCCCTCTTCTTACAGCAGATACATGTCACCGCTAATGGACATCAAGTGCTTCCTTTTCGCCGCTCTCTTCTGGACATATATTAGAGACAGAAAAACCCATTTCTCAACCAAACCCATAAATAGAGCACGTGCACACATTAGCTCAATCGCACGGACACACACAGGCACACAGCATTCAGGCCGCTCACTTTCTCACGACACCTGTCTCACAGCACATTCTGCTCATAGAAATACAAAATACAAGTTTAAACATGACAAACTTCACAAAACAAAGCTGATTATTAATTCTGGCATTAAGAGGCCGACTCAAACACAGTGCGTGGACGGTTTCTAAATTTCTTCATCTTATTTTTATATATTTTTATCTGGGCAAATCTATTTCCTGCTTTCCAACATAATCGCTTACATCTTTAAGAAAAAGGTTGTACGGCTATGAAATCAATAGTTTAATGTGCAATAAAATAAATCCAGTGCATTTCACTTTTAAGTTTCAATGATTTAGATCCTAGAGGTCTGTTGAATACGTATTGGTATCACAGCCCGGCCCCCCCCCTGAAGACAACAGGAAAGCTGCAGTCGAGGGCTCTGTGTTCATTGGAGGTCCGTCGAGCCTCAAGCACGAGACAGGGAGAAGTCAAATCTACTCCTGGGAGTGTAGCTCTTGATAAAGGAATGCTGTCAATCATTTCAGTGCATCTCTCCTGCTCAGCTGCTCAGCTCCGTTTGTCCTGAATGTTCATCAAGCTGGTGTACGACTTCGCTCGCTTGGCTGTAAAGAGAGAATTTACATTAGTATACACGTCTTTGGCAGAAATGACCACACGTGCCATTTGTGGAGTTTTTATTTATTTTGAGATATTGCAGTTAATAGTGTTTAAATTTAAGCCTAATTGATTTGGAATTTTTGGGTCTGATGCCAATACTGATATTCGTGAGGAAAAAACTTCTGATACCGATATATAGGTTGATATATTTATCTATTGTTATTTAACCCTTACGATAAAGGAATGGAAATGAGGCTATAAACAACTATAAATAAAAAGAAAATACAATCCCATATATAAAGTGTATTTATGTAAAATAAAAGTTTTCATAAAAAGGTGCATATCGGCAAACATATACGCCGATACTGAAATGCCTGCTAAAGATAAATTTGATAAACAAAGATAACTGTGTCAGGCTCTAAAACCAAATAAGTGTTCGATAAAATAAGCAATTGGGGTCTTTCACTGTTTGAGTGTAAATCTGTTTGTACGAGTGGGTTCTTGCATGAGGCTCAGTGTGTACTTGACCATCACGAGCCGTTTTGTTGTGCACTCAGCAGTAACCCTCTCCACCCGCGGCATAAAAAAAGATCTCTGATCCTTCAAGGCAGCAACCATCCACCAACAGAGAAAATAATACTGCAGCCTCGTCTGTGGTCCAGAGGTCTGCAGGGACTTTTCTTTAGAGGCACCTCACACAACCCCACCTCCTTCCTCCTCCTCCTCCATCGCGGGCCGAACTCCAGTATCGCAGTCAGTCAACCTCCCCCACCCCCACCCCTCCGAAAGACCTCGAACTCTTGAAAACCCCGTCAAAAAATCTCTCTGCGTGTGACAATGGGCGAATTAAGCTGGTTACTCACGGTGTATGAGCTTGCGTTTCTTTTGTTCGGAGTGAAGGAAGCTGCTCAAGTAGAAGATGATGGGCAGAAAGAGCATGAAGCAGGACACAGCGATGACAGGCACCGTCTCCTCGCGGGGCAAGGAACAATTGAAATTCTTACTCCACAGTTTGCGTGTCCCATTCATCTGAAAAGAGGCAGAGTGCCAAACGCAACATAAACTTCATTTCTGGTGACTGCAATTACACGACTGTGTTACTATTAATTCTACACTCTGGGGTCTCTGTTCCGAAATGTTTACTGGATCCAGGGGCATTTGGTTTGGGGGGTTTACAGCTGGAAGCTCTTATTGACAAGTTTTCTTTACTTCTTTCATGATTCTTGTGTTAATGGTCAAATTTCTCGATAAATAAAGATCTTCCACCTTCTTCATGCATCAGTAAAATAAAACCTATTAAGACATTGTAAAAGCAAACTAAAGCAAGAGAAACTACATCTTATAGTTTGGTAAAAACAATCTTGTCAGCAACTTAAAGTAGATAACGATTCCTCTATGGAGAGAAAACTACACGAAAAGTGAAAAAACAAGATTACAAATGCGTACAATGATTTGTGAGAATTTGGATTCTAATGTTTAAATCCACACACAGATACCAGGCAATTTGTGCACTTGTGAAACAGTTTTAAAATGCACACAGCACACAAACTTAATAGATATTGATGTTTTACGCACAGATTTTTAACTTGAACCTCACAGATGTTATAATGTTCACTTTCGCTTCCTGTGTATTTGTGACATTGTTTGTGTTTATTTACAGGTTGTTAAATGCGTGTGCAAGGATCGCCTGGTACGCACGGATCAGCTTAGACGTGCGTGTGGACTTTTGAAACTCTGCATGCTATGTTTTTGTGGGGAAATTGGGACATCTGGGCTTTAGTTGAATTATACACATTTGTAAATCTTATTTCCCATTTTCTCTCCAGTCTCCTTCCGTGTTTAAAGATTCCTCTAGGGGGTGCAGCTTCCTCTCTTCCCATCTCAAGGAGTAAAATCTCTGCAACATACCGCATCTTCTATGTCAATACACAGAGTCAGATTCTTCTCCATTCCGCTGTAGAGCTCGTTCAGGTCCGCGTATGTGCTCTTACAGTTTGCGCACAGCTCTGTGTGATTCCCCTGTGAAGATACATTGAGAAAAGGTCCTTGTGGTTAACTCCTGTACATGAGCTCACAACAGACAGGCTGATCTTATGCACCTAATGTGGGACGTACCTGTTGATACTTCTCAAAACAGGTGATAGTCTGGTTGAGGGTTGCCATGAAGTACAGCGTGTCATTCGTCAGGCTCTGAAATCCTGCAGTGATACATTCTGCACAACAGGAAATACACACCATCAGCAGTTTGGTCTATTTATTCAAAGCATGTGTGGAAATGAAATCAGATGCATGACTGCGTCGTCGGAAGCTTCTATATTCTGCAAAATGTCAGAGAAAAGAGGACAAAGATACAAACTAGAGCTAAAACAATCAGAAGATAAATCTATTAGTCCTTTTTTATGGAATTTTTAAATGTTCGTGTTTCTCAATTTGGAGG
This sequence comes from Hippoglossus stenolepis, assembly GCF_022539355.2. Lineage (NCBI taxonomy): Eukaryota > Metazoa > Chordata > Actinopteri > Pleuronectiformes > Pleuronectidae > Hippoglossus > Hippoglossus stenolepis. Next base: position 13,846,297 of record NC_061502.1, read on the forward strand.
ATCCACTGATTTTCTTGGTCTTACGTCATAGTAATCAGAATATTATGGGGTGTGGAAGTATTGGCAAGAGAAAATTAGCTACTCAATGGTATCACCTTGCACTAAAATAAGATTTCTTGGGCATTTTTCCTTATTTTGTGGATTTTTTGGACATAGCAAATAAATGATTAATAAAGAAAACAATCACAATGTTAATCATTAATAAGAAATGATTACTTGTAGCCAGAAGACAAACCAAATACACTTAGTAACACGTGTTATCTCTGCAACATTCAGCAGTGTGTCCACGCTCACTCTGATTAAACCCTCACTGAATGCTGCCTCTACTTAACCCTGCACTCTGACCTCTGTGGTCAAATGCATACCTAATGTGTGTGTGAGGCAGGGGTTCAAACAGAGGGACAAATCCCTCATGACACACATTAAGTACAAAAACTGACATAAAAAGATAAAAACATGCACAAAAAAAGAGCATAAACTTACTTTCGCAGCTTGATTGACCCCACAGGTTCTTCAGGTTGCTGTAGAGCCGATAAACCAGCATCAGTCGGTCACTGCGCAGAAGACTGTCGCCGCAGCTCACGTTCCCAGGACCCATCTGAGGCCGGGACACACAACCACAACTCAATCACCTTCATCTATCTTACGCAGAGGTTTGGTAATAAATGTGATATTATAACCTACATTTATGTATTTCATCAAGAACACAATTATAAATTAGCTTGCAGCTCAAAAACACCTTGACGTTGGTTGCCACCCGCCAACAAACCAAACAAAGAAGAAGAAAGGTTCAGCGCGTACGATTTAGGTGAAAGGGATCTATTGAATATAAAATGATCCTGGTGATGTTTTCTCTAGTGTGTTTCATCTAAATTGTACAAATTGTTGTTTTCTTTATCCTAGAATGGGCCCTTTATATTTACATCGGGAGCGGGGCCTCTATATGGAGGCAGCCATGTTTTTACAGTAGCCCAGACTGGACAAACAAAACAACTTTTGAGTTTTTACGACAACTCAAAGCTGCCACAGGCTCTCTGTCTTGTTTGGAAGGGGAGGGGGAGGTGAGGGGTGTTCAGCTGCAAGATGCAATTTAAGAGAAGATAAGATAAGATAAGATAAGATAATCCTTTCTAAGTCCCACAATGGGGATTTGCTACAGCAGAGTATTGATATCCTCGCGGACATTTAGGCTAAAAACCAAGGTTTGAATTACACCGTTTCTAGTCGAATTTGAGTGTCTGGGATTACGGACACTAGGACGACACCACAGGGGCAGTTTGGAGGCATTTTATGTTTTTTATGTTTGTAGAATCGGTCGCCATTTAGTTGAATTGTATTGTATTTGGCTGCAACGCTGTTTACCCCTGAACTCCAGAAGTGTTTTGTGGACTCTCGACCCCCCCCCCCCATCGCCATAGTGGTGAGTAGTAGTGAGTGATTTATCATATTTGGGTCAACTACCCCTTTAAGTGTAAGGAATATAGAAAATATAGACAAATATGAATGGAATAAAAACCAATATATAAAGTGTAAAAACTAGAAAAAAAGAAGTAATAACCTCACCGCTGGATGTCGCTAAATTCTACACACTGAACCTTTAATGGAAAACACCGTTTACAGGAAGTCACAGGGTAAGTCACGTTTCCTCAAATGTCCCCATCATCAGTCAGAACTCGTGACTGGTGAGACATCAGCGAGGCCTGGTGTAAAGCGCGCGCACGCACACACACACGAACACACGAACCTGGTCCGAGGAGATGTTGTTGTAGATCTCCATCAGGCTGCCATAGCTGGAGAAACATTTCTGACACACTCGGACGGGTCGAGCCGCCGGAACCAGGCAGTTCACGTAGGTGTCGTAGCGCTGCCCGAAGATGAGCAGCAGGTCGCGGCAGTAGAAGCTGATCTCCAGGTCCTCCGGGAACGACGCGAGCAGACCGAGGGAGTCCGGCGCAGCGGGCTTGAACACGGGGGAGCTGTGGAGGGCGGGCCGGTCCGCTGGTTCCGCGGCGGTGAGGTTCAATGTGTCACCGAACACGAGGGAGTGGACGTGTATCAGCAGCAGAACACAGAACGAGCAGCTTCTGTAAAGAGACATGTCTGAAAACACATCTGATCCTCTTCCCTAAACAAGCCGCCACTTCCTGGTTCGGTCCCAGCGGGATCATGTGACCGCGCGGAGTCTCGCGAGATCTCAATACGGGAATCAAAGCCATGGAAGTCAGAGTACATCTATAACATCTATACTATACTATACTATACTATATACTATAGTTTATATACACTTGCTTTACTCTTATTTTAGAAGCCTGTTTTAACAGACTACATTTGTACTATCTCTCTTAATGTATTGGTTTACATTCATTTGGCTTCTGCTTTGACTTTTGCCTCTTTTACTTGGAAAAATACATCATCCTCATCATCTTCATCATCATCATCATGTTGCCTGAACGTAAATAAACCTCATGACATCAGAGTTTGAGTGGCTGAGTTATCTCAACTTTCAGCAAAAAAATCAAATCACTCATTTTAACACATTTAAGGAAAATAATTTTTTACCCTCACTCACTGCACAAATTCACAGAAATCAGTCACTAATCTTTCACTCTAGGACTATAATCATAATTTTTAGTAACGCTGAGGTAATAATCATATAATATTCATTTATATTGAATATATTCAACTCATTACTTTGATTATAACATGCTGTTTTAAATCCCTCTCCAAGGAAATAGTGAATTCTTTATATAAGATAAAAATACAATAAGATAATACCTATTCATCTATCTATCTATCTATCTATCTATCTATCTATCTATCTATCTATCTATACAATAATAATGATAATAACGTGTATATCTGCTTTTTGCCTTTATATTCTGTAAACCAGGTGGACATACAGAGGCACAGAGGGTTTAGGTTGTAATCATTTCTTCTTTCTGGGAGCCACATTTGAAAAATAATAAAGAATGGGGGGGAACATCTGAACAATTAGGTGAACTTTGGTCAGACGAAGAAGAGTTAATGAGCTGCTGCTGGTGCCATGTGCACTGAGAGCAGCATTAACGGCCACAATCCATATTTAGCCCGGCGCTCGGGCTGTGTGCACGGATCAGAATAGGCCTCTAATGCCGTGCACATTCTCCCCCGCTCATTTTCATTAGGCCCTGATGACTGCGTAATTGATGCGGCCTGCGAGTTATCAAGAGCCACTAATTTCACATTAACGACCATTGACTGCGGCCGCTTGATTCGAGGGGGTTTCTGACAATATTCACAATCAGGACCGGAGCCCAGATCATTTACCTTGACTCTGTGATTATTTCCCTGCATGTGAGCAGAGAGCCCACGGTGCAAAACTGTCTGATGTCAAAATCCCTGTAAATAATGAGGAGACCAGGAGGAGCCCACACACACACACACACTGAGCAGTGACTTATACTGCAACGTAAATAGTATCAACTCATTCTTGTCTTTTGTAATATTCTTGTAATAATAAACTATAGATAGATAGATAGATAGATAGATAGATAGATAGATGGATAGATGGATAGATAGATAATAGATAGATAGATAGATAGATAGATAGATAGATTGAAGAGATAACACAAACTATTTCTTGTCGTTTGTAATAAACTTGTAGATAAATATGATGTATAAATATGTAATCATTATTGTGTATGTATGCGTCAATAAAACATATAGACCCGTAGGTGAGTCTCAGTCTGCACTGATCACATTATTCATAGAGCTTCAGATGTCTTTTCCTCTGCCGGGCTAATCAGCATCAGAGCAGCACTGGGCTCAGTGAAATCGGCATATCATTACCAGCCTGTTTGAGATGACCGTTATTGTCAGATGGCAGAAAAATGCCTTCATTAGCATGTGATGGATGGAGAAAACCAAGAGGACAAAAAAAAATCACTAATTAGGCCCATAAATTAAACGATGGTGGAGATGAGAGCTCTTCAGGAGTGATGATGGCAAGACTCAGTCCGAGGATCCACTCTAGATTTGGAGCACGATATGTATGAAGAAGACAGGGAGCATTAGCTTTTACATCTGATGATCTGGGATTAAGAAGACCAAAGATTAAAAGGGCCTACTTTGGTAAAAAAATACATAAGAGATACTTCCCCCAGACCCAACAGCCCGCTTATGAAACCACATTTAATTGACTTAAACCAGATTTTGATCTGCACCAAATTGCATAAATATCAGTCGGCTAAACCTGTGAATCAAGATCCATGAATTGAATGTCTAAAATCACCCTATTTCTTAATGTTAAAGAAAGTGAAAAATAAATCCTGGATCCGCACCAGCATTTTGTGGTCATGCTCCACCCCCTCCACAAAATTTAATGGAAATCTGTGAAGTACGTTTTGTGTAATCCTGCCGATAAAAAAAACATATGCAGACAAAGACAAATTCTCCTTTCCAGAGATAATTTGCAACAAAATGCATGTCTGTCAATCTCAAGATGTATACAATACACAGACGTGGCCTATTTCCAACTATTTCAGTATTAGATTGTTAATGTAATGTATGATGCGTCTTTGTGTGAGCACAGTGTCAAAATCCAGTTGTAGCATATTGAGGTGAAACTAGTTCAAACTACTTGTTTAAACTACTGCAATTACATTAAAAACAATTTAAAGAAAACCATCTGGATCATTAGGAGCTGGAACTTCTAGTAAGTCACAGATTTGTTAAACATAACAAGGGTTTCAGTTCATCTTGTAGGTGTTTCATGTAAAATCTTAATTTAAAAAAGTAACTGGTGATTAGAGAAGTAGCTGTGCAATGGAAGCTAGGCTATAGTATTTCTCTCTTGGTTCAGAGGCCGGAACATTGAAGCACGAGGACCTAAAAAAATGTATTTAGGTGCACAACCTCATTGTCTGATGTTTCAGCTCCGCACATGTGAGCTGTGCTATCTTAAGATCTGGCATCTGAGATGTTGAGGTGTGATCGGCCCATGTGTCCTCTCCTTGTGAGTGTCTCAGACGAGAAAAATCACAAAGGGGTTAACTCAAACCAGTTCAGCCTTAAACTTGGCTCTTGGCGTGGGGAGAGAAAATAGCTGTAAAGTTATGCAGAAGTTATTCTTCATCCTTCGGGCCGTCCCTAATCCACCAAAAACCTCATTCTTTCATCGGAGAACTGTGCCTCCTTTCTTGTTCCCCCCTCTCTATACAACATAAAGTCAGACTGCATTTAATGGTTATGTCGGGATGGGAGAGGGGCTTTCTTCTTCCCCCTTTCTCCAGAATATTGCCCTTTTCGTCGTGTGAGTCTCTCAACCCGCGGGGACCCCCATATTCTTCCCTCCAGCGTCTGACTCGAATCACAAACTAACCCCGATTTTCACAACTTCGCTGGGAATTGCGGGGAGTGATAATAGAGATTTCGCTTTCATTTTATACGCTTGACTTGGTTATTGTTGCTTTTCTCCTCTCCCGTGATTCTCCCCTTTTCCAGGGATTAGCCCTGACTTCGCCCGCTATACTGGCCACCGAAGTGCCCCTGAGCCCCGGAATGACAATTGACGCAGATCAAGGCAAGCCTATTCTGCGCCTTTTGAAAGAAAGGGACTGAACTGAGCCGGGTTTAAATGGAGGACTTTTAATGGGAGAATCGGATGGTCCCCAGTGATTAGTCGCCAACATTTTAGATTTCAGGTTGCAGGTTTGTTTGTTAGATACAAAGATGTCATATATTTTTTAAATAAGACAAGATGGTGAATATCCCTTTTACGTTTAAAGGTAATCCAAACTAGATTAATGACAAATTGCGAACCAGCAGCAGATGTTAGTGACCCCCTGTGGAATTTAGGGACACATCATCAGTTGTGAACCCGTCAGAGTTAGCTATGTATTTGGTTTTAACACTGGCTTTGTACATTTCTATCTTTGGAATGAACTCTGAGTAAAGCGTTGGCCTTCCCAGGATTTTAAATGATGCAAATGTACAAACTGATGTTTAAGTCGGAATTTGCAAATTTAACTTTTTACATTTTTTGCTTTACATGATGTACGAAATTTAGTTTGAATATTGTGGTTTCCAATCAGACACAAGTAGTTTCCTCAAGACACAAAATCATATCGCTGCTTGACTAGTTTACAGGAAACTCTTTGTGCTTTGATCTGCTTGTTTGACGGCATCTACAATTTGGAGTCAATGCCTGGTTCAATCGATCAATCATGATATTATAGGTTCTCCTGTAAACAATTTAAATTAATGACCTTCCACTTGATCGGCGCACACTTAGCACCCAAGGCAGCCCTAGTCTGGCCAATCAGGAGTCCTGGCCTCTCTTGGTATCCTACAGCTGCAGCCTCCATCTTGAAGGGATGGTTTCCCGAAGGTGAAACCAATGAAGATAAATGAATATGTAGATCACTGTAGACCTAAGTCTGCATGAGGAAGATGGTGGTTAGAGTAGAGCTGGAGAACATGGTGAAGCTGCTGATCATGTCAAGAGTGACAAGTGGACAGTGATGGTAAGTATGATACGTGTGAAAATGTGAGTGACGACGATGATGATGAAGATGAAGAAGAAAATGATGACAATGATTATCAGGATATTATGTTGAGAATCACAGTGATGGTGGTTAGAGCAGAGATGCAGAGATGATGAAGACATTGATACTGTGATGGCAGTGTTGATGCTGATGATGAGGAAGATCAGGAAAATACAGTCGAGCAATCAGGGCACAGCAGATCTGACCATAAGGCTGCAGATGAAAGTGACCGAGTAGAAACAGTATATTTGAAATATGGACGTAGATTAACAGGTATGCTCGACAAATAGTTATTTGAAGATTTCCATTTCTAAATATTCTACTTTTTACGCTGCATCTGGACGGATGGATCTACTTTTCAGGTTTAGATATACAAAGTTTCCTAAAGGTGAACTCAGTGGTTTCCAACTATTTTGGAGAAGGCACCCGAACAAAACTCTGTCATCTTTCATATGTTGAGTTGGTAGCGTTTCACCAAAGAGACTTTTCCCCTTTGAACGTCCCTGTTGGTTTTACTGCCTCCACCAGCAGGTTGTGTTTTTCTGTCCATTTGTCGTTTTGTTTGTTTGTTTGTGAGCAAGATAACACAAAAACAACAGAACAGATTTCCACGAAACTTGGCGGTAGGATGCAATATGTGTCAGGGAAGAAGTCATTCAAAGTTGGTGCAGATCCAGGGCATTTTTTAACTCTCTTTAACATGTAGGGTCTTTTAGAACATTTTCAGTTTTCTCAGAGAATAATTAATGGATTTTGATAAAATCAGGAATATTTAGGAAACTGATTTCTATGAGTGTGTGAGATTTGGATTTAAGGTGACTGCTATGATATGTTAACAAGTAATTATATATGATATTTTTCAGGTTTGGAAACCTTTTAATTGTAAATGCTGCTCACACATTGATGCATTAAAACTAACAGTCACAAAATGTCATATGTATTAATATGTCAGTCACAGGAGCAGGTTTTCTGCAAACTTAGCATTTTTAGTTTTGATACTCAAAGTATATTTACCTCCATTGCTACTATATGTTAACCTAAGTGGGATCTTGAAAGTTTTCTACATGAATTAAGTTGCATTAAGTTGCATGATATTCTGAGTTAGAATAATGTCAGCAAGGAACAGCATGGATGTGGTGACTGTGAGTCTATCAGCTCTACAGGTGTCACTGTCTCAGCGCTGCAACAGTTTGACACAGTCTGACCGTCCAGATCTGCTCATCATTGGCACGTCACACAAGAGAGAGTTTCATGTATTTGCCACGTCTCCCTCAATCAGGCATCTCCGCAGCACTGTGAGAAGTTAATCTGTGTTGATGGTGTGTTGTGCACTCTTCCGTGGGCCGGTTAGGCTGGGATCTCTCCTGGAAAGACTGGTCTGTGCTCATATAGAGGGGGGATAATTACCAAACACGCAGCCGACAGCAGCGACACAAAAGCCGCTTTGACTTCCTCACTGCTGGTCGCCTCCAGGGGATGGTCCTGCTCCCTGATCACCCTGCTCACCCAGACTCACTTCTCATCACTCCTGAGAGGCAGAGACGTCTTGTTCCATAACAAGACACGAAACTGACTTCTTTCAGCTCCAGTGAACTGGACATAAACCCAGTCTGACAACCTCCAGTGCCCAAACAGAACAGAGAGGGGACGGGTGGGCTGGTGCAGAGGACAGGAGAGGGGTGGGGGCAGCACTCTCTAAATAAAGTTGTTATTCACTTGAATCTTGCATCTTGGAGAAGAAACTCCAGCAGAAGTTTACTTGCATAGTTCCCCAAAAATAAACCGTGGCGTCCAACATGTGCATCTGTCTGTTTCAAACCACTTTGATCAACTTTTTATCTTTTCCCATGAGTAAAATTGATGATTCCTGTGCATGTCCCCCTCTCAGCACCCAGTGTGTTACAGCAATGAAAGCACGATGTGCTGTAATGTAATGGGCCGGGAGTGATTGTTTCTGACAAGCAACAAAACACGTCGTCCCTCCCCTCAAATTAGTCCCCCACCGAGGGGGGATGAGGGGGTTCATGCCCCAGTAGATGCATGGACAGAGCAGCGTGACAGCACAGAGCATGAACATGCATGTGATTCTCAGCATCTGGATGTATAGGTGTGTGTTTTCTTTGCTGCTTCCAGTGGTTTTAGTGGGTTTTTCTGACTTTGTGATTAAAGCAAATAAACCACAAGCACTGAAATCAAAGTCCAGTTAATTTATGTGTTCCACTTCCGAGGACTTGTGTGATGTTATGTTGGCCTCTGACATGAATGATAGACATAAAGAGTTTTTTTTTTTTAAAGAACTTCTTTACTAAGAAACATTATTATTCACCCAATATAATATGATGCAACCCACTGCATTAAAGTCTTACTGAGTCACTGAAGGTAAAGGTTTGCTGGTCTTGCACATTTTCTTCTTTGAAAAGGATCATCTTATTATTTCCAGGATGTCAGAGTGGAGTTGACGAGATAGACTCACTTTTTAAATGTTCACTCAAATTTTAAACTGTACAGATCTGTAGTTGTTATAGTTGTGTACTAGTTTAGTAATTCTATTAAAAAAAATTCAAAATATACTCTGGAATTTGGGAATTTTTTTCCCCTACAAAGTTAAGTGTTTTGTTTTATTATACATATTTAATTTAAATTTGTTTAAAACGTTATTATAAAAGTTAATTTAACATGCATTTTTGCTACATTAAATAATATTTCACAAACAGGATTATTTATTTCAGAATATAATGTTCAACGGTTCTTCTTCTTCTCCCTAATTTATTGTTGCTTCACTGCCTTTTGTGGCCTGTTACCTCCACAAACTGTTGAAATCCTTTACTGCCTCAGCAGCCACGAGAAATGTGTGCACGACGTCACTCGAGTGCTCTCAGAGTGCACGTGCTCGCTCGTGCACAGTCGGGAGATACAGCGTAAAATATGCAACAAAACACTGGTCTGCGGCACCGCTGGTGGACACAGGTCTCCTCCACCCGGTACCTTTGACATGTGTAAACAGAAATGCATGTGGAAAAGCATACAACCATTTTTGCATGTTGTTACAGAGAGTTAAGTAGATTCATTAAAAGTTAAGTGTCATTAAAATGAAATTCGTAAAGAGATGAATTTGATTTTATGATTAGCTGTTGGATTTACAATGCACTTTGATAACTACAAATCCTCAGGTGAAATTAATCTTTTGATCTTGTTCTTAAATAAGCAAATACAACATATCTTTTTTATTTAATTTGAAATATATCCTAATTGCTTTAAAAGTCAATTGTGGTTAAGGATAGAGAAGATTTTGGGGGTAAAAAGTAACAGCACATGATACATAAAAGTTTGTAAAAGCAACATTTTCTGCTCCTTGTGATCCAGCGATAGTTATTCATAGTGGGCTTTAGAAATAATGGGCGGTTAGACCGGGAAGAAAAAGACAGTTAGCTGGTCAGTTAGCGAGGGGTTAGCCTTAAAAGCGAGCCGTGATTTGTGAACGAGCGAGTAGGAGGAGTCGTGGAGGTCTTGGCGTTCAGGAAAGCCTCTCCTGGGCCGAGAAGAAAAGGATTTGGCCCGGTTGCAGGCAGCGATGTTAACTTTGAGTGGCCCCTGTGGCTCAAGCTCAGCACCCCCCCTCTCCTCCTCCTCCCTCCCTCTTACTTCCCAAGCCCCCAGGTTGCCTTTGCATGACATCATCCCCAAACTATGCCCCCCATACCCATGTGAATCTGAGCTGTCACAATCGGCAGCCACCCCCCCACCATTAAACTGTACCGCGCCGCAAACCCATACGTTTCTTTTCTCCCCCCCCTGCTTCTCCTCACTCCCTCTCTTCTTCTACCACCAATCTCCTCCCTTCTTCTTCTTTTTTAACCCCCAGAAAGCCATTGTTTGAGTCAGGGCTTGATCAAAAAACTGTTGCCCGCCAACCACAGGGCTTTCTGTAAATTCAATAAGGCCACCTTAAAGATTTTCCTAATTAATGGATGACATCTTTGGCTGGAGGAGAGGCGAGGCATTCTGCTCCAGCTCGCTCTTTGTTCGCCTCCTAATTAACTTTCCTAGGTCACTCAGGTCCCCGCAACCTGAGAGTGAAGAGCCCCCATTGAGGAGGGAGTTGTAAACTTACTTTTTTTGCCTCGGCACTTAAAAGGGGAAAGCAACTATAGGGAACAGAAAATATCCTATTTAAGTCCTTTGTGAGTGAACTGCTTGCACATGTTCCAATAAAGGAAGTCTTCTAAATAAGCTGCCATGTTGCTCTCCGCTCCCCCCTTTTCTCCCTTATCCCACCTCTTTCACTCCCAGCTCCACAGAAAAGGTTATGAATGATAGCTCTGGGTTGAGGGGGGGGTGGAGGGGCTAAAGGACAGCATCTGGGCATTGTGGAGTCGTGGAGCATCTGAAACTTTGAGGGAATTTGAGGATGGGAAAGCGCTGAGCTGCTGGGTGGTGGGGTGGACGATTGAGAAAAATGTGGTGAATATGAGGAAAAAGAAAATAATAAGTGCCTCCTTGCCCTCGTCATTGTTTGGGTGTTTCTAAAAGACCCCATGTCTCCCAGCTGCTTTCATCACTCCTCATCTTCATCTTTCAAAGGCAAAAAAACAGGTCCCATAGAAACACAACTACGTATGAAAGGCCCTCACACAACAACTTCACACAATCTGCCGCGTGCCTTTGTTTAATCACAACTGGACAGATAGAGTCATTTATTTCATTATGAACAAGTGAAGACTCAATTAAATTGTTTTATTGTAACTGTTTATAAATGCAGTCATAAGAACAGTGTTGATATTCATAATAATAATTAATCATTTGTATTGTGCAGTAGCATAATCGGAGCAACAAATCTTTCAATCACTTTAATTTGTTGTGTCACGATTGAGTAAAAACATATTTTAATGCATTTTAGTGCAAAACAAGCAAATTATGTGAGTGAATGTTCGCTTCGAAATAAACCAATGATACCCAGCACACACTCTGAGTTGCCTCTGTGAATGAAATATATACAATTTGTTTAATAAATAAGTTAGATTAAGATAAAATGAGATACCCTTAGATGGGATATGATACGATACGATAGACTAAGACGAGATACGTGAAGATGCGATGGAATGCGATTCATTCTTTTAAAGATCCCACATTGGAAACATTTGCCAGTAAAAAGAAATAGAAAAGTTGAAAAAAAAAAAAGACAACAGGCTGCCCCTAGTGAGACGCCATCTTGTAAAAACAAATCAGTTCATGTTGCGAATCGTCCTTGAATCATGAATCTAAACGCGTCTCATTTCAACATCCAAGTATTTCCACAGCGTTTCTATCCCGTGCACGGTGCTACATCGGGAAGCTAGATCAATAAATCAGCCAGGCCAATATACTTCAGGGAATTTCCAGGCTTTACTATATATACAAAGAACTGACAACAACACACTCACAACACAAATGACACATTCTCATCAATATTCCCATCATGTCACCTGACACACACTTATACACTGACCTAGATCTCCTCTCCAAAGAGCCTCATCCTGCACATTATAGCCCAGCCTGAATACAGACGAGGTCACATGCCCTCAACAGTCCCCGTGTGTGTGTGTGTGTGTGTGTGTGTGTGTGTGTGTGTGTGTGTGTGTGTGTGTGTGTGTGTGTATGTGTGTGTGGGTGTGTATTAAGAGCTGTGAGGTGAGTGTGAGGGTCTTGATGACAGCTCCTGTGCACCAGGGTCCCCGTGGGTTAATGACGAGTGGAAACGGTGACCCCCAGACCGTGACCGTTGAACCTGACCTGCGGAGCCGGTGGGACGGGATCAGGAGAAACGGGGCGGAAGCGAGACTGACTGCTGAACAGAGCTAGATAAACAGCAGAATGACTGTCAGAGTGACTCCAGGTGAACTGGGGCTGTGAAAGGAGCTGATGACAGCCATTCTGTGCTTAATCTGTCTGACGACCGCAACCATGCTCACACTGCTGCTGCTGCTGCTGCTGCTTTTTAAACACACTCATTTAGACACTGTGTGTGTGTGAGAGAATGCCACATAGCCCATACAGTACGTGGAAGTTTGGCTTTGTTGTGCCACTACTGGGCAGCAGAAAGTCCCTACCATTTGCGAGTTTGACGCTCAGAGGCTGTTTTCACGTTTCTCATCTGTTGCTGATCTGAATGGATTGTTGTTGATGATCATACATTTAAACCATAGTTTTTTAAGCCGGACACGGTTCAGGATGCAACTTATAAGAGTGGAAACAAGACGTGGAAACTGAAAACCTTTGATTACAGTTATATTTAGCATTTTGACAGACTCCGGATTTTTCTGTGAGGGAAAAAGAAGAGGTGATTATATATATTCTGGCACAAAATATTATTTAAATCATTCAAAGGATTTTGTATGCCTTGTCTGGAGATCTTCAAAGTTTGTCTTGTGAACGTCTACTTTTATAATAATAGGCTGCCAGTAATATTCAGTCTTCAGCTGAGGGATCACAGTGGTGGTGTTGACTGCAATACACCACAATGTAAATGGGAAGGACATAGACAATCAGGAGCAACTCTCAATATAATGTAGTCCAAAGTTAGCATACATATCCATAACTAATGAAATGTTAAATCACCAGACACCAGTTTAGTGAAAACAAGCACAAATTGAACTTCTGATCACGATGACGATGCCTCAGAGCAGAGAGCAGTTAACTACAAACATCTGCCTTCTAAACAATAGATAAAGTTGAAAAAACATAATGCAATGTTAAGTTATTATACAGGTTCTCAAAAGCAACAACAGGAGACCACATTAGTGGCTTCACAAACAGATTTGTTTTTCATATTTTAATTTATTTTAAATTGAAATGCCTGAGAGTCGCATTTTTGAAACGAGATTCATACTAACATTAATATTTAAGGTGAGTGAGAGTCTGTCTTCTAATTTCTAACAGTTCTAATTGAACATTTAACATGTATCATGTATTATAATAAGTCTGCTGATAAAGAAAAGTATTAAAAGGTTTGAATAAAGTAACACAAGAGCTTTAAAATGTAATTAGCGCTGTTAAATTCAGAGTGAATGACTAACTTCTACAGCCTATCCTCTGGTTATTTAGGTTGTGATCATTAATGTTGTCATATAATATTATAATGACTGACTATGAGGAGTGAAAGGCTGTTATTGGTCTATTTGTCCCTTTCATTTGATTTTAATTATCGTGTGAATCTATAAAAAACGAACTAAAAGTTCAACCTAAACTCCTGAAGGTAAATCCAGTGTTTGTCAGCGTCATATTTAATATGTTACAGAGCATCTGACTTCATTACATATATTTACATGTGTTTGATCACAGTCACCTCTGCGTGACTTAAACCTGTTTTTTCAACTCTGTTGCAAATCCTGGCACTTTCACACACCACAGGCCGAATATAAAACAAACTGTAGATACATTGATCACATGGCGGCCTCCTTGGCTCTCACATGTTTGTCTTTGCAGTGTGAACAGACTAAGCCCCTCTACTCAGCTGTCATAATTTGTTAACGAGTCTTTTCAGGGAGGGGGAAAAAGAAAAAGAGAAGACAGGGGGAGAAAAAATAAAAAGAAGGCTCTTCACGAGTGACTGAAAGCAGAGATCCATCCAGAGAGGGAACCCAGGGGCGACATCAGACCGATTTCAGACCAGCCCGTGATGGCATCTCTGTATATTTTAATATTAATGACCCCGGCCGCAAAGCCGCCTTTAAGCCTCCAACAGGTGCCCCTGCCCCACTCGAGTCTGAAAACCCAGGATCATTCAACATCCCACTATCCACCACAACCAGCGGGCAATAAAGACTGCAAATGAAGAGGATGAAGGCAGAGAGGAGGGAAAAAAAGACATAAAGAGGAGAAGGGGAGTTAGAGAGTCAGCCATCTCTTGCAAATAAGTTTTTGAGTCACTTTCCCCAGCTGAAACACGGGTCGATATTCCCCCCCTCCCTTGAGAAAGAGATTGACTTTTGTTTGGAGTTTGTGAGAAGTGGGAATCAGAAGCGGGACAATGGGACTCCCCACGGTGAGAGGCTGAGAGGAGCCATCTCAAATCAGTCAGCCAGGGGACTGACTAATCCGTCCATTGTCCCTCCCCAGCCACCGGCCGCACATCAACACATTCGCCCCCCATTGTCCCCCACCCTCATGCAGCGGGATTTGCTCTCCCCAACAGCCAGTTTTGTCCACGGCAGTTCGAGCGGAAGTTTCTCACTGACAATTTGCCCCAAATAGATTTGTCAGAGCGTCCAACTGCACCGCACCGACTTGTGGGTTTCTGGGTTTGGGTCTGGGTCTCTGTCTTCCTTTTTGCTGTGCATGTGGAGGTGTGCACGCAGGGGTGTGTAGATCTAGATTACACACCAGTGGAGGACCATCGGGAGTTACAGTCATTTGAGTGGAGGTCCTGAGGGAATTGGACTTTAGGAAATCAAGCCAGAGAGCATGGATTTACTGTAACTAACATAATGACTGTGTTTCTCGATAAATGAAGTTCTGCTCCAACACATCCAGGGGGAAGCTGACAGGGACCAATAAAGCTGCCAGTGTGAAAAACAATAACCCCCACCTGTTGACTGACGTTGTCTTATGACACGACAGATACAGTCTTTATACTTGAGTAGAATTATGTCACAACAATGTACATTGATTGGGTCGTTTTTAAGTGGATTTGTCATATTTGGTGAAACTAAAATAGATTTTCTTCACTAAAACTACGGTGTTGTGAGAAAAACAGGGACATCATCCTAATGTGCACTTGTCCTTAATAGAATAAGTTTACACAAAGCAATCAATAGCAAGTAAATAAATGAGAAAATTATTATAACTTTTATTTTACTGCAGTAGCTGAAGTGTCCCCATATATTTTAAAATACAGGCTGTAATTGTAGAGCATGAGAAATTAATTCATCTTAATTCTGCATATTTGATATTTCTTTACAGGTAAGTATTAGATCAGTTATAGGTCTATGAGGAGGACAGCATTCGGGTTGCCAGCTTCGACACTTTTTCGTCTGAGATATGCAGCAGTTAGAATAATAATTATGTGGGTTCTACACTTTATAATAAGCTCTTAAGACTGAAGTTATTCGTGGTTATAACTTCTTCCGATTTTCTTCAGGTTTTGCTGAAGGTAAAGTGTCAAGGATCCTGCTGGAGGATAAACACCCACTGGGGGATTTCTTTGAACAACCTGGCAACCCAGTCAATGAGGCATTATTGAGCTGATTACCTATTAATGCAGCCGTTGAAAACCATTATAAAGAATGATATATTGGAAAGTGGTGTCAATATTTCAGTTTATAAAGTTAAAGAACAAACACAATGCTGCATCCTGATTGGCTTAATTCCCGTGTCTGTGTGATTGTCGGGATCAGAGCAATTAGTGGATTACAATCAGTCACAGTTTGAAATGCTGGGATTAGATTGTAAAATAAAGATGAAAAGCTTAAACGCAATCACGAGATCCCTGTCAGATTTATACTTCCCATTGATTTCTTAAACAAATCAAGACTTTAGACCCTTTAAAATCCAAACGAACACGTAGACAGGTGACCTCCATATGTTTACTGACTTCTGTTCCAGAACTGTCCTTGGTGCTGAAACCAGGCTCCATATTTTACGCTTATTTTAAAAAGTGTAATCACATTTAACACTGTTGAGTATTAATATTATCGCAGACAGGCCTGTTGACATGTTGAAGAAGTTGCCTGTGTCACCTGGAATCCCAGCACTCATCACACTGTAGTGACTGTAACTCTCACCATGGCTTTACAGTGGAGGCGATCATCTGCTGATAAACACCAGCAGTGGGGCTGTAAGATGACTAACAATGATCTCCCTGGTCATTTTAAAGAGTGTGGGCCTTTAGTCTCCTTCATTATTTGCTCCCCATTATTTGCTCTCTGGAGCTTAGTGACTTCTCCCGAAAGCCAATTGCTTTACGCTTGGTTGGATATAGAGGGCTGCACAACAAGTGATAGCAGTGCGTAAAAAGATGGTTTAACTATGGCGCACGGGCAGGCGATGATCACCCACCGCAGCAACAATCTGAAATCCACTGTAAATCAAAAAGGGTGATTTTAAATATTTTAAATTGATGCATTAAACGAGTAGAACTCAGATTTAGTCATTTCCACATGAGCTGAGGGGGAAAAAACTGAAATCAAGCCGTGCGTAAACGTGCGTAAAACATGACAACATCCCATTTACACCTGGTTTAATTGATTTTTTATAGCTTTTTTCTCAAATGATCTTTCTGTATTACTTTGCAGTGACTTCTGTTGGACACTCACTTGTTCCTAGTTGTTAAAGTCGATCCTCTAATGCGTCAAGTATCCGCATACTGATGCAGAGCCCCCCACCCATAAAATAAAACAGATACACAATCCACTGCCCCCTTTGTTAGCGTCATTTCATTGACTGCTGGAGGAGAACAGAGTCACTAATACAAAAAAAGTGAAAGAGGCAACCCCGGCAACCATGATGTTGGTTATATTTGTGTAAAGGCTATCAGTGAATGACGAGGATTAGGACGAGTTAAGGAGATTATGTCACACATTCACCATTCGCCCACACCGGCAGCCACCCACACACATGCGCGCACACGCACACACACACCACACACACTTCAGAAATTACTGCAAAAAGTGTTATTGATCGGTGAGAATGGAAACGTGATTTCTAGTGATTTTAATTCAGTCAAGTCGAGTCTGGTGTTTGGGGCGTTGACTGTGTCATATTCGGCTAATTAATGAAAAAAAGGCGCGGTGGTTACCTACAAAGAGCTAATCCTTCAAAAAATAGGAGAAGTCGGTGAAATAGTCTTAATGATAAAGGTGCATTGAAGCCTTTATTGTGCGGACTATTTATAGAAGATAACAAAAACCGGGAGCAAAGGCTTTCTGTGGCTCTGCAGGAAAAATCAAAAGGAATATCATAGTGATTTCTCTTCAGGCTTGTTAGTCTCCAGCCGGAGCTGCTCAGCTAAAGGGCAGGTTGAAAGACACAACAATGGCTAATTGCAATTAACTACGCCTCTCCGCCTCGCCCCTGTCCGCTTAAATCGACACTTTGTGCGTCCATATGGCCTTCAGTGTACCGTGGGAATGAACACAATTAAAAACAGAATATGGATTTCTGGAGTTACCCGGTGAAAGCGCAGCAAGCTGTCAAGGTCAGAGTGTCAGTGCGCGCGGCCTACGGCCTCCGGACAGCCGAGCACGGTGTGCACCCACCCCGGTGTCCAGCAGCCAGTCACCGGCTACAGGCAGGGGGTGCTGGGAGGTGTGCAACACGAGGGTGGAGGGAAAACCAGAACCTGTAGACGCACGAGTTTGAGAAAATTCGAATGAATAACGATGATGATAATAATGATTGGTTTAGATATTTTTGTTTGATTTGGATTCAAATTGTAAAAATTAATTGTGTTGAGAGTAAAATGCACCAAAGAAGTGTAAAAAGTAGTTGAGGTGAAAGTGGAGTTTAATATAGAGGCGAAAACATGTTAAAAACGTATACAAAATATATTATCATATTATTAAATGAGAGTGCTCAGTGCAATGTGGAGATATGTATGGAACTGTTAAAAAATAAAATAACAATAACAAGAAAATTCCACTATAATAAGTTAAATGTTGTGATTATTATCGTTATCTCTTATTTAAACTCTTATTGGGATTGGATTGGATGTTTATTTATTGGTTTGTTTTAATTTATTATTAATTTATGTATTTAATGTGGCTCATTATAAGCTATAATGTTGAAAATAGGAGAAAGTCGTATAATGACAGTAATGGTGGAAAGTCACATTTTGCTACATTATACTTTTTAAATAGTTTGTTACTTCGACACTTAAAACACCAGATTAAAAACGGATTAAAAAACGAATTGATCAGGCTTTCAAAGAAATAACAATTCTACCAAATTAATGTTAATCGTTTGGTGGAATCCGTTCTTTAGAATGTATTGTGATAATGTGACACAGATCCAGTCTTCAATGTGACATCTTCTGTATTCTTCTACCTGTTGACAGTTCTGAATGATCAGTGTCTATATTCAGCACTTCACTCCCTGATGTTAACACATGGAACCAGACGTGATTGTTTCTGAGCTTCCGTAGAAAACACAGCGCGTAACACAGACAAACGTCCAAACCCCTTCGTGAGATATTCACATAAATAAATATGGAGTAAACGCAAATTCAAAATGCTGCAGAAAATATGTGCAACGAGCAACACGTGTTTTTTCTCTCTCCTCTGGATCAATGAGCAAGGCACTTCACATCTCCTGCACACGCATTCACACCACCAGTCACACACGCGCACACGCCAGTGACGTCAGGCTGGAGTTTGGAGTAGAAAGCCAAGTGGATGAAGGAAGTGGAGATCTCCACCCTCCAGCCTTCCCCTGACACTTCTCACAGATATTACCGAGGCTTATTTGGGGGACTCGCACCACAAAGTCACATCGTGTCTTGGTTTCTAAAAAGTTGCCATCCGCCACGATATCAGAAATCTGTTCTTTCTTTCTCTCTTGCTCTGTTCTTCCCTGCTGCGGGTTGGTCGGACGCGCTCCAGGCACAGTCTCTCCATCTCCTAACTTTTGTGCACCGGCTGTTGCGCACCGAGCTGGAGCTCTGCGGTCGCCGTTGGTCCTCCTCTGTCCCTCGGGGCTGCACTCCGCCTCTCCTCCCGTCAGAAGTCCCTGCACCTCGGAGGCGAAGACTGCCTGATACCATGCACCCCCGAGTATCTTCTACCGGGCTCGTCGATCGGAAATAAACTCTTGTCGAGTTGAGCAACTTGCGGGACTTGGACGCGCAGATCTCGTCGCTGCTGGTGAAGAGCTGAAAGAACAAGTGATTTGAAGAGAGAAAGAGGACTTTTCTTTTTTCATCCCGAGCTGTTTTTGTTTTTTAATAAAGTCGAGTATCCATGATGAGCAAACCCGCCGGCTCAACAAGTGGCTGTTTGGATATTCTGAACGTCAAATCAAGTAAGTGTCGCCTCTGTGTTCCCTGACGCTGCTGGAGAATACTGAGCAGCAGTTTGTAAAAAGGCCTTTCTCTACTTAAAGTCAACATAAAGCTGCTGCACATGGATCCAACTCTCACTCTCGTGTCACCACTGCTTTATTACACTAATTCAAATAGTTTCATTCCTCGTGTTCGTTCAAAAACTGAGGAGGGATCCGTGTGGAGAATATCTGTTTCTTTCCCCCGAGTGCGCACACACTCATTTACACACACACACACTCACATAAACTCGAGCCAAAAGCGGATTCAGGCTGATTGGAAATTAAATCAACATATTTCTCAAGCTTTTTTTTGTTTTGTAGAAGAAATATAATAAAGTGCGTCCATGCTCTGAATTCTCCTTTTCATTCTCTCCATTTGCTTGATGACACTTGTTGCCTGTAATTTCATTTTCCGTAAAGACTAATTATAACGGTGATCTGGAGGATATTTTACTCTTAATTTGATTTCGAGATATCTACAGGAGATTCTTCTCTTGTGTTGCCATTCAACCCACTTAAAGAAAAATATTAAAACAGTATACGTGTCTGTAAATGCTGTGCCCACACACACAGGCGTCTCTGCACTCAAACACACCAGTGCTATTCAGTGTTTTTAAATTCAACCTTTTAAGATTTCCTCGTGATATTGAAGGATGTCTAGGGGTTTATGTGCTGGGTTAAATTACACTGGGTGTCTTTTTTTTCGTAGTATTTGCAATTATCCCTGTGCAAGGCCTCATAATTAATTCAAATGGAATCTCTCATCATGTAAGGCCCTAAAGTTGCCTATTGTTTTTGTTTTAAAAGAAATTACATTTTCTTTTCCATTCACGCGTGTGTTTCTTTCTGCATCTTTTACCAAATCCAAAAAACGTGTTATTCAAGCATAAAAAAGTTATATTTCTGCTGTGTTCCAACCATTAAATTAGATTCGAATACAACAACTGGCCCCACAGCATTGCAGCTCCATGTCATTATGGGTGGTCAGTGTGAGGAACATTTCCTTCTCTCAGTATAAAACTTAATTTCCAGTTCTTTCAGCAGGTTCTCGCCTTGATGGTGATTACGTTAATGGAATATGCCATATATCTTCAAGCAATTACTGCACACAATGGGGACGAATTGGACCCCCACAGCGGGAAGTTAAATACATTTCCCCCCTTACACAACATAACCGGGCGTCATTTTTTATTTAACCGACTCTGCACCAAACACGGTTTTACATTTTGTTTGCACTTTGTTTTTCGCGACGAGCTTCTGCGCCATTTTGTTCATTTTTCATTTAAATTACGCACGGAGGTTTTATTCTGGGGAGTGAAATGAAACTAGTCAACAAGTGACTCTAATCAGTACAGTAATTATTTTTTTTACAAGACATTTCTAGCTGGTTATGTACCTGAGCTACAGACTAGAAATGAGGACGTCCCTCTTTTGCTATTTTTAATTCTTGTGACTGACTCTCAACAGGCAATTCTCGCTCATATTAACCCCAAAAAGACATAAATACAACACATAAAGTTGTCTCCCTCCATCTTATAGCAGTGACACGGCTGTGGCCCGCACATGGAAGCCTATGCACGGCCTTCTGATTCTTAATAATCTGCCAATTCAAGCCCTATAACTCTCCCCTGGAGTCATTGTTTCTTGCTGCTGGGGAGTTATTCCCATGCCACCCTTTTTGACGGGTCACTGGTGAATCAATGAGCAGGTGGCAAAACGTCAGTGTAATTACATAGACGGCGTTTCCCTCCAGAATAAAACACCCTCCCTCATATGCATACTTCTTTTTTTTAATAGATTTGAATACAAATGTTCCCCCCCCCCCAAAAAAAAAAAAATAATCACATTTTTTTCATCTACACCGGGGTCGATTTACATACACTTCATTTGAGTTGGTGAAACGAGTTGGTGCGCATTATTCTCATGGTGCAGTGTCACTCCCTAATCCTGGGGCCTATAGACCTGCGGGATAAAGCAGCTGTCGAGTCCCATTATGAAGGGGAGTTGGCAGCTTGTCGAGATCCAGGCAGTCAGACGAGGTTCAATGGGGGAAAATCATTAAGTTAACACTTTCCCCTAATGTCTCCATTGTGCGCCCTCGGGCTATTGTCTTAGAGAGCTCAGATATGACGCTTCCCACCGGACTTTATTCTTGAAATGTACGCAGTGAATTCCCATGGTCGAACGAGGCGCGGGGCGAAGTCCAGTGTGTGTGTGTGTGTGTGTGTGTGTGTGTGTGTGTGTGTGTGTGTGTGTGTGTGTGTGTGTGTGTGTGTGTGTGTGTGTGTGTGTGTGTTGTGGGGTTGTCCGACAAAAACAAGTCATTTGCAGGACGATGGGTCCTCATCTCCACAACATAAGGTCATTTTGGGGGGGTTTTACTGTACATCAACGAATGGCTAAACAACTGCAAAACTAACTTCAAATTATTTGCAGGAGTGAATTGCAAAAGCAAGCAGGAGTTTCAGTCTTTGCAATGTTTCCACGTTTTTTTTGTATCTATAAAGAAGCAAGTTGCCATTGAATTGTATTCGTTTGAAATTGAGCTGAGTGTAGCCGCAGTGCTTGATAATTCATTTAACTGAAATACGGGCCGTCCCCAGGTCGGATTCTGGACATCCCATGCAAAGTGTGCGGCGACCGCAGCTCAGGGAAACACTACGGTGTTTACGCCTGTGACGGCTGCTCGGGATTCTTCAAGAGGAGCATCCGCAGAAACAGGACTTACGTGTGTAAATCTGGCTCCCAGGTGAGGCCTCCGCACAATCTATTCAAGTCATATATCCTCATGTTCTATTTATTTTGAAGTTGGCCCAAACTGGTTGTATATGTGGGTGTGTGTTTGATTATTTCATTTTATTGTTATTCTTATGAAGCACGATGGAGGTACAGGCGAACACAGGGAATAAAAAAAAAAAAAGAGCCACATTAAAAATGAAACCAAGAGAGCATCCAGTGCCTCTAGTTGATCTTACATTTACCAAATGATACCCGAGCAACAAGCACTGCATTAATCTCCAGGGAGATACGAGTGCTCTGTTCTCCAAGTCTCATCCAAAAACACAGAACTGACGCTTTACGCACGAGAGGTTAAATATTTACGCACAGATGTTTTCTGTTTGCTTTACTCTCGTGGCGCATGTGTGAAGTCTCTCTTGATGAGACTAATTGTGTCACGCCTGGGGCCATTAAGCGTCGGGGCTAAACACCTCGCTGCTGTAACATATCAGGTGTAATCCAATCTAATGGGATGACTCGAAGGCGAGGATTTAGGCAGCAGAGGGCGGGATGGAGTACTTATCCCGCGGGATCAGGCCGCAGTGGAGCCGCAGGGGTGTAGTCGATAACTACACGATAATAGCACGATCTTTCACCTGCAGATTGGCCTCCCAGGCAGATAATAGCACGACGCTTGGAAGCTATAAACCCCCTTTCTTTTCTCTCCCCCTCTCCCTCTCTCTCTCCTCTCTCTCTCTCTCTCTCTCTCTCTCTCTCTCTCTCTCTCTCTCTCTCTCCCTTTCTCTGCACAGGGAGGTTGTCCCGTAGACAAAACTCACAGAAACCAGTGCCGAGCGTGCCGCTTGAAGAAGTGTCTGGAAGTGAACATGAATAAAGACGGTAAATGGGCATAATTGAATTATCACGTTGGCCATACACACGCCATGCAACGGTGTTTGGACTGGAGGTGGGAAAAGTGCATTAAGGCTAATGATCCAGGCGCAAAAGTGATAATTACAAAGTATTTACTTGTTGAGGGATATTCATACTGATTATAGAGAATTGTTTTTTTTACAATCACAAACATTTGCACTTTGAGGTTGAATTATTGAAGGGAATAGTTTGGAAATAAATGCAATAATTATAAAACATAGAAAAGTAGATAAACAAGTGATTACTCCTGCAGGGACCTCTCCTCCGCTCATGTGCTGCACGTTTGTGTCCCGTTTCACAGCCGTCCAGCACGAGAGGGGCCCCCGGACGTCCACCATCCGCAAACAGGTCGCCCTATATTTCCGGGGCCACAAAGAGGTGAACGGATCGTCGACCCATTTCTCGGGCTCCTCCATGCCCGGCCCTCCCTTCTTCACCACGGTCACGCAACTGGAGCCTCACAACCTGGAGATGAGCAACGTGGCCACCACGCCGGAGAGACAGGCCATCGTTGGTCTGGCACAGCCCACCCCGAAGGTAGGCGACATTTTGAGATGGCTTAACAGTTATTTAATTAGATTTTTTTCCCCTATTTTTAATCTCCTTGGATTTGTATATTCTACTTTACTTTCAAGAGTTAGTTTGTTGTGAATCTCTAATAAATAGAAATCAACAACCAATCTGTTTTCTTCGGGTTTTTCTGGTCAATTATAGTCATTTTTAAAACCTAGAATTATCAGAATATACAAGTCCTTAATAGTTTATGATATCCCATTGATATTTGTATTATTCCCAAATGTTATTATAAGATTACAGTTTTTTTTAGGATAAGGGTGAGAAGTTGAAATTCTTGTTCCGATTTAGCAGCCTGCTAAGAGCCACAAATCCGCCAATTAGGCTAGATTTCTCCCTGTAAATCCTCCACAGGCAACACTAATAATTACAAAAACCTGCTGCTGGGGCTTGGAGTTTGATCATCGTCAAATATGCAGCAATTCTCTGAACTGCAGTTTCATTATAACCACAAGCTGTTGCTGATACTAATGAAAATTATGATGTTCCCATTCCTCCAGTATCCCCACGAAGTCAACGGGACCCCCATGTATCTGTACGAGGTGGCGACGGAGTCCGTGTGCGAGTCGGCGGCGCGCCTCCTCTTCATGAGCATCAAGTGGGCGAAAAGTGTCCCCGCATTCTCCACGCTGCCTTTATCTGACCAGGTACACTGTGGGCTGAAGGGCTGAACGAGATGTTTAGACGTTTAGACGTCTCCTTTCAAGCTTTCGATTTGGTTTTCATATTATGGGTCTATAGGAAAGTAACTATATAGTTATAGTCGATATGATGTAAGATGATGGAAGCCAGGGGCCTTTCACAGGCCTAACCAAGAGAACAGCGCTGTGCGTAATATGGAATCCAACAGGTTTTACGCACGGGTTACTGTGATACTGTACGATCAAATGGGCTTAAAATATTTCAAACCAATGCTTGATTCTGCTCTTCAATGTAGTTTTTAACCCTGAAATTCTTCTTCTTCGCAGCTGATTCTGCTGGAGGACGCATGGAGGGAACTATTTGTTCTTGGCATCGCGCAGTGGGCCATTCCTGTGGACTCCACAACTCTTCTCGCTGTTTCTGGTGCGTATACGAGGCTCCTATCTGGTCACAGCCAACGACCAGCCTCATGAATGTAGAACAGTCAGTCACTGCACATTTATCCTGCGTAATGACACGTTTCTATTTGTATTAATAGGAATGAACACTGAAAACACAGAGTCCCAGCGGATGAATAAAATCATGTCTGAGATTCAAGCACTTCAAGAGGTGGTCACCCGGTTCAGACAGATGCGTCTGGATGCAACGGAGTTCGCCTGTTTAAAATGTATCGTGACATTCAAAGCTGGTGAGTGCCATCATCTCCCAGGTTGTAGTTCAGCATTGTCATTTAACTTAAAGGCTCATAATGGAAACCATCATTATTTCTTTTGGTGTGCCCACCTTTCCTCTCTGTCTAAACCTAAATCTGCAGAGGGAATCGAATGACAGCAGAAGTTCGAGTGGCTAATTGAACCTCGTGGCTTTATTTATGCAACACACCAGCCACCTTTTTAAATCCTGCCTCTTGTCTTTCAGTTCCCACGCACGGCAGCACCGAGTTAAGAAGTTTCCGTAACGCCAGCGCCATCGCTGCGCTACAGGACGAGGCGCAGCTCACTCTCAACAGCTACATTCACACCAGGTGAGACACAGGAGACGTTATGAACCTGTGAGGATTGACTCACACGAGGCACCTTCCCCCTGCAGCCTATATACGTTCATTATAAAGTTAATGAGGCAATAAGGCGCTGTGGTTTCCTGTAATCTTGCACATGCAGGTGCAGCATGTTATTCAATTGGCAGCATATTGGCCCAGATGTGTGTTAATTGAAGACGCTGCTAGTGAACACACAGAGGCCCAGAGACAGGGCGTTTCCTTTCTTTCTCTTACCCCCGGTGATGTGTTGCAGGTACCCGACTCAGCCCTGTCGCTTCGGTAAGCTGCTCCTGCTCCTGCCCGCGCTGCGCTCCGTCAACCCCACCACCATAGAGGAGGTGTTCTTCAAGAAGACCATCGGGAACGTCCCCATCACCAGGCTCCTCTCCGACATGTACAAGTCCAGCGATATATGAATTTCTCGCCATCTGTCCAGTGCGCATGGAAAAGAGCTGAGCCGAAGGCCCATGCAGAGACTCACCCAGCAGTCGACAGAATGACAAATCCTAGCAGATGTAACCATGGGTTGATTTTTTTTTTTTTTTCGCTAAGCACAAAATCTCTTTGGCTATATTTAAAAAATAGGCTCCATTGAAACAAAGACTGCAACACAAGCTGGAATTCACCAAGTAGCCAGTTAACAGTCTAGTTAAGGATTAGCCTGTAATGTTCATGATAGAAGTGACTTTATGAAACTGAAAGCTACAGTTTAAATACGGCCTGAAGACTCTGGAGAGCACCTGTCTGACAAAGAATTGTTATATATAACGAAGTTTTTCGAGTGTCTGTGAGACCAATGAGCTTGATGACCAATTACATCTTTTATTGCTGTGTTCAGTCCCACTGGAGGAAACCAAAAAAAAAAAAAAGATGGCGCATGCGTAATGTGGGGGGGATGCGAGTCGCTGTCCCTCGATCCGGTGCTGAAACCAAACGCACGGGGGCATCGATGAGGAGGTGGCAACTCAAATTATAAAGGAGGCACAGAGGGCAAAGACTTTAAAAAGGATCCGCCTGCATTGCCCCCCCCCCAGCCCCACCCCTGAGTGTAAAAGTACATTAATCTGAAGATGTTTGTATTTAAGTGGTAACTGTCCATGTTTGTGTTGGTGTGTCCTGTTTGAGGCGCAACATTAAACTGCTTAGGTCGACTTTGTGAAGTTAGACACTAACACTGGATGAAAAATTCAGCACTTGGGGATGTTTTTGTGACCTGTGATGTTTTTATTCTGCTGTAAATACTTAAGAGTTATAACTGTTTAGAGTTGTAACCAAGAGAATAAAATACACTGAATTAAACTGTTTTCATATCATCGAGATGTATGAACGATCAGCTGCAGTTAAAAAGCAGGTTTGCACTTCACGTCATTGTGAGTAGTAGTGTTGCTTATCCAAGATTGAATTTTGTGGACATTGTTTCATACAATTTCAGTATATTTCAATTTCAATACAATTGCTTTAGTAACGAGTTAGTGTATTGTTACATGAGGAGTAATCAAGTCACTATGAGTTTATGTGATCAGTTAAATCAGAAATTAATCTATATCCCATCAATTTATCCATTAAACATTAAACATTATCATTCATATGTTTGATCCGGCTGTAGAAGCAGAACATCACCTCTTCTCATAGAAAGCATGAAGCGGTTTGCCTCCAACTGGAAGTCAGATGCGAGCATGTAGATGTCACTGCAAGAACCAACAGTCCTCATTTTTATCACATTTAAAAAAAACTACAAGGTGGAAAATGTATTTAAAAATATATATTACAATGGGCCCGACATGTTTAAGCAAACAGAAGCACCAAAGACATGCAAAATAAAGAGGATTTCATAGGTGTTCATCATACATCAAACATGAGTTAACTTGATTATAAGTGTTCCCTTTACAAGTACTTCAACCTCTTTGTAAAGGAAAGAGTAGATGATGTGTTTATTGAAAAATAGATGTAAAAGCAAAAGGTTAAAATATTGGTTATAATGGCTGCGACAACTTGACAATCCAATGTGGCGCGGGAGATGGGTCAACCGTCCGAATCAACAAATGTACTTTCTGCGTGGAGATATTTCACCTATTTTATTGGAAAATCTTCAAAATAAAGAAAAATGGCACAGCAGTATACAAATCTCAAAATGCATATAGCCCGTAGAAATACTGCAGTTCCCTCTGTGTAAATTAAATTTTTCCTGCTAGAAAATCATCGTGATAACTGGGCAGGTGCTGGTTGATACACACACACACACACACACAGGTGCTTCCTTTTGAAGGGTGGATCAAGTGTCAAGGCCCATCACATATATGTGTGTGTTTAGTTGCTAGTTACGGTGTATCGGATATATAAGATGGGAAATGTGGGTCTTTACAGGAGCATTGCATACATAGAAGTCTTATTCAAATGTTACTATATAAATGAATATATTCAAGACATAGCTAAATGATAAATACATAATATATCCATGTTAGTGGCATTTCCAGACATATAGAGAAATTACTATAAATTACTTTGAACCACAGTAATTGTGTAGAACATTCTTTACTCCAATTAGAAAGTGAAAACAAACACCGATCAGGGTCACTAATTTAACTAAAAGAGGCAGTGAACGATATTATTTTGGGGGACGCGAGGAGGGGAAGTTGTCTTTGAAATGTTTATTGTCTGAGAGAAACCTGGAGCAGTGAAGAGAGCTTTGGGTTGTCGGGCCAGGCGGAGCCGAGCGGGGTCGAGCCAGACCAGGCCAAGCAGGGCCATCTTTTTTTTTTTTTTTTTTCTTTTCAGGCTTGTCTGATTTTGGATGGGGTGTAGGTCTTGTCCAAAGACTCGTCCTGTAGAAACATGTGCAGGCATCGTTCGTTCTGGGCTAAAGGGTGACCGGCCACTCTGAAACACACACAGGAGCAAAGGGCAGGTTTGAAGCAGGAGGATTCAGGAGTCCTTTGTGATGTGAAGGATATGAAGGGAATATTTCAAGTGATAAGTGTATGAACATGCGAGTACATCTGCATGTGTATAACGGAGTTATGGAGCGCAGTGAACACAAGTTACATTTTCTAGGTTAAAAGGTAAGATTTTAAATTGTCCTTTAAAATTAATTTCAAAGATGTGCTGAAAAGTAAACAACCATTTCACTCATATTCTTATGGCTAAATCCGAAAAACTTCCTGCGCAATGAAACTTTTCTCTTTTATTCTTCGTCTTCTTATAAAAACAGAACATTATAATTTTGTGGACTTTATTGACATTTCAGTTGTTGAGTTATTGACATGCATACTATACTGTATACAGTATGTAATATAAACTAATGTTCATAGTACACGGTTGTTACAGATAAACAAGAAATCTAAATACTTGCCAACAGGAAACAATACAGGATTTGGATCAAAAAGATACTTAAACTGCAAATCAGTCTTTTACCCAAGATTCAGTAATTTAAATAAAGTTTTCCTGGAGCTGTTTCACTAACATGCACGTCTATATGTTTTTTATTAACGAGAGTAAACTACAGTTAGTAACTTTTACAATGTTAACCCAGTACACACAACACCAATGTAGGAATAGTGCGAGTAGTTTGTGCCACAGCTTTAGAATGGAAACGTGGTGTGTGTGTGTGTGTGAGAGAGAGCGAGAGCGAGAGCGAGAGAGAGAGAGAGACAAGAGGATGACATGTAAAAGGGTCTTTATCTTGAGAAGTGCTTGGTTTTCATGTTAAACACATGGCTACCAAGACGCTCCGAAAGCATGTGACAATCTGTGAAATAATCACAAAAATCGATATAAATCTTGTCAACGGTAACGTGAACACAAACAGCACAAGTCATCATATCACAACTGAAGAGGCCTACTGTAATTTTGATGACTGACTATACATTATATACTGATCTGTAGTACTTAACGGTATCTATAACAGATATTGGTTTGTGGGTATGAATGTGTGGTTGCGGTCACAAGCTTTTCTACTTTACTATAATATAAGTAATGAGTTTTTCTTCTCTGTCACCTTCAATAAACAAGAGAGAGAAGTGTCAATTTCAGTCAAAATTAACTCATCAACTCTGACATGGGAAATCACAGTTTTGAGGAATACAGTTGAAAAGTATTTGTGTTTCACCCCCCCCCAACATCTAATTTTTGATCCAAGTACGATTTATTGAGATTAATCTGTTTATTACAGCTGTATATTATCACTACACTTCGAGAATACAGCATGTCTCAGACTTTTTCCTCCGTTAAAGCCAAGATGACATGAGGCTTCCCTTGAAGTCCCTTCAGATGACGCACAGCAGCTTGATGTGCATGAGCCTGAGCACCTGAGAGCCTCGAACATCTCATTTTATCCAGAACAGATCAACAGGATGACATAGCACGTATGCATGTATGACCTCTAAATCGAAATATTTCAGTGAAATTAAGCTACTCAGGCAGGAACCGACGGGTCAGATACCAGTGCAATCATCAGAAACCAGCTCTATTTAATAGGTTTTGGAAATTTGCAGTTGACATTGAGGACAAGGTGCAGCAGAAGAATGTTAAAATCTGATGGTCCTTGCTTGCTTTTGGAAGCGGGGAGGGGTAAGCCCTTGTTTTTTTCTATCTGAAGCATGAATTACTCTACATTTGAGGCTAGTTTTTTTCTTCTCCTCCTCACTTGTTTCACAGCAACAATCGTGTTTACCGTTCCTGGAAGATTTCTTCTCCACAATGGTCTCAATCACACATTAAAACAATGCTGCCAGCCATGTCGGCCAGTATTACGTCTGAACAATGATATGATCAACAGCAGTTATTCATTCATCGGAGGAAAGTGTGGGGTGGGGGTCTTAATTGCCAGCACTTTCTCATCTCCTTGAGAAAAAAAAACATATTTATGGATTTTAATTTTCTCAACTGTCTTTGCACACTTAATATTCCAACAGGAAACATTGATGCATTTGCACATGAAACAAAGATAATGGCCAAGTCTGCAATCAAAGCAAATAATTACAGTCACACTGTAACTTTTATTGTTACGCAGCTGAAAACGAGGACATGCTGGATCAAAAATAAGCAGAGGTGCACACACCATCCCATGGAACCAGGCGCTGTAATTTGAGCTGCAATTATCATAAATTACACATCAACAATAAAACAAATGTGGGAAAAATTATGTTCTGGGGTGCGCGCTAGAGTCCTCTTTGGTTATTCTTATCTTTTTCCGACGTAATTAAAAAAGAGAATTAAGGAGGATAGTGAGGGAAAAAGACCTGCCCGTCTCAGCGGGTTCAGTTTGTTAACAATATGAGGAGAAGTGGAAAAGTTGAATCTACTTATTGCAAAGTGTTTCATTGTTGTTGAGAGTTAAAAAAAAGACATTGCTAAGGAACGAGCAGTAAACGACTGCTAGTACAAAGGGACAAGAATTGTAAGGAGAAAATTGTTTTGACCTTGTGGCAAAGTAGTGGAAGTTGGGAGAGAGAGAGAGACAGAAGATGTGGACGGCTTACTTGTTGAGAAACTGCTCCAAACCCTGTCTTCGCTCCTCAATGAAGAGGTCATCAAATATCCCATTATCCCCTCGAAACGGAAACTGCCGGAAAAGAGCTTTTCCTGGGAGAGGAGGGACGACCACCTACGATAAAAGAGCAACCACGGGAAATCGCAGAGTAGCAGTTAAACAAGCAATTTATTAAACAGTAAAACAGTCTTAAAGTGAGTCTGTAACATGTGGTCAAAGCTAAAACCTTCCTTGAAAAACATATATGGTCCAGCAGATCTTTCAACAGCTCTCTCCCTGATCAAGTGCGGTGCAGAAACGGTCAATGCTATATAATGATTTGATAAACCAAGTACTCGAGAGGCTTTGTGTCAAGTTACCCTCCAAGTCTCACCTTGCTCTCCCTCTCCAGCTCCGCTCTGAGCCACTCAAAGTCACTGTATCGCCTCCGAACAAGAGACTCCTTCAGCTTAAAGATGGGTAGGTTGGTCTGCGAACACAAACACACACACCCACACCCACACACACCACACACACACACACAAAGTGGCAAACCGTTAACAAATGTCACCTTTTGGAGCTGCCTTCATTTACTGAGGAATTCTTTTTAAACGGTTGTTAGCTGTTACAGGAATTGAAGAAATGACTGAGATTTTCTTTAAGGCACAAAGTAAAGCTCAGAAAGTTGAATTAAATAAACATTACAATGAATCCAAGTTCAGCCAGTACAGATTTCTACATGCACTGTATGGTATTGTGCTTATTATTGATTAATATGGCTTCTATTTTTCTTCATTAGATCGTTTTATTGTGAAACTAGCGAAAGCTCAAAATGCTTGTCACGATTTCCCGAGGGCGGAGGTTACGTTCTTATTGTTTGTTTTGTCTGACCTTCAGAATAAAACACAAACGAATAATAACAGAGACAAAAGAGCAAATACTTAGCTTTAATTGTTGCTATTTTGCTTGCTAAATGAAAACCTAATCAAATTTGTTACAGATCATTTTCTGCCTCAATGAGTAATGGATTAATCCACTAACTAGCTCAACTCTATATTTCTTTCTTTCTTGCAACATGTTTTTCTCGATGCACGACGGACATTTTGTCAGAGTAATAAGTGTTCGAGGTGAAACAACCTATCAATCAACAGAAAATGATTCAGAAACCATTTTGATGATCAGTTTGTCGTTTGTTTCTGGCAAAAATGCCAAAAACACATTATGTCCAACTTTTCAAACATATTTGGGTTTTGGACTGTTGGATGGATCAGCAAGGATTTTAGGAAACTGTGATGAGTATTTTCTGACATTTTATATTACAAACTATTTATTGATAAAATAATTGACAGATTAATCAACAATATCTTTTAGGTGAATCTCTACTACCCTTTACATAATCAAACGGAAAACATGACTTCAGGTACACAGGAACACCTCGACATACATCTTGAGTTTAATGTCATTAGTAAAACCAACCATTAGGTTCAGTTGCACCCAGGAACTAACTAACTTAGTATTGGTCTCATTGCTTTAGTCACCTGTGGGTTTGGACACCTTGTGACGCAACTGTTGACCATAAACTCATTTAAAGGTGTTCCCTAGTATGATTTTAACACCAACAAACCAACTCCGAGGTTGTTTTCTGTTTGCCAACAGTAAAAAGAGCATAATGATCACAACCATGAGGAGAGATTGTGCCAACATGAAGAGAAAGTTAATTCCTTACTGCATTGGTTTCAGGTATAACCTTGTGTTATCTACTCTGACTTTATAAAAATGAAGAGAGGAAATGAAACAAAGACTCCTTCAAATTGAGGTACACTGAAAAGAAAAATTTAAACTGTCCTCCAGGCAAAGTTCACTTATGTTTTGCTCACCAAGGTCTATTGCACTGAGAAGGTTTTTGCCATTTTTTTTCCTTCCTCTGAGCGTTCGTGTATACCAGTGCACAGATGTGTGCATAATTCTAAGTTGCTGTTGACAAGCACTCGAGAGCGAATTTCATATTAAAAAGAGGAGATGTTTCGACATTGACAGAGAATACTGAAGCAAACAGCACATTACAGCACAATGCCAAACCTCTTCACTAGTCCTGGCAGCACATGGCCATCCCATGACAATGTACAAACAAGGAGAGAGTGAATGAGCATTTCATTGGCGGGCCACATTCGGAGAAGGTCAGAATTCACGGGAGGAGGAGGAATCACAAGAGCAAGGCAACCGAGCAAGTAGGTGCAGCATGAATGCAGTTTGAACAGCAGACTGATCGATGAGCAGATGACCGTGTGCAATAAAGGGGATGGAGAGTTAACTAGAAGGCTGAGTAAATGGATAAGCAAAAAAAAAAAAGGTGGGGGTGGGGTAGGCTTAAAGGAAGAAAAGAAAAAGTGGAGAGGTTGGGAGCTTCATCTGGTCTGTGCAGGACTAATTGAGGAGGGAGGAGAGCAGGAGTGGTCTTTTCGCTCTCATGGCCTCTCCCTTTCAGTTTTTTCCCTCTTTATTTCCCCTGCTCTGTGATAATAAGTCAGATTTTCTGCCCTTGAGTCTCCTCTCGTCGTGTTTCAATGGGGAAAACACAGGCATTTTTTTTATTTTCTTCCCTCTCTGCTCCTGTCCTCCCCTCCGTCTTCCGAAAATGTGAATCCCACCAAGCTTTGGTGGGAAAGAGGAAAAACTTAAAATGAAAAAAAAAAATAATCTCATGATGATGAGGATTGTGATATCTGTAAGACAAATGTCAGAAATGGGAATAATTCAAATACAAAGTCAATGGTCATGAATTCTACCTTTAAAACATAATAGTGTTCCATTGCATTTCTACTGAAGTTGCAATTCAATAAAATGCCGCCCCGTACAACACCAACACTAAGACCTCAGTCTTAAACATACAATCTGTGATATCACTACAAAAACTGGCGAAAATAGTCTTCATAAAAGGTGGAAATATGTGGAGCAGCTGATGTACTGGATTGAATTACACTGTATAGATGCTTTAAAATGGTCCCAAATCTCATTTTCTTATGGGTGTTACTCAGAGAAAACCATGGGGGAAAACTTTTTTATGGAATTGCAGGTGTGCTGGGCAGAAAGGTGAAGTGAGTACAGAGGAGCTTAAGGAGGGTTTTGTTACGACAGGAGTCTTGGTGCATACAGTGAGTGTGCAGCAAAGATAAATATGTTCAATTCCTGCTTGTGTGTGACACCAACTGATTTTAAAGTCTGTCAGGGTTTTCAATCTTTCAGTGTTAACTGTAACATGAGAGTTGTTTCATTCTCACCCCCATGACATGATTGCAGTTTTCCCCACCACCACATTAGCCTTGAAGCTCCTTTTTAAACAAACAAACCATTTTGTAACCAGTTCTTTCTGTGACCTTTGTAGTGCCTGCATGAAATCAAAGCACAGACAGAAGCCGGACTTTTCTGCATTCAAGACATTAATTTGAATATTGTGGACTAACATAGCTCTTTAATATGTGCTTTGATGAAGTCCTTAACGCAGGTGATATAGCTGGGCTTAGATGACAGTTATGATAATAGGAGATACAATAGGTGCCTGTAAACTCACTTAAATTGTCTCTGCCACTCCCTCTTTCCCACCAAGTTTTTCTGTATCACCCCAGCACGAAAACCCAACTCACACACCCCACTAATTTCAAGTTCTCTCCAGGTGAAGTTGTCAATGAGCCCCTCACTCCTCCTCTTTCTCAGGTCACAGAAGAAGTGGATTATCTTAGCTTTATCGCCCCACTGCTCTAGAATTAACTTCACTCTCCTCTCACCGCGCTCTGTCCCTGCTGCGTCATGTTACCTCACAGCATGGAGCGCCACAAAGTTAATCCCCACCACAACAGATCACAGTTACAGGTAATCTGCCACCGCCGTGACTCTAATCCCATCATGCGCGCACAGAAAACACTTAACTGTGCACAAGCACACACTGACGTACAGGCGGTAGACGTGAACAGGTGTTAAGTCATACAGTTAGCAACGTAAATATAATAGCCCAAAGCATTCAGAGCTTGTACACACCGTGGAGCCATCTCCAGACAATGAGGTTATTAGGGCGGGTGTAAGGGAAGAAAGTCACCTGGCCTTTCAATCCTCTCACCTTCTCAAACCCTGTGATTAAGAGATTGGCCTTGCAGGACAAGGGGAGGAACGAAAACGACAGAACTGAAAAATGAGAGGTCTCACTCTCCCTCTCTAACTCTCTCTCACACACACACACACACACACACACACACACACACACACACACACACACACACACACACACACACACACACACACACACACACACACACACACACACACACACACACACACACACACACACACACACACACACCAGTGCGTGAGAGCTCTACGAGTCAAAGATCAGGTTTCCCCTGGCCTCTGTTCTCTTCATGGCTGGTTGGAGGTGAGGGCCCGGGTGTCTCAACTTACTGGCCCCTGCAGTGATTGGGACATGGGACCAGCCCAGACCCAGCCTCGTCTTAGCATTTCATTAATTGTCTAAAAAGGCACACTTTGCCTCTCACACTTTCTGAGAGACAGAGTAAAAAGAGGGTGTATGGAAGTAAAGTTAGCGGAAGGACAAAAATGAAAAGCTTAATAAACACATCAAGGGAAATATTTAAAAGCAGGCTTGAAAAAAAACAAAAAAATCCTGTATCCAAAAAAAGAGCATAAAGCTAGATGTTGATCTTTCAAAGTACACCTCCTACCTTTACTTTCCCTTTTGCGTGTACACGGTGCAATCTACGCTTCATGGGAAGAGCATGTGATGCATAATGTGAGGGACACAATACCTTAGGCTTATTGAAAATGGTTTTGAAAAGAGGCAGAACCCTAAAAAACAGCGAGACAGAAAGACGGAGAGAGGGGACAAAGATCACTCATCTCCTGAGAGAATAGTTCAAGGCCACCATGCATTAGCTTTTAGCAGGATGGATTAAGTCAAGTTTGAGAGTGCGCATCCTACCCCTCCCATATACTCCCCTTTCAGAATAACAGCATTAAAAATGGCAACATAATACCATCTCATTGCATCATATTCCAAAATGGGGAAGACAAAAAAAGACAGGGAACAAAAGCGTTAAGGCTATGCTTCTTTTGCTCTCGCCTCTCCATGTACTCTCTCACTCGTTCCCTTTGCTTGCCGGCCCCTGTGGCCTGACAGCCTAGACTCGCCGAGCTGGCAAAAAGCTGCTTTGTTGCCATAGTATCAACTCCCACTTTTGATACTGTCATTTCAAGTAGGATATGGTAGCCTTGATACAATATGTTCCCCATTTCCATTAAAATAGTTGTCGAAGAGGATGCTGTAGACTTTGGATTACACTTGACTGTGCCTGACAAGCGCCCCCCCCTCCGCCCAAACACATACACCCACTCCCCATCTCTCTCTCTCCATTTTATTAA
This sequence comes from Hippoglossus stenolepis, assembly GCF_022539355.2. Lineage (NCBI taxonomy): Eukaryota > Metazoa > Chordata > Actinopteri > Pleuronectiformes > Pleuronectidae > Hippoglossus > Hippoglossus stenolepis. Next base: position 13,882,631 of record NC_061502.1, read on the forward strand.
TGACCAAAGCCCCCCACCCCAATGCCCAAATGGAAAAGAGAAAGAAAGAGAGAGGGAGAAGCTATGGGAGTAGAGAAGAGGAGGGGTAGAAGACTGAGTGAGAGTGAGAGTGAGAGACAGAGCTATAAGAGGCCTTTTATGTACTCCTATCCATAAACAAAGTGAGATCCCAAAGTTCACTCCCCTGAATGTGCTCTCTGGATGAGATGGGAACCAGCTAAGGACAAGAAATTTTTATAATACCCTGCACCCCCTTCCTCACCCACTCTCGGTCTCACTCAGACACTAACTCCAACCCCCTGTTTGCTGAGGGTCCAAACGCACTACGCTGCTTGAGGGGTTCCTCTCAAACCAGTAACCACCACAAAAAACCATTAAGGTGATATGATAGGACTCTGCTGAATAACTTTAGGAACCATTAGGAACATGTGCAAACCACCTCTACCGTTTTAGAAGCTGCACTTAAAATGAAGGGATTTCGATGAGAACAAAAAAACATTGTTTCAACACGACCCTGGACATTACAAGTCCGCTCAGGCAAAATGAGATATCCGCCTCCTTTCACTATGAACTTAGCTTCCACCTCTTTCGGGGGGAAAAACCTGACTGAAAGAAGTAGATTGATCCCATTGATTTAAAATGCCGGGTGCAGGACTGGCTGTCAACAAGTGACTGTGTAACCTGCCACACAGCAAACAGTTGGCTTCTCACATGATAATCCAGTCCTTTTACAATTAGTTTCCACACAAACTTGATGAACATTAAAAAAAACGACCAATGAGTCACAAGCCATTGCCAAATGCATAAACTTACTCATTTAAAACAGAGTCGAGGGAAATATTACAATATCATTGAAAGAATGAGGCCGTGCTGCACAGTTTCGCACATTCAGTTATAGAAATTCTGGTAACCACACTATGAACCTGACAACTGACTGCACACAGCTGGGAGTGAAATGGGATAAGTGGGCGATGGGATGAAGACTGGTGAGGGGGTGGCTTTCTGCCCTCCCATGGGTGGGGGGTGTGGAGTAAGGAAGGGGAATAAACACTCCAGCTCCCCCACACCCTGGCCTGTTTTATTCTTCTCGTCTATCAATGAGGGGATTAGAGAGACGGTCTCAGTGCGGCCACAAGGGCTCTCTCAATTTCGGACGGATAGCGGAACATCAGTGAGAACAGGGGACAAGGGAAAAAGTCATAAACAGAAACTGTAAAGCAAAATTAGATAAGAAATTAAAGTAGGCCTGAATATCTAAAGCACAATGGAAACCAAAAGACAAAGAATAACGAAGACGCGGTGCATTCCCGTTCCGGGAATCGCGGCTGACGCTATTAAAATGCTGGCGATGGAGTAAAACGCTTCTAAAGAAACCTGAAGAAAGGAGCAAGAGAGAAGCAAAGCAAAGTTGACACCACGTTTGTTGGGAAGTGAGGGATGCGCCGCTTCTTCTGTGGTCTTATGCAAAGCAGGGTCACACAGGGCTATGAGGTGCACAATAATGCTGATTACACGCATATGCTAATTATTACACGCTAATCAAGTACAGTAGCCTTATATTCAATGCTAACGCCTGGAGACTGCTTCGCTTCCCGCAGCCCATTTCTTTAAGGTAAAGGGAAACTAATAATACTCGAGGGCTGCTATAACCAATCTAAATACACCAGGCCACTAACTACAGGGGTGTCAGTCAACTGAAATGATAAGAGATTAGAGATAAGAGATGAGGCAATCAGGTGAGCTGAGTGACTGCCTGACAGTTCCAGACTCGCACATTAAAAATGCATAATACAGAGTCCTGGAATGGCTGAAGTAATGCAAAATAGTATGTGGTGACAGACAAGTTGAAAAATATATGTGAACGAAGAAATTACTGTCATATTCTGAAAACAATGCTGATTTAAATAGAACACATTCTACCTGTGTAGGCTGATGGTTTTCTTCAGTGTATAATGAACCAACTGTCTTGTGGTTATGTATAAAGTTGGAAGGCCGATCATATACTGTTATTTTAACAATGCCAAATGTTGTTTTAACTCTGCATTCTTGACATTAGAAACAGAAGTAAAAAAACACTCTCAAAGATTCATTCCACTGGAGCTTTCAAACTTTATCCACAACCTTTATCAGCAACATTGACCTAGCTATATCTCCATTGAACTGTAGATCTTCAAATATTGCATCGCTTTGAGCTCCTCTAGGACTTCCTGTCCATATTGTCTGCATGGAGGAGTTTGACATTGAGGGTCTGACCATTTACAGGTCGATGAAAACTGAGCTAACTCACACTCTGATGAAGACCATGTGATGTGGTCGCAAGCTCAAAGACAAGTGGCTATGTGGACCGTGAGAAGATTTTGCCTATTTTGCATAATCATATTCTATGTGTTAAATCACTGAAACTCAGTGGCTGTGCTTGTTAAAAGTGGTCCAACATGATTTTTAAGATGATTTAGCCTTCACATTAAACCCATATGATACAGGAGGTGTCTTTTGCAATAACGAGGACTGTTTAACTCTCCTCGCTGATTGCTCAATAGAGCCATTTTTATGGACAGCGCAGGACAATGACCTAACATTTACGCAACAACCTTTCGTCGATTCTTCTCACAAGCATTTTGACCAACTACCAAGTGTTTTACCAATGAATGGCAGAAACCTCCATGAGGAGAAAAGCATTTGTGCAACTCTGCATGTTCTCCCGGGCCAGTGTAGGAGGAAGGAAATGTGTTATGTGAAGGTGGGGGGTGGGCGGGCATGTGGAGAGGACCGGGGAGCATCCTGCATCCTGTCTACACGCACAGAAAAGCTGACTTGCTGACTTGTGTTCCCCTTTATGTGACTTTCGATGAGTGATCAGTGACACCAGGAAAGATGAAGCATCCTTAGATCGACCTCGCACAAGTGTAGTATTAGTGCGACGCGTGTATGAAAGAAGGAGCAGCGACACACAGCCCTACTTTCGTGTAAAGTTTATCATATAGCGTGTACAAGCTCTTATCTATTCTTTGCAGTCAGGGGATGGGGTGTGGCCTGAGGAGAACTCTGAGCTGACCAGGAAGACTTTACACTTTTATTTAATAACTTTGTATCCATCTTACCACCGAGGTTATTTAAGTCCAGCTCACTTGTAGCCATGTCTCTTATGTGAAGCGATAACACAGCTGCACTGCCCAGGACACAGAGGGAAAACACTAATGTAAACAAACTCCCTCCTAAAGCAGGGCGATAGGACACAGCCTGTTAGCATCATAGCTCGTACTTGTAACTGATCTGCAGTTGTTAGCATTATCCCCCTGATGTTATTTGACCTATAAGCTAACATCTGGACTCATAACTTCGTCTCCCCTGACGTCAACTCGATGTCAGGTAGCTGAGCACTGTTAGTTCTGACGAGGGTCACTAGCCTGCTAGCTAGCCAATGCTAACTTGCGTCACATTTGACCCTCGCTCTTCTTAACTACGCGTTCACACATTCTAACGTGGACACTGTTCAAATATCCGCGTCTTCGTGACTGGGACAAAATCGGTGTCAGGAAGCCTTCACTTGTTTTGGACGCTGAAAAACGGCGGCTAGCTCAGGTAGCTAGCTCGCAAGCTAACGTCATTAGCAACTAGCTCACCTTCAGTTTCACTTCATACGTGGTGTGTTTGCCCCTGCCCACCCCGATGGTCTCGGGCTTGATCACGTCGATCTCTAGGAAGTTACTCGGGGGTCCATACGCGTCATTTAGGTTCTGAGGCTTGGAGAAGAGCCTTCTTGTGTCAGCTATGGTATCAGCCATTTCTCCCCTGTCCTTCCAGCAGCTCGAGATAGCGTGAAGCTAGACAGAGTACACATATGTACATTCCGCTGGTGGCCTTCAGAGTAAAGCATTTGGCGGATATTGTCTCCACGAAAATGGCAATTATAGCAGAAACATGCATTGTTTTATTGGACAGGACATATTTAGTGAGAGTTTACATCCACGTGAATATGTTTTGGTGTCATTTTGATCTTTTACAAGGCTGTAAAGCGTAACCGCTCGTTTTATTTTGAAGGCAAATCAAGCAAGTTCCGGCATCGCTCCGTCTGTCACCATGACTTCCGATCAGCTGAGACTCACCTGACGCTGTCCGGACCCCTGCTGCTCGGTTTGTTTACAACTCGCCAGCGGGCACATTACTTTATTTACCAATATAAACATGTTTATATTATATATATATGTATATATGTATGTGTACACTCTAAAACTGTTATGGTTCATAATATATGAAAAATACAAGCGATTAACAGGCTGGAACTTATTATAATGCAGATAATTTAATTGTAAAAGATATTTTGAAATAAGAAAAGAGCTCCACTTAGAAAGCAACCAGCATAATACTCAGAATTATAATAATAATGATAATAATAATAATAAACAAATATATAATGAAGTTATAAAAGCAGTGTTCTGTATGCACATACATGTGTTTTTGTTATTCCACCGCCATCATTTTTAATGCAAAGAAATGATTTCTGATTCAGGATGTGCTGCATTTAAATTCCCCTGCATCCCTTGTCCTGTCTTGTATGTGTCAGGGAATGTCAATAAAGCTTCAGCGTTTCAAAACATCATGGCGGCCTCCACGGTGCCTGCAGCGCTCAGATGCTTCATGAAATGTTTCCTCAAAGACTCGGCTCTTGGCTCCAGGAGGATTTGCAGCCCGTCAGTGAGTCGCACGGGGAAAGGTGCGTGTCTCTGCCTCATGTTGTGGTGAACGATGAAGTCTCTGTGTGAGATTTAAGATGTTAAAGCGTCTCCTATGTAGTGCAGGTGGCTGTGCTGCCACCATCACAAATACCCTCTGGGTTATTATCTTGACCTTAGCGCACTCTCTGTCCACTCTGATTCATTGACTTTAATGGAATCAGGGTATTTTTTTAAAAGCAAGTTAACACGTGTCTTTTGTTGAAATGCTTCCAGGTCGCATCAGTCAGAGGACATGCACCTCATCCTCCTCCTCCTCCTCCTCTTCATCATCATCTGCTGACTGTGTTGCACACTATGATCACCTCACTCAGTGTGGATCCCTGAGGGAAGATGCTCAGCAGAGACTTGTCCTGCAGCGGCTGCAACAGCTGCAACACGACCTGAAGAAGTACAGCAACAGTACTGGATTCATGGAGGTCTGTGCCTATACTGACTCATATGATAAATCTGATGCTAATATATTGGCGATATACATGTTAAAACATTTGGCCAGGATTTATGATGTGATTCCTATGAAACATGTGCACACACACTCCCAGAGCAACAAGCACTACCTGTCTCACTGTCAGTTTGACATGTGGAGTTGACCTATCGTGTGTTAACCCCCCCGTACTGTTTACTACTGCTTCACATTGGAGAGAGAGCGAAGGAGGGCGGCCCAGCTGCCAGTCTATGAGTGGAGAGGGAGAGATCACAGTATATGGATGGCAATAGGATTTAATCAATACGTAAGAACTTATCGGCTGAAACAGAATATGCAACTGGGAAAACAAAATGAGTCCATATTCAAAATAAAGGGAATTTCTCAGTCAATATGTTCAGTAGTTAATTAACTGAAACACAACTACCACTCTCAATCCAACCTCAAGGTCCACTTACTAGCTTCCTCCAGAGCTTTCATTTAATGACACAGAGCGTTCATCGTTACATGGACTTTGCTTCATTATCCTGAACGTGTCGGCTTGATATCAGATAATAAGATAACAGCAAAACTAATGCGGATGATATTATCGCAGCTATTGAACCTGTATATCAAAGTTCAAGTTCAAAGTGTTTTATTTGTCGTATACAGTCCTGTACGGGAAATTCTTCCTTTGCCTTCCGCTACAAGTACATCAACAGATCCATGTGACGGACGACTGAGCAAACTCCATTCATGAATGAAGACCATGTGATTCTGTTGAAAGCTTATGGAACAGCTCTTAAGTTGACATTTTGGGTCAGTGAATAGTTTTTTAAGGGACGGTCACTTTTTTTTCCACTGTGGGAATTTATGAGGGCTCTATATAATGAACTTAGAAGTGCCTACATAAAAAGACCCCAAAAATATTCTGGTGCTCAAATAAAACTAGTGGAAATAAAAAAATAGTGCACATGCTAGAAAACAAAGTGATTTTTGACACAGATTAGGATTTACATGACATCATGGCTTTTATTTAAAGGCTTTAAACAGTGTAGCATCTGGACTCCGGTTCTGTTATAAAGCCCCATTGACGTCTAACATATGGAGGGACTTCCCAGAGGCCACGGCACTGTACTTGAGTTGTATCGCTGATGGTGGCCATGGGGCTCAGGTCAAAGGGAGGGTAGGGGTCTGGGAAGTGTATTGTGCATGTGAGTTTTGGAACGGCGTAATGTAGGGGGCTGTTGTTGTTTTTAGGTCAGGGGAGCTGACTGTCTAGTATTTGGTGGTGGGAGTGTTTTTTTTTGTTGGTGAGCTGGCACAAACACACAGGGTTAGGCAGAGATTTTGGAAGGCAGCAGGGCAGACCTCCCGCTGGGTCCATCCCGGCACCCCTCTCACTCTCTCACCATCCCCATGCAGTAATGAGGGGATCCCCATTGTCTGGGCCATTCTTGTCCTTTTTGCTTTTGATTCGGGACTCTGACAAATACTTTGGTGTGAGGCTATCAACACCCCCCCTCTCTCCTTTTGCACCTTATTTCTTGCGCCGGCTCTCTCACACACACACACACACACACTGACTGCAGTACTTATGCAATTATTCTGGCTTGAATCAGGTCATACCACTGTCCTTTCGGTGTCTGTTCTCTCTGTGAAAGTGCCGCCATTGTCCTCACTAACTGACCAAGTCTGTGAGGAGAGTACACTTGACTTAATATTGACCCAATGTGGCGTGGTTTTGCGGATGGTCGGCTAACAATGGGCCATTGTTTGGTGGGAGCCGCACTCTCCAAGTCAGACCTGCATCATGGAGTCGTCCTGTACACGGTCGGCCTCCAGCAGGATGGTACAGTTATATCAGTTAAACCTCGACTCGTTAAACCGCTCTATTAACCTTCCTATTGAGAGACACGGAGTCTCTGGCTGTTGATAAACATGTTCAAACGCAGGTTTCCCTGAAGTAATTTCAAAGCCAAAGTGGTCATGTCCTGCATGTGAACTTTCCACTCATGTGCCAGGCTATATCCTCCACCAGGAGGTGAGACAAGGCCACAGAGCTCAGCTAGACAGAGTGGCTGAGGGGCAGCCTTGTCCTTCTCCACTCTGCCGAAGCAGAATGGCTTCCAGCCATTACTGACAATTACCCCACCATGCCAGAGGGCAGCTTGGGAAGTCAGGGAGAAGTCACACACTGTTATGCCAGAGCAGACAGGAAAGGCTTGTTGCTTTTCCAATATTTCACTCCGGCACAGGACAGGCGGTGGATGGAGAGACGGATGGATGGAGGGGGGTGGATGGGGGAGAGATGAAGGGGAGGAGCGGGGAGAGGGCAAAGGGAGAGGATGGGTAACAAGTTTGTTTTTTCATTTAGTTTTCATCCGCCATTGTCTGCGTTTACCAGAGTCAAGTGCTCCTTGTGCGGTGGACACCGAGTCCCGTCCCCATGGAATACTTACTAAATTAAATTTTAAGAGGACAATCCTTTCATTTAGTGCTGAGTTAATTCCAAAGCTATTTGGCGTTGCCCAGTTACAGAGAGGGAGAATCATCAACCGCACTCTATAAATCCTGTGTAATAAATCTGTCGTTTGTCCTCCTGAATATATAAATACGCCACAAGTTATCATTACATGTCATATTCCAGCTGATGCATGTGTTTACGTGGCTCTGGAACTCTTTAGAGTTATTTGGCTTTACTCGATATTCTCAGCTCGGTCACACAGAAGACTTTTTTTTTTTTTTTGAAGCAAGGATCTTTTGATGATAGGAGGCAGGCAGCACAATGACTTCCAGCAGCACCTCAATGCAACAGTACCGTATCACAATTAGCAGCGCTAAACAGACTGCACAGACAAGTCCACTCCATCTTGTATGGAGCCTCATCCAGTCCTCTCCGTTTTGTCTGACAAATCCCCCCATTGTTCCTCTGATGATGCTTTTCTTTCGTGGGAACCCTGGCTTGTCTTGTTGATTAGATCCCCTTTGTCTTCCTCCCCTGCAGTGGGCGAGTCTGGAGAATGTGAAACCTCACACTGTAGTGGTGGCTTAATGCCTCAGCATACTTTGTTTATTAAACGATGATTCAGTTGTGTATGGTAATGAATATAACGCAGTTTATTTAGGTCACCCGTTATATTGTCTTGTGCTTTTAAGAGGGAATTAATCTATGCATGAATTTTTGGATGACCCCGGTGATTTGGGGTTAACTGTTATTATGCATTGTTGTTTTTTTAATGACGAGCAATTGTTAAAAGTTCTGATATAACACAAGCTCACTGTAGTTTTTACCTTATTTTTCCTTTTGTTATCTCCAGAAGGAAGAGCCCAATCCACGACCACCCAAAGGTTTCTATATATATGGAGATGTTGGTAAGATCACATTTAGAACATTGATTTTTATCACACAAATACATATTAATAAGGAATTTTATATGCTGCTAAACCTCTTAAAAGATTTATGAGATGAGGATATAAGTGAGAAAATGACTTTGTCCTTATTGTCACTCCCTTTCAGGCACAGGGAAGACCATGCTCATGGATCTGTTTTACTCCCACGTGGAAAACAACAGTAAAAAGAGAGTCCACTTCAATGGCTTCATGCTAGACATCCACAAAAGTTAGTATTCTCCTCCCACTCCACTGTGCTAACTACTCAAGGTTGGCTTTCGTGACTTCACGGAAGTTTTCTGACTCTCCGCTCGCTCCAGATCCTATATTTATCTCGGTGTTTGTCCTGAAGCCCCGCTGCTAATTGTCTACCATTATGCATACAGGTGAAATTATTGCTTTATTCAGTGTTGTCAGCGGGTTTGGGCTGCCGATGCAGGTGTGCTTTAAGACGTGCCTGACGTTTGTGTACTGCTTAAAGGGATCCATCGGAGGAGACAAAGCCTGCCAAAACGAACGCTGGGGAATATGTTCACCTATGACCCCATATCGCCGGTTGCCATGGAGATCAGCAACGAAACCTGCCTCTTGTGTTTTGACGAGTTTCAGGTGAGCGAGTGTGTTGCATGCACTGTTTGTGTCTTTGTGTGTGTGCGCACAAGCCAGTTGTTAAAATCTTCTTGAACGTTAGCTCCAAGCAAACAGACGATATGAATTCGGAGTGTTTGATTCAAATTTGATCACCTTAGGGCTGTGCAATAAAACAATATCAATAATTATCACAATATAATTATCAGCAATAGCAATATAATATACGTTCAATATATATTGATATACCACAACCTTCACTCAGGAGCCAAAAACTGTCTTTAAACTAAAATAACAATGTGACTTTTTTCATGATAATTATTGATATCGACTGATTTAAAAAAAAAAAAAAATATTAATATGATTTTTGGCCATATCACCCAGCCCTATATCAACTGCACACATTTTTTTTAAACAGTAGCATAAAACTAGTGCAAATTATTAATTGATGCTGATAAATAAACTAGTAGCTAATAAAAGACTAGATAACAAGAATTTTAAAAGATAATCAAGTTTGCATACACAAACAGGAAAGACCATTCTTAAGGATTTTCTTTCTTCCATGTGGGAAACGACTGTTAAAAAGCGATTCTATTTAAAAGTCTTCATGTTGGACATCCACAAAAAGTTAGTATTTCCCCTCCTACTCCCCTGAACTACTGAGGGTTTATTGAAGTTGTAAATAGAAAAAAATGTCAGGATGTTAATGCTTATGTTGAAAATTCTTCTGTTTGATCGTGCTGCTCCAGGTAAAACAAAGTTAATTCACACCGACAGCAGGAATGGGATGAGATGTTTATCTTTCAGCATGTGCTGGCTTAATTATTTGGACACATTCAAAATACATTTATATGAATATGCTGGTGCAACAGCAAGCCAAGAGCAGATATTGTTCATGTTATTAAAATGAATGTGTGGATTCCATTCCAATGAAAGCTCCTGGACAATAGACTTTGGCAAAAACTCACACAAGAATTTTGAGGAAAGTGGTTATTTGACAGTTAAAAAAACAAAACATTATTTTTGATTCTTCTTTGTTGATAAGCCGTTTATCTGCGTTTATACTAGATTTTCTGATCACTGTCCCAGCTGGTGTCTTTCCTGTCTGGACAACTGTGGGTTTCTGGTCATCATGTCCCCACAAAAACAGGACTGGGGACATCTAGTGGGCTTTTTGAATATAGTTTAATTGCACAATGACTTCCAGCAGCAGCACAACATTCTCTCTGTAGTAGCATATAGTAAAGAGGTAATTTAATACAGAGGATTAATATGTGGCAGACTGTCAGCAGAGTCAATGATCTCCGGTTGCTTGTCTACACGCTCACATTTTCTCCCAAACCTTCACAACCAAGTCATCTGTATTTTTTGTACAGTAAATACACACAACTAAAAGGCACCTTCAGCCATTAGTGCTGCAGATTTCTCTTTATTTTACCGGTTTCGTGTCAGAGAGAGAATCACGACTGAAGCTCTCTCCATTCTCTGCCGCGTAACCACTCATTCTCCGCTGCAGAGAAAGACGTGCGCCTCTGTCTTTGTCATCAGCAGCCAACACATCTGTCTGCAGCACATCGCTCCTCTCGCTGATATCATTACAGTTAATGCCGGGGGGGGTCAGAGGTCACGGAAGGTGCGCTTTCTGTCTCTAATCACTCTCTGTGCATCTGCGAGGATCAAGAGCAGCTCCTTTTCATCCACCCGTCTTTCACATTTTAAACCTGCGCCGCTTGTTTGTGCGTTCTCATTGATTTGTTTTGTTTGCCGTCGCCTGCCTCGCTGTTCTCGCTCGTCGACTGTTGCTACCGGTGAATGGAGGGGGAAACAAGAAGACATGTGCACGTTGTTTGTGATGCATAAACAAGAGGTTGCGAGGTTGCGAGAGTTGAGGGGGGGTCGATGGGGTGCGGCGGGGGGTGGCGAGGGTCTATACCAATCAGCATCCTCCTCCACTCAGCCATGCAAATGAGGCTCTGGGTATCAGTCGCTCTTCTGCTTCCTTAAGTGAGTGGAGCTAGAAAGCGACTGGCGGCGGCGGGTCAGATGGATCTTATCCTCTTAAATGCTAATGACATTTCTCCATTCTCTTCATTAGCGCCGTGCCATTATCAGTAATTTGTAGCCCCCCTCCCTCCTTTTACGGCCCCCCCGCCCGGCTCCCCTAATGAATACTCGCCATTGAGAGGTCGGAGATGGAAAGATGGGGAAGAGAGCGAGGAGGGACGAAGAAGAGTGAGAAGAAAGCGCTTGAACGTCATTGTCTCAGGGCCTCAGTCACTGTGCAGCCTCTGTGAAATTGCTCATAGGTTGTGTACATAAAGAGGTGTAACATCAAAAGAGGTTTAATTTGGCACCCGTGTGCCTCGCCGCAAACTGACAGCCGCTTGAGTAATTGGATGCTCATTTAAATATCAGCATTGGCGGACGGAGATTGCACCATTATTTTTTTGTGCTCCACAAGTGCAACATCAGGCCCCTCCACCTTTCTCATTCTGTGGGTACCCATTCTCTTTCCCTCTCCCCTTACCCATTCAGCAATCAATATTGCCCCTCACACTATGCCCATGTTGAGGGCACATGAATAAACAAATCCAGGTTGTATAAAAGGTCATTTTTAAATGAGTCTTTTGAAATGAAAATAAAATCCTGCGGTCGGAGGAAATGGGGGCCCCTTCAGAGAGAGACACAGCCTTGGCTTTCTGTTGCTTCTCATTACACACACACACACACACGTACGCGCACACCCACTAATTTGATGTCCCTAGCCACCTCTCCTTAGTGAAATCAAGGCTTTAACACAAATGTTAATCAAGTATTGGCAAGGGCAGTGAGGCTAATAAGCAAAAGCAGAAGACTCTCCAGGGTATGAAAGGAGGCATATGCTGTGGGTATGGCCGTCAGAAGTGCCTGTTATGTACAGAAAAATAGGTAAGAGGGAGTAAGAGGAGAGGGCGGGACGCATGCATCACTGGGAAGTCCTTTCCTTTTTATCCGACACATCCTAAACCTCAAAAGGTTTCATTCAATAATGTGACATGTTAACTGTAACTTCAGCGTCAATTCAAATGTCAATAGTTTAATATTCATCAATGTTACTGGGTCGTCATTTTTCACCACCATGTTAGATATTACCATGCAGCAATAAGTCTGTAACAGAAGATCCTTTTTATAGTTGAATCATATTAGAGGAAATCTTTGGAACCTCCGCCAAAGAAGGTTATGTTTCCATCAGCGTTTGTTTTAATTGCACAGATATACTTGACAGGTTACCACAAAACTCAGTGGAAGGATGTGCTCTGGGTCAGAGAAGAACCTCGAGGGCGTTATTAGACATTTTCATTGATGTTTCAGAGAATAATGTGAGGATGTTGATGGAAAAGAATGAGGCATTTTTACTGATACAATTTGGTGCAGATCTAAATATAAATCCAGATCTAGTGAATTTATATATAGTTTCATCAAGGAGCTTTCAGGCCTTGGCAGAGATATGTGCTCTACTGAGTGTCCTTTTAGTTTGTTACTTAGCAGCTTTACATATAAACTACAGGACAGATTACCAAGGAAGGATGCATTATGGTTCAGGGAAGAAGCCATAACATTTTGACATTTTCATAAATCCTGAGGGAACGATTCAAGGATTTAGATAAAAAAATCTGGCATATTTTGAGGACTGATATCTATGAGTGGGTGAAATTAGCAATTTGATTTGAATTTAATGGGACTAGTGTTGGGCCTTGGTGGAGGTACTTGCTCTACGGAATGCTATTGTAGTTTATTATTGTATTCAATATATAAGAATTTGCATGAAACCTGAATCTCCTGTTAAAGGATTTAGGTGTGTGGATTTTCTCTTTTTCAAACATTTTGTGATGGTTTGTTGATCTAGCCCCCTTTGGATTTTGGATGTGCGTCTCGTTCCCATTTTTATGACGTTAAATTTCAATGAAAGCGACAATAAAAGCTTAAAATAATAAATTTCTTATTGTGCCAGTCTGTCATCATGCGTAATCACGCGTGTTATATACTGTACGTGCTGCTTTGATGAGTGCGCGTCACATGGTAACATGATTTCTCCCTTCATGGATGTTCAAAAGAACAACAGAGGTGAAAGGGGGCGAGATGAGAGACGAAGAACAAAATGAGAGCACTGGATCATGAATAGAAAGGTCAGAGCTCTTCATTTAACAGCCAGCGACTCGTAAACGTCCTTGCTGCGGTGCTGTCATTGACCGCTGTTTATTGTGGACTCATGGAAATAATGTCGATGAAAAAGGCAAAGGACGGTTGAATTGAGTTTAGTTTAGTATAACCTGGTAAAGCCTTGTCTACTGTGCACACACACACCGTTTTTTATATCTGCCTGTATATGCTCATCTTGGATGGAAGCTTTGTTTGCCGTCGTGACCCCAGTCTGGACTCGCATTGCTCCGTTTTTTATTATTCTTGTTTTTCTCCCTCTTGTTTTCTCGCTTGCGTTCAGTCAGTCTCGCGTCTGCTCAGCTGATTAGCCTCAGGTCCGCCGCTCTGCCTCGGCTACTTGTCCTCAGCAGAAAGCCGCTTTGTGACCATTTACAGTCAGTTCAAGTGGTTTAGGTGTGCACGGATGTGTGCACGTGTGAATGGCCATGACCAGACACAAAGGATTGAATGAGCACACCTGAATGACACTAATCAACATGAAGTGTTAATAGCATGGTTTGACCTCACACACACTCACACACACATGTGCAGTGTGGCAAGAAAAAGGTAAACTATACACTACATGAATGTGCTTCTTCTTCTCTGGTTCTCTTCAGGTGACTGACATCGCTGATGCCATGATCCTGAAGCAGCTGTTCAAGACGCTGTTCAAGACCGGAGTGGTGGTGGTGGCCACGTCCAACAGACCCCCCGACGGTATGAGGACAGCCAGGGTCGGAGGACATATGTGTTGTACTTTTCATTTGCTTTCAACCATCAGTTATACTGTAATAGCATTAATCTTCTTAATTTGCTATTCAAAGCTGAGTCTATTGTGAAAATAATATTCCAGAACTACTAAAAACAACTTTAAAAGGTTTACAATTAAAAGTAAAGGGAAAGTTTTAATGTATAGTCTCTAGTTAATCTATGCTGATGGTGAATCCATTCATTTACTTCCACCTGAATATTTTTGCCAGGCCGAAAGATTGAACCAACACCAGCAAGTTCTTCCAAATGCGGCACTGACATAGAAATATATAAACATATCGAAAGAAATATAGAAAGATGGACATTGAAAGTAGCAAATACTACTTCCTCCATCAAAATGTAACACTTTCCTTATCCCTTCTCCAACATACTGTGTATGTATGTGGCCATTTTACTTTCAGCCTGAAGTTGTTTCCAGTTTCCTGTTTTACAGTCTGTCGGTTAATCATTCAAATTATAAATCCAAGTAGTTTTGTAGATGTTAGGAAAATAAATCGTGGTATGAGAAGTTCACATACAGTGCCTTGCATAAGTATTCACCCCCTTGGACTTTTTCCCATTTTGTACTGTTACAAACTGGAATTCAAATAGACTTAAATAGACTTTTCCCATTTGATCAACACAACATGCATAGTACTTTGAAGGTGCAAAATACCTTTATTGTAACACAAACAATAATGAGAACAAAAAGTTGACATCTGTTGGATGCATAAGTATTCACCCCCTGAGTCAATACTTGGTAGAACCCCCTTCGCTGCAATTACAGCTGCAAGTTTTGGGGTATGTCTCTACCAGCTTTGCACATCTAGAGATGGAAAGGTTTGTCCATTCTTCTTGGCAAAAGCTGAAGCTCAGTCAGATTGGATGGAGACCGTCTGTGAACAGCAATTTTCAAGTCTTGCCATAGATTCTCAATTGGATTTAGGTCTGGGCTGGGCCATTTTAAGACATTAACATGCTTTGATCTAAACCGTTCCATTGTAGCTCTGGCTGTATGTTTAGGGTCATTGTCCTGCTGGAAGATGAACCTCCGCCCCAGTCTCAAGTCTTTTGCAGACTGCATCAGATTATCTTCAAGGATTGCCCTGTATTTGGCTCCATCCATCTTTCCCTCAATTCTGACCAGTTTCCCTGTACCTGCTGAAGAGAAGCATCCCCACAGCATGATGCTACCACCACCATATTTCACTGTTGGGATGGTGTGCTCAGGGTGATGGGCAGTGTTGGGTTTCCGCCACACATAGCGTTTTGCATTGAGGCCAAAAAGTTAAATTTTGGTCTCATCTGACCAGAGCACCTTCTTCCACATGTTTGCTGTGTCTCCCACATGGCTTGTGGCAAAACGTTTGGTTCAGCGTTGTTTGTCTGATTCCAGTGAGCAGCTCCTCTCTTTGTTGATTTCTCTCGTGGGACGGCCTTGTCTTGGAGGGTTTGCGGTTGTGCCATATTCTTTCCATTTTCTGATGATGGATTTTATGGTGCTCCGTGAGATGTTCAAGGCTTGGGATATTTCTTTATAACCTAACCCTGCTTCATACTTCTCCACAACTTTATTCCTGACCTGTTTGGTGAGCTCCTTGGTTTGATTGTTTGTTCAGTATTACAACTCTCAAGATGTATTATCTGGTAGCAGACAGGTGGACCCTATTTACTAATTCTGTGACTTGCAAATGTGACTTGTGAAGGCAATTGATCGCACCAGATCTTTGTTAGGGTTTCACAATAAAGGGGGTGAATACATATGCACTCAACACTTTTCAGAGTTTTATTTGTAAATCATTTTGAAATCCATGTAATATTTCCCCCCACTTCCAAATGATGGACTATTTTGTGTTGGTCAATTACATAAAATCCCAATGAAATAAATTTGAATCTGTGGTTATACCATGACAAATGTAGAAAAGTCCCAGGGGGTGAATACTTATGCAAGGCACTGTAAGTCAGGGTTGACTGCTACCAGGCATCTTTTGTGTTTTATGGCACAGATGCAAGCATGCTAGGAATTCTAGGTTTTATAGAAAGCTCAGTTCAGGATTGAGAGAGCAAAGACGAACAGTAAAATATTCCCTAAAGGTCCACTTAACGATTCAGTAAACAGTAAAGATATTCTCCCTGGAGCTACAGGATATACATAATATTCCCGGATCCTCAGTCACTGCTTCTGCTCCTCCTGTGACAAACTAACATCAACACATTCGAAGGCTGTTTTAACATCCACCCGCATCATTAACCTAATAGATTTATCCAAGTGCTGAACTCCAAGCAAGAATCAATTGAGCTTTAACAGGACCGCACCAACTGCTTCCTATTAACGACGATTAACCAGAGGAAAAAAGAGCGAGAGGAACTTTTGATGCAGCTCTCACCTGCAGAGACACATGACGCAACCTTCACTTTGATGTTGCATTTAGCGCCCAGCGGAGTGAGGCTGCAGGAAGACGCTGATCAAGGTGGAGATAAATGCATGATGTGCCATCTGACGTCTTCCTTTCTCCAGGAAGATGTCGCACATCCGTAAGTGGGCACGGAGCAAGATGGCTCTCGTAGACAAAAACGCACGCCTCCGATATTTACTAGCTATTAAGAACAAAGCGCCAAACCATGAAAACTTAATAGAGAGCCTACTTGGTATTAATTACATGGTTAATGGAAACGCTGAAAGCCAAAAGAGACAACCAGACATGAAAGGCATACATTTCCCACCTTTATTGATGTGGAGATGGTGGTAGCAAAAAGCTCTGGATGTGTTTAGAGGCGGAATTTAGAGATGGGATTCTGCTAGAATGTCTAAAGCAGTGTTTTGTTGTTTTTATGCACTAATAGAGTTTAATGAGATGGGGAGTGGGAGGGAAGATGGCGTCTTTAAGGAGAGGAACACTTTCACAGGACTTCACATCCACTTTATGTTAATGGACTGAGCTCTGAATACATAATTTAATTGACGGTGTCCTGCACGCATCACTTTATAATACTAAATGCAGCCTCGTGGTAAATATTCATATGAAATAACTTGTAATGTGAGCGAATAGTCGGACATTTTGGTGAATTTGCTCATTTGCTTTTATGCTGAGAGATCGATGAGAAGATCGAGACCACTGTCATGTCTGTGTTGTAAATATGAAGCTGTCATTAACTTAGCATAGCATAAAGATGGCTAACCTGGCTCTGCACAAACTCAAAGAATAGACTGTTCAAAGGAAAGTGCCTGAAATCTATATTCTCCACTTGTTGCAAAAAGAAGTCTATGAGATAATGAGTCTACTACTCACTTGATCTTGTAAGGTCAGTTTACATTTTCACAGGAGTTTTGTGTTCTCTATCTCTAGTTTCAAGTCTCTCGGCCATAGGGACCAGAGTCTTAATCCAGGTTTTATTTTTAGTCCCTGTCCGTGGGGCAGTACAGGAACCTTGGGGATGGGTTTTGTAGCAGTGATGCCTGATCAGTCAAGTTCTCTCAACGTTTTCTTTCAGCCTGTCGGTCGCTGCAATAGCTCGTAAAATCTGTCTCCTTACTTAAAGTCTGGTATTTTGGGTGTTGATCGATATATAGCTGCAGCATTTCCCATATTTTACCCCCAGTGTGGTAAATGGCATCACGTAATTTATATATTTAGCCACAAATATATTATATGATTGAACTTAATGCATTAAAACACATTTGACCACAATAAACTAGAAAAGAATGAGAAATGAATGAGCTTCGGAGGTGCTGGTAGGCAGATCTAGTTTATTTTCAGTCTCGAGTGAGTGAGGATAACGAGCTGCAAGTTGTAGCTTCGTATTTACCGTGCAGACGTGAGTCCAATTGATCTTCTCATGTAAGTTCACGTCTCCCACGCAGCACAGTCCATCACAGTGTCGGAGTCCTACTGTAGTAAGCTGGAGCCCAAACATCAACAACAACCACCGACCACTTGTTTGCATTCGCAGCTGGAGTGAGCTTAAACATCAGTGTGTGTTTGTGTGTGTGTCTTTGTGTTTGTGTGTGAATCCCTATCTGTTTTATCTGTCTATCAGGGATGCTACTTCAGATGTAATTTGTTCCAGCCGAGCTAATTGAAACCTCCATTCAGCGAGCTGCTGTGGACATTGTCCCCGCTGAAAAGGCGACAGTCCTTTCTCTCGCCACCATTGTTTGGGAATGTAATGAATTTTATGTTGCTGCCGCTGCCGGTAGAGAAATCCATTTTTCTCCCCCTGTTCCCAGTGCTTTTGTCGGGCCTCCCCCACCCATCCTTCAGTTCATCAATAGACACTTTATTTGCCAATCTGTGGCGGGGGAATGACATTATTAGGAGGCTAAACAGCAGCTCTAACACAGGCCCTCCCCTCCTCTTTCAGATCTGTACAAAAACGGACTTCAGAGGGACACCTTCCTACCTTTCATCGACGTGCTGAAGGTAGAGACAAAGTCATCTCTCTCTCGTCTGGTTAATTTATTCACTTGTTTATCACACACACGTACACACGCTCGCATGTGTCCCTGTATGGCTTCTTTTTTTTTTTTTTGCGAGTTGCTCCTCGGTGGTTTGATGTTTTCTGCTTCCTGGATGCCTCGCACATGTGTCACAAAGCTGTCTTTGATCACTGAGAGACTCGCACACGCAGGGAAAGAAAGAGAAAGGTAGGGAGAGATGGAAAGAGCCCGAGCGAGTAAGCACAGGTAATGTGAATGGGACGTGGGCGGACGGGCAGAGTGACTGACCCAGACTGCTTGCATTTCAAAAGTAAAGGGGTGGTGGGGGGGAGTCAGAGGAGAGGAGAGGAAAGAGGAGCGATACGGCAGTTAGCATTTCTAGCGGGAAAAAATCTACTTTGCAATTTAAGCAGGTGGCGCCATTATCTCGCCTGCATCTCAGATGATCATTGATGTGCTTGGAGTGATCGTGATCATAAATAGTGGCATAATAATTTGTTGTCATGCATTTTGCAACAGAGGAGGGAAGCATTCTTGCACCTTTTGTTGGTATTCAATCGAAATAGGTGAGCAGTATCCCACGGCAGCAGATTATGACATAAATGCAAAACATTTTTTAAGGGGGTAGGAGGAAACAATTAGTCATAGGTCCCTCACCATGCCCACTCCTCAAAAGTTAAACACTTATACATTGAAAAGGTGAGGTACAGTAAGCAAAGGGCTCAATTCTACACTTACTTTTGCATATATCATTATTTTATGCAACTGCAATAATGTGCACATGAATGTCTTTAAGGTGTAGCATCTGAGCAAATTAGGTACATAGGTTAAGATTAATACTTTTTCTGCTATTAAAAACTCAGTTGCTACATACACTTTGCAAAACCTTTCACAAACATGATTGAAGGATATTAAATTCGACTTTATTGACGAGCCTTATTGGCCTAAAATCCCCACTACTAGTCTATTCCTGACAGTTTCAACACCAGTATGATCCCATGACGTGAACCTGTTACCTGTCACGTCACATACTCAGGGTTATTCTTCTGCAGCATCCTGGCCACAGGCGGTCTCAGGGCCACCTGAGCTTCAAACACGCAAACGTGAATGTGCCACAACCGGGGAGGCCTCGGAGTCACCCTGCTCCCGACCCACTCACCCAGCAGCACCCTTGCCCTCTCTAATCCACCCTCATCAAGGTCCTGAATGCCTGTTGTCCCTCTCTGCCCCGCACTACCTCCTCTCTTTCAGGGTCCCATGTTCCCCTTTGTGAGGCCATCTGGTTTTCGGGGTGTTTTTTTTGGTGGGGGGTGGGGGGTGCGATGGCTTCTCTATAGCGACCTGTTCTGTAAAGTTGGAGCGTGTTTTAGCGGGGTCACGCTGCTAACTAGCTGACCCTTAATAGATTGAATTAATACTCGCAGGCACTGACGGTGTGGCTCCTGACGCAGCTCGCTCCTCTGTGCGCAGGCCCCAGCCTCTTTCAATGGGGCTGTTGAAAAGTAAAGAAAATAGCCTCTGACCTCTCCTCCCTGTCACCTGAGCCGGAGCGGTAGAGGTTAATCCTTCGTCTCTGGACGCCTCGGCTGAGGTCTTTATTTAACCGTTGACTTCTGATTAGTTGGGACCCCTTTTATTCCCCCAGCGCCCCATCCTCCTCCCGAAAATAATCCAACTTCCTAATCTTAAAGATAAGAAGTCAGATCAGGCAGCATTTTTTTTAAGTAGATCCACTTGCCAGGCATGGACATCACACAACTTCTCCTCCTCCTCAAAAGCTTTTAGTATGTTTACTAGTTTCTCCATTCACGCAGCCATTTGTAATTTCTCGTCCTTTTTAGCATCACTCCAGACTCCATCAGGGAATCTATTCACTTGTTTCGCCTTCTCTTTCTCTGTATGGCAAAGCTCAGCGTTCGGTAAAATACAGGGTTTAAGGGCTTTTCTTTTTCTTTTTTTTCCTTTAATGGACACTGCCAGTATTGTAACTAAGACACTCTTTCTCTCTCAGAGACCGTCCTCTCTCTCCACTTCACTTTTCATCAGCCGTCCTCTCTCTACCCCTCTGTTCCCGCTCTTTATTCCATCACTACCCTGCTCCGCTCGCTGGCTTTACTCACCCAAGGTCAGGTCTCTGTATTTCTGTGGCAGAATAGTGACTTTATTTCCCCCCCCCTCGGCGTGTTCGGTTGCAGTTTGCCGCAGTGCTGCAGGAGGGTCTCCCGGGGGTTTCGATGTTGTGGGTGTTTGTAGGGGGGGGGGCAACATGACAACAACCCTGAGTATCTCTGGGCTTCCTGCTGTTTTAAACTCTTCTTTTAATCCACTCTCCTTCTCCTGTTGTTGTGTCTCTGTACATGCTGTAATTGCTGTGTGGCGATAAAAGAAATGAAAACAGGATGATGGTGAAGGAGAAACTGAGGAACGAGAGGGATGCGGTGCTCCGGTGAAGACCTTGGTTTAAAAAGAAAAAAAAAAGAGAGAAGCGCTTGCTACCAGTTCAAGTCCAGGTCAAATCGAAATGGATGTTGATATTTGATGACTGTCATTGTCTTCCCGAGCATTTAATGGCAGGGCAGTGCCACTCGGTGTGCGTCTCGAGGGCACAGCGCACTTCTTTCACATTCGTCGTCTCTTGCCTCTGAAAAACGAAACGATTTTAAAAACATGACAAATCAATTTTTCTCCCTTTCAACACGAGGAGCTCATTCTGGCTCTGTGTTCATTGTCTGCATTGGGATTGATTCAGTTACCTTGGCTTATTTCCTGCTGCCAAACTGATTTTTATTTCTCCCTGTTTTTTGCACAAAGTCTGTGCACATGTCAGATGAGGGTAATCATGCGCACACACGCTCTGGTTCTTTTAGATTTGATGTTGATCTTCTGCCCTTTTTTCACTTTTGTAACACCATGAAGCTGAAGAAGCTGAAGTTTTAACAGATTATCTGTCCTTAAACCAAAAAAGGTCAAATTTTGGTGTGAATACAGATGTTCTTTCTCACTTTCTCTAGCATTGTGAGCGTTTTTCAACATTTTAATAATTAATCGATCTTGATGGGGGGGGAAGAGATGTTTAGTGGACTGATATTTATGAGTCTGTGCAATTTGGTGCAGATCCAAATAAAAATCTGTATCTAGTGAAATTTATGAAGAAATGGAGGTGGGTAGCTGACAAACTGTGTTTTTTATACCTATTGTTGATGCTGTTGGTGAAGTTGATGCAAATTTTATTCTGGGAAATTCTACATTTTACTAGAATATCATAATTATGAAGTCAACACTGCTGCAGATACCTTTTTATTGTATAAAAACCTGTTAATGTACTTTCAAGTTTTTCTGAAGTCAAATTTTAGGAATTTCTCAGTTAATTAATCGTATACATGTTAAAGCAAAATTACAGTTATGATAACTAAACAAAATCATTATGTTAAATTACCTGTAGTGGGACTAATAAATATTTATCTCATCTTATTCTTTGAAATAAAAAAAAAGTGAGTTCTGCACATGTTTAGACAGCAGCAGCAGCACAGGAGCTAAAGATGCAGCTTTAGTTTCACATGATGCAATGCAAAACTTTATTTTGATGAGGTTGATACCCATACTCAAAACAAGGTTTAAAATATGTGCAGTTGTCCCAGCGCTTCCTTGTCCCACATCTAAAATATATCTCTACCAGTGTTCCCAGCATAGTCTGTATACAGGTATTCAAATGTACTTCTGCATATAGGTTTTTGTGGCTCCAGAGGGATAGATACGAAATCTCGTGAATTTGAGGAGTGCAATGCTATCTACCTGTTGGCCAGGTACAGGAAGCACAGCCTCTGCCTGAGTTTCGGACCGAGTTCGGGTTTTTTGTGGGGGCCTCCACAGAGCTCGAGGTGGGGGGTTGAGGTGGGGGGTCCAGTGGGGGTCCTGGATCACGAAAGGTGGGGCCTCCAGCTCAAAAGATGTTTCCCCAAGAGGAGCAGCCGAGGCAGGGGGAGGTTGTGAGAACGACCCCGCAGAACAAACCGTGGCTGGCCCAAGGCGGTCACACTTTAAGGGAATAGATCATTAGGTGTAATTAGGGTGTTCACATTGTCACGTAAACCCCCGACTGCACAAGAATGAATAAAATCACCCGAGTGCACCCCCACACTCACTCTCTCTCTCACTCTCACTCTCTCTCTCTCTCTCTCACACACACACACACACACACACACACACACACACACACACACACACACACACACACACACACACACACACACACACACACACACACACACACACGGCAGCTCCCCAGTTAGTGAAAAACACTTTGATGTCAGAAGAGTCGTCCAGAACTTGCCAGCATAAAGGCAGTGTGTTTTAAGCTTTCTCTCTTTTCTCCCCCATCTCTCTCTCTCTCTCTCTCGACCCCTCTATCCCTCCCTCCCTCTTTTCTTCAGTCCCTCCACACAAGGCTGTAAGACACACACGGTTGAATGAACGACAACCTCTCCCCTCCTCCCCTCTCTCTCTCTCTCACTCTCCCTCTCTCTCTCTCACTCTCTTCCCCCCTTCGTCTCTTTTTCAGCCTTCCCACCCTGCATTTCTTTGAGGCCTGGTCAATTCTCCGGGCCAAACAAAAAAAAAAAGCATCAAATGTTTTCTGCTGCCGGGTAATGAGGGAGTGGACCTCATCAGGGCCCAATAGTCAGCTATCCTTGGCTTTTGTTGCAGCTCAATGGCACCGCGCTCTTTGAAAAGACTCAAAAGCAACTTTTTGAGGAGCAAAGGATGGAGAGAGATATGTCGTCGAGGGAGTGGGCACAGAGGGGCGTAAAAAAAAAAAAAAGAAAAAGCCACTCTGTTTTCATGCTAAACGGCTGTCCTGAGGGAGCAGTGGACAGCTAGGACAATGGCACGATTGGAGCTACATGTGTTCGGATGACTTTATTCTAAAGAGCCTCTGATTCTCATGTCTGTCATCTCACTCTCAAGAGACTCAGCTCCACCTATTGGACTAGTTTTCACACCAACAGCACAAATAACTCATGTTAATTAACGGGGTGAGCTTACAGCTACGGCAAATATTTTATTATCAATTGAATCAGTTTTTTTTAATAATATTGAATATATGAAAAATGGTGAAAATCTGTAATCACAACCTCCTGGAGTTTGAGGAAATGTCTTGAAATTGATTTGATTTGAATATGTCTGAACAACAGAGCAAAACCCAATCTGCTAGTTTAATGTCGATTGACTCCCGGCCTGTTCTTTATCAATCCTCCTTAAATTAATGTTTAACACTTAATACGTCTTTGCAACAGTATAGCCTCAGTTTCACAATCAGTTAGAAAGTCAAATTGATACTCAGACTGATACTCCCTTTTACAACTTCTCCCTAGTGATTAAAGTTAGAAAACTTCTTCTGAGAGCTAAAAAACTTTTAACACTGAGCTAAACAGAGAGGCTGCCACAAACAGAAGAAACCAAAATGAGACGTTTGAGTATTGACATATTAATAGAAAAACATAAAGCAGTGATTGTTACTTCAGTAAATTCACAGTATTTCAGTATTAATACTGCAAAGTTTACATCTGTTATTGACCTTATCAGTGAACTACAACTTAAAATTAGTTAAAGAGCGAGACTAAGAGCCGATTCTCCATAAAACTTTCTGTACATAAACAGGTGTGTGTTTTGCGCAATGCTTTACAAAAATAACACTGAGAAGTAAGATCAAATCTCAAAGAACTTATAGATATAAAGCAATTAATTTAATCAAAAGATTTATTCTTTAATCAGTCAACGGATTAATTGACTGATCGTTTCAGCACAAAGAACCAGACAGAACAGTGCAGGCATTTTACACTTTGCTATAATGTATTGGTCTTTTGTACAGAATAAGCTAAAGGGACAGTGACAGGGAGATCAGGCGAAGATGCAAAGTATACTGTCTAGATCTGTGTGAGGAGGGGGGGGTGGGTGGACCACAATGTGTGGGCGGATGAAATCTTGGAGGAGTGAGAACTTGACAATCCCCTCAAGATGGATAATCAAGTAATGACCCGCGGGGCCTCAGCCTCATCTGATTATAAATAACCAATGGAATCATCATCACTGATTGTGTTTCTCCTTCTGTCCCCTCGCTTATTTGCACCTCGCGCCTCCGTCAAGAAACGCATCAGCAGTCTCTGCCTCCGTAGGTAGAGGCGCTGCACAAAGGGAGGGCGCAGGAGATGGCAGGAGAAAAGACAAACTGAGACTCTAATGATGTGGCGGCGATAGTGACAAGTTTTTTTTTTTCTTTTCTTCTCTTTTTCTTTTTGGAGGGACTATTTACCCGTTGGTGGGGTCACAGTAGGTTGATGAAATGACACCTCCCTTTTGTGCGTGGGGGAGGGCGAGTTTGTCAGGTTGTTATTAAGCCTGATTCAGCCAATTGGCTCAGAGTGGGAACCCCGTTTGTGTGAGCGGACACGGAGATAAAAAGTTGACAGCGGAGAAGAATAGAGTATTTCCGTCCCCTTGCTTTGTGATGATTACTAATTATCCTGCAGCTTAAGAGGGCCAGTGGCAGAAATTCACTGATTTCATAATTTGCCGGAGCTGTCGCAGGAATACTCAGTCAGCTAGGTGATGGCTCGGAAGGGGATGATACGCAATTCCTTTCTTATCTCTGATGGAGCGGCAGAGATGATTATAGTTTGTGCTGCACCCGCTGACATGAATCCTGTTGACGTTTTACACCATCTGGAAAAAGTCTGATTTTTGAACAGCGACAGGAACAATAGATCATCTCAATAAACCGGGGAGAAGTGACGCATGATCTCAGAGGTGTCAGGGTGACCAAATGAAGCAGCGACACAAAGTTCTCATCTGAGAACAGCAAAGCAAAAAGAAACAAAAGTGTTGGTATGTCCAATGGGATTGTAAAGTGAAAATCTGATGTATTAGAAATTCAAGAATTCAGATCACTGTTAAAAAAGCACTGATTCAGATATGAAGGGACAACAATCAAAACATGATGGCAGATAACCTGATATCATCTTCTGCACATTTTCTCCACTTTTCCTGTTTCAAATACACACTTTACATATTTCACTTCTGCCCATTTCTTCCCCAGATTCGGCCAAATGAAAATAAACTTCATTCTCCAAAGCTCAAGGTGAAATTCAAAACGTGACCCTTGTTCAACTGTTCGAAACCCAAAGATGCCGTCACGTTAGAAGAGCAGCAAATTCTCACAGCTGATGTTTTTTAATTTTGGTGGAAGAACTATATTAGATGATTATGTCAGATTTAGATTGACCCATATTATTATTGCAGTGTTAAATATTATAATATAAATCTAATAATATTATATGTATTATACATATAATGAATGAATGAGAAATGGAATAAAACGCTGGATTATACTAAGAATACATCTCTTCTTAGTATAATCCAGTGTTTTAATAATTACTTTTGAAGGATGAATGGATGGATGTACTTTATTGATCCCAAAGTGGGAGATTCCTGTGTCACAGCAGCAATGCATCAGACACATAACACGCTATACAAAATATACGCCTATATTCAACTTAAACTCTATAAAATACAAGGAATAAAAAGTATAATAATGTACATAATATAATCCAATCACAATATATGGAATATTTGCCCTTTTGACAGATTTTACAGACTGTGTTTTTGTGTATTTGTGTTTTTGTGTGTGTGTCTGTGTGTCTGTGTACAGGAGCACTGCCACACCATCTGCCTGAACAGTGGGATTGACTACAGGAGGCAGGACAAGACTGTGTCGGGGAAACTGTACTACCTGTAAGACACACACACACATACACATATATATATATATATACACACACACACACCATGGGGTCTACTGATCCTGACAAGGTCACAGTTTATGGTGGAAAAAGTGAGTAAATGCACACGTATGCACTAATATCTCCTCCATTTGCACCTCTGTTTGCAGTCCAGCTCAGAGGTGCATCTGGTAAAGAGTCAACTTTAACCTGTATCCTCAACACACACATACACACACACACACACACAGAGGAAATGTTTGCATGTCATCGAGTTAGATATTTTAAAGGACAGACAGAGAAGTGCAGAGAGATGGATAAATGGGGAGAAGCAGACTGGGAGATTTATAAAGACCCACATTATCCTGAGAGACCCATGAAAAGAACGAAAGAGGAATCAATAGGATGTGAGAAAAATGGTGGAGCTTAAAAAGCTAGTTTTCTATTTTCCCCAATTCATATACGCTGCTAGGAAAACACACACACACACACACAGGCAGGCAGAAGCAGCATGAATGACACTGCTGCTGCTCATCGGCGCACTGCAGCTCTCAAGTGCGTTCGTCTTTTCACTGTATGTAAATAGAGCGCATCACACCCTTTTACCTGGAGTTAAAACACAAGCACACATACAGACACAAACACACACTTTAAAATCTCATTTAGCCGAGCGTTCACTGCCTAATGCTCGTGTTTAGAGCCTAACATTCTGGAGTGAAAAGGCACTCTCCCCTCGCTCTCCCTGTGCTCTTCTCGATGTCAACGTTTGATGTGAACACTTCAGCGTTATTAATTTCATATCCTATTATTTCTCCTCTGTTTCGTGTGTTGTGTGTGTGCGCGTGCGGGTGTGTGTGTGTGTGTGTGCGCGCGCGTGTGTGTGTATGTGTGTGTGTGCGCGTGTGTGTGCGCGTGTGTGTGCAGCACAGAGGAAACTGGTGCCGAAGCCTTCTTGGATGCACTGTTTCAGGATCTGGCTTCAACACAAGAGAGCTGTAAGGAAGTTAAAGGAAAAGTAAAATGTGTCAATTTATGACGTCATATCAATAGCAACAGATAACCTTCCTGGCGGAGGTAGTGAGGAACCACTTGTTGATATCGTTGGATTTATTTTTGCAATAATATATGAATCTACTTGTTTTTGTTCCACATCAAACATCCTTTTTCATTTTTGTTGAATAAGAAAGACGATGAAAATCTTCACTTCTCATTTATACGTTATCTGAGATGAACTTTTATTCTTCCATCCTTCATAGATTTATTTTTAACGTAGTGACTCATCTGTACATGTGATATGACTGGAGGGTCACCACTACCGTCGGGTGTATGTGTTTCCATAGTAACAGGTCCTCGGGTGCTCACGGTGCTGGGCAGGGATGTGACTCTGGACAGGACCTGCGGCTCCATCGCCGACTGTACTTTTGATGAGCTGTGTGGCAGAGTAAGTGTTTTTATCCAAATTAGATTCATTGAAACGCACAAAACTCAACATAACACCATCTTTAACTATAATCACTTCTCTTAAAGTATTTACAAAGAATTATAGAAGCACAAGAATCTATCACAGACTCTTAGTCCAACAGTTTCTTTTTGAGAGACACAAAACACGAGCAACGACCTCTGACTGAATTCAAACCAGATATTCCAGTTAGACAGAATGAATTTTGGACCACCTGAGAACCCCAGGACGCCCTCGTTCTTTTTTGACTCGCAACCGCACACACTCCCGCACGCACACTCACAAAATCCACTCATCACTAATCAAAAACTGCGCAGATTCAAAGCACTTCTCCTGCCTCTTTATTGCCTCTGTGTTCTGTCTCTTCCCTCCTCTGCCTACTCATTGTCCAAGCCTCTGCTCTCGAACTGAATCACCTTCCCTCCATCTCAGTCCCATTTTCTGCTCAATGTCAAAAAGCAAGTCTATTGACAATTTTGTGAATAGTTGAGCCCATTGTGCCTCAAATAAAGCGGCGGGGTACAGTAATCTACAGTGTGTGTGTGTGTGTGTAAAGTCTCAAGTTTGATGAGCAGCCGTGGGCTTTTGCAGGCATCCCAGCCTCAAGGCTTCTCTCGACATGTGTTGGCACATCCACATCACTTTTGAGAGCAATCATCCTGAATGGCAAAGAACCAAGGACAGGGACTAAAATGACATCAGCCTGAATCTTTTGCACAAGTTGCCGACATTGCACAGTCGGCACTCAGGCCAAGTGTAGATGCTGCAAAAATCCTGTCTGCGTGTTATATATATATATTGTGACGTGCTGCTGTAGATTAGAAGCTTTACTCTGGTGTGTAACCTGCACTGTTGTTGTCGTCGTTTTCCAGCCTCTTGGTGCCAGTGACTACCTGGAGATGGCGCGGCTCTTTGACACCGTGTTCATCCGCCACGTTCCAGTGCTGTCGCTGAAGCTGAAGGACCAGGCCAGACGTTTCACCATCCTCGTAGACAACTTCTACGACAACAAGGTATTCATGGGCTTGTTACTCGGCGGACGTTCACGTGGTGTCGGGGAAAAATGGGGAAAATGTATTCCCGAACGCCACCTCAAGTCTGAACAACAACTCAGAAAATCGACAGAAATGTTGGTGTTGCTGACGTCTGCCCCTGTAAAGCAATGAACATAATTTTACCATCACCTTTTAATGTCAGCTTGTTAAATGTTGCACTTTTGTGCCTAACATTATACTTTTTATCCAATGTAGACCTTTTTATGATTAATGTGCGAATACATTTTTTATCATTTGACTTTCGATGGTATGTGCTGTCAATGTGCTTAAACACATAAATACAACACACGTTCTTTACAGCCTCTGTGTTTTTTTCCAAATTCCGATTTCTATTTAACATGTGAGGGCACTAATCTACCACTACATCAGCCTCCACTCTATCTGAAGTCTTTCTTATATACTAAAACGTTTATATATTTTATATTACGCATGCTAATAAAAGGTTTGTGGCTGAAACTGACATAGATATTGATCAAATGTTCATTCAGCACAGCAACACATCATATTTACCTCTCGTTACCATGTTAGCCTCACGTTAGCTGACTTTCTATACACTGTACATTTATCAATCAGTTCCATATTAAGTCAAAGAAAGAAATTTGATTCTGTAAAAAAGTCAATATTCACTTAATTCATCTCAGGACTGTAATAAAAAACCTCAAATGAGCCTGTAATATAAGTACTGTCGCCGAGCCAATGAATGAACGGCTTACTGCTTTCATTTAATATTGATCACAGGAAGCAGATCTACTCATTAATAATATAGAGAGTTGCATCCATATACAAACTGTGTCTGTCTGATGTGTCCCAGGTGAGAGTGGTGCTGCTGGCGGCCGCTCCTTTAGACCGACTGTTTGTCCACACGGGGGGGGACGACGAGAAGGACCGACAGCTGCTGGACGACCTGGGGCTCAGCGGGGTGAGATGACGTCTGCTGCAACAGACGTTAGAACGACAGGAAAAGCATCATCCTCAGTCAAAATCAACACAAACCTGAGTTTTCCCAAAAATCACATCACTGAATCGTCTTAGACAGTTCACATGAGTTTGTAGCCCCTCAGTAAGGATGCACACAGTACATAAGGATACAGGATGTGTGTTGTTTAACTTGTTGTATTTGTCGCTTATCCAAACTAGTCTGCGTCCAAGAGAAAGAAACTGGCCCCGACCCAAAACTGACAAGCTTTCTGGTTTTTGTGTCCGAACCTGACCTGAGCCTAATAGACAGATGTGACTCTTTCAACTTGCTCAGTTTGAGGTTTTATTTAAATCTTTCATATATATTCATATTCTATCATTTGAGGAAACTTTCGCTGAGAATAAGTCCCACAGTTTAAGTCTTTTCTCTAATACAATCTTCACTCTCACATACCTGCCAGTCTGGTCTTTTGATCACAGGCCTGCAGCTCTAAACCTTCCTTCTTTATTCACTATCCTCAGTTTGGATTGGATTCGAGTGCATCCGCTGCTAACCCCCTGTGTCGGCTCCTTTTCTTCAGGATGCAGCGGAGCGTCTGACTCTGTTCACGGCCGAGGAGGAGATCTTTGCCTTCCGGAGGACCGTGTCCAGACTGACGGAGATGCAAACAGAGTCATACTGGATTAAGGGAGACCGCTGTCACAGCACAAAGCAGAGGAACACCTAACATCCACTTCTGACTGCCACCATAATTATATACCTCCAGACAACACAGTACCTCAATAACCACTGATGCTGTGTAAGCAAAAGCTTCACAAACAGAAGAGATCAAGTCTATTTTGGGCGAGCGAAGCGAAATGTTTTTAGGGAATAAGCAGTAATTTACTCCAGTGCATCCAGGAAAGGCCTGAAATCCACTGGAAATATATAACTATGTAAAACTGGATGTTTTCCTTTGGTTCTGACTGTGTTTGTTATATCTCTTTACTCTCTAGGTGGTTTTCTCTGTTCTGCTCTCAAGAACTTATTTATTCGAAATAACATAGAAACCTCTCCAGCTGGTGTGAAAGCAAAACTATCAGCTGCTTTTTTTCAGGCAGAGAAAAGCAGCTTGGAAGTGTCCTTGACAACAGTTGGCTACCGCCCTCTGGTGGTGAATGTGAAAAGGGTTAAATGTTCCCAAGCTTTTTTTTGTTTCTGCAGCTCAACTGTATGATGCCTGATATAAATATTTATAACATGCTTCATGAATGTATTCAGGGAAATGCTGAACCACCTTCATGTTAAGACCAGTAGCTGTCGGACTGTGTTTATGTATTAAAAGTCTGAACTCTAAAGAAACTAGATCTGATCTTAAATCAGGTTCTATTTTGAGCACTGTACTTTGTTCTCTATTGAAGATGGAATAAGTCTTACATTGGTTCAATTGCAATTTTATTAATGAGAGAATGTATAATTAAATAACATGGATAAATGTAACAAAATAAAATCCTGCTTATTGTACTGATAATGATGCTGCAACAGAAAAAAAAACCTTTTATCACATTTCATCAGATTTTGCACATGACGATTTTACTTCACGTAATCCTTACCAAAACATTTGATATTGCACAATTAGCAAATTTATGTAGTTTTTAATTTAGTGCATTTTGCAGATAATTAGATATACACTATCTAGCAGTATTTTAATCTATAGTGGGTTTTTTCCTCAATAGTTGATATAACTAAAATGTCTTCCAAACTTACCACAACATCACAGTAATATAAATGTAATTTAAATAAATATACTATATATATTTAAATGCAAATCATAACATTATTTTTGTTAGATATAGAAATATAATATAAAGACCTCTCCGGTTTTTCATCTTTAGGGCCCGAGCACCGAACAGTGGGAGGCCCTATTGAAATTGTAAGGATTATTATTATTATATGGATAGATATGCTAGACAAAACAGGAAGCCCGCCATTTTTGCTTTAGTGGCCATTTTGACCATTTTAGACATTTTTACTTTGACATACTCCTTTTAGGGCTTTCATCAGATCAACTTCAAATTCGATTAGTGTCATCTCAACAAGATGGAGATATAAACTTTAAATAATCACGTTCATTTCGTATGATTTTTTTCTACGATACCTGAAATAATGGCTCGACAACTTCACACATTAGTATTAAAAAGACAGCATCACTCCTCAAGTCAATCAATCAAAGTTTATTTGCATTGCTCAAATTCACAAATGTGATTTCTCTCTGTGGGGTTTACAAATCTTTCTTAAAGGACAAAAATATTCACATAATACACCACTCACAACACAAATTTGGCTGTAAAGCTTTCTGACACTTGTCTACTACAAAATCAGACATAGTGATAGTGATGTGTAGGTTGAAACTCTCTCCATCTCAGCGTCCGCACCAGATGAATCCTTCACTGTCCCCAGCTCCACCGCTTGTCAATTCCCAGGGCACTCCCTTGCCCAATGTCCAATTTTGCCACATTTGTAACAGGCGTCAGTTCTTCCCCGTCCTCTTCCTCTCCATCCGTGACCATTCCCTTGCCCGCGGACTTCGTTTTGATGCGCCGCCAGCTGTGCCATTTGCAGTTTCTCTGTCAATTGCGCACTCCTTCTCTTTTTCTTGTTGTTCAAGAGTTTTTCAGCACGGATAGCATGTAATTCAACTGTCCCAAGATTTGCAGACTCCCAAGCAATGCAGCTTGCTTGCACCATCTCACTGATCTCCATCTTCATCAGCAGTCTCTGCAGTTCAGTGCTGGTAGGTTCAAACTGCTGGGAAAAAAAGCTTCAAGTTGCCCTGTTTTCTGCACTCCCCCACTCAACACTTGTGTGTGAAATGAAGTGGTAGATTTTTCCTTATCAGTGAATGTCAATGGTCTGCAAATCTGCTGAGTTGTTTCATCTTCTGCAGCCACTTCCACCCTCGGTGCTTGTTATTACTTATATTTGTGTATTTAACAGTGAGAAAACAATTAACAAGACTTTGTTTCTGCAGAAGTAGTTATAGGCCTATTTGTGTCTGACTTTACGAACCTCAATTTAACCACTTGTCAATGTAAACATCACTGAACCACAATTAGTAGCTTAAACAATATCTCTCGTACAGTTAAGTCAACATAAAAAAAACTTGAATCTGCCAATATCAACATTGAAGGTCCCCGTTCCGAAACTACTCCCCCACCAAAATGAACTTGTGTTGAGTTGTATGGATGGCAGAGTGTTGCATGTGCTTATAAGCTCATAAATGAAGCCGTAACACTTAATGACAACAATTTCAATGCTGATGCAGGTGATTCTCACATGAGCAAACACTGCTGCAGAAGAACACAGCAGAATTTCAGTCCAAGTTGAATTGTTTATTTTGTTTACTTACATTTCTATTTACATTTACAACCAGATCACACAAAGAAAACCCACATCAATAGACAACAGTCACACTTATGAAGGCTCGGAACTTGAAATCAAAACTTCAGAAGCTTGCGGATTCTGGAGAAGAATCTGTTGGGATTCTGTCCTTTCAGGTGCTTCATGAGTGAGGAGACAAACAATTGCTCGAACTTTGTATCCCTCACAATCATGCCGAACAGAACATGGTCTGCAGAGCCCGTTTTCTGACACAGTTGCTTGTACAGTGCCTTAAAGACCCTTTTACCTTTTTTGCGGGGGGTGTCTATGTGTCTGAGTTCAGCCCATGTCATTTCAAACAAATGCTGAATGATGGACACTGAGAGCACATGCGGCACAATGGATGCATTTCTCATAAGCTTAAAGACGAGATTCATCACGTCTGACCGGACAGAAGATTTTTTCTTTTCCTCTGCCTGCTGTGCTCCACCATCTTCATTTAACTCCCTGTAGTATTTGTCCACATCTTCCTCCACCTTGAGAGTGTGGATTTTAGACTGTGTCTTCACCCACCATCCCATCAGTGCCTGGAAAGTAGTCACTCTGCTCCATGTGTCAAAACTTGACTGACACGTTGTCAACTCTCTGATTAGTTCTTGACGACCACTCTCTTTCTTAAGAGGAGCCTCCTTTTGCAGCAGGTTGTACTCAAACTCTGGCACATTGTCCAAAAGGGGCTTCGTGGGTTGACTCCACGC
Source organism: Hippoglossus stenolepis (assembly GCF_022539355.2). Classification (NCBI taxonomy): domain Eukaryota; kingdom Metazoa; phylum Chordata; class Actinopteri; order Pleuronectiformes; family Pleuronectidae; genus Hippoglossus; species Hippoglossus stenolepis. Next base: position 13,916,441 of record NC_061502.1, read on the forward strand.
CTGTCCAGTTAATCTCTGGACACTAGTGACACTTGGGCTGTCTTCTACTGTAGTCTGGCTTCTCTTCTGCTGAGGTTTGCAAAAAATTGTCCTCTCAGGCGCGAAAGATGTCAACATTTCACAGACGAGGGTAACCATCTTGTTGAGTTCAGCCGGGGGAGTGACGTAATGCAGTAAGGGATTCGGAAGCCACTTTCCAATGTTGGGGATAGAGTTGAAACTGTTTGCAATCTCTTTCCCAATCATATCTTTGAGTTTTTTGGAGTTGGCACACCTCACTTGGTTCTTAACGGCCAGAACCTGCCCAAAGCTCTGTGTGAGTAGGTCGCCCAAAGTGTGCTGAACAACCCTCTCAGACAGGAAAGCACGTTGGTCCAGAGACTTTGAGAAGACTTTTGTGATGGCTGTTGTTAAATCTAAAACCAGCATCGCAGACAGCACTTTAGTGCCATAATCAGGTGCACTTGTTTTTAACAGCTCCCACTGTTGTTCCGTCAATCTTACTAAGATGGGTTCAATCACGGGTCGAATAGTTTCCAAGTTGATCACTGGAATCTGAGAATCCATAGTCTTTGGCTTGGTTTTGTTTTTATCCATGGCGAACTCTTCCTCTTCTCCTTGTTTGTCTGGTTTACTGGTGGGTGGCATCTTAGATCACTGGGCACTGGGCAGGGTGACCTTTGAAATTGGGTCCATTGATATTGAGTCCTTTGATATTGGCACTTAATATACATGCATAATGTATATTATTATTATAACTATATGTAATAGTATGTAAATATGAGGTTTTCACATTCATGTAGCATTGACAGCACGTTTCTGCCTGGCTTCCATTTTCTCTACTGATGTTCCATTGTTTTACTCTCATTGTTTGTTCATTGAACAGTGACACTGTTCACAAAACATTACTCCATATGTGCTGGATCTATTTATAATTCTCAGTTATAATTAAAGGGCAGATATTTTTCCTCTGTGCTGTAACTACATTATTTGCCTGTAGGTGGCGGCAGAGGGCAGCCATTAGTTGTAAACCTTGTTATTGCAGTCCATGTAAGGATGAGGTCATCCTAGTGCAGCACTCCAGCCTGGACCAGCCCAGCCTGACAGTCAGCAGCACCCACATTGTCTCAGCCCAGACCGTTACATGACACTGTGTGTGTAGTGTGTCCAAGCAGCCGGCGTCACGGAGCAACTTCAACATCCCCAGAACAAATCCATAATGTCGTTCCACTCCCGGGACAGTAACTGGCTCCATGTCCAGCCTCATACATGCACCTGATGTGTGCTGCTGCTGGCGTGGCCCCAAGTCTATCCAACCATAACTCTTAATTAAAGAAGAATCAATCGGGGCCTGTGCCGAGGTCCCTAATCCAATCAGAGCATTACGCTGTTTGGGTGGTGGGGGGGGGAGATCAGATGCACACACACTTACACAGATGGCTGCCACACTTTGTGATGTTCTTAACTGGATGAATATTGCTGGTTTAGAGGAGCGGTCACGGTCTCCATCCTTTCTGGACCACAGAAGAGAGATTACAAACCCTTTGTCTCTTTCTCGTCTCATAAGCTGAATCGGTGTCTTGACACTTTGATGCTTTCACGTGACATTTAGGTGACTTTGGAGTGTGAGTGTGCGTTAAATGTCATGTTTTTCTCTGTAAACATAAACATGAATAGAATTGAGTTATACAGCCGCCAATACCAGTATGTTGGATACTTGAGCGGATTCCAGACATTGTGCTAATACAGTTTTTAAGTCACTGGATTGTGCTGCACCAACCTTATGTTACATGGCTCCAACCTGGAGGAGGTTGCATGTGTGTGAGCGTGTGTGTGTTTTGCTTGCTTGTGCACTCCTGTGCCCTTGTGCAGCACTATCAGGGCCTTCACGCGGGGCATGCCAGGTGAAGCTGGCTCATTTGAGCTTCATGTTGAATTGGCCCAATGCCAGAGATACAGTGCCCTCGTATTTGACGTTCATGTGTGACACACTCACTCAACAGTTTGTGTTAGTTTGAGAAAATTAATGGTGTTTAATGGATAATTCTGCTGATGCACTCAATAAACAAAAAGAGATGAAGTATTGAAAAGACAAAAGGCAAATATCATGTACTCACTATCGGAGCAGAATCACAAAGGAATATATTCTAATATTATTTGCATAGCTACACGGCTTTGACTTGAGAAGATTTTTTAGAGGCTGTTTCTCTGCACACACAGACACACACACACACACATGCATACACGTGCACACACTCTCTCTCCCTGCACATCCAGCGGACAGACAACTCTGTAGTTCTCTGCAGGAGCCAAACTGCTGCATCAGGTATTCTCTTTGATGTGAAGGAAACAAAACAATCGCACAATGTGAGTGTGTCTAGACTGACTGTATCTACTGTAATCCTGTGCAGTGCAGCCTGCACACTGATGCTGCAAGTGTGTGTGTGTGTGTGTTTTATGTTTTTAGAAATGAACAAACTGCAGTTGAAGCAATGCACTCACCTTCATATACTGTAACAGTGACATATGGTGATTTGTCAAAACACATGAAAAAACATATTGCACTGACACATAACAAATCCACGCAGCAATATTAAAGGTATATCTTTGTTATGGTCAGCTGTGAACGCGCATTCCTGCACAGAACCGACGAGCACGCGCACCTTGCACTGCACACGGTCCTGTGAGACAAAGAAGACGTGGACGAGGCTGTTTTGATCCAGCGGAGGTGGAGGATGAAGAGGAGGATGAGGAGGGTGATGAGGAGGAGGAGGTGCATCACTCACAGGATGAAGAACCATACAGGATCCTTTTCTCTGGCCAATAAACGGGATGACGTCAGCCTCAACTCCGATAAAGGGGGCGTGGTCTAGGCGGCATGACACGCGTGATTGACAGCCTGATTAAAGGGACAATCAACCTTCACACAGGAAGCAACAAGAGGATCATGGGAATATTAGTGAAACCCGAAATCACCGTGAAGGCTATGTGTGGTGTTATGTTTCACGTGCTTTTATTGTGAAAAACCACGCACATCAGTCACATGTGTAGCCTGTCAAAATAAATGACTTCCAGTATAAATTGAATACAAATGGAACTGAATCACTTATAAATACTGGAGATCATATGAATACTGGTCAGGATGTTTCATAATGTTGAATAAAAGGTATAAAAATTACTGTAAAAAAAATAGTAAATGTCAGTACAAGACTGAAAAGAACTAATATATTTTGTAAGTGTTCAAATTTGCTGATCCCTGTTTCTCACATGTGAGTATTTACCAGTCCTTTATGGTATTTCATTAAATATTTTTGAATTGCATAATGCCTGGTTAAAAGATAATACTTTTTGAATATGTCAGCTTTGAAACCAACATTGAAAACCACAGAGGTTGAGCCAAAGTGCTTTACAATCATGGCAAAGAACAGTAACGATAAAGATAAGATTAGGAAATAAAACAAATAAGAATAAGAAAATAAAATTTGCAGTAGAGGAAAACACAGAAAAAGGCTTAAAGGATAACAAATTGAGATATACAGTAAAAGACAGAAGATAAGTTTAAAAGAATAGAAGACAGAAAATAAAAGAGAAACAGTAAATGACACAGAAGACAAGTCAGAAAAATAGACAAATGCAGTAAAAAGCCATGGGAGATGAGTTAAAAAGATAAAGATAAAGTGTAATATATAATTATGATGAATAATGACAGACATAAACTGAATTATAAAACAGTCCGATCTGATTTATTTGTGAGTTGCAGTCCTAAACTGCCTTTTTAAACTTGTAGCACACCTGTGGACCCAAGTGTTATTGTACTGACCCCAAAGCACATCCTTTAAAATACATACTTTGCCTGTGAACACTTCATTTACCACATATTTAAATGATATTAAACACCAATGAGGGACACCACATTATAAAGCTTCTCTTCTGGTGTCCATCAGCAACATGTCAGGACGTGTCCCTGCAGCCGAGCTGACTTTGCAGTGTCTCTTTAAAAGGCGAAACCATGCACAGGATCCAGGGGGCCGGGCCTTGGTGGTGGACGTGCGTGCGTGTGTGTGTGTGCACGTGTGAATGTGCCTGCATGCGCGCGTGTGTGTGTGTGTGTGTCCGTGTGCGTGCAGAGCAAATGGAGATACAGTAGTAACCCAGAGTGAGGTGGCAATCCTCCTCCACACTGACTTGTCTGTGCGTCGCTGCACTTGAGGAGTGAGAAGAAGAGGAGAGTGAAGATGGCATCGCGAAGTGACTGTGGACAAACCGGGATCTAGTTTCTTTCTCTGGCGTGTTTTTATTTTTAATTTTTTTCCTGGGATATTTCACGTGGATCCGCGGAGCGTGTGATCGTGCAAGGTATTGCATTTAAAGAGTTCAGATGGGATGTGTGTGATGAGGCTGGAGCACTTTCTCCTCCGCTGATCTGCAGCAGGAGGATTCAGATCCACGATCCGAGCACCGAGGGCTGGATTTCATAGATTTGTTTTATTATAAGAGACATTTCTATTTATTCCGAGGGGGGTTTTATTGCAGCTTTGAACGTGTCAGTCATCCGCTGTGGTTTATTATATGTGATTAGGTTTTGTTTGAACTAGGCTCTGTCTTGGTTGTATTTATATTCTCTTCGTGTTTTCCACAGAAAATAACAAAGTTGCGCTCGGCCCTGTTCGGGACTTCGCTCGTGTGGAATAGCAACAAAGGACGGGAGCGCGCATTCATGGGACGCGACTTTGACAGCTCCTGGTTTCTTCACTTGTAACTTGGAAGGACAAAAAAAGCGGGGCCACGATTGAGACTTGATCTGGAGAACATGGCCGAGGCGCAGCTAGCCGAGCCAGTGCCGGACCTGGACGTGGCCATCGACCCGGACTTCGAGCCCCAGAAGCGCCCCCGATCCTGCACCTGGCCGCTGCCGCGACCGGACTCGAGTGCGGAGAAGCCGGAGAGCATCGAGGCGGACATCATCCCCGAGGAGGAGGACGATGAGGAGGACGGTGGCACCCCGACGCGCTCCGGAGGCGCGGCGGAGGACCAGAGCAGCAACAGCCCCGTGGCCGCCGACGGATCGCTCTCCTCCCCCGGCCAGGAGAGCGGAGGCTCCCCGCTCTCCACGCACTCCCCGTCGGCCACGCTGACTCCCAACAGCCTCGGCGGGCTGCAGACCCCGAGGAAGGCTTCGTCCCGCCGCAACGCCTGGGGCAACCTGTCGTACGCAGACCTGATAACCAAAGCCATCGAGAGCGCGCCGGACAAAAGACTGACACTGTCCCAAATCTACGACTGGATGGTGAGATCCATCCCTTACTTCAAGGACAAAGGCGACAGCAACAGCTCTGCAGGATGGAAGGTAAGAGTCCCTCACTCCATCCCACCCACCCAGTCCCCCTCCCTCCTCCATCAAAACAAAAACAAAAAGCATGTGGCTTGTGTACCCACTGACGCACGCACCCAAGCAGTCCTATTATTATGGGCCATTATTTGGGTGTCATCTGGGAGTCGTCAGTGCTTTTCATTATCATTCTAATGCAAATTACAGGTCAGGTGGAGAAAACGAGACTAAAATCACATCAGAGGATATTTAAGCTCGATAGATGCATGAGGTTTGGTGACACGTGATAAATAGACCTGCAGAGGTTTAATAGTAATTAGTCTGGTTGCATTTGCATCAGATTAATGTATTTTATCTTCGTTATTTTCCTGAGGAGTAATGTGTGCATGTTATTCCTCTGAGGCCTCGGTCACATGTTTGGAATTAGAGCAAACAGAAACGTTGCAACCGGTTTGTCTGGAAACACACTGGCCCATTTTGAGTGACGCAACCCCTCTGTTTAAGACGCTCAGAGAGAATGAGACAATTACATAAGTCAGTTTACTGAAGAGCAGCAAATCCTCTAATGGGACAAGGAGCTGAATGTAAACAACACAATTGGACCCATACTGCCACGAGGAAAATGTGAATCCTGAGAAGACCTCTCCTGCACGTGTAACCTCCATGTGATCTGGTCTTTGTTGGTGTGAATATCTGCTTTTATATACAGAAGCTGGATTTCCGCCAGGCTACTGTAGCCACAGAGGTATTGCCCTGTTTGCCATTTGTTATGTAAACCTTGGCAGGGACGTGTCCGTCTCTTGGGTCAGGTAGGCAACTGCCAAGGTTGCTGATCCTGCCTCGGGGGGGGGAATTACATAACCACCGTGTTGCTGCTGCTGAGTTTGGTTGAGCCGTTGAGGGAAAAGCTTCTTGTAAAAGCTGCGATCTGGTCGCCCCAAAAAGCCATATGGAGCCCGCGAAAAGAGAGAGTGAGGGGAGGCAGGGGGAGACGCAGCAGAAGGTCAGAGAGCAGAGATTAACACCCAGGACCGGCCCCATGGGGTGTGGAGCATATAGGCCATATTTTGTCAGGGCGTCTCAGGTTTGGCTACGTGATATGGTCCAGTGGAGAGCAAAGATGGGGGGGGAGTTGTATGTGTAGCCCCCACCAAGTCAAGGCCAAGTTCAACGTTACCATGCAGGGCTGTTAGTCCTGGAATTTCAGGCATGAGGGCCAGGCTGCTGGTGGTTTAGTGTTACGCACGCTCTGTCAATAAATGTCGGCTGCAGCTCACAGCCTATGCCCTTTCTTATCTGTTTCTTATGAGGGACTCTTTTCATCACAGACTCAAGTTGTGTCTCGACAACACAAAGTTTAGATACGCTCCTCTTTCGGATGATCCATCTCCACGGCACCAGACTGACGAACAGGTTCCTTCGTTTTTTAAGGCCTGAACATGTCACAGGCTGCACTTTTTAGTAAAAAAAGCCCATGGAACCAAAGACGGCCATGCAGAGCCAGGTGTTCAGACGACTACCTCCATACGGGGAGGTTGTCAGGGTCCCTCTGCTCTCCATTTCACTCTCAGAGACTCTTGGGTTTCACCTCCACACAGTGCCGGGTTTGAACACCTACAGTTTCATGCAGCCATGCAGGGCACCTTTGTTGAGGAGATTTGCTGAACAAATCCTAGTAATCCCACTGGGTTTCTCTCCCAGGTTCCCACTTACGTCACTCTGCTTCATATCTCTGTCAGTTAACCATTAGCCCCAGTAAAAGTAGGTTGGAGACAGCCAAGCACAACACCAGGACATCTTTTAACACCTCAGATTGTCTTTAAGTAAGAGGAGACACTGAATATGCTTTTAATAGAAACATGCTGTTCAGTCATTTACTTGTTCTTACACAACAAAGACCTCAGTGTCATCTCTGATCCAAACCTGATTGTGATGAGGAACCTCACCTTTTTTTAAATTAATGAAATATACCTGTAAAACCAAGTGTCAGGTATCTAAGATTAATAATCTATATTTGGATCCTAATATAAATATAAAAAAAATGCCAATTTAAGACTTATAATGAAGAAAAGTTCATGTGCAGCCATGTTTATTACACATTTAACTTTTGGGATGTTGGGTTGTTAAATGAGAAAAAGGGGGAAAAGCTTTTATATCTGTACTGAAACTCAGATGATGTGTAAGTTTCAGGGTCTTACACACTGGGGACTATGTCACCTGAAAACAAAAAAAATACACTGCACAATTAAAATCATACAAATTATTATTTCTTATAATAAAAAATTGGCCTAAAAAGAGCAGAGGTATTTCACAAATCAAATGAAATCTGAAAGTGATTATTGTTTAATCAGTCACCTGAAATGAACTGAGTCAGGATATGGAACCGCTTATGACCTCAGCTGAACACTCTCATAGAAATAGCCTGATTGCATAAGGCTGCATTTGAAACCGTGGTCTTTTATAGAGCTGATACATTTTGAAATGAGTCAGAATCCCTCTTGGTTTGTGTGCGTGTGAGTTTGACGGACCGTGTGTTAGACCAGTTCACCTTTTTTATGGCAGATCATACAAGCACGTGTGAAGAGTTTTCCAGCACAAGTTCTGGCTTGAAAGTTTGGAGTTGCTGAAATGTGTGCTAAGAGAAGCTTTGGTATGGCAGGGGGGGAGTGATGGTCTGCATCTCAAAATAGCCCCCCTGTAAACATGCCTGTAACTCTCAGCGTGTAACTCTCTTTTCATCTGTGTGTGTCTTTGCATAATGAAGAGATTAGGTGCACTTGTGAGTGTGTGTGTGTGTGTGTGTCTGTGTCTGTGTGTGTGTGTGTGTGCGCAAGTATTCCTAGCTGCACTGAACTTTGTGCTCTAGTGTTACTTAACCCTGGTGTAACAGGCTCCCTGTTCCCAGCAGCTGTCCATCATGGGCCAAGACCTAGTTATGTCTCGGTGACACACACACACACACACGCACACGCACGGTACATACAGTTCCCTCCAGCTCAGATAAACTTGGCCATGTTTGTTTTTAAACCTGCCATACATTCCCACACTGACAGACATGTACAGACACATACGGTGCATTTGCCCGATCATGTTCAGGCTTATCACCGGCGTTTCTGACTGAGTGTCTGCTGCAGGTAATAATCATACATGGGGCTAAAATTAGACTTGTATCACTAGATTACATTATCTCAAAGAACCCGGCAGTGTTTATCGTCAACTTGAGATTATTGCTTAACACTTACATCAGTCTTAATGTCTTCTGATAATTGGGTAGATAAATGGGTAGTTCCAGGTATCCAATGTTCCACCAAAACCACAAATCACTGAGTCACGATCCCAAGACTGAAACACACCTTTTTCTCAACATAGGCCAAAACAAACAAAGGTTCATGACACACACACACACACACACACACACACACACACACACACACACACACACACACACACACACACCCACCCTACAGTCCACTTATTCCCCTATCTGACTTTGAGAAAAACAGTCCCCCATAAGCCCACCAGCCATGTTGATTACCATTTTAATGGCCTCAGAAGCTGAAAGTGTCAATTCTGCTGGACTGTAATTATTTATTATTCCTATCAGAGCAGGACGTGGTGGACAAAAGAGAGAGGGTCGACAAAAGACCCTCACAACATTAGTCTTTTCATCGGCTGTCCATCACTGCAGAGTGAAATGAGCTTCATGTGGGCGATAAGATCTCAGCTTCAGCCATGAATATTATTACAGGACTAGAGGCTAGCGGCTGGAATTTAAACTTGTAAGCACCATCGGAGCCTCAAAAGATGACTGGCTAGTAAAGAAATTCTTATAATGCGGCAGAAAATACTGAAAAAGATTAGCTGGGGAAGTGTGTGTGTGTGTGTGTGTGTGTGTGTGTGTGTGTGTGTGTGTGTGTGTGTGTGTGTGTGTGTGTGTGTGTGTGTGTGTGTGTGTGTGTGTGTGTGTGTGTGTGTGTGTGTGTGTACGCTCAGGTACTCAATCAGGAGGCCTCTCAGATGGAGCTGGCAGCGTGCCAAGGAGCTGAAGCAAAAAAGGCAATAAAAAGGGGAGTGGAAGGGTTCGGAGGGGGTCGGAGGGGGGGCGTTAAGACAGTAGGAGGAGAAGGGGGAGTTGAGGGAGTAAATTAACAGGCTTTGCTCTAAATTGGTGTATTACAACTGCCCTCTGGCTGTGATTCCCAGTGGAGGGGTTCGAGGGGTGTGCGAGGGTAAAGGGGCGACGGGTTATGGGAACACACCAGCTCCGGGCACCTCTCCAAGAGCGGAGCGCTCGACCTCAACGTGGAGGAAAACCCCCTGGCTCTGTTCTAGTTCCATTTCCAATCAATGGACATGTTTTTTTTTCTTTAAATGCCTTTAGGAGCTGAGATTTTACATATGAAAATTAGCCTACATTGCCAAAAATATACGGTTATGGTAATATTGCACCCATATGTGCATTTTAAGTATCTTATTCCCAAACCTCGTGCTTTAATGTACTGCTTGCAGCCTTCACTCTTCCTGGAAGACCTTTTTCAAGCTTTTGGAACCTAACCCCTAACCCTGATGGGGTGTGATAACATCTGGCTCATGGTCAGCATCCCACTTCATCCCATAGGTGTTGGAGGAGGTTCTGTACGACCCAGTCAAGTTCTGTGCACATTGGTACGGTCAAGTAAAAATGGGAGAGGCCTTTGTCCAAACTGTTTCGGAAACATGCTATTATCTAAAATATCATTGTGTGCTTTAGCTGTAGCAAAAATTATTTACTTAAAGAAATAGTTCCAGTGGTTACCCTTGCGGACATTTTCGTCATGAGGACCATAGCGTGAGGTCCCTAGCAGACTGTCGGATACAGAATTCAACTTTATTAACATCCCATATCGCATTTGTTTTTTCTGTGTAAAATCAACACAGTGGAGTTTAAGTTGGTTTCGTTGGAAGATTTAGTTAGTTTGGACCTTTTCATCCAACACTAACGCCTCTAAAGAAAGCAAATTAGCATAAGACCAACTCTTCATAGAAGTGAAGTGAAGTGAACAGGTGTGATCACATACTCACCACGTGTAGTGAATTCAACAGGTAGCGTCCTCTCAAAGTGTCCATCTGTCTGTGAAAGTGGACACATCATTCATCACATTTCTTGTCAAAGTTAGTCCAGTAACAAACAGAAATACATCCTGTGCGTATTCGTGTGCAGTCAAAAAGTAAAGAAAAGCAGATTGTTGTTGGTCTCTGGTTTTCCCGTCATTTCCTACATCCCCACCAACCCCTCCGTGTCCTACTCCGCACGATCTGTTCTCCTCACAGACTCCTCTCAATTATTCAATGCGCTCGCGATGAATTCAGATCACTGTATTAATTTTTAAGAGCCTGTTCTCGGCTAAAGGCTAACCCTCTTTCACAGTTTCTGTCTCTCTTTCATCACTCCCAACTCTTTTCACTCCGCTCTCTTCTCTTTTTTCTCCCTCTCATGCCATCCCTCATTATTCTCCAGCCCGCACCCTCATTTGTCTCGATGTAAAACACAAGCAAAAAAAAAAACAAGCGTCTCCCTGTTGCTCGCTGCTGCTCCTTTTTGAAGCACGACTCTTGAAATCTGTTGTCGGCTCTAATGAATGGAGGTGAATCTTGAGCCTGTGCTCTCGTTACACTCCATACGCCTTTGACTCCTTCTGGTCTTTTTTGCTAATCAATGAAACACTGCAGCGGTTTTTTTGGAGACACTAGAGTTTACCTCAACAAAATATTCTAGAAAATACAATATTCCTGCTATTTACATCTGTAATAAAAATGAATTTTCGACTAATATTCCACTTTACATGCAGCCATGCATACTCTGATTAACATAATCAGTCCCTATGACGCACGAATAAAGGCAACTCCCTTTCTGACTATATTATATTAATATATTTATCATCACCGGTGGCGAACGTAGACTCACTGCTTCATTTCTTGAAATGTAGATGTAATAGTTGTGCAAATTCCAACAACCTGTTGATATCCAAGACTTTCATAATATCTTTAAAATGGTGTGTTTCTTTTTCCACCCAGAAATGCAGGCTTTACTTTTGGCAAAGCATCTTTATTCCAGCCTTGCAACCTGTTGGTTTGTGTTCAATGCACAAAATGCTAAATTCGTAATAAGGCCAAAGTCGAAATATCCAAATGTTACATGACCCGTATCAATTTATTAATTTTGTCTAATTTGGAATAATAGTGGAATATTTGTATGCATGTAAACGTTATGAGTTTTATTGTTGCTGTGAAAATGCAGATTGTAAATCAAATATTTTAAAAACCTTTTTAAAAACCTTGGTGCGACCCAGCTGCACTGAGTGCAAATCGCTGTTCTCTACATGATGATGAAAGCTGGAGGTGACCAGGTCACATGGATTGATGTGGGTTTTTTTAATGTCTGCTTTTCTGTGTTAAACAGACACAGGCACACAGAGAAACAGAAAACAGATGCCTGTACATGCCCAGTCCTCGATAACATCTAAAATACAAACACTTGTGTCCCACACGCTGATTACATGCCAGAGATGTGGGCTTGATTTAGGGGCCATGGTTTTCTGCCAGGAAACCGTGGATTTCTCTCCCTTCAGATTGGGGTGAGTTGCTGCTCCAGGTTAAGGAGTTCAAGTATCTCAGGGAACGACATTGATTGATGGATCGGTGCGGCATCAGCTGTAATACGTACATTGTAATGGTGAAGAGGGAACTGAGCAGAAAGGCTAAGCTTTTGCTTTACCAGTTGATTCGTTCCCACCCTCACCTTTGGTCATGAGCACTTTTAGTAACCAAAAGAATGAGAGTGCGGATACAAGCGGCAAAATTAGTTTCCTCCGTGGGGTGTCGGGCTCGGATAGAGGAGCTTGGAGTGGCACCTTCACGTGGGAAGGAGCCAGCCGAGGTGGTTAGTGGATCTAATTAAGATGCCTCCTGGGCACCTTCCTTTGGAGGTTTTGTGGGCTTGTCCAACTGGGAGGAGACCCCAGGATAGACCCAGAACTCACTGGGGGGATTTTATATCTTCAATGACACCTCAGGATTCCCCTGGAGGAGCTGGGAAACTTTGCCGGAGAGAGGTTTGTCTGCAACCGCAACCTAACCCCAGATAACTGGACAAAAATGGAGGGATGTTTGAAAGGCAGGGTTTTTCCCTCTGGTCTTTTGTCTTTATGCGAATCACTCACCCAGCTGCTGGTGGCAGCTTCATATCAAGTCTGGTATCAACAACAAACTTCTCACTTAACTCCCAGCAGGAAGACATAAAAACAAACTGTTCCTTAAAAGTCCTTTCCTCTACTTGTGTATTTTAAGGCTGCAGTAGGGAGTCATGGTATCTTCTGTATTAGTCACTGTTATTCAGTTCAAACTGTGGAAGTAAGCAAAACATCTCTCTGGCAGAATTTCACATTTTGTAACGTTTGGTTTATCAGCACTGGTGGTTCTGCTGATGCTGTAATTTCCCACAGCCCGCATCCCAACAAATCTTAAGTGGAAATTTCCCAGATGATTAATTTAAACTTGTTTACTGAGGTGGAAGAACTGTCGTGTTTCACTGTCTTTCCAGAACCCGTTGAATCGCCAACATCTCTGCTATCAAAACACACTCACGCTGCAAAACAGTTGCTCAGCAGTTTATACAACATCAGATTACCCTGATCTCCTCCGACTGTTGGTGCTTGAAACCAGTGTTTCAGCCAGATTAACTGCAGCAAAGCTGGAGTTGCAAGATCAAGAGCGGGTGCGATAGGTAGAAATGCAGAAAAAATTAGAGATATTCCCTAAAAACACAAAAACAAAAAGGGGATATAGTGGAGGTTGAAATGTCTTGACATCCAGGACATGACATACCTGCTCAGTATGGGGATGTATTAAGTTGCCCCTGACCTTTGACCTCCTTGGAGAAAGGTGAAGAGGAATCAGAAGTTGTAGTTTTGGGAGAGTGACTATTAAAAAAACCAGTCTGACTGGGAAATAGTACTATTTGCTCTAAGACATGTCTGTCTGTCTGTCATTAGGAAGATCAATAAAACACCTAGAGATACTAGTAATTACTCTCCCCCTGTGTAAAACAAACAACCTGCTTATGGGTAGATACGTTACACGTCTTCACAGTGTTTGGAGAAGTGTATTTTTGTCACCAGTATTTATTAAACAAGCATTTGCTCCTGCTTAAGTAAGGGGACTGAAGAGAGTCCTGCATTACATCTATAGTCGGTGCTGTATTGCCCTTGAGCATCGCATTGAGCTCCAGGAACTCTTTGTCACAGTCACCCTACACAGTCACTGTGTAAACCGTAAAGGCATGGGGCATGGCCTGTTTTGTTTATATGAAGGTGATGTCAGCAGGTGGTGTGCTTCTGTCCAAATGTAACATTAAAGCTCACAAATCACCACAAAGTTACTGTTCACAACCACAGACTGTGACAGCTCCACTCAAGTGAAGCCAAAACGTCTTGATCGCCACCTGGTGGCTGGCTGCAGTATAGGTAATAAGTCCCGCCTCCTCCATAGTGGAACAGAGATGGACCAAACTAAAAAGTCAAAGTAGAAGTCAAATACATATTTCTCAAAGATGGTGTTTGTCATTTGAGGTAGTTTTTCTTATCTGTTCAGTGTCAGTGTCAGGGCTCATTTTCCAGTAAGTTTGATTTTAATTAGTCGTTTAATGCTATAAAAATGGGGTGAAACATGATGATTGACAGCTGAGACTATAGAGTAAAGTTAGGAAAGACTTTCCTGACTTCTGTGCCCTCAACTTGTGTGTGTGTGTGTGTGTGTGTGTGTGTGTGTGTGTGTGTGTGTGTGTGTGTGTGTGTGTGTGTGTGTGTGTGTGTGTGTGTGTGTGTGTGTGTGTGTGTGTGTGTGTGTGTGTGTGAGTGAACACGTGCATACTTGTGTGGACACGACGAGGGAGGGGAGGGGTTGTGACCTGTTTGTCTCCATAGCAACTGATAAACTTGTCAAGCAGGTGGGGGCAAGACTCGCAGTTTGGGTGACAGCTGATAACAGAGTGAGCCACTGAACGCATCACCCCTCCCCCCCTGTCCTTCCACAACATACACACACACACACATGCAGATGTAGTCAGACTGCACATACCTCCCATTCTGGCCTTGCTTCTCAGTTTCTCAGATAACCACATTGCTGAACTGGGCCCCTTGCCTCTCTGCCTCCTCCAACACACACACACACACACACACACACACACACACACACACACACACACACACACACACACACACACACACACACACACACACACACACACACACACACACACACACACACACACACACACACACACACGCATCAACATATCATTTACACACCCTCTGCGTGTGTTTTGACAAGCCTTTTTCACATGTGATTAGTTGTTCATGTATTGTTTGAGATACGAGTTATTTATGAGCACTTTTTTGGGTGATATATAGGCGGGTATATGATGATAGAGTATCGCCCCCCTTTCATCTGTTACCCATCACATCTCAACGCGACCAACAGTCATCTGCCCGTGGCTGATTTGAAGTTATCATCTCCGAGAATGGCTCGCCAATGCGACTCTTGGCTTTTAAACTTTAATTTGTTTTCCTCTGAGCCTGTCTCTTTCAATTACACCACTCCACCTATCTGGCATCGCTGCGTCTGCACAGGCCGGGCTGCGCTACTTTTTCCCGATTAACATTTAATTGACTACGATAAAGCTTTCTGTGTCACAGAAGGAAGAGGGAATACTGGGGGTGGAGTGGGAGTGTGTGTGTGTGTGTGTGTGTGTGTGTGTGTGTGTGTGTGTGTGTGTGTGTGTGTGTGTGTGTGTGTGTGTGTGTGTGTGTGTGTGTGTGTGTGTGTGTGTGTGTGTGTGTGTGTGTGTGGGGAGGGGGTGAAAGTGATGCTGACATATTGCGGAGGGAGTAAAATCTCGTTCACAACTGTGCGTGTTACTTTCACTCTCTGTTAAAACCAAGATTATCTGCTTCCCCTGCCCTGTTCCCCCCCACACCCCCCATCTCTCACCCTGGATCCACTCATACCCCTCCCTCCATCTCAGTCAGGGTTAATCCAGATTGATGACAGCAGATTATGTTAGATTAAGTGTTTTGGAGGCCATAGCTGCTGCTAAATTGACATTACTCACCTGTGTGCGTGTGTGTGTGAGTCACAGATTTAGATACTTCTCATTGGTGATTATGACGTCAGTGTGGTGTGATATGATTGTTTCAGTGATTGGATTGTAGAAAACAATAGAAAACACCAGACAACATTTTCACATGACATGTTTTCTCAGACCAATAGTAAAACCAAAACACATTCAGTTCACAGTTATATAACACAAAGAATGGTTCTCAGCAGAGCTCAGACCTCCACCAAGGCCTAACCGTCCCCTTATGAAACCACATTTTAATTCACTAGATCCAGACTTTTATTTGGATCTACACTAAATTCCACACACTCATAAATATCAGTCTCCCAAACATGCCTGATTTTTTCATTAAGATACATGAATTGTTTTATAGGAAATCAACGAAAATCTCACAAAAGTCCTGGATCCGCCCGTTGATCCAAGCCGATATTTCATGGGTTCTTCCCTGACCCGTACCGCATCCTTCCCCCAAGTTTCATGAAAATCAATTACGTCGTTTTTAACGTAATCATTCCAACAAACAAACGCTGATGAAAACGTCACCTCCTTGCAGAGGGAACATTTGCATATTTCGAAAGAGGTTCCAACAAATATTTGGCTTTTGAAAAATGATTTTGAAACACTTTTTGGGGAATTATTACCCACTATAATTCATTCAAGTGTTAGAAACGCTTCTATGAAATCAGTGTAGATTTGAACTTGATTCCCACGGTGTAGTCTGTTGTGGATAAGAGATCAAAGTGTTGTGCGTAGCCACAGGCTCAGCGTTACAAATGGAAGCTCTCCACCTATAAGGAGACACCACTCCCAGATTTGATAAGCAAAGACTGAGAGTGCCATCAAGCAGCCGGCCGGCTAACCACCTGTTCAACACACAGAGGTTTTCTATGTGCACACGGGATTCTCTGGACTCTGTGAAAAGCTATAGGTAAGAGTCACACATGCAAAGCGCGTCGGTTTCTGCTGTGAATTACACAGCTCAAGATGTGTTGTTGCACACATGCTCAGCTCCTCTATGCATCATTAGAACAAGGGAATGATGTTTTCGGTTCTTTCCGGGCATCTGACGATAGTTCCCATAATCTCCCCGCAGTGATTTTTGGCACAAAAGGCAGTCTCCAGTGTGTGTGTGTGTGTGTGTTGAACCTTTCAAGGCCTCCTCAGATGTGTGCGTGTAGCTGCAGCTCCATTGTTACTTAGCCACAAGGTCCCACACACACCAGCCTCTTCGGGCTAATCCCACTCTTCATGAAGTCACAACTATGCCCCTAGACTGTGTAAGTGTGTGTGTGTGTGTGTGCGTGGAGGCAGGGTACTGTGGGATGAAGGCAAACCATTGTTGGGACAGCTTTAGCCACCGAACACTGAAACAGACAGACGAGGCCAATGGCAGGAGCTGAAGTTTCATCAAAGTGTGTGTGTGTGTGTGTGTGTGTGTGTGTGTGTGTGTGTGTGTGTGTGTGTGTGTGTGTGTGTGTGTGTGTGTGTGTGTGTGTGTGTGTGTGTGTGTGTGTGTGCGCGCTCAGTTCTCTTCATGTGTGCATCTAAACACGATGAAAGGTTTTACACAAACGCAAAAGATAAAAAAATCCCTTTTGTTTGTCTCGTATAATTTACACTTTAAACATGTGTGGTTTAACTTAGAAATGAACAGAGAAAACACGCAGAGGATAGAATTTCAATTAGGCCATTTTTCTTTGTCAAGTCACTCTTTAAAAGCTGGAATCCATGTGTTCTGGAGAACTCTCCGTTGAAAACCGGATCCATGATCTGTCTTTTGTTAACGGAGATCGTTTTAAAATGAAAACGTATTCGTATGGATGTAGCCTTAAACAGGAAATGTATTTAAATGAAAAGATATGAGATTAACATTTTAAATCCTTCAGATGTTTGGATTCCCCAAACCAGTATTCCAGCCTGTGACCTTCTGATAACAAAGCAGAAACCAGAAACAAGTTGGCACTCAGGACCTTATCACCACCATCAACCTATGGGAGGACAAGGCCATAAATGACCCTGTATTCGTGCGAGACGTTCCAGGTTTTCTTGTCCTCTAAAATAGGCCTAGTCCTAACCCAGATTAGGAGGTCACTGTGGATCTAGGGAGCTGCTCCTTCCTCCTTCAGTTCCCCCCCTCCTCTCGTCTTATCTGTTATCGTTTATGGGACCTAGGTAAACTCTGGTGTTTGCACACCTGGGTTTTATAAGGGAGAGTGGGGGGGGTGATTAGAGTCTGCAGATATGCCTGCAGAGCACAGCAGCAGATACGGGTCGATCTAATAAGCATGTCCCTATGAGTCTGCTGACAGAGCACAAACTGACTCCACTCACACCACTACAAACCCTGTCCTGCAAACGTGTTTTTGCTAGTTTGTCATGTTCCATGTCCAGTAACCATATTATTTACATAGCAAATGCACTTGCGCTCCTTCACTTTGAACATTGGCAAATCAGCGAGTCCTCTGCAGGGAAGAGGTCTCTCTTACGAATTGTCATAGACTAGTAAATCTACGCCATAAATCAACTTGTTCTTTAGCCCATGCACCTGGATTGTTACAATATAGCCTTACATTTCAGTAGTGATGTTGGTGATTCCAAAGGACTTTGGATGAACTCCTGTTTTTTAGATTTGCTACAAGAATAAATGCGTCCTGGCTTCAGCTAAACATTATTATGAAAAGACTTGAGGGCTTTAGAGCTGACAGAAGAATCCTCCTAATGAATCCATGTCTCTTAAGGCTGAGCTCAAGACTGTTGAGTTGGTGAAATCTGACTCCGGGCTTGTGGGCAGGGGCACGTCTACCTCAAGCTGACAAAGGGAAAGTTCAGGACTTGACTTCTGGCCCTGTAACCAAAAGAGAGAGAGCTGTCTGCACGACCTCTCACCCGCAAACCTACAGCTTGTGTCTGACTTTGAGCAGCTGATAAAATGAAAGCGGTGAATCTCCTCCACCTTGTCTCCCATATATAATGCTCCGCTGAAATTCAACAGCAGGGTGTTGCATTTGATGGTCAGCTCTAAAACATTGATGGTACATTGAGGATACGAGGCCAAGGTTACCAGGTCATATCCTTGGACCAGCTGGGTGTATACGAAAGTGGAATTTGGACTCATCAGGGTCTTCTTTTAGAGCTCGTTTTGGATAAGGAACCACTGTGCAGCTCTGAAATACACGAGAATCCTTATTGAAGAAGTTATCTAGACATAACCCAAATAGTTGTATGTGAGAAATGTCCAAATTGAAGGTTCTTTACTCCACCAGCTCCCTATAGTACAAAGTCTGTGTAATGCCCTGTTGAGCCCATGTATGACTACAACAGGTCATTGTCTGGGGAATCCACAGCAATGAAAACATTTCTGTCGTGCGACTGGTGCAAACCCAGACGAGGAAGAATCATTTACAACACTAGAAAATGTCTAACCGGAGAGATAACAAGAGTGAATAACGTCTGAGGGTGAAACAGTCAGACTAACTCAAGGAACCACAAGAGACTTGGTTGTTTGTTATGTAAACAAAACATTTCCATTTCTCAGAAATAGCATGCGGAAGACTTTCCACGCTGACCCAGGGAAGCTGGATGTGCGTGCCAAGAACATGGAGAGGAGAATGCTCGACGAATAGTTCGACCACTGCGGACCATCGTTGGAGCAGATCTCGCTTTCTCTCTGTCTTTGGTCTCCTGTCTTTCCCCGTCCCTTTGCCACGTGCCATGCTTTTTTTATTTGATGAGGGTAGTTGGGCAGAGAGAATGCCCCATAGTGTGTGTGTGTGTGTGTGTGTGTGTGTGTGTGTGTGTGTGTGTGTGTGTGTGTGTGTGTGTGTGTGTGTGTGTGTGTGTGTGTGTGTGTGTGTGTGTGTGTGTGTGTGTGTGTGTGTGTGTGTGTGTGTGTGTGTGTGTGTGCTTTTCTGGGTCTGTGCATTTCATTGCTTATGGGGGCATGAAATCGCTCCAAAGCCCCAAGGCACATTGGGCACCGCTCTACCCAGACACAGAGCCTTCCTCTCTGTCTTACATACACAAGTGGATTTGCGCTCTCATACACACACGCACGCCCATTCCTTCAGCCCTTCCTTCACCTTCACCCTGTGTGTGGCGGTGCCTGTGAGCACTATGGGGGCTGCGCATGTATGCATGTGCGATTCCTCTCTTGCTTGTAGCTCATCCCTCTGTTCCCACGGCGACCTTCATCCCAACCAGCGAGCCATCTGTCCATCAATCATTTAGTCCCTGGGTGCTGCTGAGGAGAGTAACTGATACCCGCAGTCACTGACCTCAAGACCCGGAGGGTCTCAAAATGGCTCCTCAGCAAGGACAGAATGCCAAATACACACGTAAACACACACGCACACTCGGAGGGAAACACGCGTGCACCAGAGCACACGCTTAACATACATATACACTCGTAAATTTGGAGGAATACACACAAGGAAGCAGCGCACAGCCAGGGAGACATTCTCTAGTGCACATTTCTTATTTCCATGCTCTGCTCCAGGCATTTGAATGTGAAGGGGCCCTGATATAGTGAAGGCTTTGTGCTCACTGTGAATATATAGGCACGTGTGTGTGTGTGTAGTACTGTATGCAGAGGGGGCTGGGCCACTAATACAAGGGAAAGCCCTGGCCTCAGCTGTTGTTGAACATATTCCCCCCAGAGAGATCCTCACTTTCCCTGCACACACACTCTACTTTCTGGAGGAGGCCTGCAGGTCAGCATGACATGTGAAGACTTAAAGCCGGAGAGAGCAAGAGTTGAGAGGTGGAAAGTGGGCCTCTCACCTCCTCCTCCTCCTCCTCCTCCTCCTCCTCAGTTTCCCTCCTTTTATTTTCTTCCTGTCATTCCCTCAACATGTTGGTGTGTGTGGGGGAAGGGTTCGTACAGTGTTGGAGCTCATGTGATCCGGAGAGTCGAGCGAGCAGACAGTCTGTGCTGTCCCACCCTGTTACGCTGTTACTATCTACGTAAAAGACTCACTATAGGCGAGGATAATTAAAGGGGGGAAAAGCAATCCACCCTGCAGTGCTGAAATGTGGTTTCACAAAAACAAATGTTGATATATAAGACTTTACATCTCTGGGAGCTTTTTTTTTTTTAGTTGTGGATTGAATGACGCTTTTGGGAGGCAAAAAAAATCAAAGCATCAGCTCCTTGTAATCTTGAGTTATGTGTTTAATCAGTAACATTGAAGGAAAAGTGAAGATAGCAGCCCTCCAACATTAAAAGCTTCAGTAGAACAGACTGCAGCAGCCAAAAGACATGTTGCATTTTCAGCGGAGGTCAACTCTTCTGAACTTTCCTTTGCTCTATCACAAAGAGACCGATTTTGACTGACTTCAGACAAACTCTTTCCTCTCTTTGTCAAAAAGCATTATGGGAAATGTAGGAAATAACATTAACTCACACAGGTAGATAAGTAGATATGACAGGTCGAGCACAAGTGGGAACAAAGCATAAGGGAATTCACCAGGCATTGAAATTTACAAGTCACATCTTGTATCGCTGACAGTCACATATTCTTAACACCTAGAAATTAATATGACACTTGTTATCATATCATTTGAGGGAATCTTAAACCTTTATGACAAACATTAGAGAGAAATGACAGGAAATAAGGGAGAAGAAGTATTGAAGGCTTGTTTGGACTCAAACTGTCTTAACCCCTAAGCTACAGGAGTAAAGCTTCTCAATGGAGTCCACACTCGACTTGATAATTGCCAGAACTTTATTATTCCAAATTTGATACCTAGTTTAAACGAAATGTGACATTTGAGGGCTAAAGTATTTGAAAGCTAAACTTTCCAATTGGGATAACGGTGGTCAGGAGAGACGGACATACTGTAGTTGAGTTGACATTTGCAAAAACTATGGATACAAAGGTCAAAGTCTCACCTCCACACACGTCAAAGACGCTGATGTATGTTATCTCCGCAACAGAATTCATTGTCATGTCTGAAATCGGCTTTGGCCAAACATTGTGCAGAAACGCTTGGAGAGAAGTCTGGATCCAGCCCTTCTAGTTCTGATTGTTGGAAGTTTGTGGGGACGAGAGGATTTAAGTGAAACGTGTGAAACATACCTCCTGTACACACTTCCACACTCTACCTGTGGGTGTTCATGTGTGGCCCCATCACTTGTCTGAGACCTCTGCGATGGTGTAACGTTCAGACTGGAGGGTCTCGTCGGCCCCTCCACCCTTCTGACTGTCACAGTACAGTGTAATTATCCCAGACCCCTCACTCTGGAGAGAGCTTAGGGGGTTGAGTGCTGTCTGTGTTTTTTTTTGTTTCGAGTAGTCGGGTCAATAGTGGTCAGGAATACATTTTCATATGAGCACTTGAGTGAATGTGTGCAATATTCATGAAGACCCATCACCCCTGAAAGGCTCAGCTGACGTCTGAAAAAGAGGGCGGCGGTGGTGGAGTTGGAGGTGGAGGCGGCGAGGGGCCTGTATGGACCACCAGTGTGACTGAGACCTGTGCTGGACCCTCCGGGGATAGAATGTTGATTATCGCCATGCAGTGACATCACTCTGTGGTTGGAAAGCTTTTAGTCTGATTAATGTACAGTGTGTGTCTGCATGTGTGTGTGTGTGTGTGTGTGTGTGCATGAGGATGTGTGAACCAGATACAGATCTGGTGTGGAAGACATGTTTTTGCATGCAAATGTATAGGCGGTGTAACTTTGCGTGTGCTTTTAAATGTGTTTGTCTCTGCACACCCGTTGATTCAAATCCCATCTTGTCCCAGGGCACTATATCTTTATGCCTTCTCTCTTTACTTCCCATAATCCATCATTTCCAAAGTGTTGGCTCAGTTGTGGGAGCTGTATAAGCCTCCGTCTCTTTAAATATAGGTTAGTGTGCCTTGCGCTGCCGCTCCGCTCCTCCCCGCCGCCCCCTTCTTTTTCCTTCTGTTTGCTTTTCTAGGCTTTTTTTATTGTCTTGCCTTCGAAACACTGTTTTTCTCCTCCTTCCTTCCTTTTTTTTGACGTCTCAGCAAAAAACGATGGTTTGGTGTCATGCGGATCCTTGCAAACTGAACAGAATAAGAGCAGAAATACAATATCTATGTTGCATGTAAATATAAATGCTGTGTGTTGCTCTTTCACAGCTTTTGCTTAGCTGGCTGCAGTTTGAACTTTCCGTTTCGCCTCTTGCCAGGGATGCCCTCATCCTCTGTGTGGTGGCATCACGCAGTCAAAGGTGTGTGTGGGTGTTTGTTGTGGGTGTAGTTTGGTGTGTGTGTGTGTGTGTGTTTATGCGGGTGAAAGTTATCTCAGTATCTGTGTCATCAGGCTGTGTTTAAACGAGCTCAGGGTTTCTCCTGTCAGCGCCTGTCTACAGTAAAGCTTGTACACGTTTAGTGATTGATTGTTTTATCCGGCACAAAGTTCACACACGTGCGTTTTTTCTCCTCCTTACTTTTAGGAGAAAAACAGTTCAAAGATAAGATAGAAAAATCCAATGCAGCTTTCTATCTTTATGATGAGATTATGAGGTTTAGCAGCGACAAGATATAAGAGGCCAAGAGGTAAAAACAATAAAGCCCCTTTGTCACTGGTCAGCTGGCTTTTGTCTGCAATGGGAATGGATACAATCGGCATTTGCTCATAGATCAAATGACAAAAAAATGTAGTGGCTTCGGGCCGTGATCACCAGCGATAGAAACATGACACCCAGGTGAGCGCACCAATTTCTTCTTTAACTTGGCACTCTAGACACCGATGCTACACCTTTCCCGGTGCAACATTACGACATGCAGGGAACTTTTGTTTTTATATCTTTGGAACAGTGCAACAGCGATTTTTTTTTTTTTCTTCGTATTGTGAAAAACTGGCAACACATCGAGGCGAGAGAGCTTGTCAGTTTCCAGTGCGATTTCGTGGCGTCAACTATGACTCGCCAAGAAAGAAAACAGAAAGGCAAATTCCTCTACTGTCAATCGAAAATTAGTCAGTCATCTTTTTTTATTGTTTGTAGCATTTACCTGCAAATTTTGGTGTGACAGAGATATTACAAAACGGGGTTTTACTTATATACAGGGTTTACAGCTTTTATACGAGTCAGAAAAAGAAGTTCAAGTTAACTAAAAACATCAAAATCATCAAAACCTTGAGTGGTGTCGTGTTGTGGAAACTGCAGCAGTAAAAGCGATGCCACTTCTGATATTGTTGTGTGTCTCCTGTTGTTGTTGTTGTTAAGGGAGCATATATTTTGTGGAGTGGTTACATGTCAGGGTCAGAACAGGCTAGCTTGGGCTTTGAGCTGGGAAAGCAGCAGGGACAAATATGGGGCACTAATCCCCTCTTCAGCATTAGCCAGTATTAGCCTTCATTTGCCTGCAGGTGTAGCAGCATAAGACACTAGAGGCCGAGAGCAAACCAGGAAGCAACAGCCGCTTATTTTTGTCTGTCTGAGCCTCATTGTGCCTCCACGCGTCGCCTCTCTATTTTCTATCGTCTCTCGCCCTCACCCCCTTCTGTCTCTTCCTTTTCTCTCTGTGACTCTCATCTGTCAGGCTCACCCTTTTTTCTCTCTCTCTCTCTCTCTCTCTCTCTCTCTCTCTCTCTCTCTCTCTCGACTCCCTCATTCTCTCCCCCTGACCCTGTATGATCACCGAAAACTGTATGGAGACAGCGCAAGAGCTCGTCGGAGACAGGCCCGCGCCATTGGCTGGCTGGCTCTCCACCCCCCACTCGCGATTGGCCGCGGGCCTCAGCGTAGGATTCAATCAGCTGGGTGGAAGTGTATGTAGGTCAGTGTGTAGCGATGTGAGCCTTCTTCTCTCCGCTCCCCTCTTCCTCCTCCTCCTCCTCCTCCTCCACCACGTAGGTTTGGCGAACCGGCTGTTGTGTTAATTGGCCTCGTTCCAACTTTCAAAACCCAGAGACACTCGAGGCGAGAGCGGAGAGAGAGAGGGGGAATGAAGCAGGGGAGGTTAAAAGAGGAAGGGATGTTGAGGAGGCGAGGGGGAGGAGAAGGAGAAGGAAGCGGGCAGAGGAGTGGAGGTGGGGGAAGGGAACGATTTACCATGTAGTGCCCTGTTGCACTCGACAGTGCAATAGTACAGTGTGTTAGTCAGTCGCACACTATCCAAACAGACAGCTGCTGGCAAATATAGCAGAGCAGGGTATTTATTTTCTCACGATTTGAATGTGGGTTAGAGAAGGACAGAGGGAGCGTTTCAGCTATAAGGGCTGGTAGAGGGAGACAGATCGGTATGGGTTGGCTTGATATTCCCCTGTTTCAAGCCATGTGTGTGTTAGGTTTCCCAAGATGTTGCTCACGGGATGTCGTGATAGAGGTTTCTTTGGTTATCTAATCTGCAGGGTTTCGACTCGGTGGACACAGTAAACCCATTGATAGGCGACTGCAATCCTGCCTCAGCCGCCCCAGGCTTCTTATTCCAGCTTCTCAAGCGAGCACGCTGCCCAAGGAGGAGTCTGCTCAGCACCACTGTGCGCGCCTACACCAGTGAATAATTCACGTTAACCCAAATTCTTCTACGGCGCTTACTCTATACTCTAAGTGCTCCCCGACACACACATGCGCTGAAGAGCCCCACCGTAAGTGGTGCTCCTTAGGCGTTGCCCATAGTAGCCTAACCCAGACAAGCAAAATAAAGTCTTGTACACTTCACTTTACTACTCCCTCTGCACCCATGTCTGTCTGCATACCTCACATTAAAAGCCCCCCGCAGCAGGTTGTGTTCTCCACAGCCCTCCCTCTCCTCGTCTGTCTGTCTCCCTGTCTACACATCTCGCCCCCTAAACACCCACCTGCATTCGCTTTTATTAGGAACCCATCATTTTGTACAGTAGCACTCAGTAGCATGTTAGATGTCGCCCAGCCCACATGAGGAAAAAACGACATTCCCGCCTGTCTGGTCTCTCTATTTCCTTTTTTAAATCTTGTCTCTCTCTTGTCTCTGTCCTCCTCTCACTCTGCCCTGGCTTTGAACTTGTTATGCTGGATGGAGGCTACTTCCCCCCACCCACCCACAATCATCCACACACACACACACACACACACACACACACACACACACACACACACACACACACACACACACACACACACACACACACACACACACACACACACACACACACACACACACACACACACACACACACAATCACTGGGCGACTTTAGCCTGACTTTACCCTCTTACTCAGCCAGCCACTGACCCACTTAGCGTGGAATAGCGCACCAGACAGACGACAGGCTTTTCACTCCAGGGCACTCTGGGAAAACTAAGCTAAAAACAACAAAAGATGCATATGCACAGACACTCAAGTACACACACACACACATGCAAAGTGGACAAGCTTACTCAGAGTCTGTTCATGCAGACGATGGTGCCATCCAGTAGTCCCGCACTGGTTGATCCAGTGATGTCACCGATTGACACATATAATCTTACCGGGAAATGTTGATGACAGTCACATCTGTAGCTGTGTCCCAATTCAGGGACGGAAAGAGACGATCAGGACAGAGCTGTAGTTGGACATGTTGAGAACGTTTTATAATGACCCTTGGTTTTTTGTCATGTGTATCGTTAGAGGTTTGGTTTGGTCTTGTCTAGTTGCACCACTATGATGCAATCGGTCTTCATAAGCAGCCTCCGAAGGATGCAGCCCCTGAATTTACACAGAGCTTAAATATATTTGTGGGGACCTCCATTGAACATTCTCTGGTTGCTATGTGCTATGTGTGTGAGGAATAGTTTTTGGGAAATACGTAAATTCACTTTCTTCACATTATAGATTGATCCAACTTTCATATCAGTCCATTCAGAATGACTCACACAATCAGTTAGCTTGACTGAAAGCATTGTGAAACAGCAAACATGGTTCTGTGTAAAGGTGATTATGCGCCACAATGAGAAATTAGAGGGAAGATTTAAAGTGATCCGGTGCAGATGTGGCAGACAGCAAGACAACACAGACTGCATCCAATCCTAGAAACAAGGTTTTTTAATGTTACAACATAAGGGCACAGCTAGAGCCAGTTCAGCTCTTTCTTCCTCCTCGATCTCGTGATCAGGCGAGCGAGCGTCAGACCGACTGACTAACGTAACACCACAACTTCCCTCTTCGTCTGGTTATTTTAGTCAGTGTGACTGCACGTGCCGCGCCACAGTGACCGGGGGTGCGGCCAGCATGTGAGTTCAGAGTGGCAAAAGTCACAAGTTGTAATTTTGACCTGACCTTGCACATTGGACACCCGCTTTTTTTTTCTTCTTGCACAGGCTGCATGTTCTGTGTCGTTTCACTCGGTCCTGATTAGTTTTCAACCTGTCGTCACCTTCTTGTTTTTCGTTTTACTTCCATGTCGCTTCGCTGTTTGAATGTATGTGAAGTTGTTATGTGACAGGCATTCATGAGCGAGTCTTTCATTACCTTGTGCAGTTGTGTGTGTGTGTGTGTGTGTGTGGATCAAAGTGCTGTCAGTCAGCTTTGAGGTGAGGTTTTCAGTAGAACCTCCATGAAGGAATCACACACTCTGTGGTCAGTGTGATGTGAGCATGTTTTTTTAAATTTTTTATTAGCATGTGGAAGCCTACCATTAGAAAGAGGCCGGCTCGTCTGAAAAGCCCATCAGCCCTCTCTCTCTCCCTCCTTCTGTCTTCCTGCCTTTTCTTCCTCCCTGTTTTCCCCCTCCGATCGCACACAAGCTCCAAAGAATTATCGGACACACCCCTTTTTCAAAAGCGGCGAGCCCTCACCTCACAATGTGCATGTGAAAGTAAGCGTCTGAGCATTGGAGATCTCACAGTTTCTGCCCACTCCACGGATAAAAGAAATTAGAGGAGGAACAAAAACAAAAAGTGATGTGGTAAGATGAGAGTTGAAGGTGGGGGGGTTGCAGATTGAGTGATTACGATTGCTGCTAACCGAGAGAGGGAGAGAGAGAGGGAGAGAGAGAGGGAGAGAGAGAGAGAGCTAACAGAGAGAAAGAAAGAGCCAGAGAGAGCCAAGTCTTGGCCTCCTGCCAGTCGGTGCCACCATACAGCTTTTGTTGCGGAGAGTTGACTTAGAAAGGACCTTTCAGAGCGGGAGAGAAAAGAGTGGGAGATGACAGAAGAAATACAGAAACTGACAATGAGGGAATGTCAGAGCGAGAGGAAAAGGGACAGAATGGGAGGATAACCAATCACAAAAGGGGAGCTGTAAGAGAGAGGACAGACGTATAATGAGAAAGGAGGAAAAATGAGGAACGGGAGGAGGGTTTTAAACCAGACGATAGAGACTCATTCATGGGTCCGTACAGTAGATTAAAGAGATCGGGGAACAGCTACACCCTCTCGGCCGTCTCCGTCCATGCCCCCTGAACCCTCCCATGGAAAAGGAAACTTCACATATGTAGTCAAGCGTGCTCTGCCGTTTATTTTTTTCCCCAGTTGAGGTCAGGGGAAGTGCACTGATGACACATAGACGAGCCGATTACCTGCTTCTATGAGACCAGCGTTTCCTGTCACACATGCATGACCCTCTGTTTTAAAATAAGGACCCTTTACTACTATTTTAAACTTCGCAGTGGCTGAATAGAGTAAACTGAGCTTGTGGTGGTCACGCATGCATAAATACACACACTGTACACACATGCACAGAAAACATAGGGGGTAGCTGTGTGCGGTTGCCAGTGGTCTATTAATAACAGGGCAATATAAATACAGAGTACTGGGGGGGGGCGGCGCTCGACTGGCGGGAGGGCGAGGTGACGCTGTGGGGAGGGGACACTCTGCGATTCATTAGGGGCCACTGTTCACTTGACTGTGTGTGTGTTTGTGTGTATCCTCGGGTGTGTACGACATGCAAGTGGGTGTAAGGAAATACCAGGCTGACCTGAACATTAGTGAGTGTGTTTGTGTGCGTGCGTGTGCGTATTGTCATGTATGAAGCAGAGCACTAAGCTGTGAGCGCCTGAGAGAGCCGGGACAAAGACGAGAGTGAGGGAAAGGAGAGGAGGGCCTCTCATGTCCCCACTGAACCCTCTCTGCGCTGGGTCCCTGATGCCCATTCTCGTACCCCCAAATAACCCCCCCATAGCATGGGGGTATTTAAGTTCACGCCACACTCGGGCCCAAAAATAAATACCGAGACTTAATAACAATATACAGTCTGCTTGAACGCCACTAATGAAATTCCAAGAGAGTCACCATGGTGCTGAAGTTCACTTCAAGCGGCGACGACAGACAGGAGGTGTGTGTATGCAGAGTTGAGCCAGGCGATGAAAAACAACAATAACGTTCACTGTGTAAAGATAAATAATGAGTTTAATTAGCTTCAATCCATTTTTATAGAAGAAAGAGCCGGGTTTGCAATTGGGGAAGATGTCATCGGATGTACGTAATGCGGAGAAAGAAGGTGAAAGAGTACAGTAATGGAGTGGTGAGTCCCTTTTGGACAAAGGTGCATGTTTGAAAATTGATTGCAGTCTGGCTCAAAATCCCTCCAGCATGTCCTCGCTCTCCCACAGACTTTCCGACACTCTGCTATTTGATGTTTTTTAATGAAAACACAAGAATGGCCCAGAGTCGAGCACATATCTCCACCAAGGCCCAACAGTCCCCTCAAATTCAATCAAGCAGCACCAAATTTTACACAATCATATAAATGTGTCTGAAATTTGTTTTACACCAAGATCCATGAATTATTCCCTGGGAAAATGGTGAAAACGTCCAAAAATCCCCTATATCACATTGTTAAAGAAAAAAAGAAATCTGTCCCCTGATGCAAATTCTTCACATCCTTCCACAACGTTTCGTGGAAATCTGTTCAGTTGTTTTTGTGTAATTTTGTTTCAAAACCAACCAACAAACAAATGGACAGGGGAGAAAAACATAACCTCATTGACGTTAAAATGCCATGAGGAAATAGCATCACAGAGAATTAGTGTCATACGAGCAGGATCTTTGTGCTCTGTACCAGGGAGATGTAAGAGAGAAATTCAAGTTGAAAAACAGCCAAGAAGCACAAAAGAAAGTGGGCATGTGCTGCTCAGTGCGCCCGCCTATGTCTGTGGTTTTAAATCTCTCTTTAGGGTTAGGGTTAGTTAGTTAATGTCCCGTCTCAAACACACACACACACACACACACACACACACACACACACACACACACACACACACACACACACACACACACACACACACACGGATGAAATGAGGGTTTAGTTTTAAGTCCCTCAATGTTTCATTGAATCCAGGAGATTGAGATTTAATTCTTCTTTCAACATCATGAAGGTTTTTAAGAACCTTGCATGAAAAAAGGTCAAATCTATGAATAGAGGAGAAAAAAGCTGCAGAATTTGAACCGCAGCTTTCATTTACATTTACTTGATTATAAATGTGGTAATATATAGAGATGAAAAGCCACAAATTGTGAGCTGAGAGCCAATAAACTGAGAATATACAATACGCTGATGGCTGAGCGAGGAGGACGTGTAGATTTGAGCTGACACAGCAGAGTCAAATTTGGCACCGTGACTGTCATCACCATCATCATTATCTCCTTCGGCAATGATTAATAAGCTTAACGCACACAAAGTCGACTTGTATAAACAAAAGCTTGGGCGTGCACTTTTGTTCATGCACGCACACAAACTCCTGTGCAGCGTTGTACACATGTTATCAGGCATAGTTAAATTGGACACACAAACACAGGCACGCACACAGAGACCGGTGAACTGGGTTAAAGGGTCATGCAACAATAGTGTTGCTGTAGAAACCAGGGTTTCAAAGGATCTTCTACGTTTTTATCACCGCAGACGAGTGAGATCAGATTCACAGGAAGTGATGCAATAACAACAGACGTGTGAGGGGAGGGGAGCAGAGGGGTGAGAGGGGGAGATAAAGTGTGAGAGTGTGAGTCAGCTGGCATGATTTCAGTTGTATTGCATTAATTATAAGAAAGGCCGGACGTCTGGTAGCTGTGTCTTAAGGAAACGTTGAGCCACAAACTTTTTGCAACTTGAACAAAGTAATAAATGCATGTGGAGAAATGGTCGAATGCAGAGTAAGATTGGAGAAGGAAAGTGAGTGAAGGCAAACTGCTGCTCTCTTTCCTTTTGTCTCCGGGCAGGAAGTCACGTGACTCCTCCGAGGGGCAGGGTCTCGGGCAGCTGAGGAAGAAGGCTCGCTGTTGCTGGGAGAAAAATCTCCCTCGACGTGTGTTTTAACAGTACGTCTGCATGCAGCCCGTCTCTGCCGCTGGGTGTTTGCCTCGCAAAGGTTAAGATCTCGCCCCGTGCTAAAACAAACACGTAAAGGACACAGATACTCTGTGTCAGTGTGTAGGTGAGTTTAAAAACCTCCTCCACCACCACCTCCCTCTCTCCAGCTGCTCAGCTGGTGTGTAGGAGGAAGGGAGACAAGAGGCCTGGAAGTGCTGACATCAGCAGACACACACACACACACACACACACACACACACACACACACACACACACACACACACACACACACACACACACACACACACACACACACACACACACACACACACACACAGAAACACTTTATAGTGCAGAGGTGCTGGGCAGGCGAGTTAAACTGAGCAATTGACTCTGAGAGAAACTGAGACTTTTCTTTTCCCAGTCACTTCTCGCTGGTTCTGATGTAGTTCAGTGTTAAACAAGCAAGGTCAAAGGTCAAACTGATTCTGAAATTGCTATTAAATTAAATGCAAAAACATCTGCAGCATAACTCACCATTGTTGGTTTAATTGACCAGGAGAAAAGACTTGCGTTTATAGTTTTTAAGACAATTCAGTTTTGTCTGTGTTCTGTCCATCTGTAAACTGAAATGGATGTTTACAGTTAGGGTTAAAACTTTTAGGATTTGCCTTCATTTTCTTTTCAAAATAAATTAAGCCAACCTGAGGATTTTGTTGAAAAACTGTCTGACCGCTCATGTTTCCTGACACGTCAGATGTCTTTTCTTTAGCCACGGCACACTGTTCCCAGATCAGTTCCCAGCAGTTAACATGGCGAGTGCATGACGGCAAAGAGTGATCGGCAAAACTAAGAAAACAAAACACAAATAGTGCAATAAAGCAGAACTATTCTTGAAGTGTTTGTCATGGTACAACATATGGTAAGAATCAGTGGCCCGTGTGTGTGTGTGTGTGTGTGTGTGTGTGTGTGTGTGTGTGTGTGTGTGTGTGTGTGTGTGTGTGTGTGTGTGTGTGTGTGTGTGTGTGTGTGTGTGTGTGTGTGTGTGTGTGTGTGTGTGTGTGTGTGTGTGTGTTGGTTGTGCGTGTGGTTGTGCGTGCCGTGTACTGTATCTGTTTTTAGCACCATTAGAGTGAAGAGCCCCATGAACACCAGTGGGGCCCCAACACTAATCCAGACCAGATGTGAACTCCACTGCTGCACTCAACTCAACACACACACACACACACACACACACACACACACAAACAAGAAACAGCATGTTGCTGGTTCCAAACAATCAAGCTCAACTAGATTTGTAGCCCACTGTTTAGTTAGCCAACATGATTATCTGTAATGCTATTATCTGCATAATCTGTTTGAATGAGATCATAGCTCACCTTCAGCGGAGTTGATTGAAGGTTTGAGAGGTTATTAAACTGCAGACGTCAACAGGTAGAAAATAGGTCGATGCTTCTCCGACCCAATTTGTGTCCTGGAGGTGAAACCTGGTTGTATCCTGGAGGCACGAGGCCGGCTGTGTTGTGGAAACATGGCATCAAAGAGGCAGTGCACCCCAGTGTCACACACAGACACACACAGACACACACAAGACAGGGGCAGAGGTGTGTGTGTATCCTCTAGAGCTTTATTTGATCAGCATACAGTTAAACACCAGTGCAAATTGTAATGAGCAACTACTGTATATGCCCTCTAGTGTTCAAGTTGTGTGTGAGTAGTTTTTTTTAGTCATGAGCGGAATTTACATACAAAGTCAATACAAAGACGCAAATAGCCGCAAATTTGCAGTGGGAAACACAAATAGACACAAATGTGTGTCTGTGCGAATTGAAAATGATTCAACTGCATACGATACATTTCTGTACGTTAAAGAGACAAACCTAAAAGAAAAAAGTCTGTTATTTGATTCCAGCTATTGCTTGTACTAGGAACTAAAGTTAGCACTAGCATTAGCTGCATTCCCCTGTCACTCCAAATACAGTCCAGCAACTGTACCTGTGCGGGTAACACCAGGTAAGATTTCTCCTCATATTTGGGCTGAACACACAAATACAACTGTCATGAACCCTGACATCATGCCTCTGCGTGTCGACAGCCCCACGTGTCGGCACAATGTTATCTTTTACATTTGACTCCCTGCAGATTATGTAAGGCAGCGGTTCCCAACCTTTTTGGCTTTTGGCCCTTTTAAATCGAAGCAAAGTCTAGTTTGTGACTGCTTGTCAGAGGTTATTGATTTAATGTGGACATGAGCTGTGAGAAGTTCAACAAAAAAATCATGTTTTCCCTTTAGGACGGTTTCATTTAAAAGATTTTACGAGGCCATGAAATGGTGAAAGTATGTTGAAAGTTTATTAGAACCACAAAAAAATCTAAAGACTTTTTGGAAACTCTAATTTGGAACCACTAATGTCCCCTCTTTTGAGCTGATGGTTCAAATACAATTAAGCTTTGTAATTTTTTTTAAATACTTTTGTCAGTAATTGTATAGTAATGTTATACTGATTGGAATTGGTGACTTCAAAATAAAGGGGCTTAGCTGTTCAAAGAAACAGAAGACAGTAAAAAAGTCAGAAAAGCGAAAAGGATCTGATCTGAAAGAACAGATAACAATCAGGGAAGAAATACATTTGTCATTTCCTGTGTGTGCAGAAGATTTACGGCAAGTGACCCGAACTGAATTTTATCTTCTAAGAAAAACTCATGACATACAACTCTCTGTTGCAGCTTTACTTTGTAATTTAGTCTGATATCTGTATTCCATAAGTCTTCCATAAATCTTTTTCATATTTCCAGTGTATCAGTGTCCTCAGTTCACCCAGGCGCTGCCATTTTGTTCTGTGCAGAACACAATCTGGTCCTCAGTGGAAATACAAGTATGCAGGCAGGGCAGAGTTGGCGTTAAGGGAGGCGATAAACCTCAGTCAACCCCTGACCCGAGCTACACCCATAAAAACAGCATGTCCTTTTCCCCACCGTCACTTCCTCCCTCTGTCCCCTCACTTCTTTGTCCCTCGCTCCTCTTCTCCCGCTTTTTCTTCAATTATTGAAGTATCAATCTCAATCTCCATGGGTTTTTTTTCTTCTCGTTTCCCATACGCTGAAGGTCCGAAATGTTCCTCCACATAAATACACAAGAATAATTTATTCACCATGAAAACTACCTTTAGCTCTTCCTCCTAAACCTTGTACAAATGGTGTTCTATTAGAGGAGTGGTACTTTCACTTCAGAATACTACGCATCCCATGAGCCTCAGTGGCTGCAGCTTTGAAGAACAAGCCATGAATAAGATACCTCATAATACTTGCACAGTTGATCCAAAATTGAGCCAAATCAAATTAAACGAATCACACTAGCCAAAAAATTCTGTTGTTGAACCCACAACTATTTCTTGCTTTTGGAAAAATGATCAGCCAATCAGAGCTTTGTAGTTGGGACTAAGAATAAAAAGGTCGCCTTCCTACAGAGCTAGACAAGTATCTATGTTAGCTTCAGTTATGAAAAAAATGTAACAGTCATGGATGTGATTCATACTTTTAACTGACATATTGTATGTTAGCAATGCTGCAGCAACTTTCTTGTGAACTGAAAATAGTGTCAGCATGGGGGGATGCGTCATTCGTTAATGATAAGGTTTTTCATTGTCATTCAAGCCTTAGAAGTTCTGCAGCCACCAGTCACCTGACATCGTCTTTGCAGTAAATGCACAGGACTTTTACTTTGAATTTCCCAGATGCCAAAAATAAACGCCCTTGACGTAGGTCTGAGGTTTGAGGTGTGGATGACGGGCTCATTTCCCAAACGTATTCCTTGTCACCTGCACCAAGTTTTCCCGCAGGAATATCAACATTCCTCCTACTGATAATTAGATATGATAGTGCCCTCCCCCCTTCTCCCTCGATCCCTCCACTCCTCTGTGCCTCTCGTATCACATAGCGATGTAATTAATCTTATAGTCACCCCTGTTAGTCTTGATAGTAAGGGAGCCCTCTTTTTCTCTCTCTATCCCGCTGACGTCCCTCTGTACTCTTTATCTAACTGTGTCTCTCTCTCTCTCTCACGCACTCATACTCACGTAGTTTGAAGGTCTCATTAATCACCTGTTCACACAGAGGAGCTCTGTAAGGCATACCGCTGGGATTATTGGTGGTTGGCCTGTCTTTTTCACCCTTGTCTCTCTGTACTTATGTACTTTCCGCACCACCAAGTCCACACCGCTGTGCTTTCATCCGGACTGCGTGTGTTTTTGTGTGTATTAGCGTGCGTCTGTCATCAGCGTGCTCATAAACCAGGCTAAATACGATAATCGCAGCTGGCAGACTTGCCCTCTGGTGCGTCTCTATTTATAGATGTCCCATGTTGAAATACTTCAAGTTCTTAAAAAGGGCAGGCAACAAGTCACCACGCCGCCATCGCCGGCGTCATCATCATCATCGTGCCAGGGCAGAGGATCTGTCAGCCACAGGCCCACCGACAAACCCAAA
Organism: Hippoglossus stenolepis; assembly: GCF_022539355.2. Lineage (NCBI taxonomy): Eukaryota > Metazoa > Chordata > Actinopteri > Pleuronectiformes > Pleuronectidae > Hippoglossus > Hippoglossus stenolepis. The sequence continues at coordinate 13,951,586 of NC_061502.1, forward strand.
CAACATTCATGAAACTTAAATCCACAAGCACTTCATCACCAGATTTACGATATATATTATTATTACATGTTCTCTCCGTCTGTATTTATAGGCTGAGTGTCCTGAGTGTATTTTTAAAATTTGTATAACACATGAAAAGATTAAAGTGGCATTTCAAAAGACATTCTTGTAAAGTAGAAATGCACCGAACCACTTTTCTGTTTCAGTTTCGATCCAAAACCAATGCCTATACTGATACCGATACTGATACCGATACCATTGCCGTTTCCGATACAGATACAGAAACCAATACTGATATCAGTACCAATACCAGAGCTGTTTTTTCCTGATTAATACAACTGTCCGTGGTGGTGGTGGTGGTGGTGGTGGTGGTGGTGATGGTGGGATGATGATGGTGGGGGTGATGAAGAAGAGTAAAGAAGATAATTGTTAATTTTACAGAAAAGTTAGAGTATTCAGGCTCTATAATAAAATTGTCCTAAGCTCACCCCTAATTTTCCCACTGTAAAGACAATGTAGGTCATTTTAAGCTCAATCGAAATAAAAAAATCACAGGATTTATAAGGATCAATGGGACAAAGAAGCTAAATGTACCAGGTATTTATTAGCTGGATAGATAACGGAGACTTTTGTATTTGGTTGTTGGTCTGAAATAGTTTCTAAGTTGAATTTCCAGATGAGTGAAAGGATCCAAATGATTATTCCTGCCACAAGTACACGTATCATGACAGAATATTAGACCCATGCGCTACAAACTTTATCCGCATGTGTCTACAAAAAGTCCTCTTTGTGTTGGCTGAGATGATTCTGTTGTCAGTGTGTGTGTGTGCGTGCGTGTGTTTGCTCTTGGCAGGAGCAGCTCCTCCGTGGCTTAAGGACTCTATGTCCTGGAACTCGGTTTGATAAAACCCAGCGGGGACGTCCTGTGTCGTCCCAAAGCAAAGCTGTACTGAACTGGAACAAACAATATGTGCATCAACGCACATTGAGTGTGTTCACCTTATCTCATCTCAAGTTTTTATCTTTTTCGCTTTGAAGAAAGAAATATGATTTTGTTATGTTTTTTCTGGATCCAAATCATGAGGATATCTAGTGATGTATTTCCCACACAGCAGCTGGTTCTTGCTTTTCATACCCCTGATCCTCCTTCCAGTGTGTGTGTGTCTGTGTGTGTGTCTGTGTGTGTGTGTGTGTCTCTGTGTGTATCGAATTTCCCACCGTGACCATGAGCCACATGCTCTATAGGAACTGAGGTGACCGTACAGCACTGATCAAAACACACTGACCCACTGACGCCTCGCTCCAGGATAACGTGACGAACCAAGCCTTTGCACCGGCGAGCACTGATTGGCTCTCAGAGGTGGGATGGGTCGACCAACTCCCCCACCTCAGGCGAACTGATTGGAGGAAACAGGAGAGTAAATAAGGAGTTTTTTTGAGCATGTGGCCTTACACAACACTAGATCCAGGCAAAGGGAGAAGAGAGGGAGAGGAAGACATTGCAGTAGTGAGGTCTCTGCGTTGACAAGAGGGGGCTTTTTCATGATTGAACAAGGTCACGATTCTTGGAAAGCATTGTGTGTGTGATTGCGGGTTTTTGTGTGTGTGTATGTGTGCGTGTGTGTTTTGTGTTTCCATGAAAACCTTAATCAATTCATAAAACGAGGAGCAGCAGGGCGAGTACAAGCAGCAATATACGCAGAATGAGGTGTAACAGGACTCCTCCTGCCAAGCTCCAGATCCCCATCCAGCGTATACACACACACGAACACACACACACGCACACACACCCATAAATATAAAGTTAAACACACAATCTGGGAGAGACACCCAGCCGCTGGCAGGGAAACGCACATATGATTGAGGAGAATGGAATGTTCTGTCTGCAGTCCAGAGCTCAGGGCTGCTGGAACCCAGACCAAGTGTGTGTGTCTGTGGGTGTGGGTGTGTGTGTGTGAGTGTGTGTGTGTGTTTGTGCAGGGTCACAGTATAAATAACCATCCTCTCTCTGCAGCGTTAACGTAGACCAGCCGGGCTGTTTATTTATAAATTGCCTCATACGTGTCAGAGACCTGCATGTTGTCTGTGCCCGCACCTCAAACCTCACAACACATTATCACAATCCTCGAGGAAAACATTAATACAAGATCATATTTCATGTAAAATCCCCTTAACTACAGTATATCCCGTAAAAGCCAAGAAGTTTGTATTTTTATTTATCAGTGGATTTTTTTCCAAATACAGAGTAGTTACACATCTGTATATACTATTGTGCACCATTAACTATTAACAGTATTTAACAAAAATCTTGTGTCTGTTTTGAGTAGGTGTGAGAAGAAAAAAAAAATCCAAATACAACCTGTTTCCCGGGTATAGTTATACACTTATGTACATTAGATACTTCATATATTTTATTATTTTGTCTCTTTTTTAACTACATGAGTTCAAGCTCACTGGATTCTTACTGGATTTGTTGTTTTTCCAAATAAGAGGAACACGTGTAAAATATTACATGAATTTTTGGCAAATCTTCTGCTCGTGTTTAGTAAACACAACTGTTCATCTTTTTCTCTCGTATATAAAAACAAAACAACAAGCTCCTTTGACTCTGTCCAGCCTTGAGAACGTTTTCTATTCGTCGTGTCTGTTCTTGATTTTTTTCCAACGCTTCCTGTCACCTCTTTGCACAAAGTTCATCTTATTTACATTGGCCAAAAAGAAAGAACACACACGGGACAGACGAGCTTCATTCTAACCGCAGCCCATCGTCCGTCCCTCATCTCAAATGGTAACTAATGCTGCACAACTTGTCTACTTGACCCAGCAGCGGCCACTGTTGACATTAGACTCAAATTAGTGCTGGTTTACATAATGACTGATAAAGTGCGGTTATGTTTGGCCAGGACTCACACACACGCACACACACACGCACACACACACACACACACACACACACACACACACACACACACACACACACACACACACATGGTGTCAGCGGGTGGTTAAGTACACCAGAGGTGTGAGGCTTAGGTCACAGAGTTTGTCCAATCATGGCAGTGAAACAAGGTCAAAGGGGAGGGTCTAGGGCGCATGAGGCGAGAGCTGCAACCTCAAAGCACTATGACCTTTGACCCGGCGCTATCTCTTGACTCCATGACACGGTGACCCTCTGACCTAACACTTTCCCCGCAGTACAGCACATGAAGAGCTGGGTGCTGAGTTTCTTGTACACGTGCGTGTGTGTTTTCTGTGGGTATTTCCTCACTCCCAGAGGTGAGGAAGGTCAGGTGTGACCAGTAAAAATGTTTCTCTCAGGCTCCAACAAACAAGAAGAACCAGATGACGAGAAACCGAGCCATTTCATACATTTGAGTTCAGATATGCGCTGTAGCTGGGTGATGAAATACACTGGCAACACTGTGCAGTCCCTCCCTGCTCTGCACTGCCTGGCTACGCAAACCAATTTCCATCCACCAATCACCGCAGCTGAAACTGGCACAGCTACAACCAATTAGAGAGCATCCTTAGAATCATCTGCACCAATCAGAGGGATTTGCTTCTGAATGACCTAGTGGGAGTAAATTTCTTCACATTTACAACATGCATCTGTGGTAATAAATTGATCTAATTCCCTCAGAGCCGCCTGAAAATCTCTTTAAAACACCTTCTTTTTAAAAAAATGTGCACACACCTACTACATTCAGATTTACATGAATGCAAAAAATACGAGTTCCCACCTACGCACCTCCAAAAAATCCGAATAATGAGACAAAGGAGAGGGAGAGATTCCTAGCGTGGTTGCTGACAGTGATTAATTGTTCCCACATGTTGCTGATGGACAAAAAGGCCTCTGTGTTCCTGGGCTCTGGCCGCAGCTGGTGCACACACACACACACACACACACACACGCACACACGTACACACACGCACACACACACACGCATACAGCTGGGGCCCGTCTTACAAAGCAAGTTCAGCTTTGTCAGGCTACTTTGAGTTAGATGGCTTCAAAAATGTAACCCTGGTGAACCTGGACAACCGGTCTCATGAACGACTGATTCTCAGCTTTTCTAGTTTTGTAAAGCAGCAGCAGCAGCAGCAGTGAAATGGTAAATGCTTCGTATTTATACTGGTGCTTTGACCACTCTGATGACCTTTTTATCATTCACATCATTCAGTGCATCTATGTGCAGCACTTTCTCCATCACACATCACAAACACACTGTCGGCAAAGCCATCAGGGACAATTTGGGGTTCAGTCTCTCCCCAAGAACGGGAGAGACTGGGATCGAACCTGCGGACCCTTTGTGGATGAACCGCTCTGCCCCCTAAGCCACTTAATGGATATAGAAAACAATTAATTAGGCCCTTTATTTGATGTCTGATAAAAGGAAGGAGGGAAAAATAAGGCTAAGAGAGGAACTAAAACATCTGTAGAAGTAGCCGTCCAGCGTGAAGAGCGTAATTATCCATCGCAAAGCTCTCGCTGCAAGCTGTAGTAGTGTATGTGTGTTATTTAGCTCTTGTGGCTGCATGGAAGGAGTTATGAATCATAGCTGCTGTCTCAGTGAGCTGTTTTTATTAATGGGCTTTGGGAATACCCCAGAGGAGCTACAGCAGTAAGCATACAGTTTCCCACTCACACAGAGAAGGGCCATGGACACATGCACACAAAGAGCATACATTCATTCTGCTCCATGCACCCATACGGTGGATGTGAAATGAAATGCTGCTTGTGGTGTTTGACATTTAAAAAACGAGAAAAATAGGATTTCCAGAAAACACATCATGGAAATGTAAGTTTTATCCAGAATAACAGGGTGTATGCATCTAGTTAGTTGGAGGATTTGCTGCAACTATACAGTTAAACCGATTTATACCACACACGTTTCCTTTTTTCACATTGCAACCACCCTCTTTTCTCACCGTCACTCACACTTGCACTTGCCACCCATTTTTCCCTTTTTATCACTTTTTCTTTACTTGCATACATCCTGCTTCCTTTTATTGCCGCTGCATCACATCGAGAATCATCGCACCTGACATTTGGCGAATGCGAGCGGTGTCACGGAAAAGAAAGATTCAACAAGTGGTTCTGTTAGAGCGGATAAAAAGAGCACAGGACGGACGGAGTGGGGGGAAGGATTGATGAAGTGTCAGGTTCTGGCAGGTAAATGTTTACAGCAGCGAGCGAAGGAAAAGCACATTCCATTCATTCTGCTCTCATTCATCCCACCAGAAGTTCTCCTCTTTCCTTTACAAAGTCCGTCCATTATTTACATGTCCCTGGCAGCTGGAAACATTTAGCGATTGTGTTTGTGTGTGAGCGTGTGTGTGTGTGTGAGCCTGTTTGTGTTTTTGTAAAATATTCAGTAATAAAGCAGCATTACGTCATGCCTCAAGAGATGCTGGCAGCGGATAAACACTGGTCTCACTGGTATCTCTTCTCATCTTACCTCATTTCACAGAACACACCCACACACACACACACACACTTGCACACACATGCACACACCAGTCACCATTACTTGCAGCTTTTTATGGATTTGCTATTGCACAGTTCTTGCTACAAACAGTACACAGTCCTGCAGAGTTGACTATTGCATTTGCTCTCAAAAGACTCTAGAAGCTCCAAGTTCAAAACTGTATTTCAAGACACAGATGCTGTTTATACTCAAATACACACACACACACACACACTCACAATGGGTCAGAGGTTCAGTTTGGCCCCAGAGATCCGACTTGCCAGCGTAGCGTTCAGAAATGTAACTTAAACCGACTCTGTCTCCTCTCTGATTGAACTGCTTTTGACCAGAATAACAATCCAGACCAGATTGACTGTAAACTGTTGCCCAGGAAAGACGGGACTGCTTCATGGAAAACAATATTGTGATTCCCACAAAAAACGAGAAAATGTTGGCCCTCGCCGGTTTGAACCCTGAAATCTGTTCTCTTTCAGGGAGTAAAAATATACATAGCCGGAAAACAGAGAAGGAAAAATGCTTGCATGTTGTGGATGGCGGTTGGCTTGTTTATACGAGAGGATATAGCATAGCCCCAGCGTCCCTCAGGACCCATAAGAGCTACGTGTTTGTGAAACAACAGAAACTGCGGAAGAAGGAGGGGGTATGGAAAGAAAGGAGACTGAGGCAAAATAATGAATTCAACAAGGTCTTGAGTGGGAAGGAAAGGAAGCAAAAGAAGAAAGTGTCATCGCAAAAACAAGTCGGGTCATAATCACATATCCAGATTCGTTTGTCACATTTCTTTGAGTCGAGACTTGAGAATGTAACTGAGCGTATGTGCATTTTTGTCTCAACATTTGTGCGTCTTCATTGTCGCGTCATATAAGAATATAAGAACCATGAAATGTTGTGTTCTTGAGTAACCAGATGGCTGCATGTGTGTGTTTGTGTGGGTGTCTGTGTGTGAAGGGGGTTGACCAGATGGACATGTGTATGTGCATGGGTATAATTTACAGACCGAGTGAGGTTGGAATTTCGAGACTTAAATAACTGTAAAGCCAGAGCTCACAACATACAATTCTTCTTTTAACCGGCACTAAGTGACATGTGAATGCTTTATATTGTGCAAATGGAAACCCATAATAACTTTAAACATTAAAAGTTACGAGGCCTACTCTTTTTTTAAATAGTACTTTGAAACAGTTGTTTCTTAGCTTTGTGTCTATTCTTGTGGTTTTTGTATAATCCACTTTGGTGACATTAAACTGAAATATCTGGTTGTTCCCTAATGTTTTCCCTAATTATTGTACGTGACCAGAGTAGAATGGGACGCTACAGATGAATCAAAGCTGTGTCGAGATTCGGAAGCGATTTAGTGCACAGAAACAATAGTGCACAAGGCTCTTATTTTGAAACATGAGACAGGAAGGACTTGTGTTAAGCTCCCGAAATGCGAGTCACGGTGTCACAACGCGACAGTCACGTTCATCATCATGATCAAATTATCGTACATAATTCATTATTGATCAGACATCGGGCAAAATTATCGTACAAATATGATAATTATTGTTCATCTGGCAACGCTGTCACAAAGACAGAAATAACATCCTGGTGTAAAGCAGGTGTAATGTTTACTGTTTTAGCATGCCAAAACTTCCTCATTAGCATGAAACACAACAGAGGCTGATGGGAATGTTGTAGGAGCTAAATATTTGGTCATGAACCAAACCACCATCCTGAGGTGAACATGAATGAGTTTTCACAGCAGCAGTTTGGATATTTCACTCAAACCACAAATGTCAATCTTATGTTTGTGAAAGAAGAAATAATGGAAAAGTCTCAAGGCTTCATTTTCTAGGTACCAAGAAAGTTACTTAGATACACTGCTAGCACGGCTAAGTGTAAAACTGCTAAATCTTCAGCGTAGAAGATTATCCGTCTGATAACTATTTATGTAAACAAAGGCAGCAGCGAGGCAACAAAGGATTCAACAGGGTTGTTCTATCACAGTTTTGACCTTCAGTGTGTACATACAGCAGAGCTCTGTGCTGCGAGTAAAACTCTTGATCATTACCAGGGGCACCACTTCCCTAACAATGAGCCTCTTTGGTTCGCACAACGAAGGAGCTCAGTGTTGATCAATACACACCAGCCATGAGTCACACACAGGGGTGCACAAACACACATGATCTGACACAGAATGTGATTCTTACGCAACACTAGCTCTTTGTATGTATCATTCATAATCGGGCAGACGCTCGATTTTAGACCATTATTGCTCTTTTCTCTTTTATACTCACAAGACAAAAGCTACACTGGGAACAATGCAGACATCAGCACTAAATGCTGCTGCATGTTACTGTGTTCCTGTCTATATTTTGTGAAACAATTGAAACAATGGGCTTTTTGCTTTGGGTGTCTAGTCACCAAGAGCAACTGTTTATGCTGCTGTAGAATCAGTGGTAGTGGGTGGTTTATGGATGAGTGTTGTTGGATTTGATGAGGCGTATTCATTGAATGTTTTATTGGCAACAGGATAGAAAGCGTACAACAGATCAATATTGATGACAGTCATTGTTTGTGAAATTGCTTCTAAAGTATTTTGCACACATTGCTCACCACAACCTCCTCTGTTCCTCTCTTGTGTTACAGAACTCCATCCGACACAACCTCTCCCTCCACAGCCGTTTCATTCGGGTCCAGAACGAAGGAACAGGGAAGAGTTCCTGGTGGATGATCAACCCAGAAGGAGGGAAGGGTGGCAAGGCTCCTCGCCGCCGTGCAGTCTCCATGGACAACAGCAACAAGTACACCAAATCCGCCCGTGGCCGTGCTGCCAAGAAGAAGGCAGCCCTGCAAGCTGCAGCCGCTGCAGCTGGTGAAGGCGGTGGAGACAGTCCTTCAGGTCTCTCTAAGTGGCCCGGAAGCCCTACGTCACGCAGCAGTGAGGAGCTGGATGCCTGGACAGACTTCCGCTCCCGTACAAACTCCAATGCCAGCACTGTAAGCGGTCGCCTCTCACCAATTCTGGCCAACCCAGAGTTAGATGAGGTGCCCGATGAGGAGCCCCCTCTTTCGCCTATGTTTTACTCCAGTCCTGGCAGAGCCCTTTCTCCTAGCATCCCCACGACAAATGGGACAGCCGCGCCAGCTGAGCTGCCCCGCTTGGCAGACCTGGCAGGTACAATGAACCTGAATGATGGACTCACGGATGACCTGATGGATGAGTTGCTGGAAAACATCAACCTGGTGCCAACTTCTCCCAGCCAGACCCCTCCAAATGGTTCCTCAGGGTTCAATTTTGGGTCCAAACCCACCGGTTTAGGCTCACCTACCACCGCCTCCTCTCCACCGTCCAACTCTTCTAATGGTGGAGGTAACGGCTACAGTAACTCCATCTTCGGCCCCCACACAGCAAGTTCCTCTCTACGTCCGTCCCCCATGCAGACCATCCAGGAGAACAAGCAGACTTCTTTCTCCAGCATCAGCATGTCTCGCTTTGGTAGCCAGACACTACAAGACCTGCTCAACTCCGACAGCCACAGCCACAGTGATGTCATGATGACACAGTCTGACCCGCTGATGTCACAGGCCAGCGCTGCAGCCGTCATTTCCCAGAACTCTCGCCGTGGCCTCATGCTACGCAATGATCCTGTAATGACCTTTGGAACCACCGGAGGAATTCAGGGCAGCCAAGCTGAGCTGCTTCAGAGTAACAACCACAACCAAAGCTCCCTGAGATCTTTAAACGGAGGCCTGAACCTAGCCAATGAGGCTAACACTTTGGCTAATGCGAAGCAGCAGCTCTTGCTCTCGCCCTTGGGAGGAAATGGGTCTTCCTCCATGCAGATCGACACTTCGATCTTCCTGAATGGAACAATCAGCAGCAGTGGGGGGATCTGTCAGGACCGTTTCCCCACCGACCTGGACTTGGACATGTTCAACGGCAGCCTGGAGTGTGATATGGACTCCATCATCAGGAATGAGCTGATGGACGCAGATGGCCTGGACTTTAATTTTGAGCCTCTGGCCAACATGAACGGAGTCAGCAACTTCACTAGCACCAAGCAGACCTCCCAGAGCCGGGTACCTGGCTGATATGCTCAGGCCAGGAAGGAGCAAAGCAGGTATGCATGTTTTTAAATTAATGTGGTATGTGAGAACAGGTGAGCATATCTTTTTAGATGTAGGAATTAGGGATACAGTATTTCAGGACCCCTTTTGTCAAAGAAATCTTCATTTGCATCTGCATAAGTTACATTTGGCGGTATTGCTCTTTTCTGGGACCTCCCTGCCCTTCCAAGTGCATATGTGGAAAGCCTTAGACAGAGAGGGCACCCTTCTCCATCCTTCCATGTGCCTACATGGAAAGCTAAAGACAGGGAGAGCAGCAGAAAGACCCCCAAAGGGAACAGAGCGGGCATCAGTGACTACAGAAATGTAATTGAATAAATCAAACACAACATGAGAAGGGGGGAGCTGGGGTGGAGGTGGGTTGCAAAACGGCTTGCAGAGGAAGCAGCCGGGGTTGGCAGGCTGAAGCAGCTTAAATAAGGAGCCTTGTTTGAGCTTTGCCAATGAATACATGGAAGGTAGTCAGCTGAGCCATCAGCCGATGTGGGCTGGCTTTGAGATCAGCTGCTGTAGCTGTCAGGTGAGCTGAGCTTGACTTCGTGGCTGTAATGGCACCAGTGGTGACTGGGAGCACTCACTTATCACTGCAACTTAACAGTGTACAGTGGATTGGTGATGACCTGGTCAGTTTTACAACAGAGCTAATTGATGCATCCCTAGAAATGGTTGACATTAAGTTAAGATTGTTTTGAGGTACTGCACAGGTACTCAGAAATAAGTATCTACTCTCTTTCTCTCCCCAGGTCTGAACTGTGTACTGCAAGAGAAGATCAGATGTACAACATCCTTTTTGCCAAACCTGCCATCAGCACAACGTAAAATACAAACCCTATGTTTACAGAAGAAGACTTCCTCATGAGAGCTTTACCTTTGCTCCCACACTGGTGAACTATGAGCGATCTGACAGACTCTAGTGATGCTGCACATATAAGCCCTCAACGCCTCCTGTGAAACAACAACAAAAAGAAGGAAAGCTACGTCAAACAATCACAATGAACTCACAAATCTTAGGGTTATGCAATTTTCCTTTGACACCCAGTCTGTTGATATCAAAGAGACTCTGCCTATCAGAAGGGGTTTCAGGTGGAATACAAGGACTAAATATCAAGCAAAGATGGAAGTTGTGCACAGTGCAGTTATTCCCGTTGAAGATATTAAAAAAGTAGAAAACGTGTAAAGTGAAAAAATCAAGAAGTTATGTGGTGTAAATCCTGGGACGTGTTATGTTGAAAAAAAATCCCTCTGTTCTCACTTAGTGATTTTAAATGTTCAGTGTTTTTTTGTTTTGTTTCTGCATCATACATGTCTGTACAAAGAGAACTGGTGTATTGATAAAATGAAAAGATGGGAATAGAGTATGTTACTCATTGCGCAGCCACACATCCACACACATACAGACAAACTTACACGCTGCCCCAGTTTGCAAGATCCCAGAACTGTAGAAGTTAAACTTTCTCGATATAACGCCATGCACGACCCGTTTAGTTCTTATATCATGCTTGAAATAAACTGCAGCATACTGAGGGTTGTATTACAATTAGCTTCATAATACAAAATATTTTCTTCTTTTTTTTGTGTATATCTAACTGTAAAAAATGTTAAAAAGACTATAGGAAGAAAATCTCATCGTGGATATTTGTACAGTGCAGGGCAGTGGGAAGTTCAAGAAGGAAGGGGTGGGGGGGTGGGGGGATATTGTCAGTCTTTTCTTTGTTTTCTTCGCGTCTGGTGAATTCTGTTAAGGTCGTTTATCACAGCATATGATGTAGCCAAAATGAATACCTGTGTCCGAGGGTTGTGAACATTTCCACACCATAACAGGTGCTATGTAAACAGTGTTGAATCCTGTCCTGAGAGCAAGCCGTGCATTTAGTTATTTTGTTTGTTTTTTCCTGTTTCTACCCATGACCTGCAGAAGCCCAAAGCTGCAGCCACATGTAGCACGGCGAGGTTGAATCCGTAGATGGCGGCGAGAGCAGGGTTTTTAGGCTCATTCCTCTAGAAGCCATTTGTTTCTCGAGTAAAAACAATAAGCTATCTCTGTATATTGCCAAATTACTTGAAACAAACAGTAGGATATGCTGGCAGCCAAATCACAGCACGCACATGCACACACACACACACACCCATATACAGTGTATATATATATATATATATATTAATATATATATATATATATATATACTCCAGTCACCTACATAGATAGAAAAAAATAATACCAGGGATCTGTGTTAAGCTCTGCTGTTTTCTTGAAATGAGCTTGTGGGGCTTGTTATGCATATATATAGAATCACTCAGGGGGGAAAGGGAGGTTTCCCGTTTAAATAACATCAAGTCACATTCTAATGGTATTTTAACATTTCTTGATTGAAAAAAAAAAAACAGTAATGCTTTGTGTTTGTGAACTTGTATCCTGTGAACTTTTGGCCGTTGCGATGAAGAGGAGGAAGCGAGATAAATGTCAGGCTTCACGCGGTCTGTTATTTTTCGTTTTGCTGTCATAGCCGTTTCTCCTCTTGTCGGACTCGTGACACACATACACACATCCCCTCATGGACACGCCTGGTGCTCCTGCAGGTGACTTCCTGTATCTCCTGAGTAAGTGAGTGTGTGTATGTGTGTGTGAGTGTGTGTGTGTATCTGTCTTGTGTATTTTCTGTTGAATTAATCTCACAAGGATGTGTAACCCCTCACTATCCCTCATGGTGCATACAGCACAGCCGACTGTATGCATGCATGTATTTATGCATTATGAACTGTGTGAAATGCATATATACTCGCTGTATGTCTTTATGTAGGCTACTCGTGTAGTATTGGACCCTTGGATTTTGTGATACCTCTAAAGGTTAAGTTGAAGAAATAATGAACAACCAGGTAGAAGGGAACACTGTTACCAGTGATTTAATTGTTGAACCAGATTTTGAAAATGGTGGAACGCACCATTGATGTAGCATCTGGAGACCCTGGTACCCCATCTCTGTCTGGGGTAGTGACATGAAGTGTGTGCCCCACTGTGTATAAAGTGTACAGATGTGTGTATATCACCTTGAGGCCAAGGGAGAGGCGTGCGCGTGCATGGTTGCCTAGAATGATCTACTGTGCTATCTGAGGTTTAGTGCATGACTTAGCTGTACCCCCTTGACCCTGCCAATGGTGCCGTCCCTCGACAGAAATTGTAACACAGAGAAGGACCCTGTATCAAACGCACACTCTGTTTCAATTTTTTTAAATCAGGGCTTACAGAGCAGCACTTGAACCACCCTCCTGCATTCGAGGGGTTTATTATTACAAGTGTGTGAACATTGACGCAGACACGGGGAAAGGCCTCTTTTAACGGACGTTCCTCAGCCTCGCACTTGTTTTTATTCCACCTGGGGTGGAGTCGGCTCACGTCCCGGTGCTTTCAGTGAGCCGCTAGTTATGAACTTGACACGTTTGAAGCATCACCACGACAATGAGCTGGAATTTCCTACATCATGTCACATTTCAAAATTGTTTGTTTTTTTGTTCGTTTGTTTTTTGGGGGGGGTAGGGGGAATCCTGAGCCATCACCCGAACTGCTAAGCATTTGAATGTATCTACACTGACTGTGCAGAATATTGCTTTAATCCTCCTGTGAAGACTGACAAGGTGAATCCAGGGAATGCTCTAATCCCTTCTATTTACAGAGGGGTTATCGATCCCTGATAAACTGCAAAGGGGATCTCAATCGCAGGAGAGTGTTGCTTACATTTTGTACATTCAGTGCATTCAAACGTTTTTTGGCTTTTTCGGGGAGATAGTTTAGTCACAGTGGAGCAGGCCTTCCACACAGTCAGTCAGTGCTACTACTTCATTGAAGCACAGGTCTTCTCTTCTTGTGCTCAACACACACACCTGCAGCACAACACGTGCAACTTTAATGCTGAGAAAAAGAAAAAAAAAACAATAAAAACAATAGGAGAGACATACCACTAGATACCTTAATCACCTTTTTGGACGTTTCCTTTTCATGATCTTGAACTTTTTCCATCCTTGTAAAGAGGCCCAGTCCAGCTCCCATCCATACACCCTCTGAACTTTGCCCTTTATTAATCTTGCTTCTTCTCGACTTGATGTTAGTGGGTATTTTTCCTGTGTATTCCATTTTGAATTGTAATCTAGTTTGTATAAGAAATGGCGCGCATGTAAATAAAGCTTGGTGAGGCTCCACACCCTTTCCGTGTCCTTCTCAACTCATTTTGTTTTGAATTGCTGCATGAATACAAAAAGTTATACAGAAGTTAACAGCTCGTATTGCCACGAGAGGAATTTCCAGCCCAGCAAAGAAAATGCAGCAGCTCCCATCTGCCTCACATGTGCTGTTAATTCACAAGATAACTCACCAACTGTGTGTTTGTGTCTTGTGCATGAACAAATTTAACCTCACACTCCCTCCAGAAGATAAATCTCTCTCTCGTGTCAGTCTGGAGGGATCGAAACAGCCAAACAACAACCATGTTCTTCTCAAGTTCCTGGAAGTCCTCTTGCACAATGTTTGTTGTGTGTGAGGCAGCATTAAGCGAGAGCAGACGCACAGCAACCCCCTGATACCTGATACTGGGCTGGGTGCTTTTGCTTGGTTGTTGCGAAACATAAAGAAACGGGGGGCAGTCAGATCTGGGGTGTTTTGAAGTTCCTCTACAAAGTCTTTACTTGCATGTTTGAAATCTCCCACGGACGCAGAAAACATGAACACTGACCCTGACCGGGCCGCTGCACTGACAGTCTGCTCCTTATTCCCCTTCCTGTCCTCCCCTTGTTCACAACAACCAATACACACTTTTACCTCCGGCCAACCTGCTGTCATACAAACAATCTATTCCAGGTTAACATGTTAGTTTATGTGAGTGTGTAATTATGTGTGCAGAGTAAGGATTTGATGTCTTGTGACTTTGTAAAAATGTTATTCCTGCATAACTTTGATAGAAATCTTCAGACTGCACTTATGGGAGCATCTGTTTTATCTTCTTAGGGAAAATATACTAATATATAGTATTGAATAACAAAAGAGTGTTAATGAAAACATGGTTTCTCATTAAATTAGTTTCTGAAGTGAGGCCCCGCTAATGGAATTCAATGCCACAATTAGTCCACTATATATATATGATGTAAGTAAGATGATCAGCACGAAACTTGTAATATATAGAAGACAATCTACAACCAAAATATACCATTCCAGTAACTCATGATCTCCACCATTAACACAGCAGGTTTCTGTGTTCGCAGTGTCATCAGCTGGGGAGAGGGTATATTCTGGAAAACGCTACTTGGCTGGCGTCCTCCACTACCCGAGCTCGGAAACACGATGGAGACGATGGATGGATATAATTTCAACAGTGTTCAATAAGAGGATTAATGCCAGTTTTGGTTACTTCAGCAACTGTTGGTGAAAACACACAAGGAAATAAAACATGTGTCACTGTGCCTGATAATCACAGGTACTTGAACAATGAGGTCACGCAGTCTATTAGTATCTGGGACTTTCGGGGGAATTCAAACTCATGACTCGTGAGTGTAGACCTGTTCATCAAGAGTTGCTGTCATCATTTTTGCATTGTCAAACCCAAACCTGTTAGAGCCACTACAATTACAGAAAAGGGTTCAAAGGGTCATAGTATATTCACAGCACAATGATTTGTGAAACCCAAGCTTTGTTGTCATTACACAGTACGGTACATTCATAGCCACACTGTCATCGTTACCAAACCCTGGACACGCATCAGGTACTTTTGGTTTAACCGATGTGGTCTTTTCATTGAAGCTGAACTATTCAAAAAGAACCTCAAACCAACAAAACCGTCTTTCTGTTTGTTTGTTGCCTTCAAATGTTCTTTAATGAAGAGGAGACTTTAGAAAAGGATGAAAGAAGAGAACGGGGGAAAACAAATTCTGCTGTATTCCTTTCAACAGCTGATGCCAAGCTCAGGGTTGACTCAAAGTATTCAAACATGCTTTAAGACCGAGGGAGCAGGCTCACCGCAACTGCAAATACCACAGCCACATTTTAATAGCAGTTCCCAGTCAGCTGGTCACCTGACTGACTACATGTCTGGCCCAGCTGCAGTCACACATGAGGTCAGTAAGGTTACTGAATGAATGGCTGGAGACTCTTCTGAACTCCGCTCTGTTTCCGTTCTTTCTCAACCTATTGGAAGAGCAGCAAACGTCCAGATTCAAGAGCAGTCACTCAGAGCCACATTAACCACCTCATCCCTAACATAGCAGGATGATGGGCATCGTTTTTAGCTTTTAATTGATTTAAAATTAAAGGAGACATAATTAGGCTGAAACTCTGGTTCATCATTTTAATTATGTTATTACTTGAAAAGGTTTACATGCTATAATGTTCAGGAAACACATCACTTTCGTCAAACTGTCCAAGAGGTGCAGCCCTTGAATTGAGACACGGCTTTTGTCAGGAAGTGTACCAGACTATTCACTACGCATGCATTATGCAAATGTGTGGCAATGTGATGTCACAGTTCCCCGGAAGTATTAGTAGCACTACCAACGAGGCATTTCAGGAACTTCAGGAGAAGTGTTTCCTGTGCGGGAGAGGAGCTTTGGGCTTTTTAACTTTGCAGACCCTTTACATACTCAAAATGCCTCTAATGCACTGAAAAACAACTGAAAAGGTGTAATAGAACACCTTTGAATATATAAATTAAATGTTTTCTGTGCTAACATCTATATGTGCTGTTCCTTGTTTCTAGTTTTCTTTGTTTGTTCATTGGTTTCATGTCGTATCATGAGTGACTGGCTCGGTTTATTTGCCATCTCAACCCACATTTCAGTTTTTTCTATTCACCTCTGCCTTGTTCCATGTCAGCGAGCTTCTATCATCTTTGTTTTAATGCAGCAAGCAATTAACCTGTGTACTCAGAGAACACTGTACGCCTCCCCCCAAACAGTGATGACACAACTGAGCAATGTTCTGTGTGGGCGCACAGTGTGTGTTGAAGTACTGTTTGAGCATGTGTGTGTATCTACACTCGAATATGATGAGTGACTTCATATTCTCCAAAATGATGAAGTATCAGGAACTCACATTTTACATGATTTTACAGAAGTGGTCCCAGAGTCAGACTGGAATATTATGCTAACTGACAGTGAGTCTTTGTGTGTATTTATGCTCAGACAGAGTATAACATCTCTGAGTCAGCACACTATGTACATAACAAGCAGTAAAAGCCTGGGGAGAACTTTAGTATTGAATGTTATCTACAGTGTTTTCTTCGAGAAATGTTGAAAAGCATGACTGACGTTTTGAATTATTATACAATGTGCCGTTTAAAAACTATAGTCATGTAACTTCTGCTAATCAGAATGACCTGCGGTTTGATTTCACTTCATCAATTCAGCCTGACGTTGCATCAGTGTTGCCTGTTTCCTTGGTGAGAAGGAAGATTGTTTTGTTTTTTGTTGTGTTGCAAAAAACGTGTCTAATGTTGTGTGTATGTGTAGAAACAAAAGAATGAAAATCAGATTACATCTAGTTACTGGATTTTTCAATCTAAAATAATTGACATCGGGGAACATCCTCCAGCAAATTCAGTTCCACATGTTTTTAATCAATGGATCAAAATTCGAATTTTCTTTTTTTAGCCTTATGCAAACAGAAAAAAAACTGAATTCCTAAGCTGCTATAGCCTCCAGTCTTATGAATAATCACCGCACTACTTTGTCATATGTCCACCTCTAATCCTCTCTGATACCTCCTGACCTATGACTAAATTCTGTCTCCTAATCCCAGTCCATGCACGGATGGACAGTATATTGCTCCACCTTAGGTTTCAGCCAGGTAAAATAGTTATGACCAACCTGACCTGTTTGATGTGGTCAGACAGCACATCCAACAAACCCTGTTTGAACCATAACAGGGGATTAAGCATTAATAACGCCGCCATTTGAACAAGCAAAATAACAGGAGAGAGACTATAGTGGCTGCTGAGACCAGAGGATGAGGAGTCACTGTGGCTTCTGGCTTCCAGCACCATTAGTCATAATGACAGGTTGGATGACAAGTCGCTCCTGACGTGACGAGGAAACCAGCTAAATACAGACTCGCAGGTGACATGTGTGATGCATGTGTGCTCTCACGCCAGGCCCTTCACTCCCTTCACTGCTGTTATAGTTTTTCCACTCGCTCATCTATCCATCCATCCATCTATGTATCTATCTGTTTCTTTTCTCACACGCATAAATACCCAAATGGAGACACACTCACACAAACACACACACATTCACAGAGAGACTGAGCGAGCGGGCGGGCTAATGAGAAGTGAGTCATCAATATGTGGTCTGGGGTTCAAAGTGTAAACAAGATGTGAGCAGTGATGGATCTGTTAGGATATGGCCATTAGTGGACTCCTCTCGCCCCGGCATTGACATCTTAATTTCGATAGCTCGGCCCTCTCGCTGTCTCATCTTGATACCTTACCTGTATATATACCTTACATACAGGCGCTAACACACGTGCTAATTACTGCAGGCCTCACGAGGTCAGATCCATGACAGTGGAAAGACCTGGGAACTGAGAACTGAGCATGATACTCGTGTGCGCGCGCGTGCGTGTCTGTGTGTGTGTGAGGCACGCGCTAAGTGCTGCAGTGGGATGATGTCATCTCTGTAATGGCACACTGGCACTGAGCGGCTGAGCATTGTCCCGCAGCACCTCCATTCACAGGCTGTGATCAGCGTCATCAGGGCAGATTATAGCTCGGACTCGCAGCCTGTGGTGTGATGTCAGATTGCTTCAATCTGTCACAGCCCTTCTGTGATTTGTAGCAACATCATCACCATGTATTCGCACATATTGCTTCTTGCAGGATCGTGGTAAAAAGAATCTCTATAGAGGAATTTATACCTTTTTCCTCTGAGATTTGCAGTGTGTGCATCCATATGGGCGCATCACACGTCTGAATGTGTGAGGATGTGATCCGCAATGTGAAAAACGATCGTCTGAGGTGAGGTGCAATGAAAAGACTGAAATAGAAACGAGGGGTAAGTGAGAAGAATGAACGAGGCTGGGTTAATAAAAGAGAGAGAGAGAGAGGAAGAGTCAGAGGTGGCGGAACGTTGAAACTGGCAGATTTTTAAAATGACGATATTTGCAGCCGTAGAAGTTCTGTAGTTAGATATGTGCTGTAACGGAGTCTCGTGTGTTTGACCCACAGTGTTCAGGGCCCATAACTCAAGAGCAAATACTACAACCAAACATAGACATCATCAGAGAGAGACAAGTAGCTCTTGGTCTATGACATCATCATCATTTTCACCTCCGTCTCATCTTGTTTTGTTGAATCTCTCTCTAGTTTTCCCACCTCTCCTCTCCGACCACCTGATATGGCTCTTTCTGGTTATCAACCATTGTGTAGCATCGCCATGGATTCAAAATGATTTCTCTCGTACAATCTGAATCGATGGGGGTCGGGCCATTGATGGGATTGAACTGGATAACCTCACACACCGGGAGCGCAGGAGTGGACTGTTAGAAGAGGGGAAATCATTGTGTTGATTGATGCTTTTCATTTGCTCCATTGATTTGTTTTGGACTTGTGAGACGCTTGAAGGAGTGATGTAATTTGAGATGTATATATGATAAATATTCAATTCATCTTATTGCGTCTGTGGATTTAAACGCAGATCAAATCAAATTTGCGACAATAAAATCTTGTTAGTCTCTTTCCCGTCACAGTCGTAGGTCTGTTTCCCACCTTCCACTGTTTCCCTCTCACACCTCTATTCTCTTTTATCACATTATCTACTGTTTCTCCACTGTCAGCCCCACTTCTCCTCAATAACAGAGAGGAGGAGGTTGATGCTGGGCTGAGAGCAGAGGGAGATGAGGTGGAAGAATCACGCAGGAAACAGAAAAGCTGCCCGTCCCACCCTCATCTGCTCCTTCACATCAGGCCAGTAGATGCAGAGTTCATCGCTCCCTCACACGCACACACACACAAGACTGTGTTATTTCCTCATGCGATGCATCGTGCTCAGCTTGCTCTCAATCCATTTGCTGTATAAGCCCACTAACCCCCATCGTGTTCCCATCCCCCCACCACCCTCTAGAGGTTGAGAGCATTACCTCCCCCTGTAGCATGTGGCTGCATGTGACTGCGTTACATGTCTGTGCACTGAGGGTCACGAAGGGCAATTACTACACTGTACGGCCTCCATGCTGCCGTTTTATGGTGAACGATTCTTCGAGAGAAGTGTCTGTATGTTGGTGTGTCTCAATGCGTCTTGCATCATCCTCTACTGACCTACATGGAGATGTGCTATCTTGCAGAGTGTGCTCATTACTTTAGATTAATGACTAGATCATGTTGTACTAGAGGACTGTGTGTGTGTCTGTCTGTGTGTGTGTGTGTGTCGCAGCAATTTGACACACTGCTCCTCTTCCTCACTCTTTTTCCTCCATTGACTATAATGGCAGAATTCTCTTCTCCTCCTTTACGAACCGTGGAAGAAAACCCGTCTTATATTCAGATCAGCCAGAGGCACAGTTGTGTTGATGAGTGTAAAACTTCATTAGGTGCCGGGCCCAGATTCATATAAACACATGACACATGGTTGTTGTTTTGATGTTCTGTCCTCAAAAGGCCTTGTGTATAAAACTGTTTCAACGTCTTTCAAAGGGTTGTGTTTTTTATTTACAGTGAAAATGTAATTATGTGAATGAAAACTGTTACACTATTACGCCACTGGGGCTTGGTAAAGTTAGAAATGTTCAAAACATACCACTTGATTACCAATCGGGTCAAATGGACGACTTCCCTTGGCCCCTGCAGACCTCCAGGGGTCCCAATACTCAGGTTTTAAGGTTATTTGTTTACGTCCAACTTGGTGAATTTCCATCAGTAAAGTCCTTCTGATGTTTTATGTAATATTACTGTGTTGAATCAAGCTCTAAAATATTAATTATTTTCAAATTACAACACGCTAATTTGAAATAAAGGAAACTGATCACCAGGTATTTAGGGGCATTGGTTGGTCGCTGCTGGGTCTCACATGACAATATAAAGAACCTGCCTTCTAAAGTTTGTTGTTGGCACTTTACTTAAAGGGAGCTTTTGCGTAATTGAGGCCCAACAACAAATTTTGTCCCAGGGCCTCCAAGCATTCTAACCCTAAGGAGTCCTGTGGACTGATTTTGCCATTTTTTGATGTTTGTTTTTTTACCTTCATAACAAATTATTGTCGTTTCCAATATTTTGAATCATTTTTTTTTTTTGCGAGATGAACAGTTAATTTTTCACTTATTTATCAACATTTTCACATTTTCTTGCCCTACACACACTCGCTTTAATCCCAGATGTCCAGTCCTTCATTAGATGTATAAAATATATACACTATATTACACAGTAACTAGTGCAGTGTCCTATCTATACTCTTAGGGACTTCTCATCCGATTGACCCTGACATGTTGCAGGTGTATTGTGGAGGGTCAACTGACAGACAGACAAACAGGCCGACATAGATTCCTCCATTTATAGTCTGATATGCTAAATATTAGTTCATGATTACTGGCAATTGCTGTTTCGGGCATATCAGTGTATTATATTCATGCTTTGTATGCCTGAGTAGAATAGAATAGATGTGATGGTGTGCTATTATAATGATTCATAGATGGGTCCATTTGGTGCACAGTCAGTATAGACCCTCTCCCTCTCCCTCTCCCACCCCCAACCCACACACACACACACACACACACAATGTCAAGGTCACTCTGTTCCACACATCCATATATCTTCTTTGCACTGGCCTAAATGGAGGGTGGGACGCACACAAAGAATCAAAGAGAGAGAGAGAGAGAGCGAGAGAGAGAGTCAAAAGTATTGCTTTGGCCGCCTGTGTGCGCACATGCACGCACGTGTACGAGCGTGCATTCATTTGCACTCGCATGCGCGTGTGCTGGGGTGAATTATGGTCTTCCACTCACCATTAAAACCACCAGGGAAAGCACATACATAGCTTCATTACTCCCAGTCTCAATCTTCCCCGCCCTCCCTCCGTCCCTTCCCCTTGTTTTCTCCACATGTTAAGTAATGGTGGTGATGGTGTGTTGGCTGCCGAGACAAAGACGCACTAATGTACCATAAAGAATGAGCCGTTAGGGAGGAGAAGCCAGAGGCCGATGTGACATAAATCTAATATAGTGGATTCTTATTTATCATGAATGTGTTTGTGAGAGGTTAGAAAATGTCTAAATTGCTTGAGAAGCGATGGCCTGCATGGATGTGATGTTAATATGAATCTACACCAACATGGCCGGTGCTAACGCATCATGTGTGACCAGCTTACTGTACAGACCATACACTGCATCTTGGGTCTTTGTGTCCGTCTCATGTCTCTTTGTCCTCAGCATGTGTGTGACAGCATGCATGCATCTGTGTGCATGTGTTGACGTGTTTATGCTTATGTGACAGTGAATCATTTCCCCAGCCTTGTCTTGAAGGCCTCTTTTCCATATGTGTTTCATGTGTGTTTATGAGTGTGTGTTCTGGCCTTGTGCAGCTGTGTATCTGGTTTCTTTTCTTGTGGGTGCGTTTGTGTGTGTCCATGTACAGTAAAACTTGCAGCTGACTCTGTTTATGAAGTCTGCAGACCCCCTTGCATGAGAGCAGAATTGCTCCTGCACATAAATTCAGTCACAAACACCTTCAACGCTTTGTGGTTTATATGTTTGCCGCTGCAGTCGTCTCTCGTTCAGAGATCTTAGCAGACTGTAAACTGATGAAACGTTTGATCTGGAACGTGTGTTTTTTGCTTGTTTGCGTGCAGGGTTGCGTGCAGGGTTGCGTGCAGGGACCCAAGTGGATGCAGTCACGGAGAAGTCCCCATCACCATTAATCACCGGGAGATCATGACACGACTCAGGAAGGAGAGAAATACGGCACAGAGAACAAAAGAGAGGGCTTTCATGTGATGCTCGGAGAAGGGCAGTTATGATGGTGTCACCGTTCATTGGCAGATATCGCCCAAGAGGGACGGATGATCCTCACCGTGGAACAAAGGAGATGAGGTCTGGGGGAGGGGTGGCAGCAGGACAAGAAGACCATACCAATGATGGTGGAGTAGGAGTGTGTGCAGCAGTTAATGTAGTGCAGGTTATCGTGGCGCTCCATCAAACGCCCCGCAGAATGACATGCTTAAGATAGAGTAGGCCATCCGTTTTGGTTCAGTCTTTGTTGACAGTTCACTTATGTTGAGTGTTAGTTTGAGCTGGACACGTAGAGTTTGTATAGAAATACTCTATGTGACACATCTATGTATTGTATTTTTCCCTGTTTTGGGTACAAATCCACCGTTCTGTGTGTGTCTGCAAGTACAACAGGGGTCAAGGAGGACGTTTAAGTATTGCACACACCTGTCAGGATCCACCATTTCACTTTGAAAGACAACTCCATATTGACATTAGTCTCCGTTGTTGCCCTGAGGCAGTAATGTACATGTATGTGCATGTTTCCATGTCGAGCACATATCTCTACAAAGGGCCTTATCTCGCAATGTAGAGGAAAGCAACTGCTGGATTTTCCCCTTTGTCCAGATCTGCCCACTCCACCAAGTTTCATGGAAATCCATCTGGTGGTTTCTGCGTAATCTTGCTAATAAACAAACGGACGGGTGAAAACATAACTTCCTTGGCCGATGTAATGACAGCGCTAATGACCAAGCATGCGCGCTGCGGCTCACATTGTTTATTAGTAGAGTATTATGTAACCATGACAGCTCCGTCTCTTGTTTGTCCAAGTGTAATTTACAATTAAAAGAATATGATGCATTTCCAAATTATAGTCCTATAATACACTTATTATATTATTATATTATATAATATTGATTGTAGAGCTAAACGATACATATTTGATGAGCTAATCAATAAAAACAACATAATTGTAATTGTAAGACAAATACTCAAAGTGTTGTGAGAATTAGTCACTTTTGTTCGTCTTACCTGACAATAAACTGCATATTAACTGTTAAGCAGTTTAAAGTAACAATCATCCACAAAGCATCTTATGTAAAAACGAGACCACTATAATGCATGGCCATGATATTATCAAAGCTATCACACCATTTCATGTATATGTTTTGCTCCCAATAAAAGAGCCTGATTGCAGCATTGGTTAGAAAAGAGAAAGCAAAGAAAAGAGCAAAAGACATTGAAGAGGAGAGGGTTAGTTAGTGTCGTACATACACAAAAAGACACTTACAGGCTCTCACTAAAGTGTGACCCTGATAAACACAACAAAGCCTGGAAATGAGTAAGGGGGGGGGCGGTGGCCTTCACCAGCTCCCGTGTGTACTTGCTGAGAACAGCCTCTTGAACGCAAACGATGAAATTCACATTTTTTTAAAATTAAATCACATTTTTTTCCAGGCCAAACAACAAAAGAGGAGGATGCATTAGCATTTCATGTGTGAGTGCTCCACAGTGTGAGAACCAGATACACACGAGACCTGTGATGACTTAGTTGGTGAATATCTGAGTGTTTGAGCATGTTGTCACATGGTCAGACGGCCGTGGTAAAGCAGGGGAGGCAGACGGTGAAACACACAGTTCCGACAGGTCAGGACATATGCACACCCACATATCTATTCATAGAAACAGATAGAAGCTCAATCAGGATATTGCATTTTGATTAGCATTCAAAATGAGATGGACATGCCTCACTGGGATCTGTCAGGGCGATGGTAATCTCAGGGGAAACAAAGACCAGACCGTCTGGGGACCTATGTCAAATAGTACCTTATTTCAGATAATGCTGGATTAAAGTGTTTTAATAGATGCTGAGTTTTACATAATAATGATTTTATTCACAAAGGTTTTTGCCTATTTACTAAGAGTTAGATGAGAAGACTGTTTACCAGTCTGTTGTCTGTAAAACAAAACTACAGGTAGTAGCTGGTGAACTTAGCTTAATATAAAGTCTGGAGACAAAGGAAACAGTTAGAGTTGGGGTTAGGATTAGGTTTAGGGTTTGGGGTTATGTTAGGTTTGGGGTTGTGGTTGGGGTTGAGATTGGGTTAGGGGTAGTGTTGGATTAGGGTTAGGTTGGGTTTGGGATTAGGGGTTGTGTTAGGGTTAGGGTTGGGTTTGGGGTTAGGACTAGGGTAAGGGGTTATGTTAGGTTTCAGGTTGTGGTTGGGGGTAAGATTGGGTTAGGGGTAATGTTGGATTAGGGTTAGGTTGGGTTGAGGTTAGAATTAGGCTGATGATCGGGGCTAGGGTTGGGATTAGGGTTCTGTTTGGGTTGGGGTTGGGTTAAGTAAAAAACGCAGTGCTCTTAACGAGCACTCCGGGGGCACAGGCACTCTGAGATCATGGGTGTTTAAAAAAACATTTGTTGAGTCCCTTATTAATCCATATTTATTTGGGTAGAGTTCCTACTTGAATGAGATGAAAATTAAAAATTAAAGGTCACCAGGTCAACGAGGTGACTGGAGTTTCTTCTCCGATAAAAATAATTGCGGTCTCCTCTGCGTGTGTGTGTTTGTGTATGTGTTCCTAAGGTGTGGCCCGGCTCTTGTGTAATATGAGCCTTTGCGTGTGTGAGATATTTTATTTTTCCATGCACACAAAAGTAAAGGACAGGACAGTGACTGTCTGTCTCGTGTGTCTGCCTCATTTACATGTCTGTGTGTTCCTTTCGTCTTTAAAGACAGCGAGCTAGTCTGGTTTTCTACCCTCTGACTAAAGAGTGTTGACAGATGCTTCAGTTTGACATAAATATGGACCGCCTGACATTTAAAAAGAAAAGACAGTGCCAAGGAAAAAGTACTGAATCTATAATGAATCTATAATATTAAGTGATTCTATATTCCTCTTTGCTTTTACTTCTCTAATTAAACTGACAGCCACCACTGATGGAGTGAGAAAAGTGCTTGCAGTGAGGTATGAGAAGTTACTGTATCATCTTTTTATCTGCAGAATACACAATGTTCTTTCCTGGCTGAGACACAGCTCTCCCTATTACAAACTTACTTATAACGCACTATTTCATCTTAGATTTTCTGACTATGTACAAAAGCTGAATCTGTAATCTCACTCAGGAGAAGTTTGACTCGTCATGTCAGTGCACACGCACCACGGCTGTCAGAAACAAGGGAGACTGCTGACACAGCAGAACCCGAGGGCAACTCACTGCTGATTTGTGTCGTGTTCTCACGCCGACCTGCTGCCTCATAAAAACTTTGCTCTACTTTACTGCTGGAAAAGCTGAGTGAGGAGTCGTAAAATAAAGCTGCAAGTAGCACATGAGGAGATAAGACTTCGGGAGGAAAACAGAACGACCTCTGTCCCATCAGGAGATCTGTGACCTGAGGAGTCAAGGAACGCTACAGGAACCAGACTTTGACAGATTAGCTCACATGAAACAAAACTCATGATGGAATAATACTTTTTTTGTGACTGACCAAGAAGTAGAAGTAGCAAAAAAAATATCAGCAAAACATGAAATCCACTTTCTTGAAATTCTGTGGCATTTTCATTTACATCTCATGGCTTTAAACCTAGAGCATGTGTATGAGAAGTAAAACATGCAAACCTTATTTTGGGGAAAAGTCACCAACCTTTTTAAGCTGTTTTTAATCAGACTTTATACACATTTATACATCAAGTTTTTCTTGGTATTATTACTTTTATTTTTATATATTGAACGTGTAGTTGTGGCTCTCTCCTTATAGTCATTTAGAGAGGGGCCTGGTCGATACACCTGCCCAGGGACACTGCCCAGGTAGCTGTCAGGGTGGTGAGTGTTTTGAATATATTCATTTATATTTATATGTTTTCAATATGTTCTGTATTGTAAACCAACAATAAAATTTAGGATTAAAATAATTGGGGGTTTTTTTTGTAGCTCACAGACACACAGGTTTAATTTATGATAGACACAATACACAGTTAAATGTGTCGAGCTCCTAAGATTGTGTTGAATGATTAGTGTGAAAAACGAGATTTGGAAAACAGAATTATGAAAGATAAGAAAGGATAGAAAGCATCACTTATCCGAGTAAAACAGGTAAAAGTAAAGGTTGACGAGAGACGGACAGACGGACATAAAAGCGTATACCACTCAAGTCGGGGTCAAACCGGGACTGAATGGCGATCGAGTGAAAGTAACGAGAAGAAGCCCCTGTCCTGCCAGCTGAGTGCTCTCTGTCAGTCTGAGCTTCTGGCCAGAGACGGAGCCGGTTGCCAGGGAGACAAGCCACCTTCAAGCAGGACGATGGCTCTCACAAATCAACCCGGTTGATTCCTGTGACGTGAGCTGCGCTGATAACAGTGACGTGGCTGCACAATGAGCTCGTGTGCATGGGACTGTGCAGCTGCTGGTGAGAGGAGCATCATCTTTTAGACCCACCTCCAGCTCTTCCTCTCTCAGCAGCGTCTTCGTCTTCATCAGCAGGTTAACTCTCACTATAGAGTCCACTGCTCTGCATGTTAGTGCCACCTGTCCTGGCAGCATGTTTCACCCCCCTCCCATAGTGACAATGAAATCACAGAGACCATCTTCCTCCTCCCATTGGCTGGTGAGCTCCGTGGTGATGCCTTGTGATTGGGCATAGCCAGCCTGCACTACCGGCCTATCGGCTTCACTGTATCCAAGAGACAGAAGCATGTGAGGCTATTTAAATCCAACCAGAGGCTCACCAGACTGTTCAGATGTATATTTCACAGTATAACACTAAAAAGCCCAGGGGGGTGGAAAGGTTCACTAGTGGACGAATGTGCAAATCCGGACAGAGCTGATTGGTGTTCAAAGTGGTCGGCCCATGTAGACGGGTTAAAGAGACCAAGAGAGGAGCGAGAGTGGAATGAATTAACTTCTGCATCATGTTGTCCTCCTGAACTCTGAGTTTATCCACATTATCCATCAACTCGTGCCATTCTGCTGCGTTTACAGTCGAGTTGCCGCACTTCGACGAGAGCAGGGACGGCTCCGGTTAAATCGGACGGACAGAGGAAGTAAAAGATGGAGGTCGTCAGTTCTCCTTTTCAACTAGAGTTTTTTCTTCAGGGTGGGAGGGAGACAACTATTGATCTTTCATGCGGAGCAGGAGCGTTGCGTCAACTCGCAGTGGACCACAACCGCTGATGAGCACCACGTAAGTCTGCGGCCATTTTGGGCCCACTCGTGTTTTTGTTTTTTTTAAACGTCATACTTTGTGTAACGACAAAATGGTGGACAAGTCTGTATCCCGAGATGACAACAAAATTCTTTTCAACAAGGAAAATGCAAAAACTTAATTGCTGAAAGTGAGAATATTTGTAGTTGATCATGATTTATTGTTTATTGCTCATTTGACAGATTTTTATAATTAGTGATGAACTTTTCTTTGCA
The DNA here is from genome assembly GCF_022539355.2 of Hippoglossus stenolepis. Taxonomy (NCBI): domain Eukaryota; kingdom Metazoa; phylum Chordata; class Actinopteri; order Pleuronectiformes; family Pleuronectidae; genus Hippoglossus; species Hippoglossus stenolepis. Next base: position 13,979,556 of record NC_061502.1, read on the forward strand.
TCTTTTGTCGAAGTACAATTTCAGTCAGTATTTGCTCGGATAAATTTGTAATATTCAACAAAAAATGACGTTAGGTTTACCAGTTATGCTTTAATCAGCTTATATATGTTCTGAGCCGTAGGATTACCTGGTGTGTCTTTAGTGAATTTCTCTCATGAATTAGAGGAGAGGTCAAAAGGAGACGACAGCTTCGATTGCTACAGTACAAACTATAAAAATAACAGAACTAGACTGACTGAAAGTATCTGAATGGTTTTCAGAGAGTGGTAAGGAAATAAACTGAACTTAATAAAATTTGAAGGGCAGAATAATTAAAGGAACTTAAGATACATATCTTTGCTTGATATCTGTCTGTTTCTCTGTGAATCATTTGTAATCTCTGAGCTTCAGTGTGTGTCAGTTGCATGTTTCAAGCTAAAATAAATGAAGAATTATTTTTGAATTTTTCTTTTGTAATTGGAGCTTTTTGTTTCTGTGACTTTTGTTGATCGTATGTCAGTATTTTGGTGCCAACATTAAAAGAGATACAGAAAATATTTGTCCCATACTCAGACCTTTTTTTTTTTCCAATCAACATATTAGGTTCATGATCATGATATGTTTCTTTTATATCAAAATAATGTGGTGAATAGGAAACACTGTCGACATTGTCACATGATTTTATAAAAGTGAGAAAAGTGATGAGTTTAGCATTTTGTGCATGTTGGAAAATGTATTTTTTACTTTTTCTTTTAGCTATTTCTTCCAATCAGTTACTCAGTAAAAGATTACATGACTTTTATACCTTTGTGATGGGCCTGAATTTGGTCGTAAGGTCATGACCAAATATTTAGTGCCCAGGAATATTTTAACTGTGGAAGTAGTTTTCATTTCAGAATAAACTGAACAGCAATTTAATTAAGAAGGCCGAAGTATGTCTTATGAGAAACATGGAGGAGCACGCTTACCATCGTGGGTATGTATATGTAACTATAATTTTGTTAGTTTTACATGGTGTGAACTTATTGATGAATACATCTGTTATCTTTAAGGACCAATGGAGAAATAGGTCAGTGATATTATTACTTTACATTTGTGTTGTTGTGTGATTTATGTCAAATAAAATAAACTGATAAATAACTTACCTTATAAGCTGGTGTAATTCCATCCAGGACCAGGCCTCGCGTCACCTCCACAGACAAAGACAACTTTTAAAAAACACTTCTTTCACACTCCTGTCGAATCAATAAAAGTGGTTTTAAACTCAGTGCTCCTTTATAGTTGTGTATCTGTAGGAATTGTCAGCAGGTTTTAAAGGAACAAACCATCTTGGTTGAAATGAGCTGTGGAGAAACTTTAGCTTCTCTTTAGCATTAGCAGCTCCACAGCTGGAGCCACGCGCGTCCCCGTGCTGCGCGTGCCCGCCGCTGCTCGTGCAGGTGTGCTGCTGTGGCTGGTTTCTGCCGAAGCGGTGAAACGTGTCGGTGTTTGACACATTTCAGCTCAGCCTCAGTTTCCGGGAGGAAGCTGTGACCCCGCGTGAAACCGACCACCGGCACCGGCTGCTTCCCACCCGGGATCCCACCGGGTCGAACGGTGAGTTTTCTTCTGTCGGATCCGTGAATGAGCCTCGTTCTCCGCCGCCGGTACAAACTCTCTCTGCGTCTCAGCTGCTCGAGTGAAAGTTGGACACACTTTCCACAGAAGCGTGTTTTTCAAATGTTAGTGCACCGTGTTAATAATAAACCCGTTAGACTTCCGGGTATCGGGTTATTTTGTGACTTGGGTTTTGTTGTCGAAGCTGCTCCCGCGGCGTTCGGTCGCCATGGAGACGGAGCGTGAACGCGCACAGGGACTTCTTTATGCACTCACATTTGAATTTGTAGTTGATTAAAGCCACAGAATGATGTGATGCACAACCGGCCTTATATCTTATTATGATTGTTATTATTATTATTAGAAAGCAGGGACTTTATTCTTCATATTTTATTTCTACAACACTTGTTTTTATTTTATCAATCAATCAATCCAATTTGATTTGTATAGCCCATATTCACAAGTCACAATTTGTGTCATAGGGCTTAAAGGGATAGTTCCCCCAAAAATCGAATGCTGATGAAGTGAGGGTGAAGTGTTCGAGTCCACAAAAACACTCTTGGAGTTTCGGGGGTTACACAGTGTTGCAGCCAAATCCAAAACATAAAATGCCTCCATACTGCTCGTGTGGTGTCATCTAAGTGTCTGTAAGCCCCGACATCAATCATCTAAACCATGTTTTAAGCCTAAAAGTCCTCGTACAAAATCCTATAGCTCTACACCAAATACTTATATTTAGTTCTTGTTAAGTTAATATTCTTCACAGGCTGGTGAGAGTTGATGAGAACATTTGTCCATTGGAACAATGTATATTGGGTTATTATGATGTTCTTTGTCAGGGAGGACTTGACTCCACCGCCCCGTCAGTAGTTTCCCTCCGAAAGCGACTTGGATTTTCCTCGTTTTCTTTTTTCATCTAAATCCAGAGATGCTTAATCCATCACAGTGAAATAGAGATTTTTGTAAAATAAATCTGTCCCACATCCACCACTAAAATGTTTCCTTTTCCCAATCCTCATTTTGTTTTAAATATTTAGGGGGGGGGGGGTTAGCACATTGAGACAGTATTGATAAATGTTGTTAATCAAGACTGAATGTATTGGTTTGTCGTAATACATTGTGGGGACTCTAAATGGATACTGGATGTATTTCAGAGAATTCTCAGAAGCATTTCCCTCCTAATGTTCTTTTTCTGTTCTGCTATTATCCACATTTTTTGTTTCCCATTAGTGATACACCCTGTAACCGCTCGCATAATGAAGTCAAACCACTGAAGTCATCTGGAGTCTGTTTTGGCAAATGTCACACAGGCCTAAAGGGCCTCGATGGAGAGGAAACGTGAGATTTGCAGCCCCTTCTTTCCACGCCGCAACTCTTTGAGGAAAACAAGTGCGGAAATTGTCAGTGAAGCCAGACAATCCCTGCGAGTTCAATCCACCCAGCGGCCGTTCACTCCCAGAGATGGACACAGGCAGCTTTTTGGAAAGAGCTCTGTGCGCGTGGGTCACGACAACAGACCTCCATCGACCTTCAGGTGAGTCCCAAAGTCAACCCACGTCCTTTTTCAGTCAGCTTCTGAGGTTAATGTGAAAAAGTAATCGGCCATTTTTCCATGTTACAGTCTTCATGCTCAAAATTTTGATGCTCCCGATTCGAGGCCAAGTTCAGGGACACGTCTCTCTCCACTGGACCACGTGAGTTCCCTCACACATAGGCGCACACTGTAAATCATAATCTAAGAAGAAATCCATTCAGGTGTTTTTGGGGGGATCTGTTTGTACGTTATCACGAAAACTCACCAAAAATGTAGTGAAAGCGGCAGTAAATGAGATTCAGGCTTTTAATAACTGGGATTATAATGTTAATATATGAAATCGAGAAGAAGAGTAACAGCAGTAATCAGATCTCTTTGCGGATGTAAGTGTTTTCATTGGTGGATCAAAGCTCTGGCTCATTGTTCTCACCATCATGCCGCTGATGTGTTATTCGCCGAACCAGAAGCCAAAGTTTCCACTGCCCAGTGATGCTGAGGATGCATTCAAAGCCCTCCCTAAACCCCCCGCTGACCCACTGGAAGTGAGGAGGGGGCGGGCAGGGACACGGGCACGTCTCCTCAGGGCCGGATCTCTCACCACGTTGCCTCCCGTCGAGGGACAAACGGACGGTAAGGCAGGATAGAGAATAAGGAAAGTAAAAGTGCGAGCTACTGTGGTGAGCATCCATTTTTTAAAACTGGTTTAAAGTGAAAATAAAACCATATATTTGAGTTGTTGCAAGGTTCTTACTCTTCTATGCAGACAAGGGCTAAAGCAGCTTTAAAAAAGAAATGAATAGAGCCATTCACATGCTGACATTACACCTGATTTACATTCCCTGTTGTTGGACCTCAATGGAAAAAAACTTAATTTACAGCTGCTGTGTTGAGGGGGAATGACTCCTCTCCTATGAAACTGCTCTGCTATTTAGAGCAATAAACCTGATAATGGAGTCCGACTGGATTCTTTCACCTGTTTCACAAATATTGTGTGCGATTGTGTTTGAATGGACACTTGCACTTTTGCCCCTGTGAGAGAAGTAGAAATGTCAGTGCGGCTTTCAGCAGTAAACCTGTAAATAACTTCTTTTCTACATGTCAGTGACACAAAGATTAAACCCGGGACAAAAGCCGCTGTCAGCTAAGCACCACCCGAGTACGGACCACACCACGGTCCGCAGCGGTCCCCACAAACCTCGTCCACACAGAGCAGCGAGTGAAAGGTAGTGTGCTTCCCTTTGACTTGACAAGATCTGCCCTTCTCTCTCTCTCTCTCTCTCTCTCTCTCTCTCTCTCTCTCTCTCTCTCTCTCCTCTCCCTTCCTCCTCCCCTGCTCCCTCTTTTTGACTCAACTGACAGTCAGACAATGAGTTGAGGATTTATTGGTACGCAAAGGTTGCAGCCACGGCCATTAGGAGATGGAGTTTGTGCCTCCCATTTTCATTGAATCCTCCTCCGCCTCCTTCTTGCTTTCTTGCCTTTCTCTTTGCTCAGCCCCAGTATGTTAAATTCATAGAGTTTCTAATGTCTTTATTCGTTCTTGTCCATAACTTATTCAGACTGCTGGGAACAGAAAATTGTAAACAAATAGCTTCTCTGATATATTTGTTATTGCTTTTACATTCCATATGGATTAACACGAGAAAAACGCTTAGCGATGGAAAGTTATTGCTTTTGATGGTTTATTTGCATCTGCAGCTTATCATTCTTAAGTTTCACACTTTTGGTCACGATTGCAAAGGTTCATATTCTATTTCGAGGGAGGATTGTGTCAAAAACAACTAAAGCACATGACCCATGAACATTCAACAAGCAAAAGTTTTCAAACCAATATTTCACTTGATCCAGGGGCAAAACCTTTCCATCATATTCTAGTGACGAGAGCTGCATATATGAAGTCAGTTAGACCAGCGATGGTGTCACTAACTAACAAGAGGAGCAAATTCTTCAACTCGACACACTTGACCCCATTTAAACCCTCGTATACTTTTCCGTGCACGACGTCTTGGTCAGATAAATCCAGCTTCTTGGCCGGCTTCATTCCCAATGAAATCCGCCTCGATCTGTCGTTACTTTCATGTGTCAGCTTTTACACCTTCGCAGCACAGAGAGGCTAAAAGCTCCACTTTTTTCTGCCGACCTCATCAGCTGTGTGTCAGCACGAGGGCATAACTCCAGGCGTGAGGTCGAGGGGCTGTCGTTACGATCCATCCGCCTATCGATTGGGAGGGGCAGCTGAGGCTATAGAAGGGGGGACAGACCATAAAACACTTTTACAGGAAATCTGGGCTCTCGCCCCGCAGCACATCCTCCTCCCTCCACAGCCAAGTTAACACGCAATGTTTATGTAACTTGTTGCTGACAAAGAGAGGTCCCGAGAGATCAGACCGTGGTCAAGTTATGATTAAAGAGGAGCGGTTTAAAGACGTCCTCCTCTTGATTAGCCTTACGTCGGAGTTCTTTCTCTTTAAGGTGCACTGGGCAGAGACAGAACGGCAGAGATAGCCAAAGCAGAAGTCGACTAACTGCAAGTGGAAATAGACACAGCATGACAGATTAATATGATGAGTTGGATGAGATCTAAAGATAGGGGAGATTAGACGTCCACTAGGTTCTTTTTCTCCAATAAGCCAGAGCTTTATAGCTCCAAATGGCTCTCTATTAGATTTGGGTACCCATCTGGGCAAGGCTGGCAGCGGCGTGTGTTGTGACTGCAGTGCACTGGCCGGGCCTAAGACAGGGATGAGGTCATGTCTCAGAGAATGCAGTATCACACAAAGAGGCCTTATTATCAGGCTCTTAATCCTATCATACAGAGCCAAAGCCCCCTCTCTGACATTCACCATGCCTCGGCCCGCAGCTCCTGCCGCATGTGCCCTGCGTGCCAGCTTATACCAATCACTAAATCTCCTTCAAAGTGAAAGTGCACTCTACAGTGACAACCGCGTGCTGTACACTAATGCTGGTGTCAAGCACCTTCTTAGTGACGCTGCAGTGGAATGAAAAGGAAACGTTTTTAAAATAGCCGGGGTCATTGTGTGTCTCATACCTGTCAGCAAGACAATGAAATAAAGCTCAGTCGAGTGTAAAAGCTCGAGCCTTTTTCTGTTAAAGTCACTAGAGGCTTCAGATGGTCCTGGTGATATAATGGTGGTTACACTTCTCCATAGTTTTTAAGGCCGATTCACGCTCCTTTGTGAGATTTTCTCAGTAATAGAGGCGATTAGTGTGACTGAACATGCTCCTTTGTTCATCTCTATTTATTAATAATTATCCTCTCAGCTGCTCTCATAGTAATTAATCATAAGGCTCACCACCTCTCATGTTTCACAGGCTTTATTATATCACTCTTTCTGTGTGTGAGTGGAGCGGTGCAGACTTTACAGTGACACGCAGAGGTTGAGCTCCGACAGTCGCACGCAGAGGGCAAGCCGCAACACATAGCATGACATGAGACGGCCCACACTGAAAAACCATGAGCTGCTTTAACCAGACTGCCCACAAAGCCAACATCTTAGTTCCTGTCTGTTGGAGATTGCCGTTTGACACAGAACAGACGCACACAAGCAGTAACACACAAAAAACTAGACACACACACACACACGTGTGTTTTCATGTGAGTTCATGTGTGCATGCTAAGACACACATTAAAGAAACAGCACCTGCACACGAGCCTCAACGTCTGCTGCAACAGTGACACCTAGTGGCACATGATGAGCCTACACCTACAGGCTGATATCAGATCATCAGTCAGCAACTGTTGATGGAAATAAATTATTTGACACAATTAGTGCTTTAGATGTTCTGTGTTTCCTCCTGTTTTAGGTTTTTACTTTTATTTTAACGTCTACATGAGTCCAAACTGAAAGTCAGTAACCACACCCTGTGTTCAAAATCTGATGTAACCTCACTTTGTGTTTCTGTGCACCAACAGTAGAATAAAGCAGGCTGGTGTTGACTCAGGAGTTAGACCCACTGACTGCACAACAGGACGGAGAACAGGTTTGTCCAGATACACTAAATTAACCTACCTGTGGGTTTTCTACTTTTTGATAAAACTATGTATGTTGAACATAAATGGTGCAATTTGTACAGCATGTAGAAATAAAAATGTAGTTGTAATGTAACATACCCCTCATCCACACAGTGATTTAACTTGTTTTCTAAAATATCTGAAGTCAAATCAATGTCAACATGCCTAAAGATTATAACGCAATATTTAATCCTGGTCCCAGATCCCAAAAAACATGGGCCACTTCTCTCCCTGTAACTGTACAAGACTTAGTCAAACATCGATTGGGATGTTGTTAGTAATTTCCACCTCGAGAGGCAGCCAGCCAACAGCCGAGAGAGCTGTTGGTTTGGGCAACCGCAGCTTCCTGCATCACACCAAGCACGGGGGTATGCAAATGTGGGTGCATGGCGTGCAAGTGGTTGTGGACATTTACATGCACAAACACGTGTTTTCACAACACATGCAGACAATTTGACATCAGAACAGAAACATTTTTAGGAGGAAGTTGGGCTGTGGACGGTGACCTTTCATTGTGGCATCAAACTTCCTGCAGGCTTATTTTAAGACGGTGAACTTGTGAACCGCGCTTGCCACTTGTGTTCACCATCTGCATTCGGAGGTGGTGCTCTGTCAACACTGCAAATTATCTCCCCGCACTTTTCAGGAGACAACGCCACAAGCACGGAGGAGGATGCAGAGTCATCGGTGTGGAATAATAAGATCGGTCCTCTTCTGCAACAACTGGAGAGTGTGGCTGCAGGTAGTGTGGCGAGTGCTTTGAACCTCGGTAACAAAGTGCAAACACATGACATACATCAGTACACCAAAGAATATATTGTTTCTGTCACCCACTCCACTCACAATATTACTTCTAGGTTCTGGTCTTTTTTTTCATTAGAGCTAAGCTTCTTTTATAGTGTTTCCCCTTTTTTTTGCACAAGCAGATTGTCATTCATGAAGTGTGATAAAAATAAAAAAGAGCTGTGATTTCCACCGTTGAAAAAGTCAAACAACACAAGTGATGTTATGTTTGGCATCTGTACGGAATTGTCTTCACCTGAAACTGCAGTCCGGCACCCATGACGCCAAATCTAGGGCTGTAAATATTTCAACACTTTGTAATTTAATGGAAATTTAATTTGAAAGATAAATATCAAATATTTATTGCCTCCAAGTGCCTTGTGGCTCATGCATAAAACACCTCTGAGATGCCGTGTTGAGTGTGAGACTGCAGCCAGGCCTTTTTGGAAATGGCCGAAACCCTGTTATTTATGCAGGGAAAACATTTATTTTACCTCAAAAACAAGGAAAAGGCTCCACCCTCGCTCTTCCTCTGCGTCAAGATTGTAGCCGCCTGTTGCAGAATTGTTTCCCTGCAATTGACCATTGAAACTCAAAGCTGCTTCTCAGAAAAGGAAGAGGAATGTTATTCTAACTGTGTTATTGATGTCGACAATTTAACCTCGAGTTCCTTATGCAGATAATAATTGCACTCCATGGAGTACAGAGCCCAAATGTACACATATGCTCCACAACATACACAAAGCATCACTCGCGTTAATTTATATGGACACACACATGCCTACACACACAGGCGAATGTTTGCTTTCTCTGTGAATGTTTGACATGTTGCCCTGAACTTGAACTCTTATTTATATATTTGTTGTTGTATTTTGCGATATCTCCTTTCCTGCGATGGCAGGCGGCTCAGAGGTCTCGGTGGACCGTCTGTGCGATTTGTGTGATGGCCTCCACGGCACCTTGGCACAAGCGGACATGCTCGGCCGACTCTGTAAGAGGAGGTCGGGGATCCTTCGAACACTGTTCCGCCTCATCGACCTCAACTCTGCCCGGCTCAACCTGCACATCGGCAAGCTCTGCCTGGCTGTGAGTCATCTGCGTGTGTGTGGGCGTGTGTCAGCTTTTCTGCCACTTAGTCTTTCCAGGGCTGTTAATAGAAAAGTTTCGTTTTTTTCCCATTTTTTCTCTCCAGCTGTGTGTCAGTGGGAACAACCTGCTCAACATCTGCAAGCTCATCTTCCAGATCAGCCGCAGTGAAAGCAATGACCTCCTCTTCCAGAACAACTCTATCATAGGTCAGGATGAACTAACTCTCCTATTCTCTACCAAACTCTGTTTTTAAATATAAATCCCTATTACCTCTGTCAGAAGAGGTTATGTCTTCATATGCATGTATTTCTTTCATTAGTTAGCAGGATTACACAAAAACCACTGGACAGATTACCATGAAACTTGGTGGAAGGATGTGGGTTAGGAAAGAAGCCCGGATCAAGGGGCAGATCCAGGTTTTTCTTCTTTAATTTTACATCGTGAGGGCATTTTGCAATTTGGTGAAAATGAAATCCGGATATAGTGAATTTAAATGTGGTTTCATAAAGGGACTGTTGGGCCTTGGTGGACATATGAGCTCTACTGAGTGCCATTCTGGTTTTTATCTGGTTTGATTTGGTGCCATTTTTGTGAACCCCGTCATTACGAACCCCATCCAGTATATTGATGACAACAGTAGATGTTTTCTTTTTTTGAATCTGTGTCTAGACACGCTGCTGGGCGTACTGCGCAACGAGGATGTGTCTACATCAGGGGAAGCTCTCTTGTACTGCGTCGGTACTCTGAAGTTCCTCTCGGGAAACGGGGCCATCCTCAGACTCCTGCTGTACAAGAACTGTATCGGTGTGTCTCAGAAACTCATCCAGAGGCTTCACACAGTGGAAGACACTCACTTCAGTATAGCAGGACACATCATTGTGCAGGTGAATCCTTTTATAAATGCAGGGAAGCTAAAAAAAAAGTTGTTCTGAGAATGCAAGAAAGAACAAAATGTGAAATGTTTCTCTTTAGGTGTGTTTGTTTATGTCTGGTGTGTAAGCGGCTACAAGAGCATGATGTTCTTTTCTGATTTAGACAAATCCAAATCCAGTACACGCCCTGCTTCCCTCTTCCATAAATGATTGCTGTTTAACCACACGCTGGCCCGAGCGAGTGTCTCGAGCCAGCGCTTCATTTGATATCCAACACAAGTCATTATGCTGTTAGAGGAGGGAAATGAGCAGACCATTACTTTCCAGAACTTTCAGTGGTGCCGTGTGGTGGAAGTTTCTGTTTCCGTCTTGTGATAGAATGATTTATGCCCATGCTGAATAGTTTCCGGTCGCTCTGCTGCATGGCGTCCTGCACAGGCCAGCCGCCAGCCTTAATGAGCATATGACCGACATTGTGCGCTGTGGCCACAACACAACACTGACACGCAATACTGCCCTAAATGCAGACCAGCGAGATACTTAAGATGTGTGCAGACTTCTACTTGCTAACACACACTCTCATACCTCTCCCCTGTAGCTGACAGCGACCCTGAGGAACCTCGCCGATCACCCTGACTCCCGGCCGCACTTTGTGTCCTTCTCTTTGCTGTCAGAGCTTTGTCTGGTGCTGCGCCGTCACCGCAAAGACCAGGACATCTGTACAAACATTTCCAGAATATACAGGTAGAGCGCGCGCGCACACACACACACACACACACACACACACACACACACACACACACACACACACACACACACTTCCAGATGGTTGTAATAATTTGGCCCATTGTCTCAGCTCACTGATGTAAACAATCACAAACTTGAATATGCTGAATCAAAACAGACCATCACTCACCCTCTGTTAATTTTTCTCCCTCTACAGTAAATCCCCCCTTTTATGTTACTCTCCTTCCTCATGTCTTTTTATGGCGTCGGGTCTCACAAAGCAAGAGTTATGTAGCGTTTGGGGTCGTACATCTGTGTTTGCATCCACACCACAGCAATAACAGCTCATTTCTGTTTTTACTTTACCGATCTGAAAGTATAAATGACTTAAAATGCAAACACAAACATACATGCCTATATTTGTAGTGTAAATGTCCGTACAGGTCACTGGTCTAATGAAAAACAATTTTTATTGTCTTTGCTTAACAATTACAAAAAACTAAACGGGAACAAACTTGCTGTGAGGCGACAGTGCTGACCACTGTACCAACGTGACACCTCTGCTCAGAGCAAATGGTGTCCAATATGTTCCAGCTGTACTCTTGACCTTTCATGCAAAGTACATGAGACAATTGTTTCATGAAAAACCTGGCAGAAGTCTTTGGCACCAAAGTGACTCAAGTCCCAGTGACCCTGCTCCGGCAGCAGGCCCCTCGCTTCGGGCTCAATATCCTCTGACCTCAGTGTCGGCACCAAACATAAATGTTGATCCCAAATACTCCCATCTTCACATTCTCACTCCAGGGCTCTGGCACAAGTACATCATCCACGAGTGAAGCACAAAACCTATTGAGTACTTGAATTTGTAATCAAATCTGTTTTTCCAGTGCAAAATTTAAAGAATAAACCATTTTATCAGGTCTTAGTGCTGAAACAAATTGTTGCTGTCTGAATATTTTTCTCCCAGGACGATGAAAACATAAGCCAAGGCCTACTTATCCATTAGCAGTGTTGATTTAATATCTCCTTATTTAGTCAGCATAGCGGAGCAGTCAGTGGGTCTAATGGTCATTGGTATTTGTTGTCCCCTCTCTCCCTCAGTAAACTCTCCTCTTACTCTGAGTGCCGACTCGCTCTGGCCCAGACCCCCGACTGCTACCGACTATTTTTAGAACTGCTGAGCAAACATCGCCAAAAACAGGTGAGTCCACAAGCTCTCCTCTGTGTGTGTGTGTGTGTGTGTGTGTGTGTGTGTGTGTGTGTGTGTGTGTGTGTGTGTGTGTGTGTGTGTGTGTGTGTGTGTGTGTGTGTGTGTGTGTGTGTGTGTGTGTGTGTGTGTGTGTGTGTGTGTGTGTGTGTGTGTGTGTGTGTGTGTGTGGACACTTGAAGACAAGCATTTCCAGCGTTCATGATGTAACTCCACTAATCATGTTTAGATTAAGATGTTTATTTACAACAAGTCCAAGCACAGTTACGGGACATTGTGTCCATCTGCATCTAGCGTACATGTTTCTGTCCCTGTGTGTGTGTGTGTGTGTGTGTGTGTGTGTGTGTGTGAGTGTTTTGACATTTAATCATCCAAGTAGGGGCTGAGTAAGTCAAGGAAAAAGGAGGAGGGAGGAGGAGAAAGGAAAGAAACAAAGGAGGCGAGCTTGAGTAGACTGTAGTGGTAATGGGAATACACACATATCCACCACGCCTTTGTGTATACACAGTAACGACATGTGACGAGCAGGACGGTACGTCCTGTCCTTATACCAGGGTAACTGTACATTTATGGGAAAAATGTGTGTGTGGTCCTGACTCACTTGGCCCTGGTGTTATTTACTCAGTAGAGTCAGGATGCAAGTGTGACATGCAGGATGTTATTCAACACCTTTATTCTGGCTGAAGAGTGATAAGTCATTGAAAAGCTACACTCAAAAACGTTTCTGCTCCCAACCCTCAAGGGAAGATGACTGACAGGTCAAGCTCATGCTGCTGCAGGTTTTAGTATTGACTACTTTCATTTTTTTAGTCGGTAACAAGTCGATCAAAACAAAGAAAATGAATTGCATTCAAAAAAATGAAATAACCTAAAAAATAATACCTCATTAATTAGACAAATAGTTATTGAATATATTAAGATGTGATAAATGATAGATTTAGACCCAGGAAAAGCTCCTAACATGTCATACACTATCTTGCACTGACTCAATTGAAATGCTGTAAGAGGAAATGTTGACGCAGGCCAAGACAGTGTGGCCTTTAAACTAAATCTGCAAAACCAATTCACTTGTTGTTTGCTTCGCTTTCATTCAGACGCTTGAAAAAATAATTGACGGATGCAAATTAACCCCTGACCCGCCCACAGGACCTGGTCGTGCGTCTTCTTTTCACCCTGGGCAACCTCACGGCCAAAAGCGAGGAGGCTCGGCTGCAGCTCTTCCAGTGCAAAGGCTGCATGGATACAGTCCTGCAGCTGTATGACAGCTACCAGCGAAGAGACGCATCACCGCACACACCCTCACGGGCAGGTGAACCCTCCCCACCTGGCAAACCTCCGGCTCCTCCCGTGAGCCCGCAGGAGCGTGACGACGTGCTGGTGAAGCTGGTCAGGGTGCTGGCGAACATGTGCATCCACCCGGCTGTGGGTCCGGCCCTGGCGAACGACGCAGCCTGCATGCAGCTCCTGATGGAGACCCTCGGTGAGCAGAGAGCAGGGGGAGCTCATCAACATCCTCGTTCAGTTTGTATGCCTCTACCAAGGGGGTTATGTTTTCATCGGTGTTTGTTTGTTAGTCAGCAGGATGACGCACAAGCGACTTAATCGATTTTTGTGAAATTTCGTGGAGTCGTGGGGCATGAAGGAAAAAGCCATTAGATTGTGGTGCAGATCTGGATCAGGGCAAAGATCCAGGATTATATATACATTTTTTTTCACTGTTTTTAACATTGCGTGTTTTGTTACATTTTTCATGGACGTCTCTGAGATCAATTGATGGCTCTTGATGAAAGCAATCAGACGTGTTCAGGAGAATAATATTTGTTTGTGCAATTTGGTGCAGATCCAAATGAAAATCTGGATCTAGTGAATTTAAAAGTGGTTTCATAAGGGGCCTGTTGGGCTGAGGTATGCGCTCTGCTGAGTATCATTCTAGTCCATAAGTGCCATCAGGAGCAGATTTACAGCCATAACAGGGAATTTGTCCCTTTTGTCAATATTGTATCTCTGTCACACGGAAGGAACAGTGTGTGACAATGTGGAGCTGTGATAAGTCTAAAAATAGCCGTTTGGTGCATTGTATGTACAGGAAATATCTGCTGGGTGCCCAACCACTTCCCCTGTGCTGGGAACAAGACACGACATTTGTCACAAACAATCTCCTCATTTTGTCTCTTCATTCCCCAGCTCGCTTTCCTCTCAGTGTCGTCTCTTCAACACGCAGCACATCCTCTTTTTGGTTAACCTGTTTTGTTTTTTCTGAGACTGACAGAGCGAAGCGCTTCGCTGCATGAGCAGGATGTTCTGTCTCATCTCACAGACGACTTGGTTTGTGTGTGTGAGAAATTCTCCCTTGTGGTTTGATGGTTTCAGGACAGGTTGAGCTGAGTTGCAGGTGGGTGTGAAACTTCTCAATTTCTCTGCTGCTGCTGCTGCCTCCTACACACGCTTCGTAGCAGCTGGGAGAGAAAAAATCACACAAACAAAACACAGGTCAGACTTAAGTGTATAAAAAAGGGTATGAAGGGATATGTGATGGAAGCCAGTGAGTAAGATGGGAAGTAACTGGGGACAGAAACATAAAATGAGCGTTTGAAGATGGTGGTTGGTGTGACAGCTGGGGACAGGAAAACAGAAATCTCAGAAGAGGATGAAAGAGCAGGTTTGATCGATGAACTGTTTTGATCAAGTTCATGACAGGATGAGCTGCTTTACATTAGAGCTTTGAGGAAGGATGGGGGGGGCAGAACAACAAAGTGCCATTTCCAGTCAGACCGAGAAACAAAATTCTTTGTGACGCAGGCGCCGGGGCTGACAGTGCAACCGCAATATCCACGATTTATGAGCGAGCACGCGACATCTGTTGCTATATCAGGAGCAGACTCGGTTTCCGAGGCGCTGCTTGGATGGGGACACGGTGACCTTTGTACGCAGCTCGTGATCAAAACGACAACATCAGAACCAGAATTTACTGGATAAAAGCTGCTTTTATGATAATGTCACACTGTCACTGTTGGTGTGGCAGAGCTGTCACATGCATAAAGACTGGAATCCCAGGGTGCTCACTTTTCATTTCTGCATGAATTTATACTAATAACTGCATTACACTACACTTGAGTGCATCCCACTTTACACAATACATTGCAGTTTGTTTAAGGATAAATTATGTACATTTACTTCATTTTCTCAACATAGAACTGAGCATTTCTCATATCACATGGAGGCTTCATATAAATGATCAGTGAGCAGTTTGTGTCAGGAGCATTAAGGCCTGACCCTCTTGGTCATGCAGTGTGGAAGCTCCCTCTGTTGGCTGCATTTCATACAGGAGGACTCTTGTGGGGAAAGACAAACATCCTCTCAGAGATCTTCGTAAGAAGTAATGTCAAGCAAGGGTTAACCTTCGCCTTTTTCTTCCTGTCTTTCTGTGTGTGTGTGTGTGTGTGTGTACAGAGTTGAGGTCCGTGCAGGAGAGCGAGGAGCTGTTGGTGAACGTTGCCGCCACCATCAACAACCTGTCGTTCTACCAGGAGCAGAGCTCTGTAATCAGACGCAGTCAAGTCGCCATCACAAAGCGTAAGAAAGAAAGATCGGCAGCCTTTAACGCAGAAATGAAAAATAAAGACACTGACAGTTTGCTACTTCATGATCCCAGATTCCTCTCTTCTCTCTGCTCAATCCGTATGTTCCCTTCAGTGATGCTGAAGCTGGTGCTCAGCTCCAGCATGGACGCCATGCTCGAGGCCACTCGTGTATATGGGAACATGTCACAGTCCAAGGATGTGCGGGACTTTATTATGCAAAACAAAGGTATATTGTGAACACAAACTGAAACAGACACACACAAAACAAACCTCCAACGTGGTTCTACACTTACACAATGTATTTGTAAACCATATTGTTCCACTTTTGCAGACAAAGTTGCACTAAAGGTGATTTGATCTTATCTTCAAAGCACAGAACTCAGTGTAGTGCGCACCTCTACATATTGTTAGGTCATGTTTGGGCTGCACTTATCTACAAGGCCAGTTACAGTCAGTATAAACACGCCCTGCTCGACGCCGGTGATCGCAGCTCTGTTACCTTTTGTCCTGCTTTGTCCTCGTCCGCTCAATCCCTCCATCTTGTTCCTCCCCTGTCTCTCCTTGCAGTGCACCAGTTTGCTGTGACGCTGCTGGACTCTAAAAGCAGTGAGATGTGTTTTTCAGCCTGCGGAGTCCTCACCAACCTGGCTCTGGACCCTCCAAACAGGGTCCGTCTCTCACTTGAGGGGGCTGCTGCCAAGTAAGCACTTGTATTTGAGAATTCAAAACAGCAAACTGAGCAGCAGCTTTCTGGTTTCTGGGCTTTTGTGTCATCCTGTTTGCAGCAGCAGAGTAAACATGGCTTTTGGGAAATATGGTCTTCATTTCGACAAACATGAGCACAACAACTTTACTGGCACGAACAAGAAGTCACTAATCTTCTCAGCCTTGATCTTATTTGTTCACAGTAGTTTTACAAAGTTAAGATTTTCTAACATTCATTAATTTAGTAAATTGTCTGCACATGGTAACTCAGAACAGACTCTGTGAAATGATCCTCTGTTTGTAGTGTGAGATTATCACTTCAAAAAGTGAGCTTTGAACAATCAAGCTCTTATATGCCCCTTCACACACACACACACACACACAGTCCTCTTTCAGATGTAGGCCCAATGAAGTGGAGCTAATTCCCACAAACCTGCTGGTCATGTGAATCCTGCTCCCTCCAGTCATATGATGTCTTCCGTGTGTGTGTGTGTTTGTGTGTGGCTGTGTGTGTGTGTGTGGCTGTGTGTGGCCAGGCTGCTGGACTGTCTCAGAGACTTTGGACCAGGTGACTGGCAGCTGGCGGGGCAGGCTTGTCAGGCGTTGTGGAACCTGATCGGTGGCGGTTCGGAGAAGCTGCTGGATGCTCAGGAGAGCGAGTCCCTGCTGGAGATCCTCACTATGTACTTAGGTTGGTGTTGTTATTATTAACCCTCGCACAACAATGGAGGAAGCCATGCTGAGGAGAAGCTGCTCTGACTCACATCAGTGGCCCTCAGGGGGAAGGGACGAACACACTATCCTGAACATTACACCTCAGTGGTTTTGTCTGGGAGCTGTCTGAACACTAAACACGACACTATACAAAGAAAAATTGACATGATTGTCCACTATGTCTCATTTCTTCCTTAGATGAAGAGGAGGCTCTGAAGTGGATAGAAAATGAAGATATGAGGGATTATCACAAGGCATGCTGGGAGTTGGAGTTCCTGCCTGTAGCTCAGAAACTGATAAAGACACTCCAGCCTCCGCAGCAGACGTGTGAGTGACGCACTGGGACGTGGGAGTTTAGGGTCGTGTTGCCATAGAGGGAAAGTATTTCCTTCATTCTATTAATATTAAAAACTATCCTCTTATAAAGCTTAAAGGTGGCTGTAAAAATAAATTGTCAGATGCAGAAAATGTATGAAAACACCCTTAAAACGTGTGAGACCACTGCTGCTGCATCTCCACCATCCAGCCATATGCTCAGGTACGTTCCCATTGGTTGACTACTGATGATTATCGATGCCGTCTTTCATGAATGATGAAGCTACCGACGTTTTACAGCCAGGTTTGAGGCCCACAGTTGGTCAGTCAGATGTTTGGGTTGAAAAGCGTCAGTAGCTGATAGAGGTCATTGTGAAATATAAGCACTAGACCCAATCTTCCTGAAACTGTAAAATAATACGTGTGAAAATGTGAAAATTTACAAGATTCATTTCAACAATTCTTGTTTATTGGCAAATACTTGCACTTCCGTTTGTGTATGATGTTTATTTACTTTCCTTGTCTTAAATACCAACCGCTTTTTAATTTGAATTTTGTGAGGGCAAACATTCACATGTTAAGTAATCTTCTACAAGAAGATTATTCTTGTTATTCCATCGCCGTGCACCCGACATATTCCTCAGAATCTGGAGCTGAGCACGCTGTCACTTTCTACCATTTTTTTGATATTGAAATTGTTAATATTGATTTTAACCATTTATGCACTTTATCTCCCGTAAAGTTTGCTGAAGCCTTAATTTCTACATATCCTCACATGTTCAGGGCCTTTGCGCACTTCACAGATTGGATTTGTTTTGTCAGTACACTGTTGTTGTTGTTGTTGATAGTTTTACGATAATTAAGTCTCGTAAACTGATGACTAACCTGGAATTCACCTCTTTAAATAGTCATGTATTGTTTGTATTGTTTGTGTTGTGCCGTGTGACAGTGGAACTTGTTGATAATAAAGCAGAACAAAGTGGGGGAAAAAACCTTTTGCTTCTCAAAGCCTTTATTGTTACACAGATATGGGGCCAGGCAGTGCTCACAAGTTACACCAAGTAGCCTAAAGTACAGTATTTTTAAATCACATTATTACAACAAATCATAAACGGCACTTAATGCAAATGACAAAACATCCGTTTCCCCCAGATCTCACACAACAGTGACCTTAAAACAACCACAAGACAAGTCGATGTTTCGAAAACCCCTAAAACAGCTCATTAGCCAAAAGCTAATAACAAACATTGTTCTCTACACAGAATTTCTCAGGTTGATATGAACAGGTGACAGTTGGCGCGATATCAAGGTTGCTCTAGAAATGCTTCCTATGACGTATATAATCATCGATGCCGTCGTCGGGGAAAGCCACCAGATATGAGAAGGCAGTTTGGTCAGCGGGGATAATCGAGTTTCTGCTGGTGATTGTGTTTTGACGTACAGGCCTATGTGGCCTCGATGGGCGACACCCTGAAGTTACCGACAGATTAACAGACTCCCGAGGATTTGTTCCCCGGTGAGGGGCGACAGGAAAAGCGAGGGAAAAGAATTCCCCCTCAACTCCATCTGAATGTTGGTCAAGAGCAAACAAAAGAAGCTTTTGACCTCTCGAGCTTATACAGTAAAACGAAACTCACATGAAAAGTCCCTGGACTGCTCTGATGACCAACTGAACATCCCCCTGAGTTCAGCGTACTTTCTAATGACGTCAGCTTTGTTGAAATAAAGGATGTGAGGCCGACACTCGCATCTCAGTTAGTCATCTTTTTGCATAAAAGCACTGAAATATGCTTCGTAATTACCACAAGTTACCAAATGTCCCGTACTTGTGCAACTGAGTGGTGGAAGTGAGCCGATGGTGACAGTGATTGTGCTATGTGACTCTTTGATTCCTGAATCGTGTAGGCCTCTCCACATCGAAAAAAACCAATCTCTTTGATAAAGCAATGAAATTATTTAGGAGAAAACTACGAATGATACACAACAATTCGATATCATAGTTTTATTTATTTTTTTCCATCTTTTTCATAGTTTCATATAAAAGTGTCAGTAACTGACATCAGTCAGAAGTCTGAAAAAACCTCCACTTCCTCTCAAACCACTTCCAAATGTACCATTCCTTTTTTTCATCATCACCACCCTCCTCCTCGAGATATCACTCATTCATCCGTCTGATTCTCTCAACACAACCTCAGGAGAATGCAGTACTTTACTGGTTTTAGTAAACAAAAAACAAAACAGTAGAGGTTTTACACCTCCGTTTCAAAATAAAATGAAAAAAAATAAGCTGCTTTTGCACTTGTTAGACTTCCCCAGCAGGGAAATAAGCACAGCTACAACCTCCTGCGTTCGACAGCTGATCGACCGCAGCCGGCCCTGTGTGGGCGAGCCGGCTCCCCGAGCAAAGGGAACCCGGCAGCCCGGAAAGAGTCTCTGCTCAACAAAGAGCACTTCTCATATGTTTCTTATAGTGAAAAAACAGAAGAGGTATTTATTTACTGGTAAAATTCACAATCCAAAGCTTCAAAAGTGTTAGGGCGACCAGGCAGCTGGGATAAGCGGAAGACAGATAAGGTGTGGTTAGGGCAACCGGAAGCAAATCCCTCCTGGAAAACCTGGTTTCTAACTTTCTCTTTAAGATTTTTTTTTTTTTCTTCTTTTCCCCCTTACCAGAAAAATAAACGACATCATCATCATCAACAAATGATAAAACAGTTCTCACAAAAACAGAGCTACAGCAGAAGCAAGAAGTCTTTCCTTCAAGGTGCCTCGCTTACATTTTTTTCTTTTTTTTGACACATGAAATTCAAAGACGTACTTTTTTTTCTTCTCCGTCGTGTGTGAAACAAACACACACACAGATACACACACACTCACACCTCAGTCATCATGAACACAGAAACTCATCCACACGTGTACAGTCAAACTCAAAAAGGGCTCAGTGTTCTTTGAGTTTCTCTCCACACCTCTCCAGGTTTCACACAATCCTTGGATTAGCTTAAATTGACATTTGAGGGGGTTAATGCAGTGGATTTCGAATGGATAGGGGGCATAATGAGGTGGGGGTGGTTGGGTGATTTGGGGATCAATATGATCCCGCTGAATACAACATGGGAGCAGCAGCATCAGCACGTATGCACACTGTGCTGGATCGTTCAGGCACAGGTAAAACAAAACACAGCCCAAAGTTGATGCTTCCATCTCCACTAACCGCAACCACATCGACAACATCCACATGTATCCTAATACAAAATAAAATAAAAAAAAGATACGTCAAGAAACTAAACAAACATCATAGTGACGACGGGCTCAAAGTGCAGACTCTGTGGCTGCACGGCATTCTGGGGGTTTTCTACAAGAGTCAGAAGAGACTGGCAACCAATGTGTTGCACCGTGCTGGAATACTGAAACGTTGTCTTCCCTGGATGCCTCCGGTGTCAGTGCTCCTGCCCGGCACAAACTCCCCAGCTGAGCAGGAGTTTGCCCCAGGCTGACCTCTCTTGGTCGCTTTTGGCACTGCAGGCAACACAAACGTGTTTGTGAATCCACTTGGAGTTTGAGATGACTTTTCTTCAGCAGTTTTTTTCATTTTTTTTTTCTTGCTTTCCATTTGTTCTGATCCTCTTCTCATCATCCATCCAGCCAACAAGCACCGTAACAACCCAGGACTCTCCTCCAGATTTTTAAACCCCCTCCCTCGCTTTGATTTTCTTTTTTCTTGGCGTGTCCCATTATGAGCAACAACAACGACAGTAAAAAGACAACGATAAAATTGCCATAAGCACTTCATGTCATGTAGCGGGTGATCGCTCTCAGAGCGTATAACAGTTCTGCTTGCATTCGCGCTTCCATAAGAAGCAGATTAACATGGACCTGCAGGAGACAAAAAAAAAAAAAAGAGAAGAGACAGACTTTAAATACTAAGCTAGAGTTTATCATTTTGAAATGGCTGCAAGTAAGAGACCAGGATGGAGGAGTGAGGATTTTGTCTCACCTTCTCGGAGTGCTGAAACTGCCTCCAGAAACTCTCATACATTCGTTTGGTGGTCTTCTCAGGACTACACACCATGGTCTTGATATAGATCTTAAAGCTACGGTCCAGAAGCTGGTTTATCTCTCCATAATCATAGTCATCATACCTGAGGATGGCAGGAAACAATACCTTTAAAACACGGTCGCAACAGAGCAGATGCAGTATAAAAACTTCTAAAATATAAGTTAAGTCACATATGTAGCAACTGACCTGATGCCAAACATGCAGTGGATGTAGTTCCAGATGGCCCTACGCAGCATACTGGTGTCCACATCCTTGTGCGTTGCCATGGTGTTGTAGGTCAGGTTGTAGGCCATCTGGAACTTCTCATCCAGCATCTGACCCACATCAGGGTACAGTCGGTTGACCAGAGAGAAGCCATGATCCTCCCAGCTGTAATCCTGAGGAGAGGAGGCGTAGGACGGTTATAAAACACATTTTCTTTAGTATTTAGTGCTAGTATTGTCAGATCCGGAATTGATCTATACCTGCACTCTGAACGTGGGCACGTGCTCCCCCCTCCTGGAGAAGTCCTTGTAGCCGTAACTGGGGTCCTCAAAGTGTCTAGAGATTTCCCTTGAGGGGACAGACTCCTCGTCCTCCGCTGTGACCACCAGCATACTCTCCGTCTTCTCCCTTTCGAAGCGGGTCGCCATCTCCTCCTGGCTGGCCTCCTCGTCGTCGCGGCACTCCTGCAGCTGCTTCATGCGCTCCATCAGCACCTCGACCTCGCCACACACCTCCTACAGAAATGAATAGCAACATCCACTCTTAAGGATGGGTCATAAAAAACTTCAATACCCTCACACACAGGAAGTTAAATCCCAGGCTGCAGTTATAATTTTACACATGAGTAAGAAAACCTTAACATGTTCTCACTTTTATCTCTCTAGCTCACAGTGCACACACACACAAAATCCATTCACCACTCACCTGGTTTCCCAGCAGATCGTCATGGTGATAAACATGGCCGTTGCCGTTGGCAATGTCACACAGGCAATACTGGCTCAGGGAAGGGGGCCTGAAAGTGTGTCCGCCGTCGCAGTGAATCTCGGGCATGATGCCACAGCCGAACGTGAACGAGGCGAGGGAGTGGTAGTGTGTGAGGAGGACCACGGCGTGGATGAGCTCTGCAAGGGACCAGCTGTGTTCCTCAGCCTTCAGAAGGCGCTGAGGAAAAGGAAAAGGAAAAACTTGTGAGCAACGCTAACCGGAGCCAAACGGTGACTTCAATATCGTCGACCTTTTAAAGGAATGGGAAAATAATTTTTCACCCTTCAAATTCAATTTATTGTCTCTTCATTTCCCTGCCTCCCCCCCTGTTGCCCTCAGATCCATCCATTCCCCACTCCCTGTCACTGTACATCCACTGCTACACTCTCATATATACACAGATACAGCTGCAGCTATACACTAGCAGCCACCTATGATCTCAGCCTGTTACATAAGACTTTTCATATCCACTTCCACCCCCCCCGTTCCCTCACCTCGATGTGTTCCTTAGTGAGAAGCCAGGGTCGGTGGGCCAGGATTTTGTTGAGCTCCCCGAGCTGCTGCAGCTTCTGCGGCGCCTGGTCCAGGCCGTTCAACCACTTCAGATCCCCCCCGACCTGGAGGAAGTCGTTCACATGCAGGTTGACTAAGTAGGAACACTGGTGTCTAGCTGCCGCCTGCAGGATTACACAAGAAAAATGAGTTGACGACGAGCCGTGTAACTACTTGACATAAAAAAGCAGACTTGTCGTTGATTTGAGAATCCACAGGGGATGGATGTGGACGTACCATGATGCCGATGTAGTGTCGGTAGTGCAAAGATAGGGGTCCGTCCATCTGCAGCAGGTAGTGCTGCGTCCGGAGGAAACTCTCCAGGTACTGTGGGTGGAAACCCATCACCAGTGAAATATTTTCCAGACGTCCGAGGGCTGCGAACGCATCCTCGAATATCGATTGTGTTCTGGCGTCCACTTTACTGACTTGAAGGATCTGACAACAGAAATATAAATTTAGATCAAGTAACAAAATAATAATAATCCTCGGTTAAGGAGTTTTAAATGTCTAGCAGGACGAGCGTACCTCTTTTTCAGGGATAAATCTGCTTGGTCCGTTTCCTAAGGGTCTTGGGATCCTTACTCCCAAGTCCTGCAAGACAAAATAAAAGACACTTTAAATAAAAGGCAAAGACTTCTGTGGACATCTCATTTCAACTGTGCCTCTACTGTCACTTCATCACCTCAAAAGAACGTTTTTTCTCACACCTGACAAATTTATATCTGCTTAGAGTTGAATTGTGGAACACTGGCCTCTCGTCCTACGCGCAGTGAACGCACCAGTCAACACATTAAAAGGGGAATTAACCCGTTTCGTGATCGATGAAGGATCCAAACACGCAAAGTGACAGTTCCTCCTCATGGAGAACGAACGCAGGACATTACCATTTAACGCAGCCCCGATCATGTCCGGTAACTTTCCGCTGCGTGTCGAGACATGTCTACTAGCGGACACCGTCCCGCAGCGCAGCGCACAATGAAGCGGATGAATGAATGACCGGGACGACGCTTGTTTTTCAGACGTGACACTGGCTTGAAAACCCCCATTTGCACGCGACACTTGGACAAATGCGTTTATAAAAGCGTAAACAGTGAAATGATAAAAAAAAAGAAGAGGAAAGCAGAAAGGATTTCACGCTCTTTGACCACAAACTGTGCTTGCGTCGTAAACAAGTCTGGACAAAAGACTGCACTGCAGCCAGGTTGTTTCAAAGGCGACCAAAAAACAACCATGTCGTGTGAAAACATCAAAGGCATGACACGTCCATATAAAACCTAAAACACAGTTGAGCTTTCAATGATTCATTTGAATATGAATGAGATGGTTATTCTGCTTTCCTTCCTCCGAGTCCTTTCTTTGCTCTTACCTTCTTGCTGAGCGGTTCACAATGGGAACATATCTTTAACAAGCCTGTCACCGCAAAACAGTTATTTTCCACGTGTTCTGCCGGTGCCACCGCGTGCCTCATCTCGTGCCCTCTCCGTTAAAAGGTGGGATTTCTTTGTAAAAAACGGTCCCTGGATGAATCCGTCCTCCTCTCTTTGTTCCTTCAGGCACTGGCTAAAGTGCTCAGTAGTCAGCTGTTGCAGCCCCACAGCAGAATACCATCCTCCCTCGCGCATACATTCGGTAAATAAGTCGAGGCTCGCGTGATTGACGCAGTCCGCGGCCAATGGGGCGGCGAAAACAGCCCCCGAGCGGCCAATGGCGGCGCGGAGGTGCACGTGGGGGCGTGGCGCGAGCGGGAGGAGAGAGGGGGGTCCAAAACGTGAGCGGAGAGAACAATCACCCCCTCTAAGAAAACATCATCACTTCTCTCTCCTTCTTTTGTCCCCCCGCTGCCATTGATCATGATCCGAGTTCACTGTCCCGCACGGCGCTCTGTGTGCTAAACGACGGCAGCAATCAGCTGGAGGTGATCGCTGCTCGACTCTGAGATACCAATCACTCTGATCAATAATGAAATCAATCACCGGTTGATGGGGAGAAAACATGCAGTGACGCGGGAAACAGTTTTCTGCAAAACTGCCAAATCTCTGGGAGTTTGTTTGTTCTCCTCTGTGGTGTTTGTTTGTTCACTGGTGAAAACAACAACAACAACCTGAAGTCAGCTACTGCATGCACCAGCAAGCCAGCACCCCCCCTCCCCCCTCCTAAACTGAGCTCTTCTCCTCAGTGAGCTGCAGGAGAAGGTGGAGGTCCGCCGTGCACAGATCAGCATCAGCACGCAGCTCGAGATGGATGGCTGCAGGACCTGCTGCAATAACAACAGACCGTCAGTTAGTGGTTTTGCACCAGCAGCCTATCAGACCACAGATAATGCCATTCCTCCACCAATCGGCCGGGGCTGAAGGGAGTGCTTTAAAAAGCCAAGAGGAAGCAGAGATAAGGAAGGCAGCTCTTATGGCTTTGTTTGTCCCAGCTTGACAATAACACGTTCACTGAAACAGTGCATAAAAAGGTTTATCACACCGCTGTGGTTAGAGAGTCAATAATTACTCAGAATTATATCAGGTGGGATTTGCTAAAAAAAACAACATGTGCTTCTAATTTTATATCACTTCATAATATCCACCTTATTTCCTTCAGGCATATCTGCTGGGGAAGGTTTTATTTGTTCCAGAAAGGCTTCACTTGTCTTTGAAATTCCTGGTAAACAGCAGATATAGAAGTTATATTTTCATGAAAAAGCGCATGCGAGTCAAGTGTTGTTTCCACTGCGGATTGACAGAAACCACACAACAAAAAGCACCCGCGTATTGGCCAGTGTGTGCAAACATGTACGTCTGTGCATCACGTTCCTGTGTGAGATTTCAAAATAACATGTTTCACAAGCAAAGATTCCACTAACACTCACTTTACGTCACGAAAACAACAACAGTATGGATTGCAACGCACCGTCCTAGTTTCAGCTCATCCTCACTGCAACAAGTCTAATGATGGGATTCTCCAAGAAAACAAAAACCAGACAGACAAGTTTCGGTACTTTTGTAATAACGAGTTGGAGAGGAAGCCAAGGAAAAGGCAAGTCTGCCCCTGTGCGCTCTGATCGAGAGTCTGTACCCGGCCAGCTCAGCAACTGACTGCAAGGCCTCAGCAGCGACAGCTACATAGCACAGTATTCAGCAGGTTCATTGTGTGGACACCCCCCGACCACCATCACCCCCCTGTACAGCAGACCCTCTCCTGATGCCACAGGGTGGGGTGCGGGGCAGCAGTAAACATGTTCCCAGGGCTGGAGTCAGCACTCCCAGGGCTGCCAGGAGCCCCATGGCTCAGCAAAGCTGCAGAAGAGGCTGGTCAGCGTTCGGGCTTACGACACACCAAAAAACCTTTTCACATAAAAGCGCTTAGGCTCGGGGGTCCGGCCTCGCGGACAGGGCCAAACACTATTGTCAAGAGTGCACGCACTGACGACTCTGTGGGGATTTACTGTACTCACATCAGGGGTGTCTGTGTGAGTGTGTGTGTGTGTGAATGTTCCTTCACAGATTCACTGGGGATTTGATTTGTTCACAAGACAGAACTTATAAACAAGTCACAATAAAACTGAAGTAACTTGCATATTGAAGAGTTTAAAAAGGTTTTTAAAAATGCTGTAAAAAGCCTTATTTAGTGTGGCTGGTGCATGGCAAAGATAAAATAAAAAAAATAATGCACCTATGTGTTGCGGCCCAATGACGACCTTTTAATGACATGTTTCCACAGCACGAGTGCATTTATTCATTTCCTTTTTACGATCAAAAATATATCACCCGTGCACCACAGAGCACCTTTACACATACTTTTCCAAACAGACATGCTCCTTTCTTTTGCAAGATTAAAAAAAAAAAATACCATTATAAAAGGGTAAAGTGGAAAGACTGAAGAAATGAACATCACTTTGTGCACCAGAAACACGTTCTCTCTGCTGCTTGCTGTGATAAGCATCTTGCGACACCTCAGCTGTATCTAACGGGAGTCCCAAGCCGCAGGTTGGAAACTGCTGTTCTCTGGTGTCTTCTGAACCTCGTTCAGAACACGGTGTGACATTAAAGAGAAGAACAACCACAGTGCAGGTGTCTCAGGGGTGTGTGAGGACCCACATCTTCAGGCGTCTCAGTTATGTGATGCTAGTAACAGTGAGCTAGAACAGCGTTAGTCTTAAATGACTAAATATGGAAAATCATCTAAAGAAAATTAACCACACCAAACAAGCTTGTTATGAACGTGCGTTAATGAATGAGCATGAAGGTGCAGTGTTACTCCCTTTTTTTTTTTTTTTTACAAGACAACACAGCATCAACACAGCGACTCATTCACTGGGCTCAACCAGTGACCTTTTAGCTGTGGGATGGCCACTAAGCCACCATGGCGACCTGGAGGTGTGAGTGTGCACTGTACGTGTGTGTGTGTGTGTGTGTGTGTGTGTGTGTGTGTGTGTGTGTGTGTGTGTGTGTGTGTGTGTGTGTGTGTGTGTGTGTGTGTGTGTGTGTGATGGGCGTTTGGAGCCCAGGGCTTAGGGCAACACTGGGAAGATAAGTTATGACAAAGGGAAACAACAGGAGTCATCTCCGATTTGTTTTAACAGTGTGCACATCATCAGATAGTCATCTGCTGGAGGAAAGGCCTGAACAATGGACACTTTCCCACTAGATTTACAGTAATGCTCATGTTGAGAGAAATAGCCAGGAAAGATTAAAAGTGCTATTCTATATATTCTTTTATGCTCTTAAAAAGAAGCAGTTTTCTTCTAATAAGCTATGCAAGTAACAAATATCCTATATTTACAATGAGGCTAAATCAAAACCAACAGGCTCAATTAAATCAGAGGGTTTTAAAAAAAAAAGATAGTTGGAAGAGTAGTAGTAGTAGTAGTAGTAGTAGTACTACTTTGTACTCAAATGCGGAAAGTCCCGGTGTCGGAATCGGTATCAGGAAGTGAAAAAATGGTATTTGACCAGTATCTGACCATTTCTTCCATCAGTTCATTGACCTTATGACTCTTCTCTCTTTTTCCACATTTGCCATTATGCCAAATAGCTTCTTGTGGTCACAGAGGCTTCTGTCTGCATAGGTTCATTTTCATGCATGAACCAGTGGCCACAGAAACATCTTTGCATATGGCAGCATGAGCATGCAGACGTGTCACGAAAGAGGAAGCAGGAGATTATATAGAAGCAGAGTATTTGTTCAGATTTTGGCGAAAAAGCTAAAGTTAGATTAGTCAATAATGTCTTCAGGCTCGACAGGTTTTTAGGGTTTTTACAGCCACTGTTCAGACCTTGTTGAGAGTTTCATACCATCACTTTGAAATAAAGAGCAGAACCTGCCACAGAGAGAAAACAGCGACTTTGCCCTGAGGAATTTAATGGTTAGTCAAGTACACCAGTAAACAGACACTGTGTGTGTGCAACAGTTGTCGTGTTGTTGTAGAGTTACGAGGACATAAATTACACGACTGCAGAATGTGGTGTGAAGACGATACTAAAAAACAAAACTATTAGTAGTTTAATCAGGATCTGTCTGCTGTCAAAAATCTTTATGTTTAATAAGAAAACAAGTATGAGAGCTACTTTCTCAAGTGCCCACAAAGGCAGTTGCTTTTGTTTTATGGGTGTGGAGCAGAATTAACAGCCGCTCTAAACTAATAAAAAGGATGATAAAAGTTAATAAGATTAAAGAAAGCAGAGGGGAGGACAAGGCTGGCGTGTGGGCTCTGCACATATGGGTCCCAGCGCTGCGGCTGCCGTGTGTTTTTTTTTCATGCAGCAAGACACGACGGAACTGCAGAGAGTGTGGGGATGTTCAACAAGTGGCACCAGTCCACCAGACCAGTTCAAACCTGACCTATCAGAGCACAGAGGAGAGGAAGCAGAAAACTCTCCAGCCCTGACATAAGCCTAGCAACAGGCTTCCTCCAATCACGGGGCAGAACAACAGTTTGAGGAACCAATCTTCTCCGCTCGCTCTCTCTGCCTCTCTTGTTTCTCTCTCAACAAAAAAGAAAAAAAGGGATAACAAGAAAAAAAGTTCTTCAGAGGTTTGAAGTTCACTGAGCGACCCGGTTAGGTCTGTTTTATAGAAAGTTGGTGTGTTTGCCCGGTTCTTATTTCTTATGTCTGTTTGATTTTTCTGTGACAAGTGTCAAAACAAATGTCTGCTCAGTTCACATGTTTCATCTCAGGCCCCGGGGCTCACAACAGCCCGCACACGTCTGAGAAAAACAACTGCACAACTTTCTGCGTGTAAACTTGTCACTTTGAAAGATGTCAGAGCGGATTTCCAAAGATTAAAGCGGTGCAGTTAAATACTACAGAGCTGCAGAAAGGAGTTCAGTTTTAAACCCGTGCACAGTGGAAGAGTGAAAAGTGCAGACTCAGAGGGTATCCCCCACCCGGCTCTTCAAACACAGCTCTGGGTTAGAGTCTGTTCATCTATCACAGAGCATTTAACTGAGCCGAGCGGAGGGTTAACCCTTACCTGCCCTGCACGCCGGCGACAAGCTGCAGGCTTTTCTCACATCTCACATCTTCTAAACCTGCTGCTAAGTTGTCTGATCCTGTTGATAATGAACATGAGGCTTGATATAGTGTCATTTTTAACATAATCTTCATACAATGTAAAGACTAAAGTCGGATCAGTGTGGGAATCCACCAGACGAGAGTTGCCTCAGAGTGACTTTTGGCCTCTTTTCTTCTCCTTTTCTCCCAGTCGCCTCCTCTGTGATCTCTGTGTATTCTGGCAGGCTATCAGAGTGGAGGGGTCTCGCCAAGCGCCGGCTTTCCTGAGAGGAGAGGCGTGCCCCCCAGACCATCGGGTCCTGGACCAGCGCACACCAACACTGGGAGGAAGCAGCGTTCCCCTGGATTCCATGAAATGCAGAGGAACTGTGGAGACCTCCGGGAGCACACGGAAAAGAGAAGAAACAAAACTAGCAATCGAATGGGAAAGAGGGAGCTGGGACAAAAGATAAACTCTCTTTTATGACTTTATACTGCCAGGAGTAAACACGCATATATGCACAATTCCCTAAATAATCTATACGTGGACGACAATCCAGGGGGGAAAGGCGTTAGCCTGCAACCCCTGTGAGCACGTGAGGAAAAGTGAGTTCCCGGGGATGTTATTCTAACAGGGAGAGGGCAGCTGTCACAATACAACAGGCTCCGAGAGAAAAGATCCCATAGAAAAACAGAAAATACCAAACCCTCCCCTGCTATCTTTAGCCCGATGTGACACAGCCACCACAGATCGATGAAAAACTCTCAATTTGCTTTGCCTCTCGTCTTTTCCTTCTCCACAACCGCTCTATTTCTATAATAACAATCTCAGCTGTGCTTTGACTCCCACCTCATTGTAAAGTTTACCGATGGGAAACACAGGAGATAGCGCTGGGGGGGGCGCGAGTCCAGAGGTGCTGCCAAAAGTTCAAATGACAAAACTCGGGGTCTTGCGAAACGCTGCAGCGACTCTGTTTCTGATACCGGAGAAATGCACGGGGAAATTGGGGGCATCTTGACTAATCATGTTACCCAGAAACATGGGCCTGACGAAGCCGACCCTATATCAGCAACAAGATGCTAAAGGCCCCAAAGAAAACAGCTCCTCTGGTCCGATGCTGCTGTGCGCCTCCTGGCATGCACAGCTGTTTCTCTCTCTCTCACCAGAGCTCTGCTTCTGCTGACTGAGCAAAAAAGTGCCTCATCTCACTGGGAACCTGGCCAGAAAGTTTTTTTTTTACTCATCACCAACATGTTTATTAAACACTGAAAATGCTGCACGTGTTTCTGCGAGGAAACAGAAAGACGACGATTCCCTCTCAGAAAGTTTATTACAGCAGCTCACAGCAGACAACGCTCCCAGTAATCAAAGTGTGCCTTTAAATCAAAGGTAATAAACACTTAATGAACCTTCGGGCCGAACAAACAGTCATTTCCTTGGAGCTGCTCGCAGGGAACAAGAGTCAATAAACTTTTTATGTAACAGAACAAGAAGCGTCGACAGTCCTGAGAGCCGTGATGCAGGGTGAGGTGCAGCAGCTGAGACAGGAGACAAAAACAGACGCCGATAAAGTCTGATGTAACACATCACAGCGGCTAGAGCAAAGATTAGAAACGATTGCATTAATCTGTACTTTTTCTTTGACTGCGACACCGGTTTCACTTCTGCCCTTCTCCGTTTCCACTATCTATTCTTTGAATCTGTAACCTCCACCGGGATGTATTTGGATGCAAAGTTGAAGAGGGGATGTGATACCGCTGTTCTTTAAGGGGGGAGGAAGTGATAGGGCCTAATCATTGCCCACAGAAGCATTTTGGCCGTGTCCTATTACTTCATTAATAGGCAATGAGCCCCCCTGCACTGAATGGCAGAACAAAATGGCAGGCAGAGCCTCATTGGAGGGCAACGTCACGGCGACTGGCCCATTAATGTTTAATCGTTTATGAAATGTCGGTTTAATTTGGGAGAAACTCGATCACCCTGGTCTCCGTCTTCTTCGCAGTCCGAACCGAAGGGTGGAGTCTTTTTTTTTACATTGTTGTACATTTGATCCAGTTAGTTTTGGTGGCACATCGCAATTTAGGGAACGGACTAAAGAGTTTGGTATGACATACGTACGTCCTCATCACATACGTGGGCTACCTATATTTGACGTTGATTAGTTTGAAGACGAGTGTGTGTGTCTCATGTTGTCTTTTTTGGCGGAGAGTATACTTTTCGTTTGAATGGAGAAAATAAATAAAATGGTATCTCAACTTCCTGCAATTGGTCCAAAAGTCCGACCTATCCAAAGGAGTGTTTTCACCCAACAAACTGTTTATCTGCTTCAGAGTAAACTGAAAAGTCTGAAGGTCTGGACGAAAAAAATGTTGTTGTGAATGCATCCTAATTCGTGACTTGCCCTGTTCCCCTTAGTTACTGTAGCTTCACGTATTAATAGTAAGGTTTTCTGTTACATATACAGGTCACAGTGATAAAGCTGCCTGATTTAACCCTCAAACTTCCACAACTTTATTCTTTGTATATTCAAACAGTACATTCCCAACCCAAGGTGTGCTTGACTGGGGTTGTTAACTTTAGCATTAACTTCACATAAATCTTTTTCCCTTCTTTTCAGATGCCCCATCCAGTTCTTCTTGCAACACAAGTTCAAGCTCAAACAGTGGTGCACAATGACATACAGGAAATATACACAGCCACGCCAGCACGCTCAATGTGTGCAAACACAACATACACAAAACGCATAACACATGTGCTTATTGAGACTATACCGAGCAAGTTCCTCAAATAATGAAAACACAAGCACATGACATGAGATCCTGAGTTTGAACTGTCTAAAATAACAGTGGAAAAGTGCAGAAACTGCTGACCTCAGCACATTAGCTTCCGTGACTAAAATATATTCATATGTAATATCTGCAAAATGATAAAGAATCAAAAGCAAAACTGATGTGGAGTTTTCTTCAAACTACCTCCGGCTGCTACATGGACATTTTGGAATCGTGCTTACATGCTGTGTAAACTAAAGCTGCAAGATGAGAAACAAAGTTATTTCTAATTTTAAAAAACACACTATATTCTCATGAGAAAATAGATGTGTGCTTTGGGGTTATTTATTTGATCAATTAATGAAGGTTAAACTTCATACAACCCCATTTTAAAATGTACCTGGTTAATATGTATGGTTTGAGTGCTGTGCTGTGTGTGTGTGTGTGTGACTTTTACAAACTCTCCATGGACCTCATAACCCTGAGCGGAGTGTGCCTGCTGTGTGTGTGTGTGTGTGAGTGTGTGTGAGAGTGTGTGTGTGTGCGTGCGCGTTTTGTGTGTGGTCATCTGTCTACTGCCACAGGTAGTGTTAGACATATTTGCTCTGTGGTTAATCAATTACAAGCCTGTGGGACCGAGAAGAAAAGAACAAACCAACGGCTGAATATCTTTTATATCATTCCCCCTTGGACTCCAGGCTGATATGATCCAGAGATAAGACGGCTTCTGTCCGGTGTAGTGAGCAGTTATCATTATATTAAACTTTCACCCTTTTCGCCAAACTCATGTGGCCAGGAAATGCTTTGAAACCAGTGAGCAATACTTTCCGGATTATTTTGATAACAACCGTCCATATTTATTTGTTCAAGTGTTCAAGATCTAGTTCATTTTTAACCTGTTGCATGCTGGGGGCTGATGTGCAATAAGTGGACTTGGCAGACACCAGGTATTAAAACAGCTAGGAGGTCTGACAGGGTTTTAACTGGTGATACAAATCTATGGGTCTATTAAGCTGATAGTGTGTGGTTCATTAACACAGCTAAACTGACACTGTGGCATGAGGAAAATTATGAGTATCCACGTTATTTTGAACTGGAGAAGAAAAAGGACAAGAATGCAAGTGTGTGGAGAGAAGTAAACAACTCAAATGGTTTGTGATTAAATATGTTTTTTGTCTATTATAATATAGAGAAATGTCTCAGAGGAGTGTGGAGCTTTAATTTCATACTTTTTATATTAAAGAAGGGGCAGGTTATTTAAAATAAAACTCTCTCCTTAAAACTCACGAGCAAAACTCTTATCGTCTAAGACTGTAGCCGAAAGTATGAAGTGACTCATCAGTGATTATGTCACACATAATGGATGCTGGGGTTAAAGAGGGCATCAACATTGAATGAAACGAGAGGGAGGGGTGGAAAGAGTGATGAGAGAAGAGTAAAGCAGGTAAGAGGACAGAGAGAGGGGATTATTTGACCAGTGCGAAGAGAAAGCACCTCGTACCTTATCATGGATAAGTAAACACGGCGCACCGTCTGGAGTGACATCATTGTCCCAGAGAATCAATAACCAGCCACTTCCTGCTCAGCGGGAAAAATCGATGACTCTGTACACTAGATAACCTATTTGTGCCCACTCACCTGAGGACACACACACACGCGCTGTAACGCAGAGCATGTACACGCGGAGCACTAACAGAAACAAGCACATTGTCACAGTTTTCATCGAGGGGAACAGCTTTGGTGCAGAGTCAGCCCATTATGGGATTAGTGGCAGCCGCAGCGCAGGCCTGCTGTTGAAGTCTAAAGGGGATAATGGCTCTGCTAAATCAGATTTCCAACAGGTTTCCTCACACAAACACACACGCACACACACACACCTAAAAACCCAAAGCAGGCATGGCTCAGACCCAGTCCGCAAATCTCTCGGATGCCCACGCTTTCCTCAGGAGGGTTTGTCATCCTCCATTTCCTCTGGCTCAATCTACATGTCATTACGCAATAGCAGCTGAGTTCAGGATTAAAGGCTAATAAAGATGAATAATTGGAGTCTAACAACATTTTTCAACCACACAAGGATTTTGGCATCAGTCGTTGAGCTCCTTGTGAATGTTGTCACCCACAAAACGAGTGTCTGGTATGTGGTCTGTGCTTTGAGAGCCATTGACAGAACTTTAACTGGATGTGCTCGCAAGATTCTTTCGGCTGAGCAGCAGAGGAGAAAAAAAAATGCATCGCCCTCGGTTCGTTTTTTGGGGGGAAAAGTTCAGCGCCGTGAGCGTGGCTCTCGGATTGCTGCTGCGGCTGCTGCTGCTGCTGCGGCTGCTGCGGCTGCTGCTGCTGCTGCTGCTGCTGCTGCTGCTGCCGCCAGGGTGAGCAGCGGAAGAGCAGGCAGCTAACGGACAGGACTGGATGAAGGGATAATGAGTAACTGAGCTCAATGCAATCCCCCATTACCTGCGTGTGTGTGTGTGTGTGTGT
The DNA here is from genome assembly GCF_022539355.2 of Hippoglossus stenolepis. Classification (NCBI taxonomy): domain Eukaryota; kingdom Metazoa; phylum Chordata; class Actinopteri; order Pleuronectiformes; family Pleuronectidae; genus Hippoglossus; species Hippoglossus stenolepis. Next base: position 14,014,000 of record NC_061502.1, read on the forward strand.
GTGTGTGTGTGTGTGTGTGTGTGTGTGTGTGTGTGTGTGTGTGTGTGTGTGTGTGTGTGTGTGTGTGTGTGTGTGTGTGTGAGAGAGAGAGAGAGATAGAGAGGCAGTGTGTGCAACAGGAAGGAGACGGAATAAGAGACTAAAATGGAAACAGAGGGTGAGAAAAATATCACACAACACTCACGCTCGTGTTTCAAATCACACAAAATAAATACAGCCTGAGAGAAATGTGTGAACAGAAAAGAAACTCAAGCACAGTGTGTTAACCTCCTGAGGTGACCGTGATGAAGATGCATTTGCGGGAGTGGGTGTATTTTTCTCCGACTGGGTTTCATTACAGCCCTGTGTGTTTATTTTGTTGAGAACAAATTGTGTGGTTAGCCACAGCAGTACAGTATTGGGGTTGTTGTTTTTGGAGGGGAGGGGGTACGACAGAATATGAACAGTGAATGTGACGAGCTCCTCTGGTGTAGGCAGTGTGCGCTCACCTGGGGCACCATCTGTCCGTCTGTCTGTTCACGTCCTGCCGAGACTCCAAATGCTGTGTTAGAACGTCTCGGCAAAGATTGGGTGGTAGGTAAAAGACGGTTACCAATCAGTCACTCAGGACGACTTTGTGTCTGTTGACATCTGCTAATGAATTAAACCCTTTGTCACTTACTATAACTGTAAATAAGTGTTGTTGCTATCAATCCCAGGCTGTAGCTTGAATCACTGTTACAATGGCAACAAAAAGGTTTCATTACTCAGAGCTGTGAGGGTTTTACCCGAGGAGGGCGACTCTGAAGTACGTCCAAAAGACTATAGTGAGACTTTACTTGAGTAGTCTCATAGTCTTAAACATAAAAATGTGTCATTTGAAATTAAATTTCTTCCTAATTTGTTGTTTTGTGTAAAACAACTGAAAATATTCATACCATTCAACTCTTAAGCATGAAGCTACAGCTGGGAGTTGGTTACCTTACGTCAACTGTTAAATTCTACATATGCAAAATCTGAAGGTGACGGACAAGATCTGGGGACCGGAAGCCTTCTGGTTTTCTGTTGCCTGCAGGTAAACAGTTCATGTAAAGAGCAAAAGAGGCAAAACACATTGACTGAAATGCATCAGCTTTTTAATTTATCCAGATTAGAGAAAAGCTTAAATGTATCCCGGCCTTAAAATACCTATAAAAAGTATTGGTGTTTGTGTTTTGGAAAATGTTTTGCATTGTGGAAAAACAGGTCCAGACTTACTGCACCTGTATGTGCAAATCATTATGCCACTATCCAGGCTACCTAAGGGTTTTTTCCATTTCGACCTGTCCTCACCTTCCACACACTAGTTTTCCCAACGACGTGCACGATGACTGTTTGATCCATAACAATAGTGTGCATGGACATCTGTGTCTGCGCGATCATGTCTGGAGAGGAAATCTATTCTCTTGATGCTCCAGAGCAAAGTTTTGGCCTGTTGCCTGTAAATGTCTGACCCTCCACTAACCTGCCTGTAAGGCATAGTCTGCACATACGAACTCGCACACACACACACGCACAGACACGCACAGACACACGCAGACGCACGCAGACGCACCAGGAACCATCCTAGTGAGGCTATATGTTCTCTACAGGACTCCCACAGGAAAGCTTCACACAATACTTGGCTCTCCTTGAGGCAGACACACAAACATGCACACAGGCACACAAAGATGGATTTGCTGTATAAAGGCAATGAAGCGCACACACACACCACACACACACACACACACACACACACACACACACACACACACACACACACACACACACACACACACACACACACACACACACACACACACACACACACACACACACACACACACACACACTTGAGAGAGTCTCAAGCAGACAATGGACAGTGGAACTGTGCCATAAGAGAAGGCTGTTGTCCAGTCACTGGGCAACTGGGGCAGCAGATGGTCACCTTCCCTTCCACTAACACCAGTCGAAGGGAGGGAGGGGAGCGGAGGAGGGAGGCAGGGGACGGGGATGCGGGGATGCGGGGTGAGGCTCAGCAGATTGGCCTCGACCTCCGAGTGAACGCCTTTCACAAAGTACATGGGAATGACTCAGCCATAACCCATAAAGCCAATGAGCTGAACACTGATTATCTGCGAGTCTGCACGGAGTTGCGGCGCAGAAACGGAAAGTTTACTAGACCAAGATGTACCGAGCGAAAACTCAGCGTTTGCCCAAGAGAGGGTTATTATTACTGCTCCCAGTCGTGTTTGAAATGGGCTCAGAAAGTCAACCAGACAAACACGGGTAAACCACCAACACGGCAGAGGCAGAGAGAAAGCTTTGACAGACCAAAAAGCAAAGTGGGGGAAAGGTCAATTCTAAGACGGCAAGGAAAAGAAGGAAAGAGCATGAAAAAAAAGGGTTTCATTTCCTGTTGACCAGTTGTTGACTCTCAGCGTGAGAGTTTTGATTGGAGGGCATGAATCTGTGTCTGAATGCAGAAGCATGTGTGCACGAGAGGGAGAGAGAGAGAGAGAGAGAGAGAGAGAGAGAGAGAGAGAGAGAGAGAGAGAGGAGGAACAGCTTCTACCCATATGTCAGCCCTTTAAAGAAGTGTTTGTATTCTTTTCTCGTCTCAGCCCGTGTTAATGGAGGAATTCATTTTCTGTAGCTTGTCAGGAGGCATGTTTTTTGAGCCCACAACAAGAGTCATCTTACATAAATAAACGGGGTAATTGGCAGATGCAAGAGAGACATGTGAGCCATTTGTCCTCTTGCATAAAAAGATGTAAAGTGCAGAAAACAACTCGGCGTATGAATGGAGCCTCTGTGAGCGCGCACCTCCTTAAAGAAAACATGTTTGTTCGAGAGAGTTACATCACAGTGGAGGTATGAGAGAGGGAAGAGCCGTACAGAACGAGAAGGAGGTCAATGAAAAGGAAGTGGGGTGGAGTGGAGAGAGAGAAAGTGACAGAGCAAACAGGGGGAAAGTGAGACAGGTAGAAAATGGATAGAGACGCAGAAAAAGGTGACCAGTGGAGGAGTAACTGGGTCATTATATGTGGATGATATATCGTGAACGCACGGATCAAGAGACGCAACCTTGTTTATTTTTCCCACCCGACAAAGAAGAGTCCAAACCTCCGGATTGTTTTCTTGCTGTTTCATTCGAGCTGTTTACTTCTGTCACTTCTGTCAATCAATACCCCCTATTCATCTCTTCCCCCCGCCCTGTCCCTCTTCTTCCTCCCCTTTGTTAATTTGCTTCCCTGGTCCCTTTCATCGGTGCCTCGCAGCAATGCTCCCCAAGGGTTGTTTTTCTTTAGAGGGACAGTTAAGAAGAATGTAGCCGAAGCAGGATTCACAGCACGCCTCAGTGCCCAATGACGCATTAGTCATCTCACACCGAGAGGCAGCCCGGGTCATGCCTCCGTCCGTACTGACACAGACAGATGGTTAAATTGCTAAGTAAAAACTTGAGGAGTTACTGTGGAGGGTGTCGAATGTGTCATTTCTCATTGCGCAACTGTGCCTCTGATAGTTTGTTAGTCAGAAAACAAGTCACATAAATGATTTGGGATTTCTCCAAGGTGCCTGGGGGGAAAAAAACCACCAAAACTTTTTGTCTCTCCAGAAAGGGCTTTCTAAGAACGTGCTTGTGGATTCCTGAAAAGCCAGAGGCCCATCTGCATGTCAGTACTCAGCTATTTCTGCAGTTCTGAAAAACAACATCGGGCGCCAATTGCTTGCGTTTAGCTGTAGGGAGTCATAGAAAATACTGTAAGCCACATCCCGTCTTTCCACCCCCCCTTCACCCCCTTGCTCTCTCAGTATCCCCCCCGTAACCCCTCCTATGGTTACTCCCTTCGCAGAAATACAACCCTGAATAACATGTATTCAGATTGAGAGAGTGGAGCAACAGAGGGCTGGGGGTAATAAAAAGAGAGGGAGAGACGGGAGGTTTGGAAGGAGGGAAGGGGGTAACCTATATAGTACGCCATGTTTCTTTCCCTTCGGGCTCCCAGCAGACTCGGCTTCAGTTTGATAAATAGCCGGCCCCCTCGAAGCAACAGATGCTACAGCTCAAACCCCAGCAAACTCGCCAGCTCGGTGAAAAAAAAAACTCAACGCCAAAACAAAAAAAAAAGAAAACAGTAAGCCGTGAGCCGAGGCCCTCCACCGCTGTTCCACATACTGACAGCCTGCAGAGGAACACTGCCAGCACGAACAGCACACACGGAAAACAGGGGCCCCTCTATACGGCTCCGCAGACCCCTGTCACAGAGACAACCCCAGTTATAGTAGGTTCTTCAATTCCCCAGATATCAGAAGGGAGGCACTTCCAAAACAGTGTCTCTCTCCCCCTTCTAAATAATGTCACCGCACTCTTAACATTTCTGGTCCATGTCAAGGCCTTCTGCGTCACTGCTTTCTCATATCTGTGGTTAAACAACCAAATCAGAGCTTTATCATAAATCAGGTTTTCTGTATCAAATCTCCCTGTGATGCCTGAATCAAAGGAACGGAGATAAAAAACCTATACTGAGGGTATTGTATGGGTTCATTACCATACTATTGCAACTACGCTCTTTTACAAATACCTCTTCTACACCAAAGTTGCTGGTTATTTGCGGTTTTCTGTAAACGCGAATAAACCCTTTAAAATAGGTTATTGACGTCTTTCCCATTGCCAGTACAGGAGTTTCCTTTGTATTTTTGTAATCACCTCGCTGTCTTGCCAAATTAGCACGTTCATCCGGGTGCGACGTGTCCAGAGGGAGTCATTTGACCCGGGAGTTAATGATAATTGTATCCATTCCCATTGCAGACAGGGGCTTGAGTGTCATATAGAGTTGAAACTTGGTTGTGATTGGCCCATGATCCCAGTAGTACCAGTGTAAATACAGTCATTTACAGTCCCCTCCAGAGAAAACACTGAAATGTGGAGCGAGGAGGTAAATATGTTTTCCGTGCACATAAAAAAAAACCCTGGCTTCTTGAAAAGTGCTTTTCCATCTGAAGGCAAACTGTGTTTTCTCTTTAAAGCCAGACGGAGGCCTTTCTTCGGGGATTGTTGGTTGTCTTGTGGCCTGCGTAGAAGAATGTTTGTTCTGAAGTTGGGTTGTGCAACTTGCTTTGTTTGAAACTAAATGAGAGAGACAAGACAGTGGTGGAGATATTTAGGGACATTAGAGTTTTCGAGGTGTGAATGAGGTGTTTGATTAGGAGCATTGATGCGATCAGCTCTTCTTTTAGTGATACTCAGGAGGGGATTAGGGCTGCAGAGGCCCTTCGTCTCATAATCCTAATAAGACATGCACTGAACTCTGGATATTCTCCTGAAATTAGCCGGAGGGGTTGTATGTGAGAAAGCAAATGTTAGAGTCAGCTGCTCCAAACAATGTCCTGAGATTTTCCTGGCAGCCCCCCCAAGCAAAAACTCTGGATAATGTCCAAATGAGCCCGTGTGAGAAAACAGCAGGAGATTCTCCAAAGGATTCACTGCGAACAACTGTGCATGTTGATGACATTTCTAATGCATCTGAAAACAGCTTAAAACATACTGTCCATGGGCCTCGACTGATACTACAATAGAATGTTATTTAAAACACGTTTTAAAAATATTTGCAGCAGCCAAATGTGGCATAGGTCGTCTGCATCTCACGGGGCATGTGACAACTGTATTTCTGTTTTTATCTGCTGGTTCCTTTCACAGCATCCACTTTTAGGAACGGCGCTGTATTCTTCCCGTTATTATTTTGCCCGTCTGGTTTTTATGTGCTGAATTTTCCCATTTTTGAGACAAATGATGAACTCAAACAGGGAACCAGTAAAGGAGCGGCTGCAGCTTGGCCAGCTCTGGCATGTAGGACAACTGCTGTGCCCTAAATTTACGAGTTATCTCCGTGTGATTGTCTGTGCGATGAAGTGCATATTTCCCGAAGTGCTTCAGGAGTGGACTCCACTCCTGGCGAGATAGGGGGACAGGTCCTGCTATCAGACACGCCACGTGGTTTCTATGGCACCCACAAATACACATGGAAACATTCCCATGACCTCAGACAGGCCTCGGGCCAGAGAAGCTTCCAGACGGTGAAGATACAGTGACACTGACCAGGGCTTTAAAAACGTGAGTTCGACCCTCTCCGTCATATATAAACTACACTTCACGTTCAGCAGCCACCTTCAAATAAAAACATCAGACTGATATTCATAGCTCAGAGGAGAAACACTGCGGCTCAGGTGTTTATAGCATGGAAGTAAATATTGAAAGATAAATACAAAGATTGAGGGATGGCTTTAAAGCTTGCCCCCTTACCCCTTAACTTTTAAACAAGGCACACTTCATAGTGTCGTTTGTTCATGTCCAGCAAACAACACATTCTCCCTTTATCCAGATTACAGCAAAATGAGCTTTGAGTAACAGAACAACAAGCAGCCAATAACACGCTTTTTAAGGGTCAAAACAACAGCAGCCAGATGGGAAGAAACATTCCTCTGTGTTGCAAGAAAATTGAACATTGCAACAGTGATGGAAAAGTGCTAACCACATCAAAAACAGCCAAGATTTCCTTTTGCTTATTTTTGTTTTGCTGTCTCTGAAGCTGCTCTCAGACGTGCGCTGAAGTTCGGACAGAGCGAGTTGCTCCGAACATTTTGCAGAACGTTTCCTGTCGGCCGCCTGGTAAAGGTCAAGTGTGGATGACTGACCCAAAGCCGGCCGGGGACCCATCGGCCCGGGTTCGGACAAAAATGTTGAAATTATTATTCAGGTTTGGTCACGTTAGCTGGAAAACTTTAGCGAGTGTTGATGACATTTAATCGAATAATACACTTATCTAAGGATGAAAAAGAGGTAAACGAGAGCTTTTGGAAAAAGGGATGACGCCAATGTCGATGTGTGCAAGAATGCAGCAGAATTTATAACTCATGTCCTGCCTCCTGCCTGTTATGTTCCAGAAATTTTGTATGGCTGTGTCTGACCCAGAAAATCTCCTGCCATGTGAAAGAGAAACGATTTTCCAGAGTTTATGTCGGAAAAAGGCTTCAGAGTCTGAGCCAGCGGAGTTGTCCCCGTAACGTCCCGGCAGGTATCGGTGACGTAGGTGGGACTGATGAAAAAAGGCTCGACAGCAAAACACTGAAACCAAACAAAAAATAGATAAAAATTCAACGTGAAACGGGGACAGGCTGTTTTGTGGCTGGATTTTTCACAAGTGTTGTCGTCACTGTGTGGGAAAGTTCCTCCAAGTCTTATCTGTCTCTGACCTCATAGGTGTCAGCCGCTGGATCACATCAAAACTAAAAAACACAGCAAGGACGAGCTCTGGCTCCTTTTTCCCATGTGCACTCTCGTCGGCACCTGGACACGCACACGCTTAATGCAGACATGGAGATACATGACAAAATAAAGAGTCATACACAGCAGGTTTCATAAAGCTGGAAGACATGAAGGAAGCCTGACCGAGATTATGGCAGCGCAGGAAGGAAGTGGAACACACCCCTGGATCTGAACAGGAAGCAGCCAGGAAAAGAGGACTCCGACAGGACACACACACACACACACACACACACACACACACACACACACACACACACACACACACACACACACACACACACACACACACACACACACACACACACACACACACACACACACACACACACACACACACACAGAGTTATAGCTGTGTGAGATCTATTATGCGATTAAAACTGACCATTATGTAAATTTATGGAGAGTGTTAATAGAGAGGCAGCACATGAACTTATAAAACAGTGGTGTCAGCGTTTTCATTAGCCTGCCAGTTAAGATAAGGCAGGCGGAGAAAAAAGACAATAAGTTGAAAAACTAATTGAGGGAGAGATGAGAATTTTTTATCAAGACTGGAGGAAAGCAAACATGAGCCTGAGCGACAGAGCAATGTTATTTCTTCACAATGTGCTATTCATTTACAATAATTATTACGATGTTATGACATTGAAAGTATTTAGATAATGCTGTTTAACATGCGATTTCGGACATGTGCTCATGTTCCGTGTTGTTCTCCCACAGATGTGATATAAATCACATCGTGGCAATGTCATTATGAAATGGCATTTTTACGATATAAAAAAACATGGCCTGATTGTGACATAGCGGCCGCAGGGTGTGCTTTTCATTTTCCTCTGTGCCCTTTTTACCATTTCTGTCCATTTCTTATTGACAAATTGTGCAAACAGGTCTATTAATAAACGTTAGAGTGTTTGTTACCGCGGTCTCATGACATTCAAATTCATTAAAGTCAAGATGATATATATTTCTGGCCTTTATATATTAGTCAATATGACTCGCAGAACCATAAGCTGACAAAATATGTACGGCAACTGTAAACAGCTGGTTCAGGACAAATAGGCTGAGAATTTATGATTAGCTGACAAGCTAATTACATCGAATGTGAATGTTTTCCTGTGTTTTGTACTGTATGTATGCATTTTGGTAAAACCTTGTTTTCTTATAAAAACTCAAAGCCTGAGGGGACAGCCAATACACACACAGCTGCATAAAGATCCTCAACAATGATCTGAGGGATGCACACACACACACACACACACACACACACACACACACACACACACACACACACACACACACACACACACACACACACACACACACACACACACACACACACACACACACACACAGTTAAATAAGCAGAGTCGGGGAAGGTTGTCTGGGGTCTAGGCGGGGTGCTGTTTCTCACAGGCATGTTAATGGACGTGTCACCATAGCTGATCCCGATATTCCTCGTGCCGTCCTCTGACTGCAGGGTCAACAGAACATTGTGTCCCTTCAGGACAAGCCCCAGTCTGTGTTCACCAAAGTGTGTTCGTCAAATACAGCGTCTCACTCCGTTCCTTTTGAAAGTGAGTAATCTGACTGGAGTGAATCTTAGAATTGGCCGTAAAAGTGTTGGTATGCTTCATCAAACAAACGTGTTGTGTTTTGTGTGTATTCTCCAACTGGAGCTGCTGCTTTTGGAAAAACTAAAAACTAAAAAAAACGAAATCATAACAAGAGTATTTATATTTTAACAGTGTTAAAAGTTTCCAATGACACCTGTTAACACCTAAAGTTCTTCGAGAGCACAGAAGACAAAAAGGAGCGTCGGGATGTGAAGGTCTTTAAAGTGAACATCTGTGTGTGTGTGTGTGTGTGTGTGTGTGTGTGTGTGTGTGTGTGTGTGTGTGTGTGTGTGTGTGTGTGTGTGTGTGAGAGAGAGAAAGTGTGCGTGTGTCTTTGTGGCCAATATTTTCCTGATCTTTACTGCGTAGGGGCCTCGGCTAAAGCAGCTGCACAGGCTATGTGCCAAGAAAACCACTCCCAATCCATCCTCGCTCCCCCCCCCCTCTGACTTTTCATTGTCAATTCAGCATCTCCACATGTGCACGTGTTTCTCTTCTCCCCTAATTCCCAGTATTATCTCACCTCAGTCATCTCCCTAACTCCCCATCTGCCCATTCTTCTTCCCCTTCTTTCCATCAGACTATCTCATCCTCCCTTCCCCTCCTCTTCCTTATGGAGAGTCAAAGAGCAAAGGAAAAACACCTCAAACGAAAAACAGACCCATCGGCTAACGCGAGAAAAAAAACCCCGCACAAGTCGTGCTTGGTGCTTCTGTTATGCAGCTCCACACTTTGATTTCTGGTCCTTCCTTTTTTTCCTCTCCTCAATGCATTGTTTTCTTTACCGAGAAGCTTCACTGTGCACGTGTTCCTGCCTGGAGTGTGTGTATTAAGAGGAAACACAAAAATATAAACGAGAGGATGAATCAGTGCAGAATGTCACACAGGAGCATCAGAGAACGGAAATACCCCCCCCGGCAGCAGCCACTCTTACCCCAGGGTTACATAACAATGAAGGGCTGAAGTGGAGAGGGGGGGGGGTGGGTGTCACATGGCCATCAGCAGGTTGCACTTTAAGGCATGTACCCAGGGAATACATCTTAAAATGTATACTGGCATGCATAACTACAATATAGAGGTAGTTTTAAAATGTCTGTGTCAAACATTAACAAAGAGTCTGACTTCGATGCAATAGATGAACCCTGTGTGGCTGGAACGAATCCAACTGGAGTTCATCCAACTGGAGATTTCCTTTGTTCAGCACATTAAAGTAAAGTCTTGTCCAATACACTAAAGCAGAGTTTGCATCCAAACTCAAATCGAAAGACCTGGAACAACTTGAGCGGAGAAACAGATAACACGGAGGAGCTTTGGTGTTCAAAGCCAACAGTCACAACAGTTATGCTTTTACATGAAAATAAAGAGACACTTGTTCTATTTCATATCAGGGAGGAAACGCTGGTTCGCTATCTTCAAGCTGCGCAACACCAGGATTTATCGGTTACACTCAACTGAACCATTAAACACGCTGATTGTTCCAAGACTACAGCGATTGTTTTGTGATTATATCAAGGTCGGAATTATAAGAGTATATGTGTCAACTCATGGTGTAACTCAGCTTATCATCACTATTGTGGTCCAGCCAAAAAGGGCCTTTTTCTACATGGCTAGCAAATCATTTTACAAATTGCAGCGTCAATGCCCGAAAATCTGTTCAGTTAAGTATTAACCAGACAACCATATTGAATAATCAATAAACTGTCACAGAATCAGGAACATTTTTCAAATTGCATGTTTTGTTTTGTTATTGTCACTCGAAAAAAAAACCAAGATGTTCAGTTTATGATCAAACGAGACACAGAAAAGCTGAAAATTGACAAAGTGGAGTAAATTATATTTTGCTTGTTGACGAGTTGCTTGTGGAGTTATCGACTTATTCTTTAAAACTCTGCACTCCAGACATACAATAAGATGTGAGTGAATACATAGCATGTTAACACAAAAAGTGCAGAGTAGAGAAAACTATCAAAGTAAAAAAATGTCTTATATCTGCTCGTTTTAACCTGGAGCACCAGAAAGCAGCAACAGTAACTAATTGTTAATAGTATTATCAGTAAATAGGATAAGTCGTCTTATAACATCGCCTGTAGTGTGACTGAATGTTTTGGCATCTGTGTTTGTTTAAATATCAGGTGCCAGGATTCATGAGTCACAGTATAGAATGACCTTTTCTTTAACAGGAGCTGATGAGTGTCAACATAGGAGGAGAAGCATGAGAATGAATTTCAGGAGACGAGCAACACCACATCTCATCTCGTGTGACAAACGCCATGGGAGGTGAAGTAGGTCAGGTTTGGCCTTTGCCATAAAAATAACTCCCAGCAAGGGTGAATTTATGTGTTCGTGCATATTTCTTTGCATGCGGCTCATGTATACCTGTGAATGTATACATCCAGCTATTCAGGGCGAGAGAGGAGGAACTCGTTGGCCCTATCTCGCACGCCCCATGTTTCCTGCCCCCGCCACCCTGGCCGAGGATTAGCCGGTGGTCACCCCACTCTGCCTATTCTCTCTCGTGTGTGTGTGTGCGTCTCTCCCCTGTCCCCTCGCAGCTCTGCCACCTCAGCGTTTGGGCTGTTTGGACAGGAAAGCCCTCCGCCAGCTGCATACAACAACAAGCCGACCTTAGTCACTGTCAGTGTGTGTGTGTGTGTGGCTCTCAAAGTGTGCGCGTGAGAAATAGGAATAGAAAAAGATATCTGTGGGGAGAGAGGGGCTGTGTGTGAGAAAGATAACGCAACTCATAGAGTTAAAGAGCTGGAGATTGATGGTTGAAATTAGATTTTTAATATCTGAGATCTGAGCGAGAGAAACTGAGACATGGGCAAATAATAATTGCATGTATGGGAAGTTAGGCAGAGAAGAATAATAAAGATAATATTAGGTAGAGTTTGTTTTCTTTGGTCCAATCCACAGTAGAAAAATACTATTTGCTGGATTTTAATATGTTGTATATTTAGGCCCAATTTCCCAGCTGGAGTAAAACCAATGCAACTCTGATCCATGTAGATTTTCACAGGCAAAATGGACTCTGTTTGAATGTTTTCAGTGTTAATAGTAGTTAAAAACAAATGATAAATGCATCAAATGTAAGACTTGAGGCTTGAAACTCAAGGAGCTGGCTTCATGTAGAGTTGATTCACTTGAATTATAAACTTTATTTTCAGATGTCGGAGCAGTTAATCAACTCAACATATTGTACAGCATTGTCCTAACAAACCAAATTAACTATATTCTAAGGCGTGTCTCTGAAATACCTACATTCACATTCATCTAAAAGCCTAACGTAGAAATGCAAGCACAGTTGATATGCAGCTGTTGAAACCTTGCAGAGACTTTCCCCCGACCCACGACCTCTCACCACTCCTGTTACTTCCTGTGTGGGGGAGCTCACTGTAAGCCTTACTTCCTGTGAAAGATGCTCAAACTTTCCCTGACAACATTTTCCATATCAATCAAAGGTGCCTTCTTTCCCACTCAGACAGCTTTCACCCCGTTTAATTTGTGTATCCATCTAACCTTGAGCGGTAGTGACACTGAAAAGAGCAGCGGCTGCGAGCTTGGCACCCGAACTGGTTTGTGCAACCTCACTTCATCACCCAGCGCCCTACGTGAAGAGCAAAACCCCTTCTGTTGTAACAAGTGGCTTTGTGCGGCGAGGCCACAGCCACATAGCCCACAATGACACATAAACTAGTTTGAACCAGTGAGGACTGTGGGCTCCAGCCAACAAACACCACACACACACACACACAAACACCAGACCTCATAAAACACAAACAAATATGTTCTACTTCTCACACACACACACACACACACACACACACACGCACAAACGAGAACAATCACAAATGTATACACTTATAAATATCAACTTTTTATCCTATCGCAGAGACAGTTGGACATCCACGTGAATATATTCCCAAACGGCCGAACATTTCTCATACGTCTGCTGCAGGACAGCTTAATGAATGTCTTATACAAGTGTGCAGCTCCGCGTCTCTGTGCACGGGCCTGTTAAGAGCTGCAACCTTTCAACTGTGAGTAAAACTGACCTGCAGACAGGCAGAACACCCAGTGCGGGGAGCAGGAATGCTCACGTACTTTCCGTACCCACATACAAAACCCCCACGTTGTTGTGAGTGTTGGAAGTTCAGCAGATTAATTTACGTATATATACGTATAACTCGCTTGATGGAAGGGGCAGGTAGGCAGTGTCCTGATATGTGTGCCGATACCGATGAAAAACAATACGTCTATGGGCCTTGTATTGACTTTGTTGCTATGTGAAAAGAAAACGAGTGACGTCAAGCTATATAATGTCTTGGCACAACATGCCTGAACATGTTTTGTCCAAACAGGCTCCTGCAGGGGGCGTCGGGCAGTGGAATGAGGATAGTCAAACATGCATGCTGCCACCTACACACACACATACACCCTTTATTTAACTTAAACCGTTTTCACATGTGAACTCTGGAAAATGTCCGTAAAATTGGGTGCAGACATTCCCCAGAGTTTCACATATGAAGAAGGCAGCAGGAGATTATCTAACTCAGGCATGTCCACAACAACAGGAACATTTAGAACATTGAGGTGACAAGTAGCGTCTGGGTAGAGCAGGAAGGAGGCAGGACACGACACGTGCATTTTGGAAAATCGTGATTTTTGTTTTTGTTCACAGCACATCGACCCAAGCGCCGGCCCTTATCGCCCAAAGCTCTCAAATCTCGTTGTCTTCTTCGGCAGCGTCTTCCACGTGTATGGCACCTTTTTTTTCCTCCGGAGAAATCAGCTTTTTTTGTGTGTGTTCTTTGCACATTTGCCTCTGTGTCGTGTTACAAACGTCATTAACACGGCAACTCACCCGTTACAATTGACTCGCACATTTGCGTCATCACATCCCCACAGTGCATGTGTGAAAGCAGCAATTAATTTGTGTGTTTGAGTATTGTATCGATTAAACTGAGGTAAAATAAAGCATCTTTCATGTCGAAATGAGTACATGGTGACATACAAGTTATTCAAATGCCTCTCGATGAGAAGTGAGTCTGCTACTTGTTTACACTCGGACCCAGGGCATGCGTCATCAAACAGTTGGTAACTGTCGTATGTCACAAAGTGCTGCAAATCTGTTATTACTGCTTATTCTGAGTATGAGCTTATTCGGGTTAGGAAAATGCTTGTTGATTGATTCAGGCTAAATTGGTGCTCATGTAAACACGTCTACTGACACTCAGCGAACAACGAGTCTGGAAGGAGGTGTATCTTTTTTTTCCTTTCTGAGTTTATTTATGGGACGAGTGTGTGGTCTTCTGACTACACGTCATCGTTATCTGTACATGCCTGACACGCATTCCAATACTATCCAACTCTGTCGCAACTACACAAACATACTGACATACCAAATGCTTAGGCCATCAAATAACTTGCATGCCCGGGACACGACGGTTTCTATTACTGTTCCCGAGCTCCTGTGTTTTCTTTTCGATTTTTTCTTCCCAACTCTGCTGAACCTCAACGAGTGAGCGGATGAAAGAAATTCATCAACCTGAGGAGGGTGGACAAGCGGATGTGACATAAGAAGAGGGCCATACAGGAGAGAAGGGGGAGGTCTGGTCCTGCAACAACATTCATTACATCAGTACGAGTTCCTGGACCCCTGTTTTTGGCCCATGATGTTCAGCAGAAGATATGAACGAAAGTAACCCACACATTGCTATGTCTACCAGTAAGGCCACACACACACACACACACACACACACACACACACACACACACACACACACACACACACACACACACACACACACACACACACACACACACACACACACACACACACACACACACACACACACACACACACACACACACACACACACACACACACAGCGAGATGGTAAACAAGGGAGTGGGTGACACTGCAATGTTCTCAGCTTACATAACTCTTGACTCTGCTTATAAACACACTCCATAGAAATTATATACATACACAAACACCACCTTATAATGCAGACTTCAGCAAGAAATCTTCAAAGATGCCTGTATGGAAACAGAGGCATCTACAGAACCTGAGGGCCCATGGAACTGCAGTCAGAGGACAGTCATCTACACAGCCTCCCATTGCATGACTCAACTCTCCTCATGTGAGGAGGGACACTGCTCTTTTTTGTTTGCCTGCTCAGCAGTTTAGATTAGATATGCGTGCACAAAAAAAGACCAAAAACACCACACACCCTTTTCTTTAGCAGAGACAAGAAAGGATGTCATACAAAAACCCCATAGGGGACAAAGATGCATTTCTAATCTTTGTCCACACACGGTGCATCATAACCATTCTAACCGTACAAGTATTTGTGGTGTGAGCTTCTAATCGGACACAATCAGAAAACTCCACTTCGAGCTTGGGGAAATTTGTGCTACTTCTGGACACTATATAGAAAAAAACATTTGAATTAAGCAGAAGTGGAGTGAGAGAGTAATAACTTAAGCAAAGGTGGAGAATCTTTCTTTGTTTGTGAGCAAGATTACGGAAACACTACTAGAGGGATCAACACTGTGCTGGGCCTTGGCAGTGGTAGGGCCTCTACCGAGTGCCATTCTCGTTTATATTGAAATGAATGATTTCTCCAACAACCATATATTTTTGACCGGGTGATATAATACCAGATTCTGAACACAGTTGAGCACAAAGACACAGTTTTTTAAGGAAAAGTATTGAAATCCATAGGAAAGTGATTAGGTTTGACAGGACCTGTATCACCAAGACTGCTGAAATGACACATCCTCTTTTGTGAATTTTAAGAGGTGTGTGTGTGTGTGTGTGTGTGTGTGTGTGTGTGTGTGTGTGTGTGTGTGTGTGTGTGTGTGTGTGTGTGTGTGTGTGTGTGTGTGTGTGTGTGTGTCCACGATTTTTTGGGTCATTGGTAGGACACCGTGAGGATGTGGCTGCAAGATTAGAACTTCTGAAGGTTTATTGTTTTGGTACAAAATGTACATTCTCAAAAAATGTGTGAGCTTATCCTTATCAAGCAATTTATCTCAACAATGTCCAGCCACTGCCCTGGAGTGATGGAGCCACCCTTTTCTTGTGATTGCTTTCTCGCTGATAGAAAGATATCAGCCCCTTTACATTGTATATTTTCTAGGGTAAGGTTTGCAAATCGTGGTCGATACCGATGTTTTGAGGGCACAACGACCGACGCCTCCTTGGCATCTGAAAACAACCGACCTTGTGCAACTGGCAGGTTTGCTTGAAGGTCACGGTAATTCTGTCGGCGCCCCTCTGCCTATGTTTCACTCACGGTATGTCGCATGTGACGAACGAACTGTACACCATACCCATTAAACAGCACTGGTGCATGTCAAGTATGACTGGGCTGCTGTCAATGATAAACTGGTGCCTTCTGTAGCGTGCAAGGCCAGTCTGCAGAAACGAGCCGGCGTGATTGGCAGAGATAAAGATGTCAATTTTCTTCCATCACAACATGCAGTTGTTGGTCAACACGACGTTTTGGGGAAGGGCTGCTGGCTCATAAGTGGTGCGGACTAAATTAGCTTAGCATGATTGTGATTTTAAGGGGGCTCTGCACGCACACGCACACGCACACACACACACACACACAGGTCTGTGCACCAGGTAGCGCCACATGCAGACACACATAATAAAGAATGTGGGTTACAAATAGAACTATCCAAAAATTACTTTAGTAGCGTTAAAAAGAAAATACTAAGAGAGCGAATGTGGGACAATTAAAATGGTTAAGACTTTAAACACAGTGTCAATCTAAGAAATCCCAAAGTGCAAACAAACACCCTAGTTTCCTAGAAGTTTGTGAACGAGCTCCAGTCGATGTTTCCATGTGATCTCCCCCTCTCCCTCCTCTTAAAAAATCTTTCCTGCCAACCCCATTAGAATCGCACCCCACCCCGATATCCCTCCCCCTCCTCCATCCTCTCTTTCTGACTGCACATAAACAGATTCTAGAGGTGTGTCTCCTCTCAGCCAATAGCGGCCCCTTTGAGCCGTGCGTCTGGGCCAATCGGAGCGGCCGGTGGGAGCAGCCGTCTCTCCTTCTGTTAACGGCAGTTGTTGTTTTGCTGCTCTTGTGTTTTCTGTTAGTCTTCCGAGTGATGGATGGAGGGAATAAAGAGGAGGTCATGTCAGGCATTAATAGGCTCCGAGTGCCTGCCCACAATTAGGTGGGGGCTAATCTCAAATTCGCAAGTGCATGTGTGTGTGCGTGGGTGTGTGTGGGTGTGTGTGTGTGAGAGAGTGTGTGTGCGAGTACAGCACACACACACTCACTTTAAGTACATACACGGCAGCGTTCACTTATCTCTATCGCTCTCCCACCCTCTCCCTCCCCCTTCCCCTTCCACACACAGACCAGACTTTGTTACTTGTACATAAACATCATTCACATCCTCTCTCTCACACACACACACACACACACACCCACCCCCCACCCACATTTTGATCAGGTCAGGAGGGTGTGGAAAGCTGGCAATGAGGGGAACAGACTTTCTGCTGAGTATAGACAGAGCACCTGACACACCAGTACACAACACACCGTGATTCTGCACTTCCCCCGAATCAATATCAGAACAAAGCAGAAGTTCTAATAAGCTGAGAAAGAAGTAGTTCTCGTTTTTGTAATATTTTTCACATCGAAACGTAGAAGCAGCTCTTTCCAATCTGGGATGTTTTGGTTTTCAAGCAGCACGAGGGATAAAAATATGTCCTGCAGGCTTCATGCAGAAAAGTCCAAGGAAAACATTCACAACTTGTTTTTCTCAATCTCCCCTCCTTTTTGTACGCAGTGGGGCTGTATTGCTCAATGAAGGAACAACAGTGTCGTTTGCAACTGCGAACCTGTAACGTCTTTAAAAAGAAAAACCTTGAGCAAACACACGCCTTATCGAGAAAATGCAACCACCCAGAGCCCGTGCAATATCAGCTGGCGATAAAAAGTGTGTTCAGTTGGCCAAAAAAGCATCGTTGTGGCGTGACCGCATCCAATCAGGTGTGAAAACAAGCCTGTGTGGGTACAGATATGCCACGAACGCGCTGCTATTCTGCTTTTTCTCACGTGTATGACGAGAGGGAGAAAACTTCTGATGACGGCGTGTTTGGATGAGCGTCCCGGCTGGATGGTCACCCCCACGCACCTGCACTCAGAAATACGCGGACGCTTGTGGAATTTCACAGACGTCCACTGGTCAAACAGCGCCCACTCATCTTTTTCTCCCCCACTGTCTTCACCCATATACAGCCGAACCGTGCTGCCCCATATTCCTACGTGACGTAAGACGAGCGAAGTCACTGATTCAACGATATAACCACCACAATTTGCTTTTGGCAGTTTTCAATATGCAATTAAAAGCTGCACATCCTTACATCTGGAAAGCTGCAAACCGGCAGAATTTTGCTTATTAAGCATTTTCTGCATCAAAACCTATGATGAATTAGACCTTATTTATTCATCTCTGACCATAATGACAGTAAGTTATGACCAACATGTCAATTTCGCCACCACAAAGCTCCTCCCTCATCCATCATTTCTTTTTAGAAGGTTTTAGACTTGAGTTTATAGCCAGAAATATTACCCACCCCTCCCCCCAACAAAAAACCATAAAACTTTATTATGACTGTATTTGCATTGTTTTGCATTCCATTAAATTGGAAGCAGACAATAAGCAGACGCACACATGTGACATTAAACACCACAAGACACCAATTGGGCTAGTTTAATAAGTTTAGGTAGCAAAAAGCACACAAGATAAAGACGGGTGAGTGTGGTGTGGATTTCGCCGCAGGGCAACGCTGAAAAGAAAACTGAGAAAAGCCCCCAGATGAAGATAAGACAACGCACATAACTGAAAAAGAAAACGACAGATGGGCAATACAGCCACTGATAGAAGAACACCGTTGTGTTTGTGTTGAATACACTAAAGAAGGTAAAGAAACGGGTTATCTATGAACCAACCTATCCATGCCTATACTCTTATACTTAATCTACATATTTGTCAAGGCCACTTATGACGGACTGCAACATCAGGCCATTTAACCTCAATAGATCTTAGTCTGCTGCTGCTCAAGACTAACTGGACAACGCCTCGACTCGCCGGCTGCACAAAGAGAACGCGTTACATAAGCTGCCGAACATCACTTGTTTGCTTTCTCTCCTGTCCCTCGCATCAGGCCCGGCACTGTGTACAATTTATGACAAAGGGTCCTTATAGAGTTCCTTCCTTCCCCTCCTCCTTTTTTCTGACGTCAAGTGACGAGAAGCGAGCCAACGGGCCCCTGACACTCCCTTAAAACAAGCCAATGAACGGCGGGGAGCGTGTCGCCGACTGACATCCCGAGGGTGGTGGTGGTGGGGGGGCTTTCGTCGAAACAAGCTCATGTGGGTCACGAGGGGATCTGGTCTCACAGCCAGATATGTACACCCCCGTTTTTTTTCCCCCAGATTATGCCGGTGAAAGCTGATGTTATTTCAGAGCTTACAGGACGAAAAAAGAAAGAGGGAGGAAAGAGGGGGGGAAAAGCACTCAAAAGTTTTACATATATTTTGGTGTTTGGTTAGTTGCCAACCTTTACATGCCTGGTTTCCTAAGGGCCTCTGAGTGTTTAGTGCAACGCGACTAGATGCCTAGAAACCTTCAGGGGGAACGGACAAGGTGTGGCAACCTGCCAGCAAAGACTATTCAGGAACCAGATGGAGAAGTTGTTCTTTTGTTTCTCTAACCATCGATCTCCCTGTGGCCTGAATACTTCTGTTCTCTCAAGAGTTTATCCAAGCTTGATCCCGGCTATTTCTGCACTTCTAGGCTCAATGAAAGGTTGGACCAAATCTTTTCTGGCCTTTCTTCTTGCTTCATATGTTGTTTTGTATCGTCAGAAATCTTTTCTGCAGCCCAAATCTTTTTTCCTCCACGTTCTTGATATATCTAGTTGCCTTTTCCCCTCTTCCTCCTCAATCCTTGCCCCTGCTTTCTTTCTTACTATCCCTCCTGTACTCCTCCATTCCACCCACTCCTTTCCTCTCTGCTGCTCATTACACGAGGGATTACATTGTTTCCAAATACTTCTTCATGTTAGGATCTCCGTCTAATGAGTTCTTTGGCCTCCTTGGAGATTATACTGGGTATTTTCAGCGAGTGGCTCGTTCTTACTTTTACTCACTTTCAGCAGAGGCGTACAGTGAGCTCACAGTAAGCCTTCATGTTCATTTGTGCATTGTTATGCATTATCTGATGTATTAGAGCCAGAAAGAACCGATACAGAGCCTGGTTTCTGTACATATTTAGTTTAATAGCTCTGTTTTCCAGCGCAATATTATGACACGCATCAAACTTTTAACGAATCTAAAATCATTTAGTTGCCATTGAGATTGAAAGACTAAAATAAAAAATGGAAGATGTAACCACTGTAACAGCATCACTGGTCTCCATGATGGTTTCTTCTGTTGTGTGTTGCGTTTCCCGCTTCGTACATGTTGGTTTCAGACATGTTGGTTCCGGACATGTTGGTTTCAGACATGTTGGTTCCGGACATGTTGGTTTCAGACAAGGCAAACTCCTCTCCTGGCAATAGGAAAGGAGTCAATTGCCTTTTTTAGCCCAAAGTCTATAAAAAAGTCTGAGTCTAATAATGTTATCAAATATGGAAACATTCCAATGAGGCTACAACCTTGATTATTGGTTCAAACAAAAAGGTTGTGGCCTCTTTCTATGAGGCTTCTGAGTGACAGGGCCTCGGCTTGCAGACTGCAAGTTATAAGAAGTGCTCGATGACCGGCCTCATGAAACTTATTGCCTCCCAGATTACTGCAAAACAAGTCAGTAAAGAATTTGAGAAATGCTTACATGAACTATAGTGACAGAGGACATCATAAAGGTGTGAGGCTGTTGAGGTGATGTGCTATCAGAGTGTTCCGTGTGTGTGTGTGTGTGTGTGTGTGTGTGTGTGTGTGTGTGTGTGTGTGTGTGTGTGTGTGTGTGTGTGTGTGTGTGTGTGTGTGTGTGTGTGTGTGTGTGTGTGTGTGTGTTTGGCCGCACACCGGGGGGTCTAATAAACCCACAAGGTGTGATGGATGACAACATGATGTAACTTTCAATAACTGCATTGGGACATGTAGTACAAGTGTGTGAGCATTAACAGGGTAAACGACTCTGTGCACTTGCTTTGCACTTTTGAGCTGAAGTTTCCGTTCTTTATTCAGTTGTGAACTTGAGAACCGTTGAACTGTTAAACATAAAAAAAAAAAAGAGGAACGTCAGCGTTTCCTCTTTGACACGTGAGTCTTCTTTTAGTTCAGACACAAGCATCTGAAGTGACCCAATCAACACACACACACACACACACACACACACACACACACACACACTGAGCTTCACTAACCAGATGCAAAAACACAGACAAGCAGATATAGACAAGTGTGACAGGCACCCACATGGCACGCAGGGCTCGGTGTGGAAACACATGCTCAAAGGCTGCATTCACCCACCAGCTACAGATCATCTTTAACACACAGGGGTATTTTGAGATCATTTGTGAGCTGATCCTATTTGCACTTTGTCCAGATCCAATTTCACAAACAGTATCTGGATGTCTTGGCTGTACAGATGCAAATGTCATATATCCATATCGTTGTGTTGAACATCATCTTTGACCATCCAGAAATGAAGCCAAAATATCCTACCAATGCTGCCATCTTATGCCGACGACGCCATTTGGAGCCAGAGTCTCCGCAGTAGAGGTCAGGGGCTTGAGCTGTGGTATCAAGCTCCCACCGATACATGCGACCAATCGCTGGTCAGTCTCAGCTGTCAATCATGACGTTTCACCAATTATCAAATAACTGATTTAAACCGAGCAATTACACAAACATCAGTGTGATAAGAACCAGCTTAAATAACAGAAATCATCTTTGAGAATTTTGGTTTTTAGTTTGGCCCATCTCCTAACAATTAACTTGAAGGAGGTGGGGTTTACAACCTATGCTGCAGCCAGCCACCAGGGGGCGATTGAGAAACTTTGGCTTCACTTTTGGGGCGCTGGCATGTCGTCCATCTTTATATACAGTCCGTGGTCATCCCATCATACAATGATCTAGTGACATCTTCCAAATACATTTTGCCCTCACTATAGAAGAGACGTGTGTCAATGACCTGTGTGATTAATTAGTAACTCTTGTAACAGTTAAACTCACAGAACAGCAGCTTCCATCTTTATAGCAGATATCATTGTGTAGTTGCACCATTATGAGAACAGATGACGTTATAATCTGTGGATAATGAACATACGCGTGTTTGTTATGACACCTTGTACCTATTTTAGGATAAAACATCATGAAAATAAGACATTGGCTTTGGTGGTGATGCTCAGCTGTTGTCTTGTTTACATGGACAGAACGTACTCTGCATTGACTTGACAGGCAGGCCATCATCGGCAGAGCCCATTGAACAACAATGTTATTCCAGAGTCAGCACTTAAACCTCACTCCTGACTACGCTGTCTGTATGTTTGGTGTCTGTGTGTCACTTGACACCAAGTAACCTCCAACGTGAAGGTGCATGTCCAGATTTAGGACGGACACACTGGTCAATGTGTTTTCCTACTTCAAGTAAACACTGTGAAGCAATCCCACATTTTCTTTTTAACAAACACTGCATGTCAATCACAGTCAGGCACAGATTCAGCCTGGCTTATAGGAGCGACAGAGAAGAGGTCAGAGGTGAACCACTGTGGGAACGTGGAGGTCCCGTAGCATGAACCTGTCACCGTTCTGACAAACTGGCCTGTAACATAAACAAGCACACATACATCAGCCCGGGACAATACACCCGAGAAGAGAGCACAATACCCTCCACCACTCCACACTGGGCCTGAAACAATACCACACACGCTGAAACAACACCACAGCCGGGCCTAAGCCAACATGACGCTGCACCGGGCAAAGCTTGGAGCAACACCATTTGGCGAGCAGGCAACGCCACACAATGAGGGCACTGGTCAGTGTGAGGGGAAACAATTCATCAAGTGCTGACACAGCTAAGTTCAAGTCTCAAAGTGTGGGGTCTTTGCAAGTCTGGAGGAGACGCACAAGACCTGGAAAGCAGTCTATGTGTGTGTGTTGTTGTTGCGTTCAATGTTTTTCCTTCCAGTCTTAAGGGAAAGTGGATGTCCCACAAAGACGCCTACACTCAAATATGCCGTCGCAACACAGACTGAAATCCATTGATTGACCATTTTAGCAACCAAAATATTGAGCTCTTATCTGTGTTGTTTCGGAGGGAACTTACTTCTTGATGAATCAATAAATTGTTTGGTCCACTAAATGTGGAAAACAAGTTAAAAATATCCATCACATTTACAGAGCTTAAGGTGACATCTTGTTGAAATCCTGTTCTATCCCAATCACGCAAATCCCAAACAAAGTCCTCACGTATGAGAACCAGTAAAGATTTGCAGATGAAAATCGACCTGACGTGACTCAGTTTTTTTTTCACGTTGCGCAACAAACGGCAATCTTGATCCATTATGAGGAACCAATACAAACAGTGGAAGGAAAAAACAGCTGACTGGCTGACTGGGTAGCAGTGAAGTTTTTCCTTCATCATAAGTTCGTCTTCATCATTTGTCCCGAAAATTACAGCAGAGACTGACAATATGATATGATGCAAATAAAAAGTGTCTAAAACAAAACGCCCTATACCTCAAAATGAACATTGTTGGAAACATTTTGGATAATGTAAGTGCACAAGTCAACAAAACATATCACACAGGTCTAGTCATTTTTAGACATTTTAATGAAGAGTAGTTCCATATTATATCTTTAAATCATCGGAGCCAGTGTTTGAAAGTACCATCTCCTACCGAGTCAATAAAGAACTGTGGGATCATATCCAGCTTCACTTTAGTGTTCACAGAATATTTTCTGATCAGAGCAGTAGTGAGTGTCGCTAATATTTTGTTTGTGTACTCCCGCTGGTTAAGCCTGGTGTTGAGCCTGTGTGGTTTGTATCCTAATAGGGGCTAGCTCAGACTGAGGCCTGGACCACAGCCACTGGGCTATTCATGCTTTGTGACCTGATCCGCAGATGCCTCTCAATCCTGCATCCTCACAGCTATAAATCTCTCCAGACACGTAAACACACACACACACACACACACACACACACACACACACACACACACACACACACACACACACACACACACACACACACACACACACACACACACACACACACACACACACACACACACACACACACAGGCTGGATGAATGCCCGGTGACCAGGGCAAAAGGAACACATTAAAAATCATGCAGAGCATTGCCTGCATTCAGCCCAGTGCATGGAAAATTCCCATCCAGCAACTTGAGGAGAGCAAGAGCAGCCTAAACACTGGTACAGAGCGCCCTCCTGTGACTACACAGGTGAACTGCAGCTACTTCCACTCCCTCAGTATGCTGTGTGAACGGTGAAACCACTCAATGGCCCCATTCTGTTTCATCAAGTAAAAGGCAGAGCAAGAGGGTGGAGGATAAAAGGCATATATTGATTTGTTCAGATACTGAATCCACTGGACAATAAGCTTCATCATTTATTTATGAATTCAATCATATTAATCCTGAACAGACGGCATCCAGGTCGATGGATGAAAGTGTCTGAGTGTATGAGGCAAGTGGGGTGATATGTGGTCGCTTCTGTATCAGAGAGATTTCTTTTATTGGATCCTTTGAGAGTGTGTGTGTGTCTGTTTGAATACTCCGTCGTGGTTTCCAGACGGTGGTTCGATCCCAGTCTTCCCCCATCTGCGTGCCGATGTGTCCTTGGGCAAGATACTCAACCACTTCATAGAAAAAGTGCTGCCCATAGATGCACTGTATGAATGTGTGTGTGAATGGCAATAGACTGTACTGTAAAGTGCTTTGAGTGATCATCAAGACTAGAACAGCGTTATATGAATACAGACCATTTACATAAATACACAAGGGTGTTCAAATTGTTTCACAAGTTGGGGAGTTCTAGGATCTGTTTTTGAGTATAATCAAATTTTTATTTCATTTTTACCTGCAAAACGTGCAAGTTGAGGTAGTTGCTACATCTCGGGGTAGCTTCATACAATATCCACCAGTGAGGTAGGGGAGTTATATGCAAGGACAAAGAAAATCATGGAGTGCCTCAAGTTCATAGGATTTGTTACCTGAGCACAACTGAAAGAAAAAGGTCCAACTTTTCTTAAATCCAGGTTAAAGGATGGTTGTCACATAGGGTTGCGACACAATAGTTGTTTAAATGTGGGTGTCATCCTGCATATTTTCAGACTGTCTCTCCTGGAGGGCACAGTTGCAGTCGTCTCTAAATGCAAAGAGAGTTTAAGAAGGAGGTCCAAGCCTCTCACCTCCATAAACAGCTGGACAAACACTGCATGAAGTGGGTGCGAATTTCAGATTGCTGGTTTTGGAAAAGTCACAGGAATTGTTGAACGGCAGTCTCCCAGGAGCAGAGGGGTTTCATACACTGTTGGAGTCGGAGTTTACCCAGATGCTCGATACAATCTACTAAATATTAGTGACTCTCGCTCCTGGACAGGTCAGACAATATTCTGTAACCACGCAAATGAAGATGGATATGACTTACTCTGTCTGCTTTTGACCGAGCTAGGAGATGAGGGACTGAGGGACACTAGCTGGATGATTGATTGATCATTTAAGTTATCAGGCAAAAAAATACTAAATGTTTGCTGGATTTATCTTCTCAAAACTTCTTAAATGTCCGTGTGCAGTACAGTTGGGACAAAACAAGGTTTTCTATCTGCATCGAGTGTCCCCTTAATCTTGGCAAAAGGGAACAAGCCTGGTGCTTAAACATGTCATCAAATCAAATCAAGATACAATAGTGGAACCATCATATTGCATATTACTACTATTCAATATGCTCTCCAGTTAGAGCAAAAACAAACCCAGGAGAAGGAAATACATGCAATGCGTTTAAATATCACTGAGAATAATATAATTTAAACTTAAATCTTCTTGAACAGAAAGAAGTTGCTGAAGTAATATTGTTGTGAAAAGGCGTCGACAGAGCTTTAAAAAAAAAACAAAAAAAACATGAAGCTCCCCCTGTAGATGAACCTGTTTAGGTTTGGTGTTAAACATGATTTCGTTGACATTTAGACACGTAGTCAGAAAGACTTAAGGTTGGAGCAGTTACACGAGCTTCAGTTTTTACTGGCAACACTAAACCAACAGAAAGAAGAGCTGAGCACATTCTTGAGTCGTGCCTGGAAAAGAAAGACAGCATAGAGGAGCTAGCGAAGCGGCAGAAGGCAAATACTTTATAAATTATTTGTGAAGCTTAATTCCGTATGCAATTTATAAATATCACATTATGGCAAAGAGAGAGAGCGGGAGAAAGGCTTGTTTACTCAAAAGCACCATGTGATCGCCCTATCTTTATTCCTCCGTCTCCTGATAGGAGCAACACAGTAAACGCTGCTCTCTCTGAGGCTGAAACACGACACGTGTAGAGCAGGGGAACATGGCGATTATTATTTTACACGCACGGCACCGTTAGCCTTTTATTCTTTTGCCTTTTCTGTGTCTCCTTCAAAGAGTTTGTTATTCCGTCCCCGCCTCCTGCTGCAGCACTTTGTTACTGTTGTCCACCGCCTCCCATCCTCCATCCACACCCCTGTCCTCCTCCTCCTTCCACAGTCTCGCAAATAGACTCGGATGATAAAATATGGCGAGATTACAAAGTGTTTGCATGAAAATCATCGTCTATTTGAAGATTGAGGGGTTGATTGGGGGGCATTTAAAAATATTCCACATTGTGTTCGGTTCTGGGACAGATATTATTCAGGTTCTGGGCAAGGCTGGGCCAGTAGTTGTGGGGTGCTAGTAGTTTTCCACTGGAGGTTGCTGACTGAATGCAGGGAAGGACTGTGTTTCACCACCTCCATCGTTTTTCTACCCCTTCCCCTCATTACTCCCCAGCGTTAAAGACAACACACTTGATTCTTTCTCTGTTACTTTCCTCCAATCTCTTGTTCGACGTCCAGTGCGTTGCCCGCGCTCTCTTTTCCACTTTCTTTCCTCCTCTCTCTCTTTCACCCTCTCAGTTCCTGAATAGCATGGGCCAGAAATAATGCCAGCACCCCCATCCCCCAAGTTACAGCGTCAACCTACCCACCCCATCATTGCACCTCACCCCACTGGTACCATGACGACTGCTTACACTGTGCAAAAGCCCTCTCCCAACCCAAACTCATTTCTCCCCCTGTGCTGGGGATAATATAACCTTTGCATGTTTTAGCAGAACAGCCCTTACGATGCAAAAACATTCTTCTTTCTATTTATGTTATCTCTTTATTTATTTTTCTTTGCATTAGTACTAATGTTTACTAAAAAAAAGAGTAAACATTTATTCAAGCTTACAACAGGATTGACAGTGACCTAGTTGCACACTTCCCACATGCCCCCTCCTCTCTAGTCTTCCCTAGTCTGCAGCCGCCTGCATGCTGCACTGGCTGCAAGGTGGGGGTCTGTCTGCATGGAGTGTTGTGGGATCAAAGCGGGTGTCTGTGTGTTTGTGTGCTTTTATAGCATGTTAGATATGGTTTTTAATGCGCTGCTAAGAACATACGTTTTGGATGGAAAGTCAAGAAATTGTGTAAATGTGTATACTGCACAAACGGATACAAATATCACAGATGCATTGGTTCCCAGTTGCACATCAGCCCTGTATAAATGGGAGCCCATTTATTAGTAACTTTTGTATTTTTAAATCCTTGTCGTACATTGAGGACACCTCATCTGCACTTTATTTTTATTTGTATAAAAACCCACCCAACTACATGCCAAATGTAAAGGTGACGCAATTAGTAATCTAGTATTTTTCCACTACAACTATAGGAAAACAGAAGAGCTGCATTGTTGTGCGGCTACAGTATCTTTGCAAGTATCAGCATCACCGCGTCCAACAACAATCATGTTACAAGAGGCTTTGACCGGAGTGTAGAAAAGCCTTTAGCGACCGCGATGTGATTGCAACAGAAAGCTTCATGTAGCTTAGTAAGACCGAACATCCCACAGACGGTAAACAGACACAGTGCCAGTGCACAGACACCCACCCTCCCAGCCCCTATGTCGGCCCTGTCCCATCCCTGTGCCCAGCTGGCTGGCAGCTGTAAATCCACAGCTTTATTCCTCTTTCACGTCCTCGGTATCCACAGAGCATTTCACTGTACAGTTACTGTGCCAAAGGTCACTCACTGCCTGCTGCTGCTGCTGCTTTCTCTCTCTCTCCCCCCGCATACCCCTCACCCTGCTATTTGTCCGACCTGGTTCGAGCCGAGATCGCCCATAATCCAGCAGATCTGTCCAGACCACAGGGTTTTCTCTCCCTCTCTCTTTCTCCATGGGTCCTTACTCTATTTACACAGTAAGCAGAGGCAGCCGGGTGAGGACGTGAAGGCATGCATTCAAAAACACACACAAAGAAACAGACAATTACATGCACACACACACACACACACACACACACACACACACACACACACACACACACACACACACACACACACACACACACACACACACACACACACACACACACACACACACACACACACACACACACACACACACACACACACACACACAGTAAAAGGACAAGGAGAGACCGGGCAGAATCTTTTTATAAACTAATGCCACAGTTTACAAGTGGACTTTGACTCTGCAGCATTGCATCTGGCCACACTCCTGTCTGTCAAGGCTGGCGAGTCAAGTTTGTTGATACAGTCTCACCACAAGCTCGCCACCACAAAGACGGGCTTATACCGACAACAGACCTTCAGAGAGCAAAACTAATCCCACAAATTATCACAAATTATCACAACACACACTCCAAGAGTTAAATCGCTGCACTAGCTAAACCATGAAATAACGCAAGGGAAAACAAATTTAAATTAATGAAATGTTTATTGTGCCGGTGCATGGGAGTAGGTGCAAGAGCTGCATTTAAGGTCCAGCGTTTTATGACTGTACTTGCGCATAATAACACATTTTACTCTTGACATACAGATTTAAAATCAGCGTGCATTCTTTCGAAGCCGCACGAAAGAAAAAATTATAAATCAATCCAGAAAAAGCATTGCGGTCAATATCTGATGTCTCCTCCGAAAGGCCTGGAGATCCAAACTTTCCTTACAGGGACAGAAATATGTACTCGGGAGATATTCTGGGAGAAGGTCAGATCCAGGAAGTCATTCCACTTAATTAATCACACATAAGTGTTTATTACGGGGCCTGCTGAGTCATCCTAAATGTCCATAATTAACTAAATAAGAATGTGTACAAAAATTCAGCATAAGCTTGAAACTTCCAGAGCCTCCACCTACTTCGGAGAAAACTGCACAGGCTCATGTCTTCCCTCTACTGCTCATGTCTAGAAATACATAATAATGTACATGAAAAGATAAAATAATGGAAAATTTAATTAAAATATAACGACACCTGATGATTTTAGTTCGCATCATATAAATCCGCCCTGCAATACGCTGGCGACCTGTTCGGGCTGTACCTCAATGTCGGCTGGGATCGGCTCCAGCTCCCCTCACTACCCTCGAAGCTGTGTAGACAATGAATGGATGAATGGATGGATGGATCGTACAAATAACTAACCATGTTTCTTTGGATTAGGAAACAGAGTCACAACGAACAGGAAGCCAGTGCAAGGATGATAAAACAGGGGTGATGTGGTTTGATTTTTGGGATTGTGTCAAAAGCCGAGCGGCAGCGTTCTGGACTGACTGTAGACGGTGGATTGATTTCTGAGTAAGACCACTATAAAGTCTCTGGAATCAGAGCAGCACCAGCCTGCATCACGAGAACAGGTTGAGCTTTTGAGAGTGGCTCTTAATTCAAGTTGGGGTAGAGGGCTAACACAATGGCGTAATTACATAACACAAAGAAACCCCTTTCTGTCTCTGTCCAACCGCGCAAGACTGGGCTCTTTCATCCAGCGAGGGAACATGGTGCCCGGAGAGGGAGCAGGCCGATGGAGTCTGCCCACTCCTTTCATAGACTCAGAACAAACACTTACTATTGTCTCTCTAGATTTCTGTGCATATATATGTAGAATATGTGTGTGTGTGTGTGTTTTATTTGCATTTGTCTCCACCCATCGTTATCCTGTGTCCCTATATGTACAAGATCGATAGAGCTCAGCGAGGTCAACTGCCCCATCCCCAGAATGACCCGTCTGGGGGTAAGCGCTTTTGACCCTCGTATGCTCACCCCAGCCGACCCATACACAAGGACGCCTTATGGGAACCTGACCCCTCCCCACGCACACAGAATCCTATTTTGGGCTGTGACCCCGTAACCCTTAACCCCTGGGACTCGCCACTACTGTGGCAGTATAAGACCGCAAACATTCGAGCACACAAGTCCATTCCCCTAACTGTGTTCACTGCGTATTCACAGGGCTCCTCGGAAAACAAACAACAACTCAGATTACATAAAGGAGGCAAGCGAGTCAACGGCAGAGCAAAGAGGGGCCTCTGGCCTTAGAAGAGAGATGTTTCTTAATGTCTATTTGAACATATGGGTACTTCAGCTATTATTGGATCTAAAGTAGAATAAAATACAAAGGGCAGGATCCTGCCTTAGTTATCGAACAGCTTGTTTTAAGAGAATAGTTTTACATTTTGGAAAATTAATTATTTTGCTTTACCTGCAACTTTTGTATGTTTCCATTAAACTATCCGTTTCCAATCTTTATGCTAAGCTATGCTAATTGGCTGTAGCTACATATATAACATACAGATCTGAGGCCCAGTTCAGAACGGGTATTAACATCTGTCTCGGGTGTTGTGATCCCAAGTGGACGGTCAGTTCACACCTGACATTAGAATGCATCTCCACACTTGGTCCCTGGGGATCACTGACTGGATATCACTTCCTCGCTCTACATGCAAATAAACATATTGATTCTGTTTGCAGAAACCAAATGTTGTTTTTGCCAGTGCGAGTGTACAGGTGGGTCTGTTGTCCTTCAATGGGCGGTCCAGGACACGTTTGTGTTCACACTGCTAAAAGAATGTGGGACTTTTGTTGCCACATCCTACCAATGAAAGAGGGCATATTTCTTCCTTTTTAAGGTGTGATTGTTTGCACAGTTGATAAACACACACAGATATACAGTGCATGTGCACACTGGGGCACCAAACGAGTTCCCCCCTCAAATATTCACAAGCCACGAGGGTATTATGGGACATTATTCTCACCAAGCAGGAGGCCTTCCTATTCCAGAGGAGGGGGGTTGCCATGAGGAAAGGGCTGTCTGTGCTTTCAAAGATTTTGTCTTTAATCAGCGGATCTGCTGGAATTAGAGATCTGTCTGAGCCCGGGCCCCCACCCCTCTCTCTCTTGTAGCCCCCTTCCATCTCTGACAAAGTGAGAAACGTGTGTGTGTGTGTGTGTGCTGGGGAAGGGGGAGAGGTCTTCACCCGTGGAACCAGAACAGCATGAGCTGCTACACTGGGCTCATAAATGCTAACTTTGGCAAGCCCCTCGGCAAACGCAGCTTAGCATAATTCGAAAAAAATACCAGACGGTGTGTACTGTGGTGCACCACTAAACCCGTAAAGCAGCTTTCTCCCTCTCTCATCTCTCCCGGTGCCTCTCCTCCATCTTCCAAAAACACTTCAGCACAAGCAGGAATTCATGTCACCAAACACCACACAGTATTTCCTCAGAAAAACCATATGACAGGCCAGCAAAAGCCACAGGGCTTTGTTTTTATTTGTCATTAGAGGACTTATTAAGGGCATGAGGCCACGGCAAACACCAGTATAAAGCCCATATTAGGTTCTCCACAGGTAAACAATGACACATTTAACTGAGACAACAACCATCGAAAGTCCAGTCTACTTGTTACAGCTCTGGATTTAACAAAAACATGATCAGAGCATCTAATTCACATATTTGCTAAGACCTGAATCTAAATCACAACCCAACACATCTGCAATAACAACATACGGTGTGACATACTGATTGCACCAGCATTGATTTAAGGATATAATGTTGGTTTGCATGATGATTTCTCCCCCCCCCCTGTCCAGCCTTCTCCCCTGTAATATTACACCCCAACATTTATGAGTAACTGACGTGCAGGACTATCACTCCTGTCATATAGTGAATCGAGCACTGAAAGAACTGCAGGACTTGTTGTGACTTTGTTTAAATAGGAACAAAATCCCATAGGAAATGTTGGGTCTCAAATTGGCGTGACATCGATGATGGAGGGTTATTTTCAGTAAACATGTCTCAGGTGTCTGAGGATACCCTCATGGGTGAGAGTGTCCTTACTGGTAGAAATCAGTGTGAGGTAGTGAAAAGACTCCCTAGTGCAAACTAAACAATAAACTCTTACAGTAAATACAATATACAAGTGTATTAAATGAGTATATTGCACATCTAGACATTTATACTCCCTCCAATTGACTGCAGGTGATTAAATGAGGAAATGTATGGTTTTTCTGTAAACAGTATGTTCCAGCCATTGCTTCAGAGAGGTTAGTGTGACATAATCGCTAAATAATTCACCAAAGTCCTCGTAGGATGATTTAAAAATGGAAATGGCCCTTGATGGGAAAGGTTTCAGAGCACATTTCATCATGTCTCATCTTGTCACTGAGAGTACACAACTTGACAGTACACGCACTGCTCTAAGTGAGATTCTGACTCGACCACAATGTTTGCAATGCTAATGAAGAGGTGAAGAGAGGAGCAGACGACAGCAGAACAACAACGTACACGCCAGAATGACAGGACAGATCGTGGAGTGGTGCTGCAACACTGTACAAACACCTCAGTAGAGATCATATGAGTCTCCTACCTGGACAGCCCGTAGAAGCCGAATGCATCGCTCCCTGACGTCTTCGAAGGGACAGCGTTTGGAGAGCATGAGCAGGTGAGCAAGGATGTCGTTCAGATCGCTGTTCAGGGGGGTTACCAAGGCCGGGGGCGAGGGGGCCAGTGCCTGTATGGGCCCAATATCCTCCACCTTCCTCATGACCTCCAGGTGGATGTTCTCCATGGCTTCAGTCCTGGAGCTGGCATCCCGGCTCCCCAGGCCATCCCATCTCCCCAGATACTCTTGGTCCAGCATTTCCATCTTTTCACGTCGGGACTAATGCTTGTGCTTGTTTTACAACAGGCTACACAACACATAACACGACACAGTCCAGGTTTAATCACAGCAGCACAGTGTGTTCAACAAACAACCATTGAAAATGATGCTAATGTGGATGGGTGGGTGGGAACGCTATTGAAACATCACTTGTGAGAAGATATTTGACTTTTGCCGTTTGCAAATGTGTATATATGAGATGTATATATAAGAATATGACATAAATAAAACAAGAAAATAAAAATAAATAGGAATAATCCCTGGAAATAAAAGCCCCAAACAGTTCCGTGTTAAAGGAGGGATTTAAAAGAGGACAGACACTTGATCTGAGCTCATTGGGAGGGAGATCTAATAGCAAAAGCCCTGTCACCCTCTGTCACAAACTGGGACCTGGGGGCACACAACAGGGCTCTGGTCATGGATCTCAGTGGTCAAAAGGACACATAACATGTCAGAAATGCTATAACCCAAACGAGCAAATGTATGGGAATTTCTTAAATATGTATGGTGACATGTTAAGCATGCATGTAAAACCCTAAACAAATAATGGACAGTATATTTGCATTCATATAGAGACATTGCATATCTGATATATATATCATTGATAAGTGCACAGGCCTAACAAATTTACAAATCACTATCAGTCAGGCTCTATCATAAATGTGGGCATTTAAACCCACATTTATCCAAGTGCTTAAAAACAGGTGAGCTGGACTTGGTTGAGTTTCTTGAAGAAAGTCCAGTTTTTAGCACTTGGATGTACCAGGACCTGGAAGACTGAGAATCTCCACACACTTACACCCACATTGCATCACATTGATATTTACAAATTATTATGGTATATTACCAGAATAACCAGTCAGTTCAAGTGTTCATTTTGCAAACCTCAATGAACCAATGTGGGCTCTTGGCTCGTGTGGTTTTAATTGAGAGATCAGTCGTGTCATGATCCAAAATGCTCAAGTCCCATTAGTGGGGTCCATTCAATCTGCCCCCTGCCCTCCCTCACTGGCTCTGGATAACAGCCCGTTAAACAACAGACACCGGAGAGAAACCAGCGCCGGATGAGACGCAAAGGTTCCCACACACGAAACAGGCGACGAACACAGCGTGTCACGGTCACAAACTCACTTTCTCCTCATTGTTCGGTGCAGGTCTGCAGCTCCGGGACGCTTCTCCACAGAAAACACACGATCAGCCTCAAACACACAGGAGGCAGACGCTGCACGGTAAACATCTGACTGGCACGGCCGGCCGGCCAATCACAGCAGGCCCTGCGCGCTCCTGGGCGGTGCCGCTTTGGATCCGGACAGGCGATTGGCCGGAGGGGAGTTGCCAGTCTCGCGGGGTAAAGTGTTCATGGGAGTTGGATTCTATTCGCTCGTCGTGTGTTTTAAAGCTGCGGCGCCTCAGAACTACAGCTCCCGTCATGCCTTTCGTGAGCAGCAGCACTCCCCTCCTCCTCTTTCTTGTTTATCAAGCACAAGTGAGAAATGCACTGAGGAGAGAGAGAGAGAGCGAGAGAGAGAGAGAGAGAGAGAGCGAGTGTGTTATTTATTTATTCTATTTGTCCTCATTCATGTTCAATCAACTGAACACTAATTAAAAATGACAACTAAACAACAGGAATTTCATTTTTAAATTGTTTGATTGATGCAGAAATTGGATTCTGATGTTCAATATACTACAAGACTATTAGGGACAAAGGTGTTTGTCGCAACCGATAGAACAAAGAAAATATATGAATCTACATTAATCATAAAACAGTGATCGTTGGACACATGTCATCATCTGGATTAGTGGTCTGGCCATGGAGTTGTTTGGCAAATCATCTGTCACACAGTTATGTCATTGGTTCATCCATTATTTGTGCTTAAATGTCTGTGCATGTGCTTTTCCACACTGTGTTGATACAAAAACTAAACTGCACAACTAAATCTGTCTTATTTACATGATGGACCTAAGTACACATGTTATTCAGTTATGCACACGCAGTGTCCCTCTTCAGTAAGATTGATAAACATGAATACAATCTATTACAAATGTGCACATAAGAAAGCTCATAGTAAAACAATCTTCACTTATAAAATACAGTCTCTCCTTAGTGTAACACACCTATTTCACTGCAGACATACATCCCATTGCTGCACCAGGTTATTTGCATAATGCTGTGCAAGTGTTTACCAGGTGATGGACTGAAAACCTGAAAAAAAAACTTCAACAGCCTACATGATCAAGAAGGATCTTCAAATTAGAAGATTTGCTGAAATAAAACAAAATCAGTGCTTTCAAAATCAGTGTCTCGATATAATATGATGCATTTGCAAACCACAAGGTGATAATTTCCCTAATGCAAACTAGTCTGACCTTCTGGAACTTGTCATGGTTGTACTCTCTAAATCTACACTGAAGTCTTGTCCTCAGTGTTTTGGAGGAAGTGGCTGGCAGGTAGATCTATCTATCTATCTGTCTGTCTGTCTGTCTGTCTGTCTGTCTGTCTGTCTATCTATCTATCTATCTATCTATACCTCTATCTACACCTCATCTATCTATCTATCTATCTATCTATACCTCTATATCTCTATATCTATCATCTATCTATCTATCTATTTATCTACATCATCATGAGAGTATTAAATGCATTTGAACATTTTTTTTTTTACATGATTCATTTTCCACATTCAATTTGATTTCCTTTCAGTGTGTTGTGAAGCCAGAAAAGGGAGCAGGTCAAATTAGCCATTCCTTTAATTTTCCCCTTTTCCTTGTTGTGTAAATCCTGTGTAAATGTAAACTGGAGTCTTTATTTATTTTATCCGCCCTGAGAAGCGAGGGGAGCTGGATGAGGAGGAAACGCTGCAGCAGGCGGAACCACAGCGAGGAGGTCGCGACGAGGAGGGAAATTCAAAAAGACCGGACTGCCTGCAGCTGACAACACAAACTGACAACTGCAGGAGTCCGTCCGCGACACGAAAAAACAATCCACAACTCACACGAGCTGCCTGGAAACACACAAAACAACAACACACGGTTGGTTTGTGAACGAGTATGAACGTCCCGCCCTCAGAATGGAGACTTCTATCGACCAGGTAACAGTTTAATCAGCTGTTAGCCGCGACTGTGGCTAACACGTTAGCTGTGTTTACTCTGGTCAGCTTGTAGCGGTTGTTTGCTGTTAGCTGCTTTTTCTTGCTTGGTTTTGTTACGTCCACCGAAGTTAACTTGCAACAATGGAGGTCGTCGTTAGCTTTGAGTTGTGCTAGCAAGAAATAGCTAACTCGTGTAACGTTATTAGTAAATAAACCGGTTTGTTAGCAGAGCAGTGGATCCTGCAGCTTTTGGGATTTTAATAACACTCACAATGATGTAGTATTATACACTAATAAAATACAGGCAAAGGATGGATTGACCAGTTAATGTTGATCGTTTATATTCGGGAAATATACTGAACTTTATCAACTCCACACATTTGTTTTTCTTTGTTTTATATTATTGTTGATTGGATATCTATTTCGGGGTCAATATCTTTGGGAATCGCATTCAAACAGAACATCTCACCCAAAGATCACACCTTTTGGCTTTGACTATTTTGATTATATGTGTTTTTTCTTCTCTTTTCTGTAGATTTTAGACTCGCCCTCCAAAAACAGTTACATTGGGAGCTATTACCAGCCTCCAGACCGAATAGCACCTGTACCAAGACAGCTGGTGTTCTCCGCCCCCTCAGCCTTCAGCAGGGACCCACAGATCACCAGTCTGCAGGGGTCTCAGACCAACCCTAACATTGACAGCAGAGGTACAGGACAGCCACTGTTGTCGGGTAATGTTCTTCGTTACGCCCCCACCTTATGTTCCAGTTACCTGATACGCTCTTCCCTTCTTGTTAAATTCTCTCCAGCTGTTGTTGATGCGCTGAAGACCCTCCAGGAGAAAATCAGGCGATTGGAGCTGGAGAGGAAAGACGCGGAGAAGAGCTACCGGCAGTTCTCCCATGATATTCAAAAGCAGCAGCAGGCTAAAGCATCTTACACGACATCTAATCACGGAGCAGCCGGCCTGCTTGAGACCAATAACTCTGGCAGGAGAGGTAAGAGAGAAAAGAAGCTAAGAGAAAGGTCTCTGTGCTTTACTGGGGTCTCGCAATGTTTTCTCTTTGTGCTGGATGTCTTGTAACAGTTGTCTCTGTGTTTTTGGTACCAGAGCTGGACTCCAAACTGCAGTCGGCAGAGGCTCGCTGTAAGAGTCTCGAGAAGCAGCTGGACTACATGAGGAAGATGGTTGAAAAGGCTAAGAAGGAGAGGAAAGCGGTCAGCGAGAATCAGGTAGTTCAAACAGCTACAAACTGAAAGAATCTAAATTCATTGAGAAAGCTAACCTTAAAAAATACTATGAGACTGTCATAAGCAAGATATGATTTCGAGAAATTGTCTTTTGGAAAAGTTTTATAATCTTGAATTAACTATTTAACAAAGTGAGGAAGTAAAATTTATATCCAAACCCTTTTCATCACCCCTTTCCTTTCCTTTTTTAGAGTTTCTTGATGTAATCCCTGTTTATGTCCCCACCAGGCTTCACTGCAGAACGAGCAGCCGAGCAGCTCAAACACCCAAACTCAGCAGGAGAAGCTGGACAGACTCGAATCCGAGTACCTCAAATTGAGTAGAACCCAAACGGTGGCAGAGGTAATTCACGGTTTTCAATTTAACAAGTCTAAACATTAATCATCACAAGCTGAATGATGTGATAATTCTTTTTATTCTGCTTCCAGATGAAATTTGCCATTCTGGAGCAAAGACTACTGAAAGAAGAGCAGGAGCGTAAACGTGTGCAGGAGAGAGCAGACGAGGTCGGTCACAGCAAAGCAAGATTCAACACATTTTCACTTTGTTCTTTAATTTTCCTTAACATGCACGTACTGTATTTTCAATCTACTGGTATTTTATTGTCTTTATATCCAATTTACACAACCATTAATTTCTCCTTTGGGTTATTTAAGTTACATAAAACTTGCTTTCAAGTCACATGATGGTAAAATGACAACAAAGAATCTTAATCTGTTTTATTATTCCCATGACCATAGCTGCAGAGGGAACTAGACATCAGCCTTCAATTGTCTGCACCAACTAATGAAGAGATTAAGCCAAAGAAAAGGACAAAAAAGACCATCAAGGTGCTTTTCTTAATAATAAAGACAATTACCTTCCTGTATTTAGTTGATTAGAAACTTTTAATTCGAATAGAATTGTGACGCCCGCTTTCTTCTCCCTCAGAAAACCCCTGAACAGAATGAGCTGTCATCACCAAGCAGCCTAATCCACAAAAAAATGCCCTTTGTTGCAGGAACAGTAAGTCAGTTCTGATTCTGATTACTCTAAAAGATGTGTGTTATTTGCTGTTGTCATTTTTTTTAATTGTTCCCTTCCGTTCACAGTCAATTAGCCCAAGCCATTCTGTGCACGCCAACGTACAGAGTATCCTCCACATGATGAAGCACCACCAGCCCCAGCTGTGTGAGCGAATTACTGCTCTGCACAGGTCCAGCTGTGGAGCCAAGAAAAGCCTCCAAAAGGACTTTTCTCCATCTTCCACCGGTTTGAAGAAGCCCGACGGCCTCTCTGAGCAAACAGCTCCCTCACTTGGCTCGCTGTCAGACCTGCTGTTGGCTCTGCAGGACGAGCTCGGACAGATGAGCTTGTGAGTCAAACTTTTTTTAAATTGTTTTGTTTAACTTTTCTTTTCACTTTTAACAATCTGTCTGTAATTTTTTTTTTTTTTCTTCTGTCAGTGAGCATCAGGATTTGGTGCGTCAGATCGACCAAACCCAAAATCGGGAGGAGAGACAGAAACTGCAGAGCGAACTGGAGAGGCTGGTGGCCAGGATGGATGAGAAGGGAGTCCAGATCACGAAGCTCCGCAAACACCAGCAGACAGTAAGTGAAACACCCATCAGAGGTTTGATTGTAAAGAGGGTCAAAGGGGTGATTTCTTGTCTCATAAGGGAACCTAGTAGCTGTTGTATGTCAACAGAAATATAAGTATGTGACTTCTATCCTTAATTGTGTCAATAGCTTCAAGTGTCTGATGTTTTTTGTCTTCTGCTTCTTCTCAGGTGCACAAATTGACCGAGAGTCAGTCACGTGCTGAGGAATACGTGGCCAAGAAGTCGCCACCTGCTCCTTCTCTTGTTAAGGCTAAACAGAAGGGAAAGAGAGGTGGGGCCGCTCACAACAACCGGCAGCTTCTCCGAGACACCCAGAAATTCAGGAACTGCCTCAAACAGGACGACCTCTCCTGGGAAACGTGAGGTTCTCTGCAAGACTGTAGGCTTTGATCTCACAGCTGGACGAACAACACCACGCCCCCTTTGGTTCCTTTCGGTTTGTTTTCCTCTCTCCTCAAATGGGCCATTTTTTAGAAGCAAATGACAAGAGTAGGAATAAAGAGTTTTACACAGGATATGATAATGTGTTGATCATAAAATCTACTCAGCAATAAGCAATTGATTCAAAAGAAATCTTGCACATACAGCGTCCTTCATAAGTAGAGGTTGTTTATCAAATGTGACTTTTAACAGATTAAATGAGGAATGATGAAGTATATCTCATCTCAAATGAAGCTGGGTTAATCTATTTTTAATGATTGAGATTTTTAATAAAGTTTATACTTTTACATAATGTCAATAAATGTTTTCACATTTTCACTTCTGCCAACAAAAAACAGTCAAAATTGTGACTTCACCCTAAGAACCACTAGATGGCAGTGCTTGACCTATATCTATGTAAAGGTTGTTAACCCTGACTCAACATACAGATGCATGAGCACTGCTGAAATATAACTTTATAATAGTAAATATGCAGCATCAATCTCCTTCTGTTCTGAACAACGTAGAACAGAGGGAGAGCTGCGTGAACTCTGTAACAGCCGCTGGCCGGACAGCTGGGTAAATGTAGCTCTAACCTCAGGACAAAGGGATGTGGTCTGCATCGCTGTGCAGAAGTGGGAGGGGCAGCCATTTGCCACAGGATTTTGCCATTTCACAGCCAAAACAAGCACGATACTCTCAAAACTCAACCATGATAGCCATCTGTCTTAATTGTAGGCCGGTCAGATGACGGGACACATTCCAGGCCGTGGACGAGGCTTTTAGATTTGCCCTCTGTGCGTTTTGAGTCAGCCTCCGTTTATGGAAGGAATAACCACAAGTGAAGCTGGTTCCTCATTATCAGGCCTCAGTCGAGTTTTATTGCATCCTCTATTACATTTTAGACCTTAAATCTTCGCACAACCAACTCTACAAGGGTTGTTCAGTCACAAATGGTTCCTCTAAAATCTTGAAATTGAAACCGCAGATTTCCCTTACTGCCCTGTCCAAGGTTCTGGGTCATGGGAGAAGAAAACTGCTGACTGTTATTGTCTCTCTGTCCATTCAGCCTTTTTCATTTCATTATCTAGCCAACATTGCTTAGTTCTGGTATTCTTGGCATGATCCAGAGTTCACTGGGTGGTTACATGGGCTGAACTGGTGCATGAGAGCGAGCGAGAGAGAGAGACTCTAAACCTAATGCAATTTTTCTCTGTGCCCCTATATTAGATTACAGAGCATGACTGGACACAACAATCAGGTTAGCTGAGGCTAAAGTCAAGACTCTTCCATGCCCACATATACAACACCTCCAGCCCCTCCTGCTCTCTGGCTCTCCTGACCATGCAGCTCTGATACCTTGTGACTGCAAACCCTCTTTTTGTCTGGTGCTGAACAGCAGTGGTGTGTGTATGAGGACGGGGTACCTATATGAGAGTGTGTGTGTGTGTGAGAGGATTGCCCCTGTAAAGCTCTGCAGCCATTATCTTATATAGATACAGAATTGTCCACAGTGTAACATGGGTCTTTTTTAAAAGATTTTTCAAGTTTACAATCAGAAAATTATTTTTTAAAGTTTGCAGAGAAAGGGCTGTACGAAATATAGTATACGAGCCATTAACAGCAAAGTTACAGATTGTTTTTAATGGACACACGAGAGAGAAATCATGGAGCAGTCGTCCAAGAAAACATTATCTCCTGAAACTCTCTGGTTCTGGGAAATCGAGCCAGCTGGGAACTCCGGGCCCGGTGGAAGAAAAACAATCTGTTCAGCACAAACACACTGAACGTACTGTCCGCACACACGCCGTTCAAGAATGTGTTCATCCGTGTACACACACACACACTCTAACATTTCCTTTAGAGCTTCTGCTACATAAGCAGAACTTTGCCGCACGTGACCCTGGAAACTGACCGTGTGTCCTGTCAGGAACCAACCAGCAAACACTCAAGAGAGTGGAAAAACAACGGGTGGGGTCTTCAGTTTCAGATCCCGTTCGAACAGTTTGAATATAAATGGTACAGAACAGAAAAGGGTGTGCAGTGTCACGGCTGCAATACACTTTGCACCTTTTAACTTTCATCCTACACAGTAAATATGGAGGTGGTGTCATTTAACAACTGTGCTGGGAAGTGAGCGCCAGTTCAAGAGATTGTCAAACAGATAAACTTTTACCAGGGTCATTTAGACTTCTGTAAAAGCTGTGACCACATACTGTAAATGACTCTGGGGCTAACAGTATGTGTATCGGCCAAAGGGGGGCACTAGTGTCTCCATGAACTCCACTGTTTTAACGGGTGGAGCATGGTCCTCAATTTGTTTTGGCTTGTGAGGCCTCAAAATGAAACAGTGTCTATTGGTAACCCTGCAACAGATATCATGGCCTAGTAGGCATGAGCTGTGAGTAGTTGCTTCTAGGATTGGTTCAAGTATTTCACAAGAAGAAAAATATACAAAATATGTCAACAGGAATCTGGTTATACCTTTAAATTATCTTAGTCTTTTTTTCAAGAGACTCCAAACGCATTAAATAACACAATCAGATACAAGGGCATGAGACGAAGGTAAAACTTAAGTGAGTAACATCATGTTAAAAAAACAAACAAACTATTAAAGTTGGAATGTTGTTGGGAGTTCGATAAGACACCACTCAGGTAAATATGAAACCAACTCCACCAGTAAGTAGTTTTACACAAGTACTGTAAGTTTAATGTACTTGAACTTAAGTTTTTTATTTTTATTCCATTACACTTAATATTTCTACTCCATTAACAGCTACAGTGAAACGTTTACAGTCCAAAAATGAAGACGACACAAATACATCAAATTTATCAAGAATTTCT
Source organism: Hippoglossus stenolepis (assembly GCF_022539355.2). Taxonomy (NCBI): domain Eukaryota; kingdom Metazoa; phylum Chordata; class Actinopteri; order Pleuronectiformes; family Pleuronectidae; genus Hippoglossus; species Hippoglossus stenolepis. The sequence continues at coordinate 14,056,358 of NC_061502.1, forward strand.
AAAACAGGGTGCAAGAGATTAACGACAAAAAAAATGTAACAGATTTTTCAGATAATAGCGAATTATTGGAAAAAAGAGTTTTGATCATTATAAACTTATGAGACTGGAGGTTGGGCAAGATATTCGAAGGTTTCACTTTGACCTCTGGGTGATTGTGACTTTCTCACAATTTTCTTGTTTCAAAAACCAAACCATTAATAATTGATAAAGAAAATCCGCAGATTAATACATAATCAAAAACCAAAAACAATTGGTTGCAGTCCTGTATAAAGAAATTGCTCAACCAAGTACAACAGTAACTCCTGACGCATCAATACATGAGTAATGATGATCTAATGATATTGTTATACAATAGTGGAACTGTTAATGGGGCCATTCCTTTTCATTGAACACATTACATTTGCAATGCAAGGGTTTGATCAGCATAAACATCCAGTCGGATTCTGTGCAAAAGCGTCAAAATATAAATATGATAATAGATCTTTTGCTAGTTTAAGATGCTGTGGGTAAGGAGTGATGGATTTTGGGATATTTATACATGTCTATACTAGTATGAAATGTATCTTTTAACGGGAGAACCTGTTGACCTCACTACAAACACACAGCAAGACAAAGCAAAGCCTGAACTTGATACCTTCTGTTGTCCGGGCAACTAGATGTTCAATTGTAACCATGGTGATGGAGCCTTTACGCGGAGACCCGGCTGTTTGTCCCACTTGTGATTTGTCATGTAAATTAGGAGCTCCTGGAAAGTTGACACTGCTGTTAAATAAAAGGTGAATGCAGTCATTTGTTTAACAATATTCAAACTTTATTGATTTAACATTGTGAAACTAAAGGCAACACTAGAAAACAAGGCAAAAAAAAAAAATTGTAAGAAAAAGGAGGGAGAAAAAAAAAAAGCTAAAATATGGGCACAAAATAGGCACAAAACAATTCGGGAGACATTGTGGCACCTGCGAGTGTCTACATATTGATGTGTGTGTGTGTGTGTGTGTTAAAGTGGGTTTGGAGCAAAGCAGAAAATTCGTACCTACAAGACTGACGGCCTATTAAAAAAAATAACATGGCACTACATAACAAGAAAGTCACAAGGCAAAAGGAGGGAATCAAAAAAGCCTGTTACTCGTTGCTCTTGGAAGCGAACACTGCGAGACTGAAAACCGATAGGAGAGTCCTCCAGGACCAAGAAGAATTTTTCATTAAAAAATAAACAAGACATTCAATGTGATAATTGAAAGTTACATCCAGAGTGGAGTTCAAGTTATCATGTGACAGTTTGCATTATGGAGGAAGATGTTGCAGCAGAGAACACCAGAAGTCTGGAGCTGTGATCAATGAGGGATTGTATCACAATGAGCGAGTGACGAGTTGTCAAGGACACAACCAGGCCCGATCTGGAAGGAAACATTTGCCAAACAAAAGCCATTCACATCAATTTGATATTAATCTTTTATGGTTTGGGTCAAAACTCAGCAAAGTTTCAGAGTACATCCAACAAGTCTTCACTTTTCAACCTGATAAATTCCCAGACAGCTCGTCACCAGTGAATGCTCGGTGGATTTGATCAAGGAGTTTAAGGCCGAGCGTGACGAGACATAATCAAGCAGAATACGACACAGAAAACCACTTCACAGGGGTCTGAAAGTGCTGAGTCCCATTGGTATTTAATAGGTGTGGCATAATCACTTCACAACTACACTGTATATGGATATCAACTGAATAAGGCACTTTTCCTTAAGAGGTGCAAGGACTGAGTGACTTGTAGGAGGAAGCTGCACGGAGGCAGCACAATGGACGTCTATTGGTTTCCATGGATGACAAACGTGTTTTGAAACACCACAATAATGTCAACATGTGATGTGTGACGCTGAGGAATGCAGCTACCATGTCGAAAGCAAAGAGCACTGTGACTGGAGTTAGTGGTCACTCAATGGCTTTGTATTAAACCCAAACATCAAGTTTTGGGGGCGCAGGGGCCTCCTCATGCGGGGGTGATGATGCTGGGTGCAGCTAAGGCAAAACTTTGTAGCCTGCTCTTCTCATACATGGGTCTTTGGGCTGTAGCCTAAATGCCACCAGGTGACCGTAGGTTAAAAAGGCGTGTCAATGGTGAGCAGCAGAAAACACGTAACCCTAAATTATGCAGGAAACAGGAAAAACAAATCTGCTCTCATTAATTTAGAATTCCTCACGATCATACAAAACTATTCATCCATTATCTAGTTCATATTCAAGACTGAGTATTTGTACAAGCATCCGATTCTTTTTTTTTTTCTCGTTTTTTTTGGGTTGAATCACGAAAAACATTTCCAAAGACAACGTTACAAAACAAAGCTCGTCAGTGCAATGTTTAAACTCCACCATGCCAAAACTGAGGACTTTGGCTTAATGCACACGGTTTCAAGGCATTCTATTTAAACTAGCATATGGGCAAATCACAAATAATCAGAGTGGTTTTCAAAGTGTGTCCAACCCCTTAAGAGCATATGCAAATGTAAGGGGGGGGGGAAATCACAACTCCAAGCATTCAGCATGCAATAATGAAACACAAATATTCTTGACACTGACGAGCTGGCACAAGCAAAAATGTTCTGATCAACGCTCCTTCATTTAGCCTTTTCCTTACGGTGAAACCCAGGAAATAAACGTAAGCAGGATGTGGCTATGTACAGGAGAGACAAAAAAAAAACAAGAAAAAAACATCACACTGTTAGCAGCAAGCTAATTAGCGACGTCGACATTAGCCTGGCCACTTAGTTGTTGCAATTTTGCACTCCATCAGCAATCTTCTCACTTGCATGGCGAAGTCAGGAATCAAGAGGTGCGACGCTCATTGGACCGAACCACGGTCCCGACATTTCAACCTCAACTCAAGCTTTTAAATTATGTTTTTAAAAAAAAAAAAAGGTACACTCAAGGATTCATAGCTCCTAATAGTGTCTTGAAATATCCTCATGGTCTCCTGTTTTTACACTAAACACAATTTGATACACAACTGAGTCCTGAAACATGAACACAGGGTTGGGGTTTTTGGGGTGTGTTAGGAGCTACGAACCAGAGAGTACCTTCAAATCTATTAATCATCTACTTTTACAAGGTCACAGTCAGTGAGAAGAAGACCATGCACTGAATACCGTCTTCTACTCATAGGGAAAATCTTCAATCTCGGCTGATCGAGGCCCTCGAGTGACATCTACCTTATACTTCCACCAATAAAAGGCTCTTCAGTCCAGCTGCTGATACTTCGGATCTCACAGCTCACCGACAAACTCGTGACAACACTCAGGGGCCTCAAACAGGAAGAAGAGACTCGTCCTCTTCCTCATACTGGACATTAAAGGCACTTCACTGCTATCACTGTCCACATCAAGAAAGGTGCACGCCATTTTCTTCAAGCCCCCCCACCCACTCTATTTTAAACACATTAATTAATAACACTTCTGAAATATTCTACAATCGTTCATTTTCCCCCCTTTTTTCGGCTACTTCACAGAAAGCAAGGGGGCAGCTCCGCGCGGGTAAGATTTGATGCCAGTAAGGATCATAAGGGAGATTAATGGCTGGGAAATGAACTTAATACATAATTTATTGCATTGTGCCGCTCCACTGGCAGTTGGTGACATTTTAACAACTCCTATTGGGTGAGAGATCTCCGCTGGGAATTCAACTGCAGAAAACGCACCGCACTCCGAAATGCCAAGGGAGACGTCCATCGAAATAAGACTGTTTACCAGAGGGATCGCCGTTGTTCCTGATATTAGATGATTGGGTGATGCTTTTTATCCCCTCTTCAAGTAACCCCACCTCTTTTACATCATCTATGAACACATATATAGGATACAGCTGCATGAAGGGGGGGGGGGGGGGAACCTGCCCACGACTCGACAGGGTGAAAGCAATACTGAATCATCGCCATCGTCACATTTTAAGAAAAGCTGTGAACTCAAACAGTGTTTCCAAATCAAAAAATTGAGAGGATGCTGTAAATGCTCCTCCTCCCAGGCATCACTGAAAGCTACTGCTGGTCCTTTTGACTCATGTGGTGAGGAGAGGGGCCGTAAATAACACCAGCCGCCTCAGTTCGCTGGAAAATGGTCTTTCGCAGGATGACTAACAGCACGATGGAGGTGGGTAGTAGCTAACACGTGATGTAATCCATATGCTCAAGGCTTAAATGCCATATCACTAGGGATCTGTATACTGTACATGTTGGTGCAATGTTATTTATCATACATACAGGCATGCGTGGGTGCCTCCACACCGACTACAGCAGCACTAATGCAGGCCGAAATCACAAGTGGCACAAACATGAAAAAAAAAAACTGCTTGAAAACACTGTTTGAGTTCGCCGTGGTGAGCGTGTGATGAGTGCGTGCCGAGTGGGGAGTCTTCTCCGGGAGGTTAGAGTTTGGCGGGGACGGGGCCGGTGATGCCGATCCAACCGTGATGCTGCTTCAAAGGGTGTGGTAGTTGCGGTCCTTGGACTTGCAGAATTTGTAGAGGAAGAAGATCACCGCCTGCAGGCCCAGCACCAGCACTATTCCGCCGATGAAGCTCGCGGCATCAAAGGTGGCATTCTTTTGAGAGGCCGGGGTCGGGGAGACCGGCGTGGTACTTGTGATGGTTCCATCTGTGAGAGCGAAGGAGAACGGAGATGAGATACCCTGGTTTATATCCATTTACAGGGCAGGAATTAAAACGTTCTTGCACTATCAGACTTACTTGAAGAAGCCGATGTAGTGGGGATGGAGGTGTTACTGCTCGGAGTGGTGACAATGACGGTTCCATTTTCTGTAGTAGAGTTAGAAAACATACATTTACCTTGACCCCAGTACGTTTATTTGACTAATTTCAAGTTGTAATCCTTAAACTTTGATTTCTGGTAGATTTGGCGACGTAAGAGCAACAGAACTGAACTAGGGCAACTGAATTATGAGCCTTCGGGCTTATAAACTCCTATTATTGATGCCGGCACTTACTTGACACTCCCTGCACGAATGCCACAACTGAACAGCACGTCTCCAGCGTGTGTCACATACGTAGGCTCTACTTGGGCAGCTCACCAAAATAGATTAAAACTCACCCGGGCAGATGAGATATCACTCAGTGGCATTTTTGATAAATCTCACATTAGAAAGGCTTATTTCCCTCTTTTCAAATCTGATGCATTCTTGGCCACACCTTGCAGGAGGATCAATTCCAAATATCAATACTACAGATACTCTGTCTCATTTTTGAAGATTGATTCTAACATCAATACGATACAAGTTTCAGTGTCTCTCTTCTACGTTCTCTCCCATTTCATCAAATAGCAGAACTGCCTTTGCAGACAATGTTCCGTTGTATTGAACTCTTTGTCGTCGTGTCACGTGCACTCGAAAGTGAGCATATGCATCGCAGGCACAGCACCTACCTCAACTACCGGCACCAATCCGACACAGGATTGCAGTGATGATTAAACAAAAGGGAAGCTCTGTGTGTTTACTATTTTCAAGCTGTAAATGAAAACATTGTGATACTGTCTGTTCAGTTTGTTTTGACACTGAAATAATCACGAGAAAGAGAAGGAGGAGAAAACGCCTCAGATGACCTTCGGCTTGTCGGGAATCAAACCCTGGTCTCACGGGTGACACCCTAACCCAACCCTAACCCCGCCAACCCTTAAAACAATTACTAACCTTTGTTGAAATGAACTAAACTAAACTAAACTAAACCTAAGGCTTTGTTTCTCACAAATTACTTCTGAATGCAAACTGAATCCAATAAGGGAATAAAGGCCACTTCCACTATCAAAAACAAATACTCCATAGAGAGATGATTATAGAATAAATGAACTGAATTCAATTGCTTCAAAAAATATCCCAAAACTCCTAACAACCACTTAAAACCTTGTATATAGAGCGACGCAGACTTCAACAGGGAGTAGCAGAGGTTTTCTGGCACTGGTTACCTGTGGTGGGCTGAGCAGAGGTGCTGCTGTTAGAGGCGGTCGTGACAACAGGGGCAGTGGGGGTTGTAAGGGGTTGGGAAGAAGTCGGAGATGGAGCGACAGTCGAAGCCTTGGTTGTTGGAGTAGGTTCCGAAGCTGGACAGAGAGCCAACACCAAGACAGGTTGTAATGGGGAAAAGCAAGAGACACCAACCAAACATCAAAGTTATGCACAGAAACGACACAACACCCCCTCAGCATTTCACTGAGGCAGGAGGGAAATAATGTTAGATGTCTCTTGGACACAAACAAAGAAGACAGAGGGAAGACGGATCCAAAACGCTGAAACTGACGGTTAACTGACACCTTAGTTAGAGCATAGCTAGACCCAAACAGAATCTGCAGAAAGTGTATAGGTTTTTTTCAACAAATATGAAGTCTGCTGATTCTCTTAGGGCCTAAGAAAACTGTTAATGAAAAACAAATTAAGTACCCACTTTAATATTGCTGTTAGACTTACCTGCGCAGGTAGCGTTGGAGCAGGAATCGTTTCCTGCCAGAAGAGTTGCATTGAGACAGCCAAAAAATGCTGAAACAGACCAAAGATTCATGAATTAAAAGGAGGAGACATTTTATGGCCATGTTCAGGTTCATAATTTGAATTTGGGTTCCGACTTGAAAAGTCCAGAAAACACAATTTTACTCATACATTGCTGCAGCTCCCCTTTTCAGTCTCTGTTTGAAACGCTTGGTTTTATTTCCTGTCTCTTAGCATAAAGTAGCATCAAATAATTAAAATACTGAATTATTGTACTGCATTCAAGTTGTTCTTGAGGAAAATGTAAGAGATTACATTACACTTCTGCATTTTGCTGGTCTGCTGAGTCATATTTTGATCATCTTTGTACGATGTTGTATTTTATAATCTGTTTACTAATTAACCACAACAGGAAGGGACTTTGCCCTGCGATGGAGTCTTGCCAGTCCCAAATACACAAACAGAGGAAGTCGAGACACAGATGTAGCAATGATATAAATTTCTCTAATTCATCTAAAAAACTTTTTGGAAATTAAAAGATTTATGAATTTACTATAGTGAGATTAAATGACCAACTAGTTGTGTCAGTTTATTTGTCTTCCAGTGGAACAACTGGGCCTGTGTCACAGCGTAGAACTCATGATTCATGACATGTCAGCACCTTGTGACTATAGAGTCTTTTCACACCCAGCTATAAGATATTTACTTTCCTGCTGTTATGCAAGCTTGAATCAACTGTCCCTAGATTGTATTGCAATCTTTACTACAGACATCCACACGGGTACATTTGTTTTAACTGGAAAAAATTATCATTCAAACTCGAAATAGTGTAATTTATGTAATTTTTCAATAAAAAAACGTTAAAGTTGAAACGAATGGTCGATTTAAAAATTGACAGAAAATAAACTAGAAAACAGATTATTTCAGTTTCAGGATTTGATGCTTTTTCTTGAAACTGAATGTCTTTGGGTTGAGGGAACATTATTATTTGGAAAGTTATTTGCCTTTAACACATCTCTTCTTCTTTAGACAAAGGCCATCTTTAACCTCATTTATTCCAGGACTCATCAAAATCATCAGAATCCAGTTCTTTCTGGACAAGGACGCAGAAACGAGAAGACGGTAAACACATCTTTGTCTTCACTTGTCTCAGGCTTCTGTGGAATGTTGTTATACAGGTACTGAACCTAAAATGAAAAGACCCTTTCTCAGAAATATTGGTTGAATCTGGCAACAGGGAAGGAGGACGTTGAACTCTTCCTTGTGTTGATATTAAAAATCTCTCTGAGCATTCAGGGGCATTATCATCTCAAATACGCCATAAAGGGAGCAGAGTCCACTCAGTGAGGTGCACCTGGTGCTGTAAAAAGGCCTTCCCTTCCTGTTGTATGATAATACAGACCACACCTAATGACTCCCGCCAGATGGCCGCTCATAAATTACAGACACACCGACATCAACTTCGCTGCAGCCATTGTTGAAAACGTCTTTCGGTCGTCTCCAAATAGGGTCAAAAATGACTCGCCCACACTTTCCACAGCTCAGAGGGATTTGTTTTATGGTCCTAGTATCAGGTTGTGTATCTTTGTGCAGTGGCCTTGAGAAGATTTTTTAAATGTTTATTGGCTACTGCTGTCACCATGAAATCCCTGCCCAAGGATCTGACACTTGAAGAATCAGGGACATCTTTTTAATCACTCCTTAAAATATATCTTCAAAATAAAAAGTATTTTAATAATTCTAGTACACCAGTTATATGCCTTGACTGATTTATTATTTTATTATTATTGTTTTAATACTGTATATTAATGTTTTGTGACTGTATTTATAAATCAAGTTTATTATTATTTCCATAACGGTTTCTCTTTGATGGAGCAGCTTCTCCCTGTTTTTAAACATACGTTTTACATGAGTTCTCACCATTTCCCATTCAGCAGGAAGGGAAATCCGCACAAATAAATGGCCTCAGACATTTTTGACTCAAGAAGGGAAAGTAAAGTAAGAAAAAGTCATTCTGACAGTGTTGCCTGTGTTAAAGTCACCTATATAAATACAATCCTTCTTTCTGACGTCTATGTACTGTATGTTCAAACTGTGAGGAGTTTTTTTTTTTTCCACTCTCCAATGGGTCAGAGGTCTGTTATCTTGCAGGCAGCTGTGAAAGGTAGGACCAGCTCTCACCCTTTCCCAAGCTGGTGACATCATCACCACCACGAGGCATGTCCACGGCTCCAAGTCGGTGGTGCAAGTGAAACGCCTGAAGGGCTCAATTTACCCCAGAAAACCGCCTCAGGGCTCCACAAGCTTTGTCACAAACCACAGTGCGTCCAGTACGACGGAACTTGTGTGTACACGTGTCAAGTTTGTTGAGCGTCTAAGCAACAGGCTGCGACGCCACAGGCTTGTTTACACAAATTTCCTAAACCAAAGATAAATCTGGTAATGACAATGTGGTAGGCGTGAGCCGGCGGCAGCAGCGGGGTTACGCTGTGCTTCTGCAAGGAGCATCTCAACTGGCCAGAGCCAACTGTTTCGGTTTGAGCTGAGTTCACATCGAATAGTGGATCTATTCTTGAGCTTGTGAAAGGCTGTTGCTGTAGTCTTACATTTGTGTGTGTGTGTGTGTGCGTGCGTGTGGGAGGAAAGCAGTCAGTGGTGATCTGCACTATAGTGACTGCCTGTATCCTGTATGGTAAGGGTGGTGTGACTTGTTTGTCCTGGTGTGTAATTGCACTTGTCTTTGGGAAGCCAGCAGTAGAGACACTAAACTATGGATTAGTAAAAATCTTAAAACTGCTCATCAAATCTTTTGAAGAAAAAAAAAACATATGTATAGAATATACAGATTAAAAGCTATCAAATGATAATAATCTCAGTAAGAGAACAGATCTTGATATATTTGTTTTTAATTTACATTTTTTATTTCTGTGGGTGGGGGATTTCATTTCCTCCTGAAGTACGTTGAGCTTAACCATTCCATCCCTCTTGGCTCAGAGGAGATGTAAATAATTGTCATGTTGCCTGTCCTGTTCAACCACTTAATGAATCATTAGACTCACCAGAGGACAGTTCAAAATTCAGAGACAAAGCAGGAAGGGGGTGGGGGGGTCATGAAATCTCAACGTAGCTTTGTCCTGAAGGGAATCAAAGCTTCTCACTGGTGAAGTTGTCAAACAGGTCCACTCCCATGAGAGCTAAAACAACTTGTGCTCGAGTTGTAAACTGATCCAGGAACTGATTTTGGATTAATCAACTTGTAACAGTTGAGACAACACAAGTTACATGATCTCTACTGCTTCAGGCTTAATGACAACTAAGCACACCCTTGTCTTAGACTGCACCCGAGGCATAAATTATGAGAATAACAAGGCATCTGAAACTAATCTGCTTTCTTATCTGCACACTGTTTCCTGTCCGTCCCTCTGTTGCCTGGCGTGACGATATTGCAGGCTTCCTGCCACACATCCCCTCGCTTCCTCTCCTGCTCATCTTCTTCACGATCACACGAGACCTGAGTGCGTCTCATACTGAGCTGAGACAAACGTAAACCAGCACTCGTAAAGGATTTTCACCTACAAGGTGCAGGATTCGTCCAGATGCTGTCGAACCAACGATCACACAGGTTTATCACTCAATTGTATTAATATCTGCGGAGTGAACTTGGGTGACAAAGCTGAGATTTAACCGGAGTGAACTTATGACAGACCTGCGGATAAAACAATGTTGACTTATCTGTTTTATCTGCAAAACTTGTAACATGATTTCCAATCCCTGAGAACAACATGCTAACACCCACTCCTCTCGGGGTCGCATGCGGTGAATAGAGAGCAGTTGACACAGGAAACAATCTGCCATAGATTTGATATGGCAACGCCTTTTATCGAATATATGCACATTTCTGACCACAAACAGCCGACTTCAAATTTATGAAAAATACCACGGCAGCATATTTCTCCATCTGTAGTAATGTCTGAGAGCTTTCTCATATTCAGAGAAGTTATGTTTAGACAGATATTGCCATTAACATAATGAAATTACAGAATGGCCGCACAGAGACATACTCAAAGGGCAGAAAAATACCACAATCAGACATGAGACTTAAATGTTAAAAAGATATGACCATCTAGCTTTGCGTCATCTGCATTACAATGAGTTATATATTTAGTGATGAATCTCCCGACCTAGACCCCTCACCCTACAGTGACAAGTCAGTGTATCTTGATTGAAATATTGGAAAACATTGTTCCTGATGAGAAATCATCACCACTGTTTTGTTCATGTGATAGATGATCCAGATCATCAGTGCCTATATTTTCCATCAAGATCAAAGAATTATTTCCTGGGAAATCTGTGAAAATGTCAAAAACACAGTATCTCGCAATGTTAAAGAAAAAGAAAACAAATAAGAAAATGGATCAACACCTAAATGTACTACTGGGTTCCTGCTAACTAATAAACAAAGGAGATAATAATCTACTCCCACACCAGCCTGTCCAGATCCACAGAGCCGGTCCGCGTTGCCAGACGACTACGGCACAGCTGCGTCCTTTTAGGAAAATTTAGATAACATCATCTAAAAGTCAGCATCCACTGCCGTACATTCCCTCCACATACCCAAGAATCATGTCTCCAAGCAGCTCAGCTGTCTGGACAATTGGCACACAAAGGGCAACCTGTGCCTCTCCGTCCACAGCCCTGCTGCCACACATTTAACACAGATACTCACATGTTGTGCAGTTGACCCAGAGACAGTCTTCAGTGGCCGTGCACGTAGCACATGTCAGCTTGGAACATTTATCTGCAAAGAAGAAACATGTATTAGATTTATGTAGAGTTGGGGGAATTCCTGCATGTGGTAAGAAAACGAAAGTAGATTTTCCAGAGGCTGCTCTGGAAAACGGGCTCTGAAATCTGTCATCATACGACATGTGATAACACAGGGTCGTGGATTTGAACAACCATAGACTGTGTTAAAGGACACAACACAGGGTTAGGCGTGTGTCGTGTAGAGGCTGTTGCATAACAAGTTGATCTGGTCTGTGCTACCTGATCTACTGGATCTGACTCACACGCACACACACACACACACACACACACACACACACACACACAAACACAAACACACACAAACACGAACACAAAACACACACACACACACAGCAGCTACACAATGTGACTTTAGGACTCTCTGCTGTACATGCTAGGTGGCTAACGCGTTAGCTGGTCCTCACAACTTGAGAGCCACTGTCCAGCGTGGAGACCAAACTGTCAAGTCGCTCAGAGGAACGTGGTATTGATTGTGAAAGCTTAAAATAAAAAAAGGGAGGGAGACGACAACCGTCCAACGAGGAAGCGACACGTCTAATTGTTTCTGCCGTGGCCGACAAATGGAGGCACACGCCAGAGGGAAGTAAACACTGGTGCGGTCGGCGGTGTCTTCCCCGAGCTGAGGGGACACGGCCGGCTGTGGCTAGCCGCTAGCTCCGCGCGGAGAGAGAGAGGGGGGGTGGGGGTCCGCAAACTTACCGGAGTCCGCCGCGGCTGGTGCGACAGCGAGAGCCACGACTGCGGCGAAAAGCAGCAGCTTCACGTACATGACTGCGGACAAGATCGCTGCTCTGCCTGGAAACGTGTGTGTGTGTCCGGGTGGGGGAACGTCGAGTGGCACCGGGCGAAAGGTTGAGCGGCTTCAGCCTCGTCTTCGGTCTCCGCTCGGTGCTGCTGCTGCTGCTGGATGTGTTGGTGGTGGTGGTGAGAGCTCCACTTCCTACTTGACAGGTCATGTGGCACTTTCTCATGGTGGGGGGGCGTGGAGAGGACGTGATCCACGGACACGTCAAAAGGAAGAAAGAAGAAGAAGAAGAAGAAGAAGAGGAGGAAGAGGAAGAAGAAGAGGAAGAAGAAGAGGAAGAAGAGCAGCAGAGAAGCGAAAGTGGATGATGATACTTAGTTGGTTTTTGCACAGTCATCCTCGTCAGGACTTTGCTTTGACTTCCGTTCATCAACCTTATCAACTTTAACCTGGACCAACTCAAGTCTCACCTTTATTCTAATAGACTTATGTTATTGTCCCTCTGTCTCAGTCTACAGTCTCATACTCAAACCTTAACCATCACCATTAAATAAACCAAACTATATAATAATAATATAATAATAAACTTTATTTGTATAGCAGCTCAAAGTTCTTTTACATGAAATACAAATGAAATTCAAAGCAAGAAGAGAATACATTTTAAGACACATACAAAAAAAGCATGTTCAAATTATGAAAAGAAAGGGAGATAAAAAGGATCTGAGGAGGAGAACCTTGAAGTCAATCCTGTGTGTAACAGGCAGCCACTGCAGAGCTGCTAGAGCTGGACCAACCTCTTCTTGGTTCTGGTTAACTCTGACCTTAACCTGATTCTAACACTAAAAGCGAGTCTAACCCCTTAAACAGCCCCATGAAAAAAGTCAAGACCAGCCCAAATGTCCTAACTTACCCCAAAATGTCCTCACTTCGATATGAGCACAAGTACATAAACACATACTCATAAGTTTCCGCAGCTATCCTGACTTTGCATTGACTTCCATTCAATGTGGACAGCCTAACCAAAACCTATCCCTAACCTTAACCATGACCAATTCAAGCCTAACTCTAACCTTAACCTAACCACAATTCACATCTTAACCCCAACCTTAGTTAATTAGTTAATTTAACCTCTTTAAAAATAGGTTAATTTAACCTCTTTAAAAATACATGTTCATTAGACATTAGGTTAAAAAATAAATTCAAGTATTTATCTAATGCCTTGCAATGTTTATAAATTATTGAACGTCTGATAATTTATGATACTGATTTATAGGTTAATTATATTCTCATCAGATTAAATGTAAACCTGTATTATTATTATTTATTTATTTATCTATTTTGTTTATGGAAGAATTGTTGCTGTTACTAAATATGAACAGCAGGTGACAGCAGTGTCAACGAAACGTCTAACTTTATCTGTTTATCTGTTCTATCTTGATCGATGTTATTAAATGTAACTTTAAAAAAAATGCAAATAAAACTTTATACAGGTGTAATAATGTCTATCACATCCACAGATTTATTTAGGACCACTTAAGAAAGCTAGAAGACAAGGACACAAAACTTACTTAACGAGAAACTAAGTGACAATTTACAATTAAATAAAATACTTTTTTACATTTGTGTTAGTTACATATATCTTAGGGTTTATTTGGCTGCTTCAACTTCATCTTCATTCTTGGAGTTTTAATACTCCACAATCCGTAACTCTACATTCATAGTTTGGTCTTTCATTGCAAGTCTGGACCTCCTCCAATCTCTTGAGGACATCAGCACCCTCCACCACTTGTCTAGAATGAAAACAAAGACATTGACTAACATTTTAAGAGAAGATTGCACAGAAAAGGAAAATTACTGTATGTGTTACACAAACCCAAATGCGACGTAGGTCCTGTCCATCCAAGTTGCTGGCTGCAGCGTGATGTAAAACTGGGATCCGTTGCTGTGGGAACCCTTATTGGCCATCCCGAGCGCGCCTCGCTTCGAGTGAGGAACAGCAAAACTTTCATCTGAAAGGAGAAAACCCGCAGGGGAACTTCATCGTACAATTAAATCCATAAATCTCCACATGCACAGTGTGGTCTCATGGAAATACTGTCGCTGTAAATTGTTAGAATGGGTTTTTACCTTCGAAAGTGGGTCCATAGACTGATTCACCTCCATCGCCTTTACTTTCTGGATAAATATCTACAACAGTGAAAGATACAGTTGTTTTTTTTCCAGTATCACCCTGGTCTAGTGGTGCAATGATATTCCAAAACAGCCGTGACACACTTTCTCATTCTCACTTAGGTGACGTACTTTGATGATTTCAGATGCTTTTACAAATATAAACAAGGATTGGTCAGCATGCTCTTTAAGAAAAGTAGAAATATGGACATGATGGCCAGGAATTGGATAAACTCAAAGACAGTTCACTGCAATGCCACATTATAACAGTCACCTCAATCCCATTCACATTTACAGTACTGATTTACTATTGATGTAGGTCTCTCATCTACAGTATCCCTACAGAGCAAATCACAACAAATGGGGAAACACAACAGCGAATAAGAAAACCAGTACCTCCACCTTGCACCCAGCCGTTGGGCACGACCCGATGAATCAGAGAGCCCTTGTAGCAGAGTGGGAAGCCGCTCTGTGACAGTCCTCGCTCTCCGGTGCACAGCTCCTTAAAGTTCTCAGAAGTCTTTGGACATATATCTGAGAACAGCTGAGGGGGGGAGGAGGAGGAGGACAATGTGTCTTGAGAACCTCAGTCACCTCTAAACACAAAGGCTGACATACCACTGGTGGTAAACAATGTTAAAACACATGAATGTGGATCCTTAGTGTGTCCGAGTTTTCTCACCTCAAACAACAACCTCCCCGCTGCTTCTCCTGCTATCTCAATGTCCATGAAGACAAACTGATGCTACAATGAAAGCACAGAGACATTTCTGTTTACTTGTGAGAGTCACTGATGACCGACTGGAGCCTTGAGACAAAAAGTCATAACTTGCATATTAATAAGATAAGATACAACTTATTGAGTAGTTACAGCAGCAGACAAGTCAGAATGAGGTAGACAAGAGAATCAAAAATATTTTTAAAAAAGCAATAGAATAAAAATAAAAGAATTAAATAAAAATTCTGAGTATGTACTCTAGTGGTTTGTATAAAATGTTATAAAGTAAAAATCAGTAGCACAGGATGATTGTACGAGCAAGTAAAAAAGTGTTAAAAAATAGTGCAAATAGTATAAGTTATGGGTAATCTAATTAATTATGAATTACTAAAGCTACCACAGAAAGAAAATTCTACCCTCATGTGCCCATTTTGTACCCACATACAGTGTTATTCATGTGACTGTGGTGTTCACTTACCCCAGAGTTCTGGAGGTGTTTGGTGTAGTAGTCCTCAGTTAGAGCCTCATAGAAAGCCGGTGGCCGAGTCAAAGCAAAATCCCAGTGAGTCTTTGCCCAGCCGGCAAAATCCTTCTCATCACCAAGGAGACTGCCGTTCAGGAAGCACATCAGGCTGCTGGAGTACTGCCACACTTCACCACGCAGCTCCTTGAAGCACAAGTGTTGTGAATCAGTATTTCAGAATAACCACGATGTCACACTAGAACAGTATTACGTTGCGTGGGTGGGTTTTAGCTCTATAGTCGAGCATCGAGGCGCCGTATGTCACACAGTCACCTACATTGTTTATAACAGTACTCATGTCAGATGAAGTCATTTGATGTAGAGTAATGGCTGAATGTAACAGAGTACATTTGCTCAAGTATAATTTTGAGGGACTTGTACTGAAGTCGAGGTGGTTGGAGCAGGTTATACCCAGATACAGGTTGAAGGGCGACCAGTCCTTTTCTGTAATTTTGTTAGAAAAGTCCTGTATAAAAAAGGCCTATAAAAATACACTATATTATTATTGTTGTTAACTATTTAAATCGATTAATAATAAATATTTCTACTACACAATATTTCAGATTAAAAAAAAAACAACTTTTATCAGTTTATAGAAAAAAATGCTATTATTTTAATTTTTAAACCTACTGGTAAACAAATGAATAATATTAATACAATTATATTAATTAAATAATCCAATGATAACATAACAGTGATACAGTAGCAATATATTACTGATACTGTCAATATTCTAATGTCTACAGAACATCTTTACTAGAGACTTTAAACATACTTGTATACTTTCAGGGGAAGGCCCTTTACACCCGTAATGCACCATACAGGTGTTTTTACATAATATGCCAGATTACACTACCATATTAGTTTTGTTGAATTGTTGCTCCTGATGTAGATATCAAGTATTTAAACATAAAGGGATGATTCTAAGGTAAAGAAAACAACAATTTGTACAATTTAGATGTTCACATTTATATTCACTTTCTGCCAGTAGATCCCTGTCCCCGAAAATCTCCCTCCTTGGACTCTAATGAATGATTTGAAAGTTGAACTCGAAACAAATAAAGCACACACGTGTTACTTACCCTTTTCTTCTCGCACAGGTATGTGTCCCAGTCCAACTCAAACAGAGCTTGAATGCTTGGCCGCAGAAACGCCTCTGGAAACTTCTGCTTCAGTCCCTGTTGCACACAGAGTTGTTGTTAGTGATCATGTGAAAAACTACAGATCAGAGAGAAGCTGGAGAAATCAAACCGTTTTACCTGAGCAATACTTTTGGCCACGTGGAAAGGACTTTCTTTAATTAAGCCCACGATCTCTATGTGAGATTTTGACGGCATGGTTGCAGAACACTCAAAGAGTGAAAGTCTGTAGACAATCGCCTCGTATCCACAATAAGGGCAAGTGCAAATCGTGGCAGCGGCAGCTCGAAGAGGCACTTCCGGTGTCAACAGAAACTGCCACTGATATGTAAAGGAAGCTGTCTTCGATGCCAAACTGTTTCTAGGAGGCAGCTGCCTTTAAACAGTTTGACATCAAAGGAAGCTGCAATTGTTGCCACATTATACTGGTTCATGAAGGCTTATTAGATAGTTTGAGAAAAGCTCCACATGTATCAGATCCATATGCATGATCTTGGTGTCTGTGGATAAATGAGAACTCGAAGACTGTATTCCCAGTTACAGTGTGACTGATACTGTGCCCGAGTAAACTGTTATAAACCAAAGGACAAATGTACATTTTTATCCTTTCCTTGAATCCTACATAAGATGCTGAATAACTCTATCATGGAGTTATTCAGCATCTTATGGAAATACCGGAATGTACAGATGGTAATGCAGTGACGTGTCCACTTGTCACTTGTTGCACATTGTTACAGTGCAAAGTCATAATGTTGTCCTCAAAAGTTTTTTGACATGTGTCATATAGCCTCCACATATCCAACAGTAATATCACTTAATTTTTGAATGCAGAAAATGACACAAAAATAAAAATCTTTAGTGAAACCTAGTGTGTGTAGCCCAGGCACTCGATTACATTATGTGCTCACTAGTCAACGTCTTTTTCCATGGACACTGGATTTGTTCTGTGTCACTGTTAGGAGTCTGAAGTGTGGCACAGGCACATCTTATAAATGATCAGTAGACAAAAATAAAAGAATTAACATGGCATGGACCCATAACATGCTTAATAAATCGTATTAAAGTTGAACTAACCCCCTTAAAAAAAATGTTCAGATGAAAACCAATATATCTGGATGTTAAGAAGAGAAAATATTTATTTGGGAATCTTGGCCATATTAAAATACAGTTCATACGAGCACAGAAAGTAGAAAAAGAATAAAACAGATGTGAAGGGGATGACACCATAACTGTATCAACCATCCATGCCCCGGAACAATAACAAGTAAGTACACTTTCACAAACTACTCCAAATCTCAGACAGCGTGGCAGCAGAGGCAGCTGCCTCCAAACAAAGGTGGGAGCTGCCGCGGCAGGTGCCCTGGTGCAGCCTGGCAGCAGTGGGATTTCAAGCTTCAGTTCAATGACACAAAACAAAAGCAAGGCATTAACAACATCTAAGCAGAATCGGTACAACTATGACAAAGAAATCAGCCAAGTGGAGAAATACAGATCAATTATTCTTGGTGCTCAGAACAATAACACGATGATACACATTCATAAACTACGTGTACATCTGAGGGAACAAGTCACAAACAGCGGTAGTTGCCCTCAAACAGGGAGGCAGCTGTGGCATCTGCCTTTACACCTCAGTGGCAGCTTCTGTTGCCACCGGAAGTGCCTCGACGAGCTGCCGCTGCCACGGTTTGAGCTGGCTGTCTCTCCGTATCTATGGCAACAAGCACCCGAGGGCGCGTTAATATGACGTATATATTGAATCTCGTTCCACTTTGTTAAAGTAGCATCCTTCCTTACCCCTCGTTCTCCAAAGAACACATTGTTTACGAGTTAATCAGCACTGTTTTCTACTGTACATACGTTTTATTAAGTAATTGTTTCATAGCTGTTGTTTTAGTTTATTTTTCAGTGCCAGTGTTACGGTTATTACAACAACAAGGCGGCACAGCTCAACGAAGCGGGACGCGGCCCAGCGGCGCCACAGTTTGAAATCTCCAGCTCGTTGTTCTCTGTTTTGTGTCGCGTTGATGTCTCGTTCACACTCTTCTCTCCGGTAAATCGGTTTAAAAGCCCTGATCCCGGTGTCGTTATGGGGGTTCACGGCCTGTGGTCCATCGTGGAGCCGGTCCACGAGTCGGTGCCTCTGTACAGTTTGAGCGGAAAGACGCTGGCTGTGGATCTGAGCCTGTGGGTGTGCGAGGCCCAGCACGTCCAGGCCATGATGGGGAGGGTCACCAAGCCCCACCTGAGGTGACCCCCCGTGTTTTACACTTTGCGGTTTGATCTCCATTGTTTAATCTGCAGCTTCACTTCTGATCTGTCACGTTGTCTTGTCTTCTTCAGGAACTTGTTCTTCCGGGTGTCCTCTCTCACGCTGATGGGGGTGAAGCTCGTCTTCGTCATGGAGGGAGAAGCCCCCAAACTCAAAGCAGAGACCATGAGCAAGAGGACGGGTGCGAGATTCGGGGGATTCAAGAAGACCTCTGCCCCCAAGTCTGCAGCGAGCACCAGCAGGGGGCGCTTCAATGCTGTGCTCAGAGAGGTCGGTGGCTCCTTCTCTTTCCTGCAACCTCTAAATATTAAAGGGATAGTTCACCAAAAAATGTAAATGCACTTATCTACTCACCACTATGCCGACATTTACTTCAATACAATTGAAGTAAATGACGTAGTTTTATGGACTCAATACAATTGAAGTAAATGTTGATAAATTCTTCAGACGTAAAAAACAACAGAAAACAAACATAAAATGCCTCCATGCTGCTCCTGTGGTTCCATCCAAGTGTCCATAAGCCCCCACATGCATAATCATCGTCATTTACACCATGTTTTTAGCCTAAATGTCCGCTGTGATCCATCTAAGGGAGGATATCAGAGGACATTTAGGCTAAAAACATGGTGTAAATGACGTAGTTTCGAGTCGAATTTGAATGTCGGTGCTAACAGACACTTGGATGACACCACACGAGCAGTTGTTTTTGCGTTGTGTTGAATTGTGTTGAATTTGGCTACAACGCTGTTCACTCCTGAAACTCCTGAAGTGTTTTATGGACTCAAACACTTCACCCAGCCCTCCATCGGCAAAGTATTGAGTAGATAATGAGTGAATTCTCATTTTTGCGAATTATCTCTTTAAGTCATAATCAAGTCATGTCATTAATAACTCTCTCTTGTCTTGTCCTTGCTTCTGCAGTGTGCAGACATGCTGGACTACCTGGGTGTGCCGTGGGTGACGGCTGCTGGGGAGGCCGAGGCCATGTGTGCCTACCTGGACTCCCAGGGCCTGGTGGATGGCTGCATCACCAACGATGGAGATGCCTTCCTGTATGGAGCCCGGACTGTCTACAGGAACTTCAACATGAACAGCAGAGTATGTTTGTCAAAGTTGATCTCAGTGACGGACAGTGCACAGCAGCTGGAGAAGGCTGATCCTAGTTCACTGGACTGGAGGCTTCTTCAGTTCAAACTATTCTGTGATTGGTAACTGGAACCAACGTTGTTGTTTTACTAATAGGCAAAATAACCAGTTTGACCACTAATGAATGAATTTCAGATTTGGTCATTGGTATTTTATTTGACTATTTACTGAAAGAAAGACAGAATTTAAATCATCGTTAGCCGCAGCCTTACACCGTTACTATTATGTTTATTTCACCCGTCTCTGTAACTATCCGTGTCTGTTCCTCTCCTCACAGTATTTACTCACTTTTTCCTCCAGGACCCTCAGGTGGACTGTTACCGGACCTCTCGTGTGCAAACAGAGCTGCAGCTGTCCAGAGAGGACCTGGTGGGTCTGGCCGTCCTCCTCGGATGTGATTATATTCCTAAGGTAGGGACGACCCTTTGAAGTTTGCAAACTCAACTCACTGACACCAACGACCAATGCTAACGTTTCATTTTGTTGCTTCCTCAAAGGGAATACCAGGTGTTGGTAAAGAGCAAGCGCTTAAACTTATCCAGACACTGAAAGAACAAACACTTCTGCAGAAGTAAGAGACTAAATCCGCTCATTTCACCTGTATTTCTTGGACATAACATGTGTTTTTGTATCGCATTGAACCTGTCCCTTTTCTCTGGCTGCTTCAGATTCATCCAGTGGAAGGAGGATAACACCGATGTGTCTGAGCGAGTTGTAAAAAAAGTTCCTCACTGCCTCCTATGTCGACATCCTGGTGAGTGTTGCCCTGTGTCTGAACTTGATAAGAGGTGCTGAGCAATATGCTTCTGTCCAACTTCTCACACTATAGCTGATCTTAAAGCTATTTAACCTGTCACGGTGACACGCACACGTATGTGAGAGATCTCTGAACACACCTCTGATTTTACACCCACGTTGGAGTCGTATGTTAAGTGTTTGTTTTTCCTCTCCTCTTTCTTTCTCACGCTTCTCCGGCTCCTGTAAAATGTTTATTCTGACTCGTCTTCTTTTATTTTCAGGCTCAGCGAAAACACACGAGCGCGGCGGCTGCGTGCTTTGCGACAGTAAACGTTTTTGCCAACCTCAGGATTTTGATTACCAGTGTCCCTGTGACTGGCACCGCTACGAGCAGACCCGCCAGGCTTTTTCTCTGGAGGTTAATATCAGGAAGTATGTGACCGTCTGAAAACACTTAGCTAACAAACATTCAAGTGGCTCTTTTTTGCAGTTTAACTTGATATATTTAGGTTTTTAAAAATGTTTTGGGCACAAGACATCAGCACTGACTCACAGAATTTCAATTCGTAGAATGATCAAAAATGACAATAATCATGAGTAGTCTATTCAACTGTTTGGTTTCTGTTTAAGGAAAACCCTGGCAAGTCAACAGTTCCCTTTCACAGAGGTACGGCTGCTATGGTTTATACGTTATTGTTTCATATATAATATCATAATAACTTATATATGTGTTCATTTCATTTTTCAGATCATTTGTGAGTTTCTGGTTTCCAAAGATAAGCCTGTGGCCCATTTCAAGAGGAGACAGCCAAATATACTGTTGATGCAGGTAATTGGTTTGTTGTTGATTACTCGTTCAGTCAGTTGTTTAGTTGACTCTTTGATGAGTTGCGTGTCAAATTATTTGATTTGATTTCCAGAAATTTGCCTATGACAAGATGGAGTGGCCCAAGCACTACACCAGTGAAAAGGTTTTAGTCCTGATCACCTACACAGAGTTGATGAACAGGAAATATGGAAGAGGAATGTCCTCCCAGATCAAACCGCTCAGGTAGTCTCACAAGTTCTGTTTTCACCACACAAAAATATATTTTGTTGAGTACTGTAATTTAAGATTGTTACATTTTTTTTCCTTCAAAAGAATATGGAAACCAAGAGTGAGGAATTCCATCGCTTGCTTCGAAGTTATCTGGAGCACACCAGGTCAGTTTGAATCATGTTTAACCAGTTTTCCTTCCTCTCGTCGTAGAGGACGAGAGGAAGGAACTACATCCGACAGGACTTCCTCTGACGTGAGTGACGCGACTGCTGCGTTTAAGCGGAGGCTGGGGTGCGGGGTGTTTGTCACCGGGTTGTCTGTTAGTGCCTGGCTGTGAGGTAGGGCTCAGAGGTGGCAGATCAGTCACAACAGCCACTAGGTGCTAAAGTGGCTTCCTCCCCAGGCTGGGAAATCTGTCGTATCAAAGTCCAACTCACTAACAAGCCTGTCTGACGTGATTGGCCCGAGAACATCTCAATCAGCAAATAACTAACGTGGTCCCGTGTCACTTGTTTTACATCATTAGAAAAGAGACCAAATACAGGGCAGATAATGGGCATATATCTGATCATTTCTCATATCACAAACGTCCCTTGTTAGAAATGCACGGTTTTGCAATGGAAGCATAGTTTTTCTTAAGTTCCTTTATCAGAATCTGCTTTAATGTAAACTTTGGTCCCCTGGTTAAAGTATCCCTGACTGTCACCTGTCTACATTCAGACAGATATTGGGTTGTTGGGTGGAAATTGATTGATTTGTGAATCACCCCTAAAAAAAAAAGTATATTACCCTAATGATATCAATATGCATGATTTGTGAAGTCAATTGTTGCAAAAGCTTTGATTACATTTATGATTAAAAAGATGCAATTGTTTAAATGTTTCTGTATCAAAAAATATATATTTCCACATAGTTTATTTACATTTCCAGTTTGCCTGTTTATTTTGATCTATTGCCGTAATGTTAATGTTTATACTAAGGCCTGTATCTTTCTCTGACTGCTTTACTGTCACAGCAAAATTCTGCGTATTTTCTTAAATTTCTCTCTCTGCAGCAGTTAAGACAAAAAGAAGGAGCAGCTATTTACTGTGAGCAGATTTGACCTGACCGTGGTGTTTCCTCGTTCTTTTTGCAGAGCATTACGTGTTTCCTGAGGATCGGCCTGCAGAGGATCAACATGAGGTGAGGACAGTAGAGGAAGAGTCTCTCTTTCACGTGGCTTTCCCAGAGGTGGTGGAGAGCTACCTGAGAGACCAAGCTCTGGCTGAAGAAAACAAGACAAAGAGTAAGACCATACTTTATAATATTCATCTCAATAGATCAATGTACCTTTTTTGTGTTTTAGTCTTGGAAAGTTAACCATATCTGACAGTACATTTTTTTCACGTCCCGTCACACCGCAGCCGTTAACAGGCTAGCAGACTTCCCACGCTGGGCTCACACGGGTGTTCTGATCAAAGCCACGTGGAGCGTTGGCTTGTTTTTCCAAGCTGTCTATTACAGCTGCTCTGACACCTGAAGTTATAGAGTTTGGCAGCTCGGCTTGTTCACAGCAAAGGCTTTGATGCAGCCGAGAGGCGTCTGTCTCACAGGCCTAGCTGTCACTTTCTGCAGGTTGTCCTCTGCTCCGCCTGGTTGTCACTGCTGTAGAGCTCCACGCTCTAATACGTCGTTTTGTAGAAGTGGCCACTGAGATGGACAAAAGTACAATTCAAAAGATAACGGAGTGAATATATTCAGAGTAGCTGCAAATTCATTCTGAAAATAAAGTTGAAGAGTCTAAAGGTGTTTAACTTTCCCAGTCAACCACGTAATCCAGATTCTGACTTTTTAAATAAATGCCCATGTGTCTTACACTGTATTTATCCTGTTACTCTGTATATCATTTTGCTATTTTTATTTATTCATTACTTAGTTTGCTGTTTCCCTTGTTTCCACCAGGTCTTAAAAAGTCCCGATCAAGCCTCAAATACAGTCTAGCCCTTAAACAGTCTTGAATGTTAAACTATTGCATACTGGGTATTAAATAAGTTTAGGTCGGTCTTAGTTATCTTAACGTTAATTTAAAAGAAGAACTTTTGGCAGCATGCATAGTTAGTGATCTTGTAGCGTGTAGTTCTGTCTCAATGATATTAGATATTGTCATGCTGTAATAAATTTGACACTCTCTCTCAATTTCCTTTACAGAAAAGAAACCAAAGAGTAAAAAAGAGAAGCCATCTGATGTCTCTGACGGCATCACAGACCTCTTGGCTCAGATGTGCCTTCAGAGTTCTTCCACTCAACCACACATGCTGCTTCCCATCATTTCAAACACAGAACAAACAGAAGTGGTGGATCTGTGCACTCCAGTGAACCACACGCAGCATAGAAAAGTAAGAGAAGACCATATCAGAGTGGGTGACTGCCCCAACACTCCTCTGTCTCATCCAGAATCAGAGGCTGCGGCTTCACCGTCTGTCTCTGCTGTTATTGATGCGCTACACCTGAGTGATATTGACTGGGAGGCTCCGTCCTTCACGTCCTCTCCACCTCCACAAGTGGCTAAAAACCACGCCACTGAGCCCCGGCTAAATAAATCCATAGAGGAAACAGAGGTCAAATGCACCAAGCAGGAAAACTCAAGTGATGTCAGACAAGCAGATTCAAGATCTGCTCCGGAGCTGTGTTCCACAGAGTGTCCACTGAGGGACAGGGTGCTCATGAGGAATGCGGCCAAAGCTATAAACCAGCAGATACACGACGATGCGGTCTCAAAACGACTAAATCCTGAGTTAGCATCTGTCGAAAACATTGCTCCTCACAACACCATCTCAAAACCAAACCGACAAATCTCCAGTAAAGGTGGTGGTGACGGTAAATTGACTGAAAAGGAATGTGAGGTCAAAAACACAGACCCGCTCAGTAATGGAAGTCAGTGTGCAAAGAAGAAAGCAGAAAAAGAAACTCGTGCTTTCAATCTTGCAGCACAAGATCAACGTAAAGTCAAGGACAAACGTAATCATTCCCAAAAGCCTCCCCAGAAATATAAATTTGTCAGGTCGGCCCTTTCATCATCCTCTGCCCCACCACAGAGACTCCACTCTGACCCAGGTCCACGAGACAAAGACAGGGACGTGCCACGGACCACCAAGAAGAGTGTTTGTTTGAGCGTGTGTTCATCCAGCGAGGACAGCGACACGGAGAACCGGCGGTTTGAACCTCGGGGCAAATCTCAGATGAAACCCATAAACAAGATGAAAGACGGTGACATTAGAGGCATCTCGTTGAAACCACTTTCTGGACCCAAAACGACCAAACAGACGGTGAAACCGGCTCATTGCCATCAGCTAGGACCAAAATCTCAGAGACACAGTACAGATGTCGATATAAACACAACACCTGTATCAATGAAAAGCAAATGCCAGGATGCGGCATTGGCGACTGTGGATGGCGATGTGCTGCCTCTGAGTCCAGCTTCACCGGTCACCGTGTTGGACGATTCAGTGATTTGTAGTGACAGTCCACTGCCACTGGCCGAGAGGCTGAGACTGAAATTCCTGAAGTGAGCAGCGTGGATGCAGGACGATGGACAAGGACACTTAAGTTGTGTTAAATGTGAACAGTTTTTTTTATGATTTAAGAAATTATTTGATAAAATAATAAAATTCATTCAAGGTCCATTCACGAGATTTTTACAGTTGAGCTGCAACAATTATTCAATTAGAGAAAATGTATTACCTCCTTGTTATGTTTTAGTCTGTGTTTGTGTCCGTTTGTTAGTTGGATAACAAAAACAACTTATATTAAGAGATTTATATTTAAGAGTGTGTGAAATTCGGTGATGATCCCTAAAATAATCAGGATCTAGTGGATTTAAATGTGGTTTCACTCCTCTACTTATGTTATTTTAATTAATTGTTAATGGAGTGCAAATAGATGTTTGTTGGATGATGTTTTGAGATTGAAAACCATGACTGGTTACAAGGACACTGCAGAAAACATGAAAATGTTCGAACAAACAGTTGGTCTCACCACGGCCTGTTTCTCTAACAGGTAAATGTTTGCGGATTAGCACAGCTTTAAGAATTAAATACCATATAATGACACCACATGTGCTTGTTTTCTCCCACTGTTCTTTTGACGAGCGCGTAGGACACTGAGCCACTGGTTTTACAACCCACTAGTGTGGCGCCCCTTGATCGTGAGTGAGGCCTTACTCACCTTTACAGACATGAAAGGTCTGGCAGGAGCTTGGTGACAGCTGCCCAAATAACAACCCAGCCCCAGGACCGGCTCTTAAATCGTATTTATTCCTAAATCTAACAGTTTGTCCAGATAAATAAACTTACTTTACAACCTGCATGTTCAACCTTGAGAAATACAGTTTCCTTCTAAGGGTTTTTACACTTGCTCAAACAGGTAAAGCTGCATTGGAAAGAAGATAAGTAACTTTATTGATCCAACTCTGATAAATTCACTTGTTACAGCAGCAGGCAATCAAAAAGAAGCAGGAAAAATAGCAAGTTAAAGTGCAAAATATAATACAAATATAAAATAAAATATTCCATGTCCATAATAAACAGATTCCACTACAGACAGACTCTTATGTGGAGGTAAAGTCGCATTATTCCACATTGAGAATAACCAAATCTGTGCTTATTTAATGGGAAACAGGCTTAAGATTCAGTTCAAGGACGAATTGAAAATAATTTGTCTTTATGCTACAGACATGCAGGACAATAATTATTACTGACACTGAACCTCCAGCTGCTCTAATATAATGCATTTTTTCTATATTGTTTCTGAAAGGCTTTTCAAATTGGTTTAGAATCATTTTGGCTGATGTGTGTTGGCACATAAAACCTCCAGACTGAAGACACACGCAGGCCTGACTTGTCAGAGAGGTGTGAAGGTCTCAGGTGAAAGTGCAGCCTCCTATTTCTTCATTAGACACATCACATCAGAGTGATAATTGTCGCCGTGCAGACTTTAAAGAGTAATTTCCCACCAAAGGAATCTAATTATTTTTCTTTCTATCACATTATCCGTCTATTTAGCCTTATTCACACCCCAGTGATAAAGAACGACGTCCTTCGGGAAGGTTGCATTTTGTCACTTGGGGTTTTCTTTGAACTTTTTCTTTAACCCCCTTTGCGTCTGAGCTGTGAACCCATAAACCTCCGGAGATCTGCGTACGTATAAGAACCCTTTGGCAAAATCCAGTTCACAGACGCCTGTATGTCATAGAGACGCTTTGGATATTTCTAACATGGACATGGAGGCGGTTGCAGCAAAGATGCTGTCCGAGTGGAAGAGCTGTGAGGGCACTTTTGGAGAAGGGGACTCGCTCCAGTCCGCCTCGCCGGTGTCCTCGATGGACTCCATGTGTTCCTCGCCGGAGATGGGCTACTCCAGCGGGCATCATCGGGACGACAATGATTTCTCGTTTGGCTTCGGGGGACGCGGTGGGGCTCTGGCGGCGCAGCGGCAGGGCAAACCCAAGATGTCCACCAAAAGACGCATGAAGGCCAGCGAGAGGGAGAAGATGCGCATGAGGAGTCTCGCGGAGGCTCTGCACCATCTCCGCGACTACCTGCCGCCTGACTACAGCAAGAGGGGCCAGCCCCTCACCAAGATACAGACCCTCAAATACACCATCGAGTACATCAACAAGCTCTCAGACATCCTGGGCCGCGCGTAACGGACGCGTCATGGACCACTTTTACGCACTAGGCTTATCCTCTCCTGGACATTTGGATGGATTGATGGAGCTGGTTTTATATTTCTGATGAACAGTGCCACATCTTTGTGAAAACATGAATGTCATCCATTGTGTTATGTTTTGTTTTTTTTGCCCTTCCCATGATGTAAATATTGTTAAACGGGCACTTGGCGAGTATTTTTGGACATGAAACTGCCTTTGTTGAAATGATGAATTCAGTGTTTGGAAACAAAGTTGAGATGCATATGTTGATGAATATGAAACACAGAGAAATGAAATATCCTCATGTTTGTGTCATAATGTAGAGAAACATCATATTTATTCAAACAATCCTTAGATCTGTAATAGCTGTGTGATTATTGAGGTGTTGTGTGTGTGTGAGAGATATTAAATCATATGTGCTGTTGTTAAATATTAAATATTCATTCCCACGCATAAAACACATAATGCTTGTTTTGAATTCCTCATGTTTTCAAACGAATCCACGTGTTTTCTGCTGAAACATCTACAATAAATGTGTGTTCTGTGTTAATGAACCGTCTTCAGGGCTGGAACACGCGTCAAACCCGTTCCTCCAATCAGAAGGCCAGAATAGCAAATACAGCCTTGAGTGACAGCGACGAACAACCAATCGGGCCCCGGCATTCCTCCCACTTTGCACATAATGTGGTTCCTCACAAAGAAATCTCAACCTGGGATTAGTCTGCTCCCGACGCCGCCATTTCAAAGCTGAGGGGGCGACACCAGCTGTTCAGCCTTTTTCTACATCTTTTTATTTTTCTTATGCAGTTTTATTTTTCTTAGCAACTGGGACAATTAAATTGGCTTAAAAGTCGAATCTACCTCGCGTGCAACACCAACTGAAGTAAGTCAATTCTGCCTTTTTACGCGTTTTTAAAGAAGCACAGAAACGCCCCTTTCATGCACAACACTTAGCCACACACTTGTTCTCAAGCTAATTGTTTCCTATTAGTAATAATGAAAAAGGTCTTTGCAAGTATTAGACACCGCCCGGAACAGTGTTTGTAATGGAGCAACTGTTTTTGGACACACCACGGTGCGTCTGCGATGTTAATTCCAGGAATTAGACGGGGCCTCCTAAGCACCTTGCGTTGCCCTTTCAGCCAGCTGTGCGCACCCAGCTGTGCGCCCCCATTAGCTCCTACGCGTCAAACAGCATTAACGTAGCACTATGATAGATTTGAAGTGTGTTTTGTTCAGCTTAATGTTTAAGAGCACACACGGATTCAAACGGCTCAGGGCAGAAATGTTTTCCATGACGCTCCTCGTTGCCTTTTTTAAAATGTATTTTGTTTATCTGACAGAGACAAAGCTAATTAATTAACAGCAAAATGACTGTAAATGAGCCAGAGTTAGCTCAACAGGCTAATTTCCATCAGTTGTCCCTGGACTGTTTATAAAATGGCAACCTGTAATTAAAATGACTTGTTTATTAGTCTATATACAGACTAGTATTCAGACAGGTACAATAAATAACACCAAGTAACCACACAACATGTGAGACCAAGCACAGCAGGTTGAAGACAAACTGCAGTCAGTAGTCCAATGTGTTGATATCTGATTATCAATAAGTCATTTCAGTGTTAGAAATATTCTAAATGCCTTTTTATTATATCATAATACAAATCATCAACATCGTGTGTGTGTGTGTGTGTGTGTGTGTGTGTGTGTGTGTATATATTGCTTGCTTTTTTATTTATAATGAAGTTCAGGGATAAACTCAAGATCAAATTAAATCTTTTTGTAACTTGCTTTTTAAAAATAAATTCATATTGGCACCATCTTTATTTTTTTATCCCCTAATGTCTGTATCGGCATCAGCCCTCAAAAATCCATATTGGTCGTTTCAACTTAAGACAGTGTGTACGAAGGTGTTGATGAAACTCACACACACTCCGGAAGACCAAACACTCTCAGGCCCCTTTCTCCAAATATGTTAAGTGGCAGTTTCGTGCTTAAAGCCCAAGCGTCATTCCGCAGCTTTCTCACTTATCACAAAAATCTCCCCTCTCCACTCTAGCTGTGGCTGATTCTG
Organism: Hippoglossus stenolepis; assembly: GCF_022539355.2. Lineage (NCBI taxonomy): Eukaryota > Metazoa > Chordata > Actinopteri > Pleuronectiformes > Pleuronectidae > Hippoglossus > Hippoglossus stenolepis. The sequence goes on from NC_061502.1 coordinate 14,085,901, forward strand.
CATTTTAGTTCTCTAGGCTTTAGGATTATGAATAATTGGCTTGTAGTTGGGTTTGACTTGCAGATCTCCGTGCTTCACTTGCAAACTTGTCACCTGTTTTCGCTGTGAGGCATTATACGTACGGCACATTCAGTTGTGGAACAGTGCGACATGGAGGTTCTATGTTTCCCAGATCTGCTGAGTGACATTTGAAACAACACATCACATCATTAAACCACAAGTCTACATTTGATGTTCAGTGAATATTGTAACAAATTATCCCATGCAACATCAAAAAGTTATTGTAGGAAAGCAAGTGTCTGCTTTCACTGACACTTTTATGCAATGCAATATATTGCAGTGACTGAAATTGAATGAAGCAATTTGTGTTAAAGGAAATGTGAATGTTGGAATCAACATAAAATATCTTGTTCATTTGGTTTAAACGTAACTTTTAATTACGGAAATCTTAAGCAAAGATTACACAAGATGTTGGAAACATTCCTTTTTAGAATTCTGGTTTATCTTGACAGCTGCTGCAGATTCATACTGCTCATCTCCTGCACTTCCACATTCCAAATGTGTTTTGTTCATGAAATCGGTTTGAGGCGTGTTTTGCTTTGATCATTTGGCCTGTTTGATGAATTTAATATATCATTATAACACCAGACCTGAGTAAAACACAAAACAAGTCTTTTACTGGATTTTTTTTTTTTCTGCATTCACAAGAAAACATTTTGGGGGAAGGAGGCTGCCATTTGTTCACATCACGCTTGATTACCTTCCTGCTGCAGGGAATTCAGAATTAACCTCGGCATGCATTTGCCCTTTTTCTTTTCTTTCTGCAGAGCTTGATTAAGACATTTTGCAGAGCGTACGTTTACATGCACAAGTCTTTTTCATGGGAAAGTCACATGTTTTAGTGTTTTGTCTATTATGGTTTGCTTGTAAGAAAAGGATGTTAAATAGATTGGCATTGTGGTTGTGTTCTGTTTGTAATTATTGACCTGAATCATTACAGATGGATGCAGACACAGAAGTGAAGATGACAGAAACTTCAAAGATGTCCAAGGATGAACCTGAGAAACCTGTAACCGAAAAATCCAGGTCTGTTCTGTTGTCCTGGGAATCATAATACCTCCAGGGTAACTCGCACTCCTTTCACACATGAACAATGCAGCTAGAGATTCTCCGCTAAAACATGTTCACAATAGCAACAAATCGTCCAGAGGATTCAGGTGCACTAGGCAGAGGCAGGATGTAACATATTAATTCTGCCACATACACCTCCTGTAGAGAAACTCTGGAGGATCTCTGGAGTTCAGAGCATGTCTGCAAGCATCTTATGTAACGATACACAATGGTTTTTAACCTGCATGCAGAGAGCAGTCAATGGAGACACTCAAATTAAACCTGGACAAATATATATATTTTTTTTATTTCCTCAGGGGTCGTGGGTTCAGAGGCCGTGGACGAGGGGGTCGGATGAGTCATGGTGTCATGCGTGGTGGGCGAGGCATCATGAAGGGGTTCGGTCCACCTGGACATGGAAGGGGTCGAATGAAGGATGGAGGCATGAATGGACTTGCACCCATGAGGTACAGTTTTTCTTTTATCGTATACAAAGAGTCTGGTAAGAAAACAAAAGGAAGTGCATTTTAAAACTACCACTGATGAGAGGTTTATTTGGTTAACATTCAAATTCTTAACCCTTATCGGTTGAGGTGAATTACATTTACTGCCTTTCCCTTTGCAGGGGAATGGGGCGGATGCGTCCTTACCCAGACCTTAGAGGTCATCGTGGTAGGGGTGGACCAATGGGTATGGGCCCTCCTCCTCCGCCTCCACCAATGCCTCCCATGCACCTCAGAGGCCTCTTCCCACCCCTGCCCAGGTAACCACCTCACACACACACGTACAACTGCTTTGGCAGCTAAATGGACCCAAAATGCTCCCAAAATGGTGACTTGTTATATCTGGGTACAGTAGCCAGAGTTGGCATACTAATTATTAGCCATGCCTTCTCATGCTTTTTGCCTCAATTGAGTGGATGTTTGGTGTCATTCAACTTACCTTGCGTGACGTGTCTCATTTTATCACTACATCAGGTTTTGGGTTAGTTTACCTGACAAAATGTGCATGAAAATAGTTTCTTGTGTTGCTGTTATGTTTGTCGGTAGGCACGGACCCCCTCCACCACCTCTTCTGGGTCATCCTGGTTTCAGAGGACGACCACCTCACCCGCGAGGGCGTGGCATGCCACCTCACGGACCTCCACGCCACTTCCACCCCCGTGGCGCGAGAGGGTAAGAGCTACTTGATTTGTATTTATTTTTTTGTATCATTCTTAAGCTTTGCAAATCACAATTCTCTACACTTTGCTTGAGCCAATTTAAGATTTTTAATTGAGACGTGCTTACACCAGTGTTCTTTAAATCCAGGATACTGTGAACAAATGACTGAGGGTTGCACATCAATGCACAGCCCTTTCTGTCCCTTAATTTTTCTACTTTTAGTCATTTCATTCCTCCGGCAGTTTGTCTACCAAAAAGAATAAAGGATGCCCAAATAGTCTTACTACAACAGTTGTTGAGTTTAAGTATATTAATTTAGTTTGTAAATAAAAAAACATCCTCAATGCTGTTTGAAGACAGACTCTCAAATAGTGCATGAAAGAATGAAAGTGGAGCAGACATTTCACTGTATTTTACCTTTCAAACGTGCACAGTTAGTTCAGAGGGGACAACCTCCCTGACTGGAATCATTCAGATGGCTGCTCTTATCAGAGTGTACCACTATTGGCCTAAGCCAAGAATCCAATGTGTGATTTTATCCTTTTACACAGCTATCACAATGGACCAGTCTCTCCTCCGCCTCACCCCCCACCTGGCAGAGGCCAGAGGTGGCCAGGGCCCCCTGGTGGCCGGCGCTTTTAACAGCCTGTCCTAAAAACAAAAACGAAGCACTTGTTAAAGGGGCCTAAAGTGGTACAGTGAATGAAACACCCCTGAACTATGTGTTATACAAAGTCTATAAGTATCTTTACTCTGTGGCCAAATGTCTGGGTATTGATATTGTCTACTGGCAAAGAAATAATGTGAAATGGCTAAGGACAAAACCAGGACTTGTGAAATGCCTCCAAACTTAATGTAAAGGCATTCTTACCTTACTGTTAGCTATAAGTCTTGTTGATACTGTAGAAATGATTTGAAAATCGTTGAGAAAGAGCTGTTAAAAACAAGGTTGAAGCTGCTGTTCTCAGAGGGAGGGAAATTATGATCGAATAGAATTACATGTTCTGTACTTCTTGTAACAGTCACCCTGTAAGCCTTAAGAAAATTTCCTGATTCTTAATAAAGAAAATGGGTGAGGATGTTCATTTGAAGGTGAAGGGAAAATAATCAAAGAATGCACAACAGCCCCAGGCACCAATGTTAACTAGTTTTGGACACCTTGGACCTCCCTAACCTTTCCTTTTGTTACTTATGTATTATAACCTCACCAAGCAGTACTGCACAAATTGTTTAACACTCCCACACTTCCAAGTGATCAGACAATATTCCACTTGTCAAGTATTCTATTTAATTTTATATATTACATCATTAATGTGCAGCTATTTTAAGTTATGAGTATTGCTGTTTGGAACTTTCATGTTGGTCTCCAGCAGTCTATTGTGTAATGACAAAAAAGCAGAAGGCATTATAAATGATTAGTATACTGAAATATATACATATATATCTAGTGGCTTTTATAAATGAAAGCAAATTCTATTGGCATTTGCTTCAGTTAAGGATAAGAAATAACTCTTTACTGTGTTGAGTTTTTTTGAAGTGTCACAACTACTCTATTCACTGTGATTAACATAACTTTTGTGAACCTGTGAATGTGTTTTATGAGAACCGTCAAGGCATATGACGTAGTCGTGAAGAAGAAAAATAATAAAAATTCAAATAAACTCAACCTCTGCTTTTTTTGTTTGTTCACAAACAAGTCTGAGAGTTGTCATTACAATTTACAACATATCTGAACTAGTGCTGCTCTCAGTGGCACAGTAACAGTGTATTTGTAAGTAAACATTTGATCCATGTAAAGACCATGACACTGCGAAGATGCACATCATTTTATAGAACTGTTTGGGTGAGTGTGGAAGAACAAGAGCCCTTAATGAACATAATAGTTAACAAGCGTTCAGTGGATCTTACTGAGTCATGTCTGTAGACTTGCTGAGAAAACAAAATTCATTACTTGAGTCTTTAGTTGCAGAAATACAAAAAATTGAGTTTATTTTCGTCAGGAAGTGTTACCTCGTATTTTCATATGTAAATCTGACTGGAGATAACTGAACATTATGTTACAGTTAAAACTCAGTGGTAGCATGTCTAAAAGGAGGACATCATCTGGAAAGGATAATCACTCTGATATGACCAAAGACTGACTTTAAAGTTCCAGCGTGTAAGATTTAGGTAAAAGAGATCTATTGGCAGAAACTGTGTATAAAATAATACTAGTGGTGTCTTTACCAGTTTGTAATCAGCTAACGTTGTCCAATCAGATTGTTGTTTTCTAGACCCTAGAATGGGCCCTTTTATATTTAAATACTTTATATTTACATCAGGAGCGGGTCCTCTCTACGGAGGCAGACATGTTTTTTACAGTAGCCCAGACTGGACAAGCAGACAGGTGTTGCACTCTACCCTTTTCTGTCTCTGTCTTTCTCTTCAACACTTTCTCTCCATTTTTCTGACTTGTAAGCCTCTGCAGTCCCTTCTCCTTTCCCCCTCTGGTTGATATATACAGACTGACTGTTGTTGTCGTCTCCTGAAGGGGGGCACACAGTACAGTTAACCTCCCGGGGCCCCCAGGAACCCCAGGCCCCTTCCTCACATCTCTTGTCCTACTTCAACAGTGGCTTGACAGTGGAAGGTCCGTCTCTTCACTTGAAAAGGTGAGCCTCCTCTTGTGTCAAAATCCCTAAAACCCTCTTTCTCTCATTTCTGGAGATTCTCTCTTTCAGAATGGAAGGTGGAACAACTACAGATTTACACCGGTCAGGTCAGACATTCAGGTACTTTGTAGTTATTTATAAAGAGACAGACAAAAAAGATTTTTGCATGATTTATATGAAAATACCATGAAATCTTAACAAGAATGGTCAGTACACCTTACGTCCTTTTAGAGTATGACCTACTTTATGATTTATGTCTTAGTGTTTTCTCTAATTGACAGCATGAAATGTAAGGGAAGGAGCTAGTGCTAAACACCCTGTAAATGGAGCCATAGATACAACCAAGTGTATATGATGATAAATACAGGGATATTCAGGAAACTTCCAGTAAATCTCTTTTAAAGTTTGAAGTTTGAGCCGTCAGCTGCTCAGAAAGAGTATTTCATGTTGCTGTCACCGTTTACAGAAAGTAACGTTGAATCCAGTTGAATTTGTTTTACCTTAAACCCTTGTTTGCTAATTATTCAATAAATGCAAAATAAACATCTTGTGTGCTGTGTCTTGTTTTACAGTACATCTGTATACAGAGTAATCTATATATCATGGCAGAAGAAAGAAATTGTGTTATTAATGTATAACTACTAGAATAATGTGCAGAAACAGTTTAAATGCAATTCAAAGTTGTCAATAAATGCAAAATGTTATTTATTGGGAAAAGAAACATACAAGTGATTTCACATTGCTTTGCCACAGACGATGACAACAAAACGACGAGTGCATAAAGACACGTGACAACACATGGGGACATCAGAGCCGAAGGACCTTTTTCATTTCAGTCTTTGTTTGATAATGTCTCTTAAATATATATTTCAGCAATTCAGGAGTTTGTGTTTAATAGTATTGCATTTTTAATGTCTCCCCAACATATTCACTGCTGTTTGAGAAAAAGACATCCAATAAGCTCCTGTTGTTCATCCCTTCATTCACTGGCTGGGCGTGTCCTCTATGGGGTGGTCCTTCCACATGGGCTCCAGGATGTGATCTGGAACCTTCTCCATGGCAGTCTGACAACATTAACAGAACAAGATGAGAGAAATTAATAAATTAAGACATTTGTGGTCCACATGCCAAATGAAACTTGTCTGATTCAGAATTAGGCAGAGCAGGACTCTGCAGTGTCACACCTTTGTCACCTCCATGGCGACTCCTTCAGGGAGGTTCCTCTGGATGTATTCGAGGTATGCCTGTGCTGTGCAGCCAGTAATATGAGACAACTACAAAACGAGAAAGGACAAATTAAACATGACCTATTTATCATGAACCATTGTAAATATTGAGATGTAGCTTTATAATTTTCTGGCACAAATTCTCTTTTTAATGGGTCCTGTTCTAAAGGTGCACACAGGTTTGTTTCTATTTACTTTGCCCAGTTAGATTTGTACTCAAACTGATTTTTAGTGGAATCAGACTTACAATATAACAGGTGCAAGTGGTCCTGCTGTAATCGGTGCAATAATCTTGACAGATGAGCAATATGGCAATCAAACATGGTAGATGAACACACAGTCCTGAGAAGACTAACAAGGTCAAATATAGGATGTATAATGTGTATATAGGGGTTCAAGTTTCAAGAAGAGACAAAATGTCTTCAGTTGAATAATGCCTGTTTGCTTTAATGGAGCCTAAGCACTTTTTAACTGTCAATGTTTAAGTTACTAAATCCAACCGGGTTTAAACTCCTTACCTCAATGCCCCGGTAGTGCGTCCTCATCTCATACTGGACCCTGTGTTTTTTGAAGATGTGTACTGACTTCAGGAGTGTGAGTCTGTCTATCTCCTTGGCAGGCTCATAACTGTTGCAGAGGAAAAGCATCATTAAAATGACAGCATTAATCAGGTTACACATTATGAACATCATTAAACAGCCATCATTTCTAATGTAGAGCCGGTTAACTCTGTTAAGACTTACACTTTGCTGATGGTGATACCGAGCTCTTCAGCTGCCATGGTGGCAAAAAACTTGTAGCTGTCCAAGACGGCCGTGTCATGACCTTTGACCATAACTGACACCTTCTGAAACAGCGCATCAGGCTCTTCTGTGACAGTGATCTGCATAGGGGGGAAATAACGAGTGAACTTCCCACTTTTTAATTAATCTAATATTTAGCAGTTAAAAACAGCATGGAGTAAATAAAGTGTTCTGCTGATAATTTACTGATGAAGGTGTTGATGAGAACACTGTTGCCGTGTGGAAGGAAGTGCTGGGCGTCAGTGGCAGATGGGACCTGCAGAGACAGAGCAGTGAATCATTTCTGCCACATTAACGATTGTTTCCAAAATGCTACATAGCTTATTTTTGGCTTTACAGACAATCCTGATTTTCAAACTACTGACTGCAGCTGTAAATGCAAACAATTGTAAATTGCTTCTCTTTCATTCCAGAACAGATAATAGGATATTTTAAATGATGCAAAGATTAGATAGAGCCTCATACACTGGTAATAAAGATTACAATTTGTATCTCTTTCTGCGTTTAAGGACTGCTTTATTCAATTCAGTTATTACAAATAATTGCTATCAAAATAAAATCAATAATAATAGCAAAAGTGCCAGGCTACTCAGACAATTTGTAACCAATTCATAAAAATATTATAGATATTTAAAGCACACGTTTATAAACCACTGGGCTTTAGTGATGACTGCTGTCTCATTTACCAGAAATGGAAAAGTCTTTACTGCACAAAAGGTTGTTTGTGTTTATAACCGTGATATCTCTACACAGACTACACAAGCCCCAAGCGGATAACTAATAAATACAGATACTGACCTGATAACATTATTTCTCTTGTGACTCAAACGGGCGCCGAAAGCTGTCGGTCCCTGGAAACAAATACATTTACATTAGATGACATTAAGAGATGACATTAGCTGTGTGACCACCTTACAACTGCTATCAGTGACCAAATTGTGAGATTAAATGACCATTTCTCAACCGAAACAATCGTCAGGTAAGTTATTTGTTCCTAGTCGCTGTGAAAAACAAATACGTTAATTGTTACTTTACCAAATGTGAGATTCCTGTGAGAATCCTTGCCAGAGAAATAATCTCTCGCCTGAGAGCCATGGGAGCCGCCATGTTTTTTGGAGAAGGAAAGGAAGGACATGAGAAAATGATCACGTTACAACATTGCCCCCGTGAGGACTGGAGGGTTTACAGCTACGTGCACGTTATGTTTTGGGGGACAGGGCCTCAAGTAAGAAACAGGGCACCTCTCATAAGTACTTATAAAAATAGTTTTATAAAGCTAAATGAATAATAATAATGAATAGTTTTACATAAATAATAATAAAAAATACTCGAAAAATACTGGGGAGAAAAAAATTCAGATGTTACCAAATAATAACCGAAAACATCTGTCATTGTCATGTAAGTACAACTCTACACTTCGTAGTGCTTGTGCTACGATTGCAACCAAATAAAAAGAACAATAATAATAATGATAAACTTTATTTAAAAAACTGATATCAAAAACTGTCTTCTAGTTATAGTATAGTTATAGTATAGTTATAGTATAGTTACTGAGTTATAGTTACCTTTTAGATCAATAATTAACATTCAAATCACATGAATATAGAAAGTAACCCCTGCTTTCACTCGGGTAAAAGACGTGAATACTTCTTCTCCACCTGTGACAGTGGGCAGACTAAACAGACGAATCGTCCCCAGCTTGACGATGAGGAGGAAAAACACGTCTCCTCTTCCTCTTCCTCTCTCTTCCTCTTCCTCCTCCTCCTCCTCCGACAGAAGATGAGCTTAAAGTTAAAACACTTACCGATGGGAGCCGTGAGCGTTTAATTGGGTAGAATCACGTGGCTGTCACGTGACCCAGCTGTCTGGGCCCTGGTTCAGCGGCAGCGGCAGCAGCAGTCTGCGGGCAGAGGAAGCAGCGGCACCACCATCACCTCCACCACCTCCAGCAGCGGCAGCGGCAACAGCAGCAGCACACGACCGAGGTAAGCGCTCCACCGGCCGTTCATGGTTCTCCCGCTGACAACACGATTCCCCTCTTTGTCCCCCACGCCACCCTCTCACAGTTATCATGACTATATGTCTGCTAACGCAAAGAACCACCAGGATAAACTGTCGGCTAACGGGCTAACCGTCGCCCGGCTAGCGAACGAAGCGCCAGCGGCGGTTGGACGGAGCCAGCCTCTCCGCCGAGGTGGGTTCAGGCTCAGCTAGCGTTAGCTGCTCGGTTAGCCGGATAGCTACATCCCTGACTGCTGCTGCTCTTTGTGGAGGAGACAACACAGGCAGCCGACGGTAGCTACCTTCCCCCCCATCCCTCCCTCCCCGTAGCATCTCAGGTTGTTTTGGCATCTCTGCGTTTAAGTAGATTAATCAAACGTGGACGTATTAATCCCGCAGCGGACATGTTTTGGTCTGTGGAGACCCGCGGAGCTCTGGATCCAGGGTCTAGCTAGCTGCGGCTAGCTCGCGGGGATGTCCGTTTTGGGCATCATCTCACGGGCTTCAGCTGTATTTGGTTGTCATGTAGCATCACTTGACGTTACCGTTCCACCAGACGGGCACATCTTCGTGTTTTTGTTTCGTCTGCTTACTTGAATGTATGTGGATGTGATCTTGTATTTCAGTGACAGTGATTTCATCCAAATGGCATTTATATTTTCATCCATCGCTTCTCATTTTATTAGTCAGTGCCTGCTGCTCCGTCTCTGTCTTGTCCTCATTTGATTTCTCACCACTGCCACTGTCTGGATTTAATTTCCCTCCTTTCTTTTTTTTTAAATCACGTTGTTTGTTTGTTGTTGTTGTTTACAGCTCCTCGGTTTCCCACTTTAGCCCCTAAGGCCCTTTTAGTTCCATCCGGCATCTTAATGAAACGAGAGCTAAAATGATACATGGTCCTTTTTAAATAATTCATCAATTTGTTAAATATCCTTTCGCCGAGCAGGATAATCCTCGAAGTAAAGTGGTTGCTCAGGGAGATATAAGTAATGGTAAGTGAGGGCGTTTTAGGCAAACGCATTAGTATTTCAATTAATGGCTGTAGGCGGCAGGTGAGTGCTTTCAGCCCCTTTTTCATAATAAGACTCAGCCATTTGTATATATGACACATTTCTTTATTTGAGAGCGGCCATTTCTGTGTGATAACGACACCCTTTATGTATTTTTTATTTTTATTATTTTTTTTACAGCAGTCCTCCATGGGATCCCCGGGGCGGGTTAAAAAGATGCCATGACGTTACCAGGAGTTGACAGCTGATGGAGAGGAGACCCTGCTCCTCCTCTCTCTCACACTCAGCCTGGATCGTATGAGGAGGATGTGGAGCCGAGAAATGACACCCTGAACCGGACTGACAATTCACTCACGTCAAACTGGAAGCACTGGGTTGTGTTGAATGGATTGCGAGAGTTTACGAGCTTTTTTGTGGATGTTTGTTTTTGATCAGCTGACACTAGTCTGGAATTTACCACAGAGGATTTCTAAATATTTATTGCGATTCTCCCGTCTGTTGCCTTGTTACTGAGACGTCATCAGCGAGGCAGCTTACTGATCAAACACATCACAATGACTTGAATGAGTGCCTTTTGTTGTGTATGCATCCCATCTGGGTACATGTCCCCAATTCAACAACCTCATTTGTGCTTTCACTGATCACCCTCAATCTGTACTGCAAATCAAGAAGACCGCAGAGGGAAAGCGCCAGTACTATGCACCGTTGCCGCTGTCTCGCATCCGACACCGAACCAGTAACCTCAGCGGAGGAGAGGCGCTCATAACGGTACCGACCCTCCCTCAAAGAACCTCCTGACCTCCTGCCTGGTACTGTTGTCATCCACTGGGGTGTAGAGAGCTGCAGGGATGTTCGCCGCCGTGGAGCATGGTCCTGTCCTGTGTAGCGACTCCAACATCCTTTGCCTGTCCTGGAAGGGCCGGGTGCCCAAGAGTGAGAAGGAGAAGCCGGTGTGCAGGAAGCGGTACTACGAGGAGGGCTGGCTGGCTACTGGGAATGGCCGAGGAGTCGTCGGGGTCACGTTCACGTCCAGCCACTGTCGACGGGACCGGCCCACTCCACAGAGAGTAAACTTTAACCTCAGAGGACACAACAGCGAGGTAAGAAGAGTTTAATGAGAAAATGTATGCAAGATCGCTGAAAAGAATGTCAGGTAAAGAACAAAAGACAAATCTGAGTGAAATTATTGTCAATCTTTATTTTAATGTAGATATACCCTACCAACTAGTACTTGCCCATTTCAGTGGCGGTCATTAGTCATGATCATAAATGTTTCTACAGGAATAACCTCTATCATGGGCCATAACTGTTACGCAGTATTCCTGACTGTTCAATAGCAGTTTCGAAGTATTAATTAAGCAACCATCATAATTTAAATATGAATCATTACCTCCAAAATCTTCTCAATAACACAATACAGCGTTTGTACTTAGTCTTGTTGCTCATCTGACCCTCTTCAAATTAAAATCTTCACCATAAACTGCAGCAAAACATCAGATTCCTTCATTTAGCCTAATGGTGATAGGTTATTGATCCCATTGATCCTCTTAGAACATGCTTCTCAAACCCTCTCCCCCCTTTACACCAGGAATGCAAGTCACTGCAAATGATTATTTTTTTACTGTTGGTACTCGGGTGCTCAAGAAATGGATTTGAAGTGTAACATTTCCTTATCCAAGCTTGTCGGACTGCAGTGTCAGGTGCAGAACAATGTCCTTGAAGCTGTTAAGCTTGACAGATTTAGGGCAGGTTTTTGTCAGTAAGTGTCCTGAGTTTTTAGTTTTTCTACCTCCGGCAAATTTACTAATTTGACTAGACTAGACATGACTAACTCGTGGTTGACACCTTGCGCTAGCTCTCCCTGCTGTTCCTCAGTCAAAGTACTTCAGTGCTTCACTCCCTGGGATCTTATCTCTTACCATGGTTATACCCTCCCGAGTTTCCCAACACCAGTGCACTGGAGACCGTTTATGTTGTTTTTCGAAAGGTCAGCGGAGTAATGTCCGGGTCTGTTGCCCACCACGTGTTTGAATATTCCCGTCGGTGTAAAGCAGGGCTGGGACAAGTGGAAATTGCACACAGGTTGCTTTATTTCTTTCAGTGAGCATAGCTCTTCGTCAGATGGAGCAAGGTGCTGAGTCAGCATTCCATACGGCAGCTGAGGGGAGAGTGGATGAATCCCTACAGAGAGTGACTGAAGCAGAAATGTCATTTAACGCTGCCCACTTGAATCTGGTCCAAGTACTGAAATTTCCCTTTTGTTCTCGTGTATACACTGCAGAGGAGCTTAAAACCTGCACAACTCTAATTTACACACCTTTTTACATATATATTTGACATCAGCCCCCTATTCACACTGACTTTGTGTATTAAAATTACTAATCTCACTGTTAGAGAAGCTGCATGATAATAGGGTTTGCTGTTGGGTTTACTAATTGCATCCCTGTTGATGCAGTTGCAACAGCTTTCCTACCAGTGATTCAAACATAACTTTAATAGCACATGCCTTTTATATAAGATTTAATATATTACAACTTTACTATTTGGCTGCCATTCATCTATGAGACCATCACAATTTACACAATGTTTTAATCACCCAAATGTTTTTGACTCTCTTCCCTTCATCTGGTGGAGATATATGCAACCTGTTTTAATTCTAATTGACTTAATGGAAGCTCATCTTGCAGCACCTCCATTTTTTTGTGCGTTCGCAAAGATAGAAATTGTACCATCGAGTTGCATTTAATAAACCCATACAACTTTTGATTTTAACTATCAAGATGGTTTTCATATTTAATGCTGCAACTCGGAGTAAAACGCAATTCCCCACTGCCGTCTGCCCATCTGTAGTAATGTCCTCTCCACTTCTGCTTCTAAATTGGATTTAAAGCAATAAATAAATGGGTTGAGAAATGTGATTTCCATCACTTGTCCAGCCAATGCATAATTTGGGATTTCTGAAAGAAGTGGAAATCACATCGGCCAATGAATTCTGTCAAATTTATGATAGATCTGTGCTTTCACTCACTCACATCATTTTCCATCACAGTTCAGATGAGGGCAGGAGAAAAAGCAGTTTGCTGTATACAGTCAAAACACCAAGGAAAGGGACTCTTAAAGAATTTGGTATATAGTGTCCTGTCGAGTTCTAAAATATGCTTTAGAACAGAGAACGCCGGACTCTTCTGTCTGTCTTGTTTGTTATTTGCTTTGTTGTTTCTCAGTCTGTTTGACCTGCCTGAAGAAAGGGATCTGTTCATCCTGTTGTCTGACACATTTTCACTTTACTATCACGAAGGTCACAATCTCATTTCTAGTAATATTGGTCCTTTTTATGGCCAAAAGGAATATGAGGAGCAGAGTCAAGGTCCAGTGGTTGAGGAGGTGTCGGTGTGACACCTCAGTCTCTCTTGCAAATGAATGTGCCACAATATAGTCGTTTTTTGTGTTCTTGTCTGGACGGAGATATTTTGTAAAACGCAGGTCGTTGACTTTTTATTTTATTATTTAAACTGCGCGGGAAATATCTGATCAAAGAAATACCCACAGTAGTGTAGACAAGGCAAAAATATCTGAAAGTGTTCTTTCCTTTCTTTTTATAGTCATTTTAACATTTACATTTTTTTACTTGTATCAAATTGGAGCCATGCAGAAACTCAGTTCATCTTACTGGGCTCTTTAATTCTTCAGGCAAAAACTCATCTCTCATTAGTTTTTTGTGTAGTTTTTTCAAAGAACTATCTCATTACATTTAGACAACCTTCCCTTGTCTTCTAAAGCTGCTTACTCAGCAGAAAAGGCAGTCACTTCCCCTCACCGTCCCGTCCTTTGAATGACAGCGCCGTCATTGACCACTTGTCGTTGCTTGTGACGAGTGTCCTTTCATGTAAATTGGCTCAAGTCATTTTATGAATGAGCACACGCACAAGAAATGCAACATGAATTCATCTCTTAGGTGTCTGCTCCTGCCAAGATCAATACACACGCCAGCATCCTTGAGTTGGACCATTATTCCTGTTGATGGATAGACCCGAGTGTCCTGTGATCATAGCTAATGTAAGCGAACGTCTGAAGGGATGTATTTTTTGGACGCGGACCATTACAGGCAATGCATTAAGGTAAAGGGCAGATCTTAATCTGTCGGATATCTGTTAAGAACAGGGTGGACGGGTAGAGGTCTGTATTCTTGTCGAGTGTGTCTCTGCCCCTGCCTGGATAAAGGGGTTTGATTTACAAGGGCACTTGGATAAAAGCGTCTTATGTTGTTGGTGAAGCTCAGCTGTTGTCTAGCCATATCATCTATTCTGAAAGCTCTCACGGTCTCCTTCAGATAATTAAAAGGTTTCTCAAGGCCTATGATGCATTTCCGAGGAAGGTTTGTCCTCCTCCTGTGTCTAATTCTCCTTCGGTGAGTGTGACAGGTAATTACAAGGTAACCGCTTCAAAGAGAGTAATGTATACATGTATTGGTGCCCTGCTCTTTTTGTCTCAGTCTCCCACTGCCACATGTGTCATACTAGTCTATGCTTTTTGTATTTTCATGGCCTACATTACACTGTCAGGTCAGTTTTCTATTCTGAGAAAGTGATAAAGAAAAATCCTGGATCCATCCCTTTTGTGCAGATCCGCCCAATGGGTTCTTTCTTGGCCCATGTGCCATCCTTTCACCAAGTTTTGCAGAAATCTGTATTTTGGCTTAATCCAGCTGACGACAAACAAACCAACCAACAAACAAAAAACGGTCAGCGGTGAAAACATAACGTCCTTGGTGGAGGTAATTTGTCTGAAATGTTGGTCTTAACCAGAGCTGCAGTAAACTGTTATCTTCATTGCTGATGAATGTATAGATGTTTTTTATAGATTTGCTTGGTGTTTGAAATGTCAAATAACTAGTGAAAAAGTGCTCATCACAATTCCACAGAGCCCAACACGACATCTTCAAATAGCGTCTTTGTCCAACCAGGAGTCCCAAACCCGAAGATATTTTGTTTACAACAATGTAGAACAAAAAAGCACCGAAATATAGATGCTGTTGCATACACATTTGAGTTACAGCTATTTCAGACTAAAAATAAATCAACCTGACAAGTAAAACTGTCCTGATACTATTTTTATGATGTTATTTAAACAGAGCAGCTAACCTTCAGCAGCAGACATGTCATTTGCATCACACTTAAATCAAACTGAAAATAGATGAAAGAGAGTTTTCTGTCTTTTTCTATGACTGTACTTCTGATGCCGCAGAGTAGTCCCCCTGGGATGTACATCAGAATACATCAACGCCTCTTTTGACAATCAAGTGCTCCCCCCCCAGTACATTGTGTTGAGATGCTGAACAGAGTGAGCAGCTAGTCACTAGGTGTCCTTTCATTCTCCGTGAGAAGCCTGACAATGAACGTCACCATGTTGACAATGAAATGTCGGTCGCAGCATAGGTTTAGGGAAAATTGTCTGTCAGTATCCTGTCGTTAGTTGTGCCATGTCGAGAGGTAGAATCATCTTAGAGAAATACATTTATTTTTCCAGTGAAAATATTAACCACTGCGGGTTCCTTCCATTGCAGATCCAAGCATTTGCTCATTTCTTTAGTTGATGTAATGCAGTTTGTGTTTTAAAGTAAAAATCACATCATATTGGTGTATACTTTGAATAGTATTACATAATTGAAAGGGAACAAAACTGTAAATATTGTGTTATATATCTGCTCCTTTGCGTTTCACAATTTTGTCGGCGCATTGTCCAGCAACATAAATACATTACATCCTCTTGTATGCAGTGTGATAACCTCCTTATCGCTGCAGCATCACTGGCTCCTGTTGTGTTTGTCACAATAAGCTGTAGTTGTTGCAGTCAGAAAGTAGAACATTGAGTGACGGCCTCAGGAGAGGACAGGTTGTTGAAAATATGCACGGAGACAATGTCCTCAGCACATTGTCTTTGTGGCTATGGATTGTTACAACTGAAAACCCTTTATAGTGATGGTGTTATAGTTTTGACTTCTGAAACTGTTTACATATATCTGCACTTGGCCACCATTCCCATGAGTCTGATAGGTTGAGTCCCACCTGCTTGTTTTTTCCCTCAGAGGCCAGATCCAGGCTCTTTGCTCAGGCACAAGTGTCTATAAGGCCCTAATCCAACAGGGACCACTGACCCCAGGACACCAGCTCGTGTTTACCACCTCACCGTGTAGGTTGAACTCCCAGTGAAGCTGTTGTGCCCTACATGCTGAGCCCAGCACTGATTTGTTTTGATCAGATGTTCCTTACCCAAATAATAGCTCAGTCAATCCTCAATACCAATTTATCTGGCACATACATAGAGAATAGAAGAAAACTACAAGGTATTAACCAAGCATGTTTTAGGTTTTTATTCTTCAGAAACTTGTGTTGTGTAATTTGGTGTGACCAATATTGCAAATGTCAAGTGACACCCAGGTTTTAACAAAAGCACTCCAGAATGGAAGTATGATTAATTTCTGTTTTTTTCTTTCGTTTCCCATTTTTGTCTTGTATTTCGACTTCATGAGGTCCTTGGAAACTTTAACAAATGAGTAATATATCGGTTAGAGTGAATCTATTTTTCTAGCCCAACATGATGTTTCCCTCTCTGCCTCATTTTTTACTTGTGATGTTTTCATGCATTAAAGGTTGTGTCCTGGCGAAGCCGCATAAATAAATCAGTTTACATCTCTGTTAGAGGGCCTGTGCAAGAACCAGCACTGATCTGGGACCTGCACCGCTTTTTTAAAATGGGCAGGGAGGAGAAGAAGGATACTGAGGGACTTCAACAAATGCATCTGTTCAGATTCAGTGGGGAACATGGTAATAAATTGCAAGACAAGCAGAAAGTAGCTTCCTGAAACAAGCTGAGGAAAGTTTGAGTAAAGTGGTGCTTTTGATGCTTTGTGCTGCATTTCTGAGTTTTTCGTCAGTTTTGCTAACCTCCACACCCATCACCACCTGTGTTCACAAACTTATCTGTGATCCCTCGTCTTGTTGCACTGTTTAATTACTTCCTTTCTCTGCACCACAGCTCTGCACCCTCCTCCCCCGTCTATCACAATGCATCCTCCCTTGTGCCGGTCACTAACCTTGTCTTTGCTCTTACACATCTCCTTCTTGTTGACTACCTTCCTTTCCTCTCTCCTTATCTGACCTATTGACATTTGAAGCCCTGCTCAGGATTGAAGGGGACATGAACCCTCCGATGCATTAAAATGGTCTAACCAAATGTGCTTAGTGGAAATGGCTTTAGTGTGCTAATCCATCGTTGGAGAGGACATGTTGCGTAACACTCGAGCTCGGGCTGCTTCCTCAGATCCAGGTGTACTTTCCAAGAGGGACAGTGTGGCCTGTACAGTGGTTTCTCTTTGCTGTGAGCAGCATTTGTAGTCAGGGATCAGACAGACATATCTGCATACTTTGTTTTTAGAGTTGTGCTTTTTCAGATACAAACTCCTCATTTCATCCTACATGGCTAAGAAAAGAAGCTAAAAACCTTCTCCTCTTGTTGGTCTTTTTTTTTTACTGTGTATCTCACTTAATATTCACTGTTATGTTCCAGAGAGGTGCAGTATTTACTTAACAAAATCTGTGTGGTACGGCCCGGAGAAAGAGAAAAAATGTTTGGTACAAAGAGCCGATTCAGTATCACAAACATCCTCAGGGTATTATTGTAAGTGACTGAAGTCTCTGCATGCTGATGTTTAAAACGCACACCGTGTGAGCCATGTACAGGGGAATTGGGTAAAGTCTGAGCCGCCAGACCTCAACGTAATGGACCACTTCAAATGTATGTGCCGCTAAAAAAACTAAAAACATTTTCTTTTCTTTTTACATTTGATTCATTTTATTGTCACTGAATCTGGTGTAAAACCAGTTAATGTCCGCCACATACTTAACTTCTGTTGACTGAAGCACTGTAGAGAGAAAGTATCACCAAATTTACTACATACATAAAATAATGAATTGCTAAATAATCAAAATCATATTTAATTAAAGTTTTATCACATGCTTCCTCTACTCATAAACATGAAGATTATACCTCCCCTGAAGGTCACGTCCCATTGCCCCTTCTGTCACGCTGTAAATCACTATGTCCCACTTTGCCCATTCTGGCCTCGTTGCTTTTGTATCAGCACAGCACAGCATTTTTCTTTAATTGAGTTTATCATCTGATTTAATAGCACGCTAGACGCAGTTTCAGGGGTGGTACAAGAGATTGTGGAGGTAAAGCAGGGAATCTCCTTCCCACTTTCTTGTTCTGTGATTTTATTTTCAGTCGGGTGTTCAGTCATTAGTCAGGAAATCCCAGCAGCTTCAGAGTGTAGAGGGGCCAACATTTCTCAGACATTAAGAATATAAACGTTTGCTTTTCCTGCGTTCCTGTACTACTAGTCCAGCCTGTTTGTTTGTAACCTTGCAAAAAGAAAGGTCTCCCATGCGAAGGACCAGTGTTGCCATGGACCCATGAGCTCACGACCGCACCACGGTGACACTGCACTGTCACAGTGTCCTCTCACTTTTGCTGACTCCAATGCAACCCAAAGCTGTCCCTTGATTTGATTTAGTCCTCTCAGTTAAGTTGCTGGGGTCAGCTCAGCTCCCAGTCTCAGCAAGGGGCCCGGAGCTGCAGTGACAACAGCATGGCACCGCAGGGGTGAAGACGGTGCCAACTTGCCAAGCAGAAGTTGTCAATGGCCGTGTGTGGGCCAAAGAGCAGAATTAAAGGGATTGCAAACATGGACTTGCTCCCACTCTTATGAGGTATTGGTAGTGAAAGGACATGAGACAGGTATTTTATTTTTACCTTTCTTTAACATAGCAAGATAGCTTTTTTTGGTAACCTTTTCACCATTTTTCCAATGCAATAATTCATGGATCTATCTATGTGTGTGTAATCTGGTACAGCTTGATCAAATGTAATCATTGTTAGACCTTGGCATCCATATGCACTCGTCTCAGTCCTATTCTAGTTTTTATATTTGATTATAAGGTACATTGAAGATGTATGAGAAAGGGGGGTTCTAATCACCTACCACATGTTTTTATCTTTCCATTCATGCTGCACATGAGAATTACTGAAATCTGCATGTGTCTGTTCTGCCTCTGAGCTCTCTGGGCGCTCGCTGTCCTGTGGCTTCTCACTCTTATCCCGTCAGTCTCCATGTGACGTCTGATCTCCCAGATCGCTGCGTCACTGTGAGGTGCTCAGCTGGCCCCCTTGCGGGATGCCTGACTAGCTCACACTAATCTCCACACTGAGCTAAATTTATACACATAAACACACTGACACATGCATTATTATACTCACCTTCATAGGGATGCAGATAAGTGTGTTCACATGAATCGTGTGTAAACCCTATGCTAATTATTTCTTTTTTTGTTTTTGTTTGGCCCTTCCTTGTTGGATGTTACAATTATGCAGACTGTAGTTTTCTACCTAATCTAAAGCCTCATGTCTACACTGGCTGGAGCTGAATTATGTTGTATAATATTTAGTTCACCAGAGGTTGCAGACAGTGAATCCAGTGGATGGAGTAACGGATCGTTATTCCCCCCAAATGAGATCCTTGTGCATGAAAATTGATCTTTGACAATACTACTGTCGAAGCTTTGCAAACAGTGAGCACTGCTGCATTAGGTGACTGAATGATGGATAGCAGGTTGCCTTTAATGATCCGTGAACATGGTCCCCTCAGTCAGAATGACAGAAACCTTAAGAGACCCCACCTGCAGACCTGCACCAGGTCAGATCTCATTGTGTCCTGCAGGTTGCTAGCTGAGACACACCTATGGAGCACCAGTAGGTTTTTATACCACAGGGAGCAGGAGTAAAACCACAGCTCCCAGGGCACCTTGTCTCTTTTAAAAACAGTTCTTTATTGACACAGATTTGTTGATGCAGCCTGCAAACAATCAGGAGCATTGGTGTCAACATTTTGCACTGTATAACTCTGGAGAAATGATTGTTTTCTTTGGAGGAAAATATAATTTTCACCTGTTGCTCTGGACCACGGATCGTTAAGACTGTGTGATTGTTGCGGGGTATGACGAGGAGATGCTTTTAAAAAGAGCAAGACTTTTTGCATATCCAACTCTCGGCCACTGATCTGTTGGATTTGCACTCGTAGAGCGTAAACCACGCTAAAACCGGCCCTGTGTTGTGTGACCTAGCGTGTACAACCCACGTGCTTCGCTCAGTGAGAACAGAGCTGCTCCCTGCTTAGGATTATTCCTCTGGGAATAGGCTGAGTCACGCTACAGAAGACTAGACGGATAGAGACACAGAGGGAGAAGGCGGGGGGGGCAGCATGGAGTTTGAAATGGTGGTGTGACACTGACAAAGAAAGAGGTTATGAACAGTTTGATCTCTATTGTTCTCTGCCAGTGATCAACACTGACCTCCTCTGCAGATCCTCCCTCAAGGCAACGGAGATCTCTATTTACTCAACTCAGAGCAAATACAGAAACTCATGCATGTGTGAGTCACTGCTGTAAGTGGTTGTACAGTTTGTTGTATTCTCTGTTGGGACGGTCATGCACCAGGTCACTCTGTGCCCTCCCTTCACTCGCTGCTTCTCTCCTTTCTTTGTATTTCTTGCTATCACTTTCTCTTTTAAAGTCACATCCCTCTTTATATATTTTACTTTCTCCATAGTCCTTTTTTCAGCAAATTAAACACTTTTCAACAAAATGAGAATTAATAACATACGCCATCACTGTCGAGCTATAATCAGGAGGAACAATCAGGAATATGTGGCACAGGGACAGGAAACGGAATAATTGAATCTCATTGTCTTTAATATTCAGGATATTAGCAGCTCCTCTGCGACTCTTTCAAAATGAGGTTAACCCACTTTGGGATATATTTCCGTCTGGTTTGATACTAATTTTATCTCACTGGGAACTTTCTGCATTTTAGTCTTTCAGCTGACGTTCTCATTTAGAGCCACTAGTACGGTGCCTGTTCCAAACCGTATCTCATTAATAGTTGAATATTCAATTACAATATCTAATTATCTTATAATTTTCCATGTCATTAATTAATTAATATTAATTACAGATCTTATCAGGAAATACTGGACCATGATTTCATGCTGTGATACATACATACACATTCATTAGGTTCACCTACATAAAACTAATGGAGTATATAAGTCAACAGGCAAACAATAAACTATGCATGCTATCATTAATGTTGCTGTACTAGTTTATCCTAACCTATTTATATGATTAGGATAAATAGGTTAGGATAACCTTGTTATTATCTGCTGTTGGTAAGAGAGAAGCTGCGTCACAGGACGGCCATTGCTAAATTCTTTACAATCTTCCAAACTATGAAATCTGGAATATAATTTACATCATTCAGAAAATACTTGTTTCACTAGCGGACAGAGGCAGAAACATTAGCTCCCTATGACGATGCATGCTAGTCTCCAAGTCTTTGCCTCTAACTCTCCCTTTTGATTTATTTTCTGTGTGTCTTTCAGGTGGTGTTGGTGCGGTGGAATGAGCCCTTCCAGAAATTGGCCACCTGTGATACTGATGGAGGGATCTTCGTTTGGATCCAGTACGAGGGACGCTGGTCTGTGGAGCTGGTCAATGACCGTGGAGCTCAGGTATGAGACGATGTAAAAAGAGATAAAAGAAATCAACAATTAAAATGCATTTTTACTCATTTGTAAAGTTTTAACAGAAATTAGAGAGCAATCAAAGAAATGAAAATGTAATGGGTTGAATATAAAGAGTCAAAAGCATAATACAGAACTGCAATGGGAGCTAATACACAGCAGCAACAATAAATAAACTGAAAAATAGTGATCTACAATATGTCCGTGAATATGATTGAATGTAACTCACGTTCATCTACAAGGAAAGTTAAGATAACGCTTTATTCTTCCCACATTTCCAGCATAATGTGGCTGATGGAGGCATTTACGTCTAACATTTCACTTGACGATTAAAAAATAACTTCCAGGAAAAGTGTGATGCGTAGGCTTCATCGATCAATCACTGTCACGCTCTGAGCTGAGTCTGACACATCCTGACAGCTTCTCCTCTTTTGTGATCAATTTATCTGCTAGATGAGAGTCTTAACAACTGCCTCACTTGTTAAATATGTTGTATAAATTGGGGGCTCCACTCCTCTCCCCCCAGAGAAGTTTTTATGTCATACAAGTAAAATATATATATATATATATATATCTCCTCCTCTGTCCTCTCTCAGTATGAGGCGTTTCAGCAGCCTCCAGAAAAGTGTTTACTGTGGGAGAGAGGAGCTCCCTCTGCTGCGGACTTTGGGATTTTGAGCCATGCACACCATATACATTCACTAAAAAACATATAGAACCCACTAGAGGACTGGGAGAGACTGAAAAAGCACAATAGGTCTCCTATAAAATCCAAATAAGCATCAGAGCGTGTTGATACTGCACATAACAGGGATAAGAATAAATGGTTCTTTTCAATAAACGTGGTAATCGTTCACTCGCAGCATTTCAATCTTACCTGACGTGTCTTGTCCGCTGCAGGTGAGTGACTTCACCTGGTCCCATGATGGCACCCAGGCTCTCATCTCCTACCGCGATGGATTCGTCCTGGTGGGATCAGTCAGCGGCCAGAGACACTGGTCCTCCGAGATCAACCTGGAAAGCCAGATATCCTGTGGTATCTGGACCCCTGACGACCAGCAGGTAACACACACATTCCCTCTGAATTTTGATGGTACAACGTGTACAAAGTTTTCAGTTTAGATTTTCCACTTTTAGTAGGTAGACTAGAGATAGGCCCTGGGGGAGATTGGCTGTGAGCGACAGGAAACATTCTCTGTCTTGAATGTGTTGGGTTTTCGTTGGGCTATGTTTTTGTTTTCATGCCTTTACATTGTCGGGTTGGACATCATCAGGCTTTGAGTCCGTACACGTATCTCTGTCTGTTCATCACCTTCATCCTATTTATATCCATTTCTCTGACTTGTTTTCCTTGTGATATGCACACTGTTTTTGTGATCTTTATCTGTCGTCTCCTTTCCTTTTTCAAAGCGCACCTCTTCTTCCATTACTGCTTACCTGTGATTGTGTCCTACTTAATTGTCTCTTCTTCTCCTTAATAACCCTTTTACCGTTTCTGTCCCAGGTGTTGTTTGGTACAGCAGACGGACAGGTGATAGTGATGGACTGCCATGGGCGCATGCTGGCCCACATACTGCTGCATGAGTCGGATGGCATCGTCGGCATGTCCTGGAACTACCCCAGTTTTCTGGTGGAGGACAGCAGCGAGAGCGACACGGACTCTGACGACTACTCCCCACCACAAGGTTCGTCCGGTCAGAGTTTGATTTGAAACCTAAATTCTTAATTATGCACATGTTCAGTCGACTCAGGTGAACAATCACCCGGTTAACCTGGAAAAGAAAGTGGGTTGTCTTGAAATAAGATCAAATAAGCAACTCTTTTAAATGTAAAAAAGTGAGCAGTCCCACAAGGAACGAGTTTCATGTAGTTAGCTCTCCTCACTCTCCTCATGATTTCAGTGTGCACAACAGCCCATGTAAGGACCCCATCTTAATTGCTTCCTGTTTTGTCTTTTTACGTCCATGTCTCAGCACCTCCCAGTTGCTGAGGCTGAACTGATGATGGTCTGTCATTGTCCCCCGGTGCACCCCCCCCCCTCCCTTTCACCATGAGCCAAGCGGTAAAGCTGAAAAAGTGCTTGCCTTAGCTAGAACACTGATAATGTTCTAACTCACTAATTAATCCAGTCAATAGTAATTGATTGGGCTTGATTAAGCTTGATAGAAATGATCTCTCAAGTCAACAGCCTGACTGAGACCCCCCCCGCCAGATCTCTCTGTCATGATATATGATTATGACCTGTCATTGCTGCAAAGCACAGCACAACACACTGAATGTACAGCAGTATCGTATATATGATTTGATGCTAAACCCATTGCATTTTGATGAGGTATAAATGTAGTCACTGTTATTGGGCTGAGAGTTGAGCGGAGGTGGATATTTTACCGGTGTTAGTATTTGGGTCATTGCCGGACGATGTGAAAGGACACTCAAGGATTTTTTGTTTTAATGCAAAACACATGGGCCGTTGTGTGAAGGTGTGTTATTTATAGCAGTTTAACTGGGAATGGCAGTTGTGTGCAGCAGTGAAATGTGCTGAGTGTGTTATAGTGCAGTTTTGTATTCCTGTGAATGGGACACACTTAAAATGAATTACAACTGCCAGGATATGGAACTGTCTCCCATAACGGCCCTCGACTACACCGACAATAAACGCACACAGCCCTCCGTGCATCCAGGCTGGTTTTATGGCCCACTCCGGAGATGAATATTGATCACCTAATCCTCTGTAGGTTACCAGTGTGATGCCTCATTTATGGCTGCAACTTACAATTCTTTTCACTGCCAATAATTTTCTCGATTACTCGTCTCGTTTATAAATACAATATAAATAAACGTACGTCACAGTTTTCTCAAATTAATTAATTGATATTCCGTATTTTCTTCATGTTACTTACACGACAATTTTTGATGTATAATGTCAAATCTCCAGGATTTAAATGACAAATTTTTATTATTTTAGCTCTAGTCCCTTAATGGACATTTATCAACATCCACTGTAGGCACCACATTACTTTAGTGTACAAACATGTGAGTCAGTACAGCTGTCTGTCACCTCACTGTGTTTCTGCCACACTGAGATGTTTGTGTTGTTCTCTGTCTCTCCTCAGTGCACAGCCAGAGGCCACTGCTGACAGTCAGCTTCACCTCTGGTGACATCAACCTGATGAACAACTACGATGACCTCTCTCCCACCCTCATCCACACCAGTCTAAAAGGTGAGTGGGTCTCTTTATTTATTATTTATACTGTTTCATATAACGCATAGTGTCGTTGCAGCTATCTTTTGTTTCTCTCACAGAAAAAGCCCAGAGGAATGTTGGGCTTTCTTTCTTTCTTTTAAATTACCTGCATATGTTAGTGTTAATAAAGTTGTGAGTACTTTTATTTCTTGTGCTGTAGATGTGGTGGTCCAGTGGTGCTCACAGGGAGACCTCCTGGCAGTGGCAGGGATGGAGAGGACAGTCCTCTCCCCTGACCCTTCCTGTCCTCCCCCCACCAGGAACGCCATTGTCAAGTTTTACAATGTTCAGGGTGAACACATCTACACACTGGACACACCAGCACAGGTGATAATATTCAGCATTTTATGAATTTTAATAAAATAAAGAATACAATTTATTTGAGGATATCGTGGCTGTGACCAAAGTCTGTTCAGCGGTTCACCACAAGCATGCACATCCCCTCATCTCTTTGTAAATTTCATTGAAGACTGCTCTCCTCAGAATCTAGAAGAAATTAGCTCTTGCAAAGTTCAACAAAGAATTTTATCACAGTTGTTACAGTCAAAAACCACAAGATTTATTTTAATGTCTGACATTAACCTTATTAAAGGACGTGGTGCCTTCTGTAATGTATCTGCTCTATTATCCTGCAGCGTCCGATCACAACGCTTTGCTGGGGTCACCGGGACTCCCGTCTGTTCTTGGCGTGTGGCCCAGCGCTTTATGTTGTGCGAGTGGAACACCGCGTAGCCAGCCTGCAGCTCCTCTGCCAGCAGAGCATAGCCACAGCAGTGAAAGAGGAAAAAGATGTTGCCAAGCTCACCATGCCTTCCCGCCTCTGCTCCTACGTCACTGCCGCTTTCATCCCCACCATCAAGGTAACTCAAGGCAGGAGGGTGTGAAGACCCATTAAAACAATAAATGTGAAGTGCTTAAAGGAAATGTAATCTATGCATCCCAGTGTTGTCATAGATTTCACCTTCTTAGACCTCATTTGACTTGGGTGAACATCCTCTATAAAATAGACACCAGGCAAATTGACAGCAGAAGAAAAATTTATTAGCAAAACTGTGGTAATAGCAACGTTTTTAAACTACACTTTCTCTTCCAGCCCCCCATCCCAGATCCCAACAACATGCGCGATTTTGTGAGCTATCCAACAGCTGGGAACGAGCGTCTGCACTGTACGATGAAACGTACGGAGGACAACCCCGAGGTGGGGGGGCCCTGCTACACTCTGTACCTGGAGTACCTCGGAGGTCTGGTGCCGATCCTCAAGGGCAGACGAATAAGTAAACTGCGGCCGGAGTTTGTCATTATGGACCCCAAGACTGATGGGAAAACGGGTAAAACTGAGCTTCCTTCATGTTGTTTACCTGATAGAACATAATAAACAAACAGTCGATCATTTCCCAATTGACATGTTTGCTGAGTGTATATTCCAAGCAGTAAAATCTGGGACATTTAAGTCTGCTGTTAAATGTAAATACAGCAGGTACTTAAATATAAACTATGCTAATATAAACTATTATATTATGGACTATTAAAAGTGGTTGACATTTTCGTAACAGTAAAATATATCAGAATTTGACTCGCCTCTGACTCCCATGTAGTCATTGTTTGATTAGTAGTAACTGTACTGTATTTTAATCCAAACATTTTTTGGCGTTCCAGAAAATTTGAAATGCTAAATGTCTTCCTCTCAGACACATTTGTCTGCTCCATTACTTTTCTGGTTATTTGAGTTTCTTGCATTGGCGCTTGGTGAGTTAGTATGTTCTAGTTACATTGGGCAGATTGGGCCCGTGTTAATTAAATGCTGCTTAATGGAGGCTCTGATGGCCCCTGGGTTCCTCATAAATCAAAGTGCGCTCTCTCTGCTTGCAGTGATAAATGAAGCCAACCATGAAATGGTTCCAGCCCATTCACACTTTAATGTTCATCAAATAAATGAGCTCAGCCTAAACCAGAGCAGCACTGGTTCACAAACTGTATGAATAAGGAAACCGAGAAAAGAGACTGATTTGGACTGATATGATCTAAATGTGTAGAAATGGTGGAAAACAACTTCAGTACCATCATGTTTTGTTAAAATTTAGGTTTTTGCTTCAAAGTAGTAGATTCCTGCAGTGCTAATTTTATTGTAATGATTGTAAAAAACTGTTGTTGTATGGAGATTTAGTCCTTTCCAGAGTTGTAGATGAAACACCGATAATAATAACCCATTTGCCCCAAAGTAACTATTCTTTCCATCCATCATCTTGTTTTCTCTCCCCAGATGAGATATACGGAAACAGTCTGATATCCGCCATGATCGACAGCTGTAACTGCTCGGACTCCAGTGACATCGAGCTGAGCGATGACTGGGTTGGCAAAAAATCTCCAAAGATATCCAGAGGCAGCAAATCTCCCAAACTGCCCCGGTAACCAGACCCTGCAGCATGTCTTCTTTAGCTTATATTTCCTTTTTTAATGGGTTTCTGATCCATTAGCAGGCAACAGTCCACGGGAAACAGTCTGCACATTTCCACAAGACTGGGATCAAGGGAGTTTTTGTGTGTGTGTGTGTGTGTGTGTGTGTGTGTGTGTGTGTGTGTGTGTGTGTGTGTGTGTGTGTGTGTGTGTGTGTGTGTGTGTGTGTGTGTGTGTGTGTGTGTGTGTGTGTGTGTGTGTGTGTGTGTGTGTGTTTCAGTTATTTTGTTTGAATCAAGAAACATTTTAATGCGAATTCAGAACTTTTTGAAAACACTTATTTTCCCATATGAACTTTAAGTTACTTAAATTTTGATTTTTTTTTCTGTCATTTCTCTTACGTCATCCTACAACAAATGAAAACATAATAATGTTAAATTAGTTCGATTTTAATTAACCTTTCGGTCTTATACAATATGGTACTAGAATTTAATCCTTTTATAGAATTAGTTTTGCATAGTATCTCAGGAACGAATTTAAGAAATATCTGAGCCCTTAACCCTCTTATATTAACCCTTTGCATCCACAGTGCATTTTAATGGATTGTTCTACTTTGATTTTTGTGTCACTGCATGCCTAAACTTTCTTTTTTTATTTGCTACCTTCTCTGTAGAGACTTAGTTTGTCCCTTTACCAACAGGATCAACATTGATCCCAGAAAATCGCCCAAACTGTCTCGTGCTACACAGGAGATCTCCCGGTCGCCACGGTTACCCATACGGAAGCCCTCAATTGGTTCGCCCAGTCTAACACGGAGGGAATTCCCTCTAGATGACATCACTCAGGTAAAAGTTGATCTTTGAGCAGAATGAATTTGCCTATTAACTGCATCAATCTCACATGTCAGTGCTGCCATGTATGGATCAGTCATGTCACTGTTTGTCCAGGGTTGGGGGTAATATTGCTTAATATTAAACTCATGTATTTACATAATATGATTCTCTTTTGGTCATTGCAGCAAAATTACCTTGCTCAGGTCACATCCAATATTTGGGGAACAAAGTTCAAGATAGTGGGGCTAGCCGCATTCTTGCCGACCAATCTGGGTGCAGGTAACCAATCAACACCTGTGTCTTTGTCAATTTAAAGTTAATGACTAATTGGTTTAAAATGTCCTTTCTTTAGTTTGCTAATTGAACCCTGTTCCTTGCCCCTCAGTCATCTACAAGACGAGCCTCCTCCATCTGCAGCCCAGACAGATGACCATATACCTGCCAGAGGTGCGTAAGATCTCCATGGACTACATAAATCTTCCCGTCTTCAGTGCCAATGTCTTCAGTGAGGATGAAGATGACCTGCCTGTCACAGGCCCTGCTGGTGGCGCTGCTGACAACCCTCCCTGCACTGTTAACATCCCCATCGCCCCCATTCATAGCCCTGCACAGGCCATGTCTCCTGCTCAAAGCATTGGTCTGGTCCAGTCGCTCCTAGCCAATCAAAATGTTCAGTTGGACATCCTCACAAATCCCACCGCAACCACTGCTGGTGCAGCTGCCGGTGGCTCAGACCAAAGTCAGGACACCATCCTGACAGCCCAGTACACAGTTCCCACCAGGTATTCTAATCCTGGTCAGGTAATCTTTGGAGGGCTGGAAATTGGTCGCCTAATGGTGGGACCTCCGCATTCTCATCATCCATCGCAACAACCAAATCACCATCAGCAGCAGCACCAACATCAACTGCAACACCAACAACAACAAATTCAGCAGCATCACCAACAACAGCTTCAGCAGCAACAGCAACTCCAACAACAACAGCAGCAGATGCTCCAGCACCAACAGTTACAACAGCACATTCAGCAGCAGCTTCAACACATGCAGCAGCAGCAGCAGCAACAGCATCAACAGCAGCTGCAGCAGCACATACAGCAGCAACAGCAGCTGCAACAGCAACAACAACAAATTCAGCAGCAACAGCAACTACAACAGCAACAACAACAGATTCAGCAGCAACTGCAGCAACAGCAACAAATGCACCATCAACAGCAATCACAGCAGCAGCATCAGATGCAGCAGCAGCATCAGCAGCAGCATCACCATCAACTTCAGCATCAGCTTCAGATTCAAATCCCTGTTCCCTCCATGTCATCAGGACAGCCTTCAGGTGCAGCTGTGCACCAGCTCCAGTCGGGGGCGCTGCAGATACAGATTCCTCATCCACCTGCTGATTTAGTGGTTGAGAGAGCAGTGGGGGGTGAACACGAGCACCTACTGAAAATCAAAACCACTCGTTCAACTCCACAGCTGGCTGAGGGGGATACAGTGGTGTTCAGTGCCCCGCTGGAGCTCAGCAAGATGAACCCCCCACCCCCCTACCCAGGGACGGTGGCTGCTGCTGTGGCTGCTGCAGCAGCTGCTGCCTCAGCATCAGCCTCCGCCACAGCCTCCAATTCTGGAACAGGAGGGGGCACCAGTGGGACTCCTCCTCCTGGTGACCTTTGTCTGAAGAAGGGAGAGTTTCCACTTTATCCTTCAGGTCAGCAACAAGCACAGTACCCCACACCACTGGGATATGAAAGGATAACGACATTTGACAGCAGTGGGAATGTGGAGGAAGTATGTCGTCCTAGAACGCGCCTTGTCTGCAATCAGAATGTGTACACACTCCAGGGACCTGGCAGCTCTGCCACTCTCAGGGTCACCTCTTCATCATCCTCTTCTTCAGCTGAGAAGAAGATCCAGCTGCCCTATACCTCTGCCACTCTCAACAGACTTACTGCACCTCGCTATTCCATACCCAGCGGAGATCCGCCCCCATACCCTGACACAGCCAATCAGAACAGTGCGGTTGGCAGGAACCCTGGACAGAGGCTTGACAGCAGTCTGATCCACGCCACTCTCAGGAGGAACAGCCGAGAGGCTGCTCTCAAAGTTTCCCAGATGCTGGAACCACCTAGACCACTGCCTCCCAAGGCCAAAAATAGTGCACTAGCAGCCTCATTCCAGCAGAGGGTTCCAACAGCCTTATATACCTGCAGTCAGTGTAGCAGTGGATCCAGTGTTGGAGGTACTGCTCCAGGAAGCGCTAATGGAATAGCTGGAGGGACTATTATCAGACAAGATTTCCCTCCCAGGAATGGGGCCCCACACAGCACAGTTATCGTTCACTCCAACAGCACTACTCCTCTGGCCTCCCAGTCCTCTTACAACCTGCTGAGCGCTCTTGAAGGATCTGGGAGTTCAGCAGGAGGAGGAAGCAACAGAGACAGGGCTGATTATGTTAATTCAGCTTTTACTGAGGATGAAACACTGAATCAGACTCTGAGGCATCTGGCATTAGGAGGAAGTGATGCATCAGGGCTGGTTGTCAAACGCCCACCTCCCTATCAGTGGGACCCAGCTGCCACAGAGGAGGTGTGGGTTCCTCAGGAGCGGACAGCAACATTGAACCCCGCTGGCCCCCCCGGACCCCACAAACCACCCCCTCTTATTCTAACCCCAGCTCAGCACTTGGATGTGTCCAGGCTGCCTTTTTTACTTTCTCCAAAGTCACCCACCAGCCCCAGTGCTGCCTCATTTCAAGCTGCTGCAGCAGCTGCAGGCTACCAAGTCTCTCTCCAGTACCCTCCAGCAACTGCCTATTCTGGTGCCCAGCTTCAGGCCATCCCAGGGTCGCCACGCCCCTGCTCCTCTCCAAAGGAGATGGTGGCACCAGTACCCTTCTCCCAGCAGGAAGCAACCCTTGTCTTACCGCCAGGTTATGCAGCAAATCTGGCCAGCCTGGCTTGCTGCCCCCTCCCACCCATGTATCCAGGAGGAAGCGCTTGTTCCGGGCTTCCCATTCCTCCCATTGCTCTTCACACTCCTTGGGGTACCTATAACTCCTGCCCCCCTATGCCCAGTCCTGCAGTACCGCTCCCACCGAAAGCCTCCCACATGACAGTAGACAAAAATGTTCTCTCTCCTCCTCCCCCTCCACCTCCTCCGCCACCCCCTCCACCACCACCAGCAGAACTGCAGAGCCATGGAGGATTGCAAGAGGCCATGGCTGAGGCTGGGGAAGGTTTTCAGGAAGTGTTGTCTTTGACTGAGAGCCCTGTGCCACAGCGGTCTGAGAAGTTCAGCAAGAAGAACCGCAAGCGGGGGGATGGTCGGGCTGACGAAGCCAACGTGCCACCACTAGCTGAAGGGAGCAAGCCGAAGAAGGAGGGCAGAGCTCTGGGCGATTTTAACTCGCTCATCTCCAGTCCGCGGCTGGGAGGGAGGGACAAGAAGAAGCTGAAGGGACAGAAGGAGCAGCAGTTGAAGGCTAAGAAGTTGAGCAAAGCCACTGCCAATAGCGAATTCCAAGACAGTTCAGAAAGTGAGCCGGAGCTGTTCATCAGCGGGGATGAGCTGCTCAATCAGTGTCAGAGCAGTAAGAAGGGCTGGAAGAGTAAGAGGAACCTGCGGGCTGCCAGTGAACTGGACGAGATCAAGTGTCGAAAGGCCAACGAGAAGGAGGACAGAGGGCTGGGCAGCCAGGGGTTTGTGTACGTCATGGCCAACAAGCAGCCACTGTGGAATGAGGCCACGCAGGTCTACCAGCTGGACTTTGGTGGACGCGTAACTCAGGAGTCTGCCAAGAACTTTCAAATAGAACTTGAGGGCAGACAGGTAAGAGAGGGCCGGTACAAAAAACACCACTCACTACATGTTATTCTCCTATTTATACAGTAGCACCTTCCTGTAGTCTGTTCTAACCCTATTTTTGTTTACACAGGTGATGCAGTTCGGCAGGATTGATGGCAACGCCTACATCCTGGACTTCCAGTACCCCTTCTCTGCTGTTCAGGCCTTTGCTGTGGCTTTAGCCAACGTCACTCAACGCCTCAAATGAAAAGTGCTATCCATACTCACCCCGAGATTTATGTTGGATCTAAATGCAATCTTTTGAACGGGGCACAGTTGTTTCATTTGAGAGTAATCGTTTTTGATTTTGGAGAGAAGAGTAAAATCCGCCCTGGTCATAGAAAGAGATACAATCATGCTGCACTACACAATGCTGCCACTAGAGTTGGTGCAATAAGCATTGGCTGCATCTGCTAAGGATGCCCTCAGATTTCTCTCCATTTGGGAGTCGGTGGCACCTTCGCAATGCATGTAGGGCCAAAGAGTTGAGCTTTGGTAATCATCATGCAAATAAATGCTGCTTTAGCTAGAAGAAGCTTAAAGACATGAGAACTGATGGGGTGACTGAGAGAGGAAGTGTTGAGGGGCAGTTTTCAGACGAGGCAGCAGTAATACTTGAAAACCACTCTGGATATCAAAGATGGGTTGTTGTTGTTTTTTTAATCCCAGAGCGCACAGGTACTACTGGGCACTGAAATCCATTGCTGTACAAAAACGTCAGTGAAACAGTTACCACTTTATTATATTGCTTTTTGCTTTTAGGATGTAATTAAATGACTAAACGTGGTGGAGGGCAGGAGGGACTTTTTTAGTTTTTGCTCTCAGCCATTCCTTCTGCTCAGTCTGTCTAGGCTGGAATTGAGGCTTAGATATATGCATCATTTAGGAGCACTACTAGGAGTTTCCCAACTTTGAAAAGTGTGTCAAAGGTCAAGGAGTGAATATGTCTGAGATGAGCTGCAGTCTTTTCCACATGGACTTTGAAGGACGAAGAAATGTTACTCTGCTCCATGGATTAATTTATACGTGCATTTTGTTCTTATCTATTCAGATATAAATTTAAACATTATCATGATTGTTTGTGATATACAATCCTCATACCCTGTCGTCATGGATTTCAATTGACCTGCTTTATTTGGGAGACTGGTTACTGAATTTGAATATTGCTGCGTAGTCTGGAGTATTGAGGTGGAAGTGGTGTAAAGAATAGCTTTGACTGACATCCTGTACTTACTGAAATATCTACATATACATGGTGACACAGGCACAGATGGAACAACTAAACCTCTGGGATGAAGTGATTTGTCACCTGCTGTCACTTCTGTGAAGTGAGTGTGTAGTTTTGGGGGGGGGGGGACCCTGCTCTTAGAGATCACACTAAACATGTAAGCAAGGTACAGGAAATATTTTTGTATATTTCACCTATGCCATTTCATACTCTTTACAGAAGTCATGTAAATACATATTGGTCATGTGTAAATGTCGTAGAGACGATGGTGACTTTGAAAGATGTCTGTTCAACGCCTGTCTCCATTGTGTTTTAAGTGTAACTTCAGGTGTGGAGCGGAGCTGTGTAGTGCTGTTTAAACTCCACAGCCTCGACCACAAACATGTTGTGAAGCTGAAATCATTGTCACTGAATCTTTTGAAGTCAGAACTCCAATGAAGGATGAAGCTATTGAAATCTGTTCATTTAGTAAGCTGACACTGAAATCTGAAAAGCTGGTTTATTTTTCTTTTTTTCTTTCAGGCAGTGAAGCTTGTGTTCGTGTTAAACTAAGGACGGAGCAGGGCCGGTTGATAGGAACGTGTGCAAGAGTAGGCACATTTGCAAATATCTGCTATAAGCTTTATTTGTTTGAGACGGTACCCAAAATCACTAAAAATGCTAGGCTTGATTACGTGAGGTCAATGTGATTGGTGTCACCTCAAATATTTGTGCCAAAATATGCATTTGCTGAATATTTAGAGTTTGGAAAAAAAAAAATGGGCCTAGAGGCAAGTGTAACTTCTTGTTATAAAAGAAAGCTGTCACTTTGGACCAGCTCTGCTTTGGTCTCTGAATTTATGAGATTATTACATACTTAAGTGTGATCTGTCCATATCACATTGAGATGCATGTCTGTAAGAGGAGAGTTGGAAGGATGGAGATTGAAAAGGAATCTCGACTGATCCTAAAAAAAAAATACAAAATAAAAAAATATTTTAAAAACCTGAGCATGGCATAAAGAAAATACCCACCTTTTTTGTGTTAGTTGTGCAATATTTTGTTTGGGAAAAGAAAATCAATCCTTTGTCATCACTTTTGACCACAGTTTGATACCGTTCTTTTGTTCAGCATCGCAATTGCTGGTCTGTACATTTTATTTATGAGATTATTTCCTAAAGGAGATATAGTATCTATACATACTGTATATTGTGGAGTTTTCCAAACATTTCTTTGTGTTGATAAAAGTTTGTTGAAGCCCACATTGTGAGGTTGGAATGCCGGGTGGGGTGGGGGTCGGGAAGGGGCAGATTCTCTGTGTTTTGTGAAGTTTGCGTTGGATGGAAAACGATGTGAATGATTAAATGCCCAGTTTAGTGTAGCTGGTAGACTAGTCGTGTAGAGTGTAACTGTCAAGTCAAGGTGTGTCTGTATTCAACTGTGCAGTCTACCAATCCCATCAGTGTTAAATCTATCTTCAGAGGTGTGTGGTCATGGCTTCTTTCCCATACACTCACCATTCACACGAGTTCACAAGTGTAAGCCACTGAGTTCATGTTCAGAATTGCCTAAGGATTCACTTTAAACTGATTTTATGAGATGACCTGTTGTAGATATTATAGGATTTGGCTTTTCTTTAGAAAAGATAATGTGCTTTGTATTTGTAGGTGTAGACTTAAATGACAAAACCCCCACAAAAAATCTGAGTCTGATTTGGTGACTGAATGTTTATAGTGAATGGATAGTAAGGCATGCCATGTAAATTATTTTATAATTGTATATGTCACGCATCTTTTGAATAAAACGTCATTGTTTCCGGAAAAAAAAACACCCAATTTTTTTTCTTTTTGTCTCATTAGTATATTCAGTACTGTTGCTGAATTCAGAGGTGGCATTGTTTAAAGCTAACCAGGTATTGAGTTAAGGCTTTTTATTTATGAATGTATTCACTATTATGGGTTTTAATAAGTTTATCTTTGTGACTTTGCTCTGTGAAAGGTGCTACCAATGATATACTAAATAAACCTACTAACCTTTTTGACTTGTCATAGCAGGAAAAGCACAACTTCTCTTTTCCATCTAAGTGTCTGTAATTCATGACAGTGAGATAACTTGCACAACACCAGGGCCCTAACACTGACACAGCTAAATGCACTGCAGCATTATAAATGAAATGCTTTCCATTTGTGTCAAAATGGCACATTCTTGAAACTAGTAAGAAAAACTGTTTCATACACTAAAATGTGCTGCTCATTGTGGTTATGAAAAAAAAAATACTGTCAGTGACATAGCAAGTACAGTTTAAAATTAATCGGGGTTGGTTTAGTGTCTTGAGAGCAGTTCATCCAAAAAACTGCACAATTGAACCAATGAGTGGAAGAACAGAAAGAAAAACTTTCTCCCAAGTATTAGTTGGATTTTGGGGATCAAATCAACATATTGATATATGTAAATATCAGAAAGCTTACTAGTATATATGACTCATTAGTGTCAGATAATGTTTTAAAATTGACGAAAAAGGGATTTATGGTTTATTAGTTTGTAATAATGCGAAACACTTTAGTAATTCGATTTTTTCTTTAATCTATAACATTCTATATAGACTTGTAGAGGGACATCTTCCCAGTAGGATAAACATGTCAGACAATCTTGAGAAATGTGGCATTTTTGTTTTTATTACCTTTATTTTTAAAGACCTGAGTGTAACAAAAGAAATATCAGAGATTATATATATATATATATATATATAGCACTATATACATTCACCCATTCACACACTGCATCTATGTTCCACATTTAAGGGGCAGTTTGGGGTTCAGTATCTTGCTTAAAGACACTTCCGCATGCAGAATGAGGAAGACTGGGACTGAACTGCTGTCCTTCCGCTCTAA
The DNA here is from genome assembly GCF_022539355.2 of Hippoglossus stenolepis. Lineage (NCBI taxonomy): Eukaryota > Metazoa > Chordata > Actinopteri > Pleuronectiformes > Pleuronectidae > Hippoglossus > Hippoglossus stenolepis. The sequence continues at coordinate 14,121,907 of NC_061502.1, forward strand.
GCCACAGCCGCCCCTGGTCAACGTGGACTGGACTTGGATGTAACAGGTTGAGTATAACTGACAGGTGGCTGTACACAGGAAATACTTCATATACTCAACCCATGTGGTACATGGTGTATTATTATATGGTGCCTACTCTATAATTTGGGTTTAGACCTTCAGGGGTGAATAAAAATCCGTTTGTGTTACATTTCCCATGTGGAGGCAGACAGGTCTACTTCCGGGGTGTTGCAGGGAGACGGGTCCCTCACTGATGTGTGTCTCTGTCCGTGGTGCTGAAGTCTGAACACGTGACCCCGCCCACCCATCTCCCACGTGTTCCCTCCCCCCCTCTCTCATCATTGTGTGGGTTTTTTTCTTTCTCTCATTGAAGCGACACAAACAAAACAGCTCGATCTGCACTTTCAATTTAACCGATGTGACAATACGGACACATCGCCGCGCTGTTCTCTGGTGGGGAAAAAAAAAAAAAAAGAGGCCGAGGCTTGTTTTTTTTTTTCCTCCATCGCCATTTTCAGCCGCCAGTCGGCTCGACGTGACATCATGGACGCCGACTTCTCGTCCGGGCTGGAGAACCCTCTGTGCGGCGAGCTGAAGCTGTTCTGCAGGAAGATCCAGGAGGCCTACACCGAGCTGAAGGAGGAGCTGACTCCCTACAGAGATGACCGCTTTTACAGGTGGGCCCACCGACACGGAGCCGGAGCCATGATCCTCCTCCTCCTCCTCCTCCTGCTGCTGCGTTATATCCACGCTGTTAGATATTCTCATGTCATTTGTCCCTGTTGTCCCTGTTGTGTTATGATGGCAGACGCAAAAACAAAGCTCCGTCACTGAGCTGTATGAGGAAGGATATGTCAAAGAAAAGCTGTATGTTTTATTGGCTTTACATCAGAGACTAAACTGAAGCATCCAAGATAAATAGCATGAAAACATGAGTGGAAAAAGCAGGTAAGGCAATCCTATTTAACATTTATATATCAGGCTGTCGTTATATATTACAACATTTTATTTTATTTTATTATATGGCAGAATTGCAGAGGAAGCCCAGGCCTTGAAATCCAAGGCAACAAGTGTTTTGTGGACAAACCTTCACACAGATGTGTGTGTGAAATGTACAACACGTTCCCTGGTTTAAAATGCAGATGTTTGTCTCTCACGCTGTAAGAGAGGAGCTGATATCTGGTGGCGGGTTCAGTGGGAATTAGAAGTCGATGTTGTTATATGATGGAGTCCTGCTACGCATGCGCAAAACAAAAGATGTGCTTACCGAGGGGCCGGGGCCTGGGGGGCCGGGGGGCTGCTGGAGGGCTTCACCTGTAAATTATAGACAGAAACACAAAGAGATGTGAAACTACTACAAATTGTCCAAACAAATAGAAACAACACAAAATAGTGAAATAGTTAGACATGCGAGAACCACAGCGACACAAACGACCTGACAGAATCACGTGTATATGTCCGTATATACTTACTGTATATGCATCTTAATTTATCTTCACCTATCTTTATTCACAGTTAAAAATATTTACATATCTTTGTGTACATCATATATACTGCTTTGCATATCTTTATATACATATTCAAGATAAGATAATACTTGATTAGTCCCACAACTGGGAAATTTGCAATGTTAAAGCAGCAAGAGGGAATTATATATCCTTTTATACATCTTCACCTATCACATATATAAATATCTATATATCTTTATGTGCATACATAGAGACAGCTTTACATATCTTTATATAGATATTTACATCTCTATATATCTTTATAAACACCCTTTAGTTTCTTTAATTACAGCCTATGCACCTTTTGTTTCATAATGCGTCCATTCCTGACATATGTAAAACAAAATTTGATTAAATAATCATATTTATAATTGTAATAATAATAATAATTATTATTATTATTATTATTACAATTATTATTATTATTATTATTATTATTATTATTATTATTATTATTATTATTATATAGCCTCATATGTAAAATCGAGCAAATGCAGAACATTGTCTCATACATAACATCTTAATAGACAAACCTACATCTACGATAGGAGGCAGGACGGGATGTATCCTTCCATCTCTCCTACCCCCTACATTAGTCTCCTTTTCGCGTTCCCTTTCCTCCTCACCGCTGGCACGTGATCCCCACCCCGCCCCCTCGCTGACGTAGCACTCCAGTGTTGTCGCAGGCTGGAGTCACAGATGTGTCTCCACCACAGACTCTGGATCAGTTGAGTCCCTCCAGCAGCTTCTTCCACAGCCCAGAGACTCCAGAGCGACACCAATGGAGCAGTGAGTAGAAGACGAGTCCCCGGGAGACACTCGGGCTGTGTCGGATTTAAAAAACCCCAGTGGGGCTGCTCTCTCCTGGCATCTGCTACTGCTAGCATGGAAGGTATGGAAGCTAGCATGGGAAGCTAGCATGGGAAGCTAGCATGGGAAGCTAGAAGTGTTGACACATCCGCATCTGAGCCGCAGGCTGTGCTCAAACGGCGTTTCCCACAAAACAAACATTACTCACAGAGTTTTAATTCCCCTGCTTCCTTTCCCTGTGTCCCTGGCGACTGTGTGTTTCTAACATGGAGTTTCTCTCTGCCACAGGCTGGCCCCCATGCGGCTCTACACTCTGTCTAAGAGACACTTTGTTTTGGTCTTCGTGGTCTTCCTCATATGCTTCGGCCTCACCGTCTTCATTGGGATCGCAGGTAGGTCCGAGAAAACCTCTACTGCAGAGTTGTGAGTTTTGAGATACCAGGTGTGTGAGTCAGTCTGTGTGACCACCAGAGTGTTATCAGCTCTGATAACAGTGGACCTGCCCTTTGCAACGTCTCTGCTTCTTTACTGGACAGTTGAGCTGTGCTCGTCCTTCTTCTGTCTCACGCAAGCAGAAAAACATCAGCGTCCACGCCACCCTCCTGTGAAACAACCTGCTGTACTCATTCTTCAGCAGCCATTAACTATTTGGGGGAAAAGTGGGGTTGATCTTTCAGCTTTGAAGACAGTAAAAGACAGTGAATGTCCCTTGTACGTTTGTCTGTCTTCTGGACTAGTTTGATCATACGTTGTCGACCATCAGCAAATGCCGGCGGCTGGGGATCCCTGACTTTCTTACCATCAAACTTGTGCAGGAGACAGACAAACGTACAAGGGACATTCACTGTCTTGTCCTGTGTTCGAAAAGAAGAATCACACAAGTAAAGCTGAAAGATCAGCCCCAGTTCTTTGTTGAATTCCCCAATAGTTGATGGCTGCTGAAAATTGTCTTGTCTTGTCAAAAGTTGTCCATCCCATCAAAATGTATAGGCAAAAGGCCTGAGACAAGTGAGGCTTGATAATGTTTCTTGGATCCCAATCTCTCTTGTATTCATGTATTGTTTAATCAGATTTATTCAAACCCGGTAGCACAGCTTTAGCATCCACGGTTGATTGGCGTCTCTAAATGGACCATGGTTGTGAATGTGGATGGTTGTTTGTCTCTTGTATTGGCCCTGTGATACTCTGGTGACGTGTCCAGGCTGCACTCTGACTCTCTGACCAGAGGACAAGTGGTAGAGATGATGGACGGACAGTAGAAAGATGTCCGGTGATGTGTAAATCTCTTCACTATTGTCTGTGTTTTCACTTTTCTTGGGCTTCGCCTTAAAATAAAAATTGTGTATATGTGTTTCCTTCATTTTTGTGTAGGTCCTAAGATTATTGCTGAGCAGGAGCACAGTGGTGATCAGCTACTGGTCAAAAATGTCTCACTTAAGGTAAGAAGACATTTTTAAGTCTTTTTGTACAGTTTTTAGCTGCCGGGCTTTTGAAAGATAGAACAGATGTATATGTTTTGAGAGTGTGTGTTTGGTCTGATTGCATTATATTAATATATAACAATATATTAACAATATTTAATAGTTAGGAGTAATGATTGACGTCTTGATGAAGTCATTCGCTGCATGTTTTTCAGACTGGACCCTACAATCTCGTCTCTCCTCCGCTCACCACTTACAACCAGCAGCTGTGGCTCACCTGTGTGATGCGAGCTGAAAACAGCCACAGTAAGACGACACACCGAGCTCCAGTCGACAGCCGTGTACTGCAACATGTGACACGCCACTGACAGTTCATCTCTCCTTAAGTCGTAAAACACACTCGGCTTGTTCATAACAGCGCGTTCTCCCTCCTCTCTGTCAGTCGGCGACTTCCAGCAGCCCTTTGAGATCAACGTGGAGCTGAAGGGAGTGACGCAGGATGCCAGCGTGATGCACATCAACAACGTGCACCAGAAATCCCGGACGCTGCACTGCGGGACAGTGAGTGTCAATCAACAACCCAGCCATCTCTCTCCTTTTTTTTCCCCCATTGGCATGCTGTGTAGTCGTTAATCATTTAGTCAGGCGGCAGTGTGAGTTTATGAAATGTAATGTGTAGAGACGAGCGCAGGGTTGAATTTACGTTTTGATAGTTGATGCTTCTCTTTTTGTCTCCTTACAGAAATGTGATGAGATTATTGTTCTCCATCTGGGTTATCTCAACTACACCCAGTACCAGGTTGTGGTCAGTTTCAAGGGCCTTGAAAACATCACATATGAAATCAAGGTCAAGTTTGTGGTAAGTGATAAAAAACCCAGGCAGGATTTTTCTTCATGATCTTAAAGCCAACACTCTTGTTCTTTGTTACTGTTTTTGGATTTTGGGTTTTTATTGCCTGAGCTCACGGGTGATTTTATTTTTAAATTCCTCCTCAGTGGAAAACGTATAACCCGACCTTCTCGCAAGTTGAAATCTGGTTCCGCTTCGTCTTTGTGGTTTTGACCTTCATGGTGACGGTAAGAGCCCTGGAGCTGGTTAGTCAAGGTCTTTTTCAACTGATTTATTAGTCATTAGTCATTGACAGCGTAACATCTTAGCTCCAGATTCAGAAAACTGAAACTGACTTTTCCAGAATTTCCGGATGACAAATAATCTCCCTCTCTTCATGTTCCAGTGTATGTTTGCTCATTCTCTGAGGAAGTTTTCGATGAGGGACTGGGGCATAGAGCAGAAGTGGATGTCTATCCTGCTCCCGTTGCTGCTTCTCTACAATGGTGAGTTTGAATATTCTGCCTCTCACAACTCGATTTACCTTATTCCCACCATGTTAATTACAGTAGCTTTTAGATTGACTGAGAGAGAATTGTGGTGTTTTTTTCTGTCCTGTACCAGTTAAAAGAAGTCAAATGTGATGGACATGTGCGCCGCTTCTGTTTTTCAGATCCATTCTTCCCACTGTCATTCCTGGTGAACAGCTGGTTTCCAGGGACGTTGGATGCTTTCTTCCAGGCTCTGTTCCTGTGCTCTCTGCTGCTCTTCTGGCTCTGCGTCTACCACGGCATCAGGGTTCAGGTGGGTCCAATTGTATTCCCATAATACCCACTCCCTCTTCATTTTTGCGAGTTATGAATTTTATTTCATTCGTTTTTGTTGTTTCCACAGGGTGAGAGGAAATGTCTGACGTTCTACCTTCCTAAGTTGATCGTCGTAGGTCTTCTGTGGCTCTCAGCGGTGACTCTGGGCATTTGGCAAACGTAAGTCTGACCTCGCTCGCTGCAACTAGACGGAATCAAACTGTTAAATTACAACTGGACTAAAAAAAAAAGGTCTGCTCTTCTTTTCTGAATGTTCAGGGTTAACGAGCTCCAGGATCCCACCTATCAGTATAAAGTGGATATCGTGAACTTTCAGGTGAGCAGCTTGGCTCTAATCACGCTCTGAGCAATGTGTTGAGTCATTCTTATGAAGGGAGAAGATGGTGAAACCAGGTTTGATGGCAGGTCCATGACACATCATCCCCTGGGTTGAAATGACGTGCCGGTCGAACCACTCAGTATGAATTCATACTCTGGTGTCATAAAATACTTTGCTACCTAAAAGATATGTTTGTATAATAGGCTATAGAATTAATGTCCCAAATTCAATGCACGTTCGGACAGCATTGATATTGAGACCTGACGTATATTTGATAACATCCTGTGTCATTTCTCTAGGGCATGAAGGTCTTCTTCCTGATTGTAGTCGCCTTCTACATCCTCTACCTGATTTTCCTGATTGTCCGAGCTTGCTCTGAGCTCAAGAACATGCCGTACACAGGTAGACCACCACCCCCCTTCTGTGCATGATTCAGCTTCACATCTTGCTATGATATCACTAATGTGCTGTGTGTTCCCAAACACTAGATCTCCGGCTAAAGTTTTTGACGGCATTGACGCTCGTGGTGCTCATTATAAGGTGTGTTTATCAGAAAGGAGGAAAGAGTTTTAAAGGGTTTGGTTTAATTTCATCTAAAAGTTCTTTTTGCTCTTTTTGTCCTCCAGCATGGTCATCCTGTACCTGAGGTTCGGCTCCAGAGCTCTTCAAGACAATTTTGTGGCTGAACTGTCGACTCATTACCAAAACTATATCCTTTCTTTTTAATGTTTATAATCACTTTCCATATACCATGTGTCTTTACATAGCCAGTTATTGTTCCTTGACTCCAGACTTACCAGCTGAATTTTTATCCTTCTATGGTCTGCTCAACTTTTACTTGTACACATTAGCGTTTGTGTATTCACCCTCCCAAAACGCCCTTTACGGTAACTAACGCCACTCAGCCTCTGGTAATTCTTCTCTCATTTCTGCAATGATAATTAACAGAGAGTCCTGGTTTTTTCATTTTCCCAGACTCCCAGTTGAAGGATAATCCTGCTTTCTCCATGCTAAACGACTCGGATGATGAAGTTATATATGGGTGAGTCCATTGAATATTTCATAGCTTCTATACTTTACACAGCATTTTTAGTTTTTTGTGATAGATTAAAAGTTAAAAGCAAACTTGACTTCATACGGAACCATTTTAATGTGATGATTGCTTTGTGAGCTGGGATCAGACAACTGGTATTTCGGATTTGTTAACCCTGATTTGGCAGAGAATCAAAGGGAAAATCTGATCTGGATGGAATCTTACAGATTTTCGTACTAGATTATCTGGTAGTGTGAGGAGTCACAGCCATTCTTAAACCTCCTGAACGACCCGTAAAATAACTGTGGCCGCCTGATAATTACCAAACACGTTTAATATTTAGGATTTTAAATCTTAACGACTATGTCAGTGCCTTCTGCCAATGAGAGATGAGCTTCAAAATGCCAGAACAAGCTGCTGTACGTGTGCAGTGAACAGGAGGAAAGGCGTGTTGGTATAATTTCACACATGAAACTGTTGACTGCTTCTACCCAACCACTTCCTCATCCACACTCATTTCTTCTGCTTTTGTTTTATACCACTGCTAAGCATTATGTGTGCCGGTCTCCATCATGTATGCACCATTATGCACAGGATGAACATACGTAACCCCACTGATGTTTCTTTGTCTTTGTGAAGGAGTGATTATGAGGACATGCCTTTGCAAAACGGACGTGCCATCAAAGCAACCGCCAAGTACCAGGATGGGAGTGACAGCGACTGAATCCCTGCTCCTCCTCTGTGTCCCTGTTGAAAACCACGAGAATACCTTCAAACTAACAACCGCATGTCTGTGTGTACAAGAGGAGTATTTGGATTGTTAGTATGGATTGATATACTGTAAGTGTACATAAATATATTTTTTAAAAAGATACGTTCCACGTCTACTGAATGTACTGTAATTTCACTGAGAGTACTTCTTTTCTCCATTGTTTATGCTTTCAGTCTCGATGAAAACAAGAGATACTGATGTTAAACAATAGAATTTTACCAAGTTGAAAACTCTTTTTCACAACCGTAGTTAAGAATGATCGGGAAAAGTGCTAATACTAATAATTATTAGGGATTTTTTTGTTTTTTTAATCTTTTTAAAGGGTTTTGTTGGAACACTGTTGTCTTTCTGTTCTTATCCTGTGTTGTTCATTCCGTTCTGCTCTCTGACCAGCTGAGAATAATAGCAGTGTTGGCTGTTGACAAATCTTTTTTCCTCAAACATGTTTTAAAAAGAAATGCGGAGAGAGCCTTAACTGGAGTAGGTACTACTGATCCCTACCACTCCCCTTCCACGTCTTTTGTTGGAAAGCAGCTTTGTAATTGCACTTCTTTAAGGACTTTATTTATTTTGCAGAAAAAGTGATGACATTTGATACTGTATTATCTGATATGACTTGGATGGATGGTTTCCGATGAGTTGCATGGATTTTAAGTGAAGTTATGTTTATGGATTACTAATCTGTTATGTTGAACATTTCATATCCCAGCACATACAGCAGTTATACCATTGTCCAATTTTATTTTGCCTTATGTAGGGCATATGGTTTTGAGTAAACTTTTTTTAAAATTCTTTAACTTTCTTCATATTGCTGCCAATGTGAGACCTGCTGCCCTCTGCTGTGTTTTATGAAACTGCAGCTTATGGACAATAACAGCCAAATTAAATGTGTGTGACTGTTCTTCACGAATAACATCTCAACATGGATTCTTATCAAAATGGTGCCTTGTCTTTACATCACAGTTTTCCTCTAAATGGGCTGCAGTCTTAAAGTTGCAAATGCTTTGTGATAAGTTGACTCTTTGAGTGTGAATGTGAGGTATGTTGGTTGGAGCTGGTTGAATTTGGCTGTTGTGAGTCTTGGAAATTCTTGCAGTTTTTGTTGCTTTATGAGATACAAGTTGTACATGTAGCACTCTGTCATGTCATGTGTAAATAAAACAAATATATACAGCATAGTTTTGTTTTGATCGATCTCATTTGGCATAAAAACAACAGAACAGTTTGTACAGATTCAGGTTTTCAGATAAACATCAAATCCTACACACTTTAAATACGTATTGTACAGTAGTCCGTTCAGATGGCCAAACCAAAAACACTGACGATACAGTACATGGACTTGTTCTCCCATCTCACTGCACAGCTTCCTGTTTGGACAGAGACACAATAAATTACACATTTCATTTGCGCAGTTTCTGAGAAATGTCCAACCTAAAAGTTTGACAAGCATTTCTCAGGCAGACGATCTTTCTCATGACTAATCTGACATTTGCTGACATTCCTGCACACATGATAACACTAATCACAGAGCCAACTATTTAAAGTCTGTATATGCACAGAGGTGTTCATTTCATTTTACCATCAGTAGAGTTGTCCCAGAAGCAGGCGCTGGCTGTTTGCAGTCCCGCTCCATTTTTCTGCATGATAATACAGGTCACTGAGGGGGAAAGAAAACAGAGTCTGACTTTAGACCTCAGCTTCAGAAGAGCACTAGAACCAGCACCATGATGTGATTCTGAGGGAGCGCATCACATACCAATGTACTTGAAAGGCTTTCCCAGCTTGCTGAGTTGACTGAGGCACTGCTCCACCACACCGGTGGTCCACTGGTTCACTCTGCTGTGCTGGTAGGTATTTCCTCCTATGGCTGCTTCCACTGACTATAGACACCATTTAACAGAGAAAAACAAAAGTGAATATTTTACATTTCCAGTCATTAGCTTTTATTTGCTTGTCTCTGAGCATTGTTAAAAACACAATATAAATAAAATATAATATTATTATTATTATGATTAAGTTATCTTTAAACAAAAACAAGCCTCCACACACAATACCATACTTTTAATAGCCTTTAAATAATATTGTAATAAAGCTAATACATGTTACAAAAACAAGATCTATAATCGATAACTTAAAATAAAACTTAACCAGCAAACTACTGAATAGAAACTCCAATATCTGTTGTTTGGTGTGACATGGCTCGGTGCCTAGCAACCGTTAAAGTGTTCCTTAGCAACCAACCAGTAGCTAAAGAGCTAGGCACAAAGTTAGCAGCTAAAGCATTGAGCAGATAAAACCCACAACTTGAGAATAAGTAATGAAGACGTTAACATTACCTCTTTAATAACTTTGCTCACTTCATCAACCACGAACGTGGTCTGTTGGGAGAAAAGCAAAACGGTGCAGATGAAGCTACTGACGCTAAAGCTTGTTTTATACGTTCAGGCGAAGCGATGAGTTGTTAGCTACGATATTAGAGAAAACCGTGAAGCGAATACAAAATTATGAATACACGCAATAACAGGTTTAAGGAATCAAACCGGAATCAAACCCACCTCCTCTTCTGTCTGATACTCGTCCATAGTTCGATCCCACTGCTGCGAGGTGTCAAGTGCGCTGGGTAAACCCAGGATGTACACTTCCGGTCACGTTGTTTCACTTTTCAGACTTAAACTCGACATCATTGGTTTCTGCTGTAATTTTTCCCAATTGTTATCAGAGTGATTTGTTCTTTGTAGAGTCGCCAATTAGTCTAACCCGCATTACACAGTAAAACATGCACCAGGACAGGTAATGGGACTGAATACTGTCTGAGACCACTGTTTATTTTGAAGTAAGATAAGATAAGATAAGATAATACTTAATTAGTCCCACAATCTGCAGTATTACAGCAGCAAGAGTCAAAATAGGCACCAGTAAATAATAAGTAACACGCAATACTTAAGCGTAGGAATATACAAATATCAATGTATATAAACTAATATATACAGTTTTAAAAACAGGAGAAATGTGTGAAATATGTAAATAAATTTATCTGAATTGTAATGAAGAATAAAGTATAAAATAATAGAAAAACTAAAGTACAACTTGAGAAAAGAACTTGTTTCTATACTTTGAACCACTCGTGCTTTGATGTATTTTACACACGAAGGGAATCAGCGCCCTCTGCTGGTCAATTATACCTTAAATTAATGTAAGTGACTTAAAGTCTCACCTGCTAACATTAGGTAACCGTTAGCCGGAAAGTATCGTGATGGCCCCTCCAGGTACAGTAGCTCTTTTACTAACTCTTTAAATAATGTTATTCAATACTCAGGCTTCAGGTGAGTTTGTGGGAGTTGTCGTTTAATACCATCTGCCAGTGTTTACTTCAAGTAGCATAAATGTTGAACTGACTATTAGCTTCATTCATTTACAGTAAACATGTCCCGGCTGAGCCAACACAATGGTGGTAATTCACTAATATGAGATATAAACGTTTATATGTACCGCTTGTATTTAGCCTGAACTGTTTCCATTTAAAACATTTCACCTGGAATAATGACAGCAGCTTCAAATAGTCAAACTGGGGAATTAATTCGTTTGTAGCCATCAGCTTCGAATTACACGTCAATGTTGCATTTAATAACTTTTATTTTGGCGACAAAGCTCCGGAAGTTGTAACAATTCCGCCGCTGGTTTGATGCCGAAGTTCTGTCTGCGTCAGTCCCACAGCCGGCGTGTCCGGATATCAATAGTTTGTTTTAACAAAAGCGAAAACTAACCTGATGATTTAAATTAAATGAAGATAAATCAATTCTAATATAAGTGTAATGTGAAGTCTGGTTTGCCATTGAAGGTTCAGGCTGAGTGCGGTTTCCTGGTTCCTCACCAGAGGGCGACAGAGCCCACTTTATCTCCGTGAACCCTTCCGCTTTCACAACGTGTGTTTAGGTTATTTCCACGAACACACGCGACCCTGTGATCAGTGACAGTTATAAATAAACTCTATAATGTCGTATTACCTGATAAATAAATCATTCCACTCGCTACTTCAGCTTTAAATAAGAGATGGCGATGCTCGGTCGTAGCGGTCTCCTATTGGGCGGCAGCAGACCACGTGGTAGCACGGATACTCTTTACGTTTCCTAATGTTGCGGCTCTAACGTACGATCCTGTGTTTGTTTGACTCCGATCAGCGCCTAGACATCAAAACTGTGTTTTCTACTCAACTGGTAGAGTTTTCCTGTTATTTAAAATGTATTGAACCGTGACTGAGAGTAGCGGTGAGGAGAATCACTTCCCCCGTGAACACAGTGCAAGTTATCGCTTCTCGGCCTTTTGGCTAAGATCAAGTGTAGTATCTGTTCTTATCAGTTTAATATCTGATACGTCCCCTACCCGGGGACCATATATTAAATTGATTTTTGGAACTGGGAGATGGAATAGGGGCTTGCTCCGTCCACTCCACGCATCGACCTGGTATTGCAGTACCTCCAGGAACGGTGCACCCCCCTGTATTTGTGAAATATAAAAAATCAAAGATACCTTTTAGTGGTTGGATACAACGATTATTAACAGACATTATCAAAGCACTACTGATTTGCATAGTTTCCCAGTTTTAATCGATCTCATTTGGCATAAAAACCACAGAACAGATTCAGGTTTTCAGAAATACATCAAATCCTACACACTTTAAATAGTTGTTGTAACTTAGTCAGTTCAGGTGGACAGACCAAAGATACTGACGATACAGTACATGGACTTGTTCTCCCATCTCACTGCACAGCTTCCTGTTTGGAGAGAGACACAATAAATTACATATTTCATTTGCGCAGTTTCTGAGAAATGTCCAACCTAAAAGTTTGACAAGCATTTCTCAGGCAGACGATCTTTCTCGTGAGTAAACGGACATTTGCTGACATTCCTGCACACATGATAACACTAATCACAGAGCCAACTATTTAAAGTCTGTATATGCACAGAGGTGTTCATTTTATTTTACCATCAGTAGAGTTGTTCCAGAAGCAGGCGCTGGCTGTTTGCAGTCCCGCTCCATTTTTCTGCATGATAATACAGGTCACTGAGGGGGAAAGAAAACAGAGTCTGACTTTAGACCTCAACTTCAGAAGAGCACTAGAACCAGCACCATGATGTGATTCTGAGGGAGCGCATCACATACCAATGTACTTGAAAGGCTTTCCCAGCCTCTTGAGTTGACTGAGGCAATGCTCCACCACACCGGTGGTCCACTGGTTCACTCTGCTGTGCTGGTAGGTATTTCCTCCTATGGCTGCTTCCACTGACTATAGACACCATTTAACAGAGAAAAACAAAGGTGAATATTTTACATTTCCAGTCATTAGCTTTTATTAGCTTCCTCTGTTTTAACCTATGTAAAGTGTCTTTGAGCTTTGTTAAAAAACACAATATAAATAAAATATAATATCATTATTATTATTATGATTAAGTTATCTTTAAACAAGAACAAGCCTCCACCCACAATACCATACTTTTAATAGCCTTAAAATAATATTGTAATAAAGCTAATACATGTTACAAAAACAAGATCTATAATCGATAACATAAAACTTAACCAGTAAAATACTGAATAAAAACTACTCTAATATCTGTTGTTTGGTGTGACATCAACTGTGGGGCTCGGTGCCTAGCAACCGTTAAAGTGTTCATTGGCAACCAACTAGTAGCTAAAGTGCTAGGCACAAAGTTAGCAGCTCAAGCATTGAGCAGATAAAACCCACATCTTGAGAATAAGTAATGAAGACGTTAACATTACCTCTTTAATAACTTTGCTCACTTCTTCATCGACAAACGCGATGTGCTGGGAGAAAAACAAAACAGTGCAGATGAAGCTAGTGACGCTAATGCTCGTTTTAAGCGTTCAGGCGAAGCAATGAGTTGTTAGCTACGATATAAGAGAAACCCGTAAAACTAATAATTTGGTGACAAATTAAAAATACACGCAAATAACAGGTTTAAGGAATCAAACCAACCTCTTCTGTATGATCCTCCTCCATATTTCAGTAAGGACAAGCTTAAATCGTGGCAGCGGTAGCTCGAAGAGGCACTTCCTGTGTCAACAGAAACTGCCACTGATATGTAAAACCAGCTGCCTTTGATACCTCACTGTTTAGAGGCAGCTGCCCTTGATGTCATACTGTTTGGCATCTGCTTCTGTTGCCACACTGTTTGGAGGCAGCTGTCACAGTTGCCACACTGTCTGAGAGCAACTTAAAGCTGTTTGTGATTTATTACTATAAATTTAAATAAACTATATATTTATTACTTTAAGAAAACAGCCATATAAATGAGCATATTTCACAATACAAGTAGAGAAATACAGATCAATTATTCTTGGTGCTCAAAACAGTTACACGCTGATAAACATTCATAAACTACATATAAATCTCAGAGAATAAGTCACAAACAGTGGTAGTTGCCCTCAAACAGGGTGGCAGCAGTGGAAAGTGACAGCTGCCTCAAATCGCAGCAACTGCCTCTACAAATCAGTGGCAGTTTCTATTGCCACCGGAAGTGCCTCTACGAGCTGCCGCTGACACGATTTGAGCTTGCTGTCCCTCCCATAGTTCGATCCCACTGCTGCGAGGTGTCAATATAAGTGTGATGTCTGGTTTGCCATTGAAGTTTCAGGCTGGGTGCAGTTTCCTCCTCCTTCACTTAGGGGGCGACAAAGCCCAATTTATCTCTGTGAACCTTCCACTCTCAAATGTAAACTCGTGTATTTTGCTAATTTTCACCCAAAAAATCGACCCAATCATCAGATATATGTATAAAAATCCCCCATGATATATTTGAAATTAAACTGAAATGTTTTTTAGCCTTATGTGGATTATGTAGTTTGCTTGAGAGCCATTGAAGGTTCGGGCTGAGTGCGGTTTCCTGGTTCCTCACCAGAGGGCGACAGAGCCCACTTTATCTCCGTGAACCCTTCCGCTTTCACAACGTGTGTTTAGGTTATTTCCACGAACACACGCGACCCTGTGATCAGTGACAGTTATAAATAAACTCTATAATGTCGTATTACCTGATAAATAAATCATTCCACTCGCTACTTCAGCTTTAAATAAGAGATCGCGATGCTCGGTCGTAGCGGTCTCCTATTGGGCGACAGCAGACCACGTGGCAGCATGGACACTCTTTAAGTTTCCTAATGTTGCGGCTCTAACGTACGATCCTGTGTTTGTTTGACTCCGATCAGCGCCTAGACATCAAAACTGTGTTTTCTACTTTACTGGTAGAGTTTTCCTGTTATTTAAAATGTATTGAACCGTGACTGAGAGTAGCGGTGAGGAGAATCACTTCCCCCGTGAACACAGTGCAAGTTATCGCTTCTCGGCCTTTTGGCTAAGATCAAGTGTAGTATCTGTTCTTATCAGTTTAATATCTGATACGTCCCCTACCCGGGGACCATATATTAAATTGATTTTTGGAACTGGGAGATGGAATAGGGGCTTGCTCCGTCCACTCCACGCATCGACCTGGTATTGCAGTACCTCCAGGAACGGTGCACCCCCCTCTTGATGTAAAAAATAAATTTCTACCAATATCCATTCTTGACAGAGCCCTTCCGTATTTGTGAGAAATATTCGTAATACTCTTGTCGACATGGAAATAGCTCCAAGAATAGTCTGGATTTATATATCAGTAGATTCTGCACTAGTGTCTAAATATCCATATACTTACTATAAAGTCATCCTGTAGTGAAGGGTTGTCTCTCCTACCTGTTCGATGCCGGGCCTGGTCGGGTTCAGCAGGGGTCTGGTCTCTACGTGCTCAGGGCGAGTTTGCAGCCCACTCTCGGGATCTCCTCCCAGTGGTTCAGCACTGTCAGGGCCAAATGCTCCTCGGTCTGATTCTTCAAACCTGCAGCCGAATCCGCCGAGTGCTTGCTTCCTGCAGGACAGCCTGCACTAGGGTGTTGGAGCCTGTCCCCGACGCAGATTTGGGAGAGTGGTGGCTGTGGGACTGTTGGTGTTAAAACACTGCCATCAATTTTCCTCAATTTGTTTTGTTTTTAAATAAATATTTTGGTTTGAAGTGAAAAGCAATTTGGTCAAATTACTTTTTGAGAGATGATTTAAAAGGCTCCTCATATTTTTCACTCGTGTTCATTTGCTGCCCTCAAACTTCATACTTTTATTTTATCTTGAACTCTAATGCTGCTGATTTGCAGCTTTGAATGTTGTAAACGCTTTAATCTTTTACATTAAAGCGTATGAAAGCTACTGTGTCGTTGGTCATCATTTCACATCAAGAATGTAAATTGCACAATAACACAACACATTTTTGAAAAACAGACTTATATACTGTATTCTTTTATCAACTTTATTGTGTATTTTTATTCTTACTATATATCTCCTTGTGCTGCTACTTTCTGGTGCTGCTGTGTCATTAGTGAATTCCCTCTACTAAGGATCAATAAAGGTAAATCTCATCTTATCTTATCACTTATCACTCATCCTCACAGTGGCAATGAAGAATGAGACAAAGAAACATAAGACAAGTCATTTTACTATACTTTACTGGATCACTTTACTAATCCCCTTCTCTTTCAGCAGTTTATAGATTTTTGTTGTTGGTCCATGGCTAAAAAAAATATCCTCTCTGTGATCTAATATTTCCAGCCACATTCTCACTGGATTTCTGCCACGCGGCATCTTACCAATCAAATTACAGCAGAAAGCACAAAGAAGGTCCAACGGCCCAAAGCTCTTGGACCGTCAGTTGAAACCAGGATGCTGGATGTTGGAGCTTTTATCGTCAAATTTTCACTAAGTGTTTTTTCATCCCATGAATTCCCAGCGTGGAAGATAGAGCAGCACCAACATATAAGAACCCTAACGTGCTCAAATTTGAAACATTTGAAACACTGAAGTAATAGGTGAAGTGATTGAAAAAAGATACCGACGGAAGTTGAAATAGTCTAAATATGTAACCTGAAAGAAGTTGAAGCATCAAATGATGATTAATTAAGATGAAAAAAAACCCAAAACATCTCAAACCCGTTGTCCTTGGAATCCAGTTTATTTCAAATTGTCAAAACACAAAAAATAAACGCACACCTTTGAACAGATATATCATACATTACACAAAGTTCATCGTAAAAACAGGCAAGTTTAGTGCAACCGATAACTCTGTAATCAGTGGAACACAGAATCACAAACAGAGACTGCAACACAAATTAAGTCAAGCACAGGCAAAGTTTTTTTTTTTTAAATGGGATTAACGGACACTGCAAACAATGTCATCTCATACGTAGACAGGGCCGGAGTTTCCAGAGTCAACCCTGAGCCACTTTCCCACTCAAGTGCACTTTGATCATATTTCCATCTTCACTTTATCTGAAGTTTTTACACAGTAGAGGTGGTGATTTGGTTTGTATCAGGCTGGAGTGACGAGCCATGGCAACACACATGACCTCTGGTCGGTTATCAAAATGATGCATGCACGTCGACAAACAGTGTAGTTCTACATTTAGGTAGAAACCCCGAAGTATTTGTTGCATTTGATTTGCTTTAAATTTGTTGTATTGTCCTGTGAGGATTTTCACAAAGCACAGGGCATTCTGGGAGAATCGGCTGAACTGTGCTTGTACAGTCCACGTGTTAAATAAATGGAATTAAAGAAATTGTTCTTCAAATTATTTGCAAAAGCCGTTCGACCAAAGTTTGCCTAATTGCTTTGATGCAAGTGCTTCAATATCAACAGTTGAACTAAACCACGTAGAAAGCTCACTCATCGCTTCGTTATTAGTTTTTCATTTGGAAGTCATCTTGTTCTGTGTCTCGTTGAACTTCATTAGGAAAATAGACATCTTTATGTTTTGTTTCTTCATTATTATTTTTGAAGTGTGCAAAGACTGCAAGAGCTATAATAGTTTTTAAAAAAACAGCAACACTTTGTTTCAGCACCCACATTTAGCATTTATAAGTTTAATCTGAACATTATTAGTCTATAACAGTATAATGTAGATTTAAGTGTTTGTGGGCAAACATGAGTGGACGTTGACGACATATTAAAACAGATAAAATATGTCTTTACAAGAAAAATAATGTACATTTTTATCCTTATGTGCCTCAACTACATTATAACGTGTAAACTGTTTATTAAATGTTTATATAGTTCTCATAACGACTAAATACGGGCACTCAAAGCAAAGTGTTAACAATAAATACTTGTTCCCTATTAACCTAGATCAATAGCCGAAACTGTAGCGGTAATGGGAGATGTTACAGCATCACTTGTAATGTACGTCCATGCATTTGCCTGACCACGAACCCAACACTCAGATTTAGCCTAATAAATAAATAAATAAATAAGTAAATAATTAAATTAAAAGCTGTATAAACGGATAAAGAAACATTCATTGTCAGGTGACGTTGAAAACAGGAAGTTTTGGTCAGATCAGGGGTTCATTTGTGTCATGTGACTGCGCTGTGGTCAGTTCAAAGATGGAGTGGAGATGCTGAAGCGTTATGTCGCTGCCGAAAAGGATGAGAGTGTTAGCGCTTCTCGTGACTTCCAGGAGGGGGCGTAGTCTTAGGTGGCGAGCTGTACAGGAAGATCAGAACGGATCAGAGGAGAAATAATAGACAGGACGACCAAAGTGCCTTTTTTTCTGAGACCGAGAGAAACTCCTCGTACTCCCTCTGTGCTCCCCCCCCCCACCACCCCCTCATTCCTCGCCCCATCCGGCCCGCCACCCGCCCTCCCTGTCCTCCCAGCAGCCCTCTCAGGCCCCCAGCAGCTTCTTGACAAGGTAGCCCGGCATGCTGTAGAGGAAGAGGCCCAGCATGATGAGCAGCAGCAGGGCCAGCACGATCTTGATGATCAGCCACTTGTAGCGGTTGCACACCAGGTAGCGGATGGCTTTCAGCGGGCTCAGGAACCACAGGAAGGTGGTGTCTGGGCGGCTGGAGGGAAGTGGGGGGAGGGTTTGGTGGAGGTTAAAGAGGAGGAGAGTGGCCAATGTGGTGCAGACGTGGTGCGGGGGGGGGGGGATGTAGGACAGGGAGAGAGGAATGGGATGAAAGTAAAAGAGAGTGGGAGAGAGAGAGAAAGCTCACATTAGTGGTAAGCACGCCACGTTGCATTCATGAGTCAGTTTTAAAACAGCATGCTCACATTTCCGAGGACGCAGAGATCACACCACAGAGGAGAAGCTTCACATTAGAAACAAGTGCACAATGAGAGTGTTGATCAAATGGATGAATGATCGACCAACAGCTCCAAACAGTTCCCATGCCTCGAGGGAATTGAACATTTCATTGTCAATAACACAAAAAAAAATGTTTTTTGTTTTTTTCATTTTGTGGGTCCAGTTTTTTTCCCATTAATCTCTTAAAATGTGTCTTGAAAAGAATCGTATAATCTGGTAAGTATTTCTATTCAGATGAGCTGAGATGAATATGTCTCCAAACAACAAATAAACCAGAATACAAAAGGAATACATTCACTTATTAATTTATACAAGTGGTAAATATTCACTGGGGTTTCCCATGTTTAGAGCAAAATTAGAAGATTCTTTCCAAGAAAATGTCAAGAAATTATTGGGAAATATTATTCCAAAATGCTATTCTGGTTATAATCATATTTAAAATATGAAATATAACCTGTTCATGCTCCTGTATGATTTCAACTATAAGGAGGGTCTGGACAGTTGGTCACTTATGGGATGTGTGATGGCACTTTGTGGTGAATGACATCTGCAAGACACGACACAGAGGAGACAATTCTACTGCTACGACAGCGGAGGACAGAGAAGAAAGACACAAGTCAAAGAGAGAGAGAGTTTGGCGGCACAGAGGAGAAGGTGCCACAGGTAGGACCGGAGAATCCAGGAAGCGAGGGGTCAAATAGAGAAGCAGAGAGAGTGAGGAGGGGGCGGAGGCTACCAGCGCGTCAGGCCCCCAGCATCTTCTTCACCAGGTAGCCAGGGACAGAGTAGAGGAAGAGGCCCAGCATGAGCAGCAGCAGCATCAGCCCCAGGGCCTTGAGGATCAGCCAGCGGTAGTTGTGCCAGATGAAGTAACGAATGGACTTCAGGGGAGTCAGAAACCACATTAGACTGGTGTCCGGGCGACTTTTTCACAAAGGAGGGAGCGCAGGAGGAGAGGAATTCAGGTGTGGGGGCAAAAAACGGGGAGAAAGGGGGCGACAAGGAGGAGGAGTCACACACACACAGAGAGGAGGAGGGGAGGTACGAGAGGAGGGGGAGAGACAGAGGGAGACAGTTGAAGAGATGGTCGGAGGAGAGAGAGTGAAAGTGTAACACTGACTGTTTGACAGAGCAGAAAGAAGTGTCGCGGTCAAACGAGACCAAATCAAACTGTATCAAGTCAGGACTGTTTTTGATAACACTGCTTTTTGCACTGTACGAATGATTCAAGTCTTAATGTCTGTGCCTGATTCTGATCCACACAACCCTGGTCAGGGCTTAATCGTGACGTAACACATGCAATCGTATGAGTGTTTATGACAGACTGATTCTAAACGTGTTGTTTTTTCATTAAATATGTGTCGGTATCTTACTTTGGTTTCTCCAGTGGATCCGGCTCATTTCGGCCAAGTCCCACAGGACTTTTCTCTGCTTCTTCCGCAGTCACCAGGTGAAGCTCGGCTTCAACTTTACCCTGAAACGACAGCGATGACGTTAGTCACAGGCACCGCTTCTCTCACTCAGTGTCCCCAGGGTGGGAACGAAAGAGGAACCGTCCTCCCTGTTACAAGTCAGTGTAACATCAAAACGTTACTTTGAGGGAAAGTTGTTGCTTTAAGGCCTTTCTGTGATAGTTTGTAGTTAAACTAAAAATTTCCTTTACAATGTTTTTATTTGAAGGATTTTAATAGAAAACTAGAAGTTTGCAGTATTTTACAAGAAAAGAATGAAAAGAATAAACATTATTTTAAGTAACAAGAAAGAATTTAGCTTGGAACAACTGGATTAAGATACACACGGCACTGTTTTAGAAAGTTTCAGGTGTGGACAGAAATATTTGCATAGAATTTACTGTTATTAGTGTTTTAGTCGTGTATTTTGTGTATCATGTTCTCGTTGATTCCTTCTTTACCTACGTTCTTCTTGATTCGGCTGATTTTACTTCATCTTTTACTCCCTTCAGTGCCTCTTTAACTGTTGTTTTTTACAGAGAGTCATAAGCGTTTATAATTATCTCATGACGCACCGTCAGCTCCATCTCATCGTTCTCATCACGGGCCACGAATGGCCACCAGCCTTTCACTCTCTTCTGTTTGAAGATGGAGATGGTGGGAAGCTCCTGCTCATTTCGGATCATGTCCAGCGAGCACTGCTTGGCCGTCTTGGCGCCGCGGGGGAACCGGTTCAGGTCCAGCTCAATTGCACCTGGAGAGTGGTGATGAATGAAGCAGTCAGACGGTAAGAGCGATGATACTTTCTTTATAGTTCAGCAGATGGAAAACTCTGCTGACAACAAGCAGTAAAAGACAGAGGAGGCGCAACTGCTCCCATCAGTCCTCACCCAGGAAGTCATCTGCAGAGAAGTGGTCGGCGTCCCACACCTGCAGCGTGAGGCGAGGGGGGATCTTGTATTCGGTCTCGTCCCAGGAGAACATGGACTCTTTCTTAGAGATGACGATCTTCTCCTCAGCCATGAGGTAATCGAAGGGGTAGACGAAGCGCCAGTTGAAGTTGCCCTCGCCGGTCAGCGAGTGATAGTGCACGTCTGTGTCCTGCTTGTCCTCCTGCTGCCCCTTCAGCCACCTGCGGGTCACGGAGTCACAGAGATCAGAGCTGAACTTTAGGATCGGGGATTGTTAAAATGAGTGATAGATTGAAATCTTCAGTCATGCACTTATAATGTCTGATATGTAGGAAATTGCACTGGTCTGTCAGTTGCTGTGTATTAATTTGGTTAATTTAATAGAACAAGAGAGATGATGCTAATAGGTC
This sequence comes from Hippoglossus stenolepis, assembly GCF_022539355.2. NCBI lineage: Eukaryota > Metazoa > Chordata > Actinopteri > Pleuronectiformes > Pleuronectidae > Hippoglossus > Hippoglossus stenolepis. The sequence continues at coordinate 14,143,377 of NC_061502.1, forward strand.
AAAATCAAAACACATCATGTGACTTTCCAACAGCAAATCAGATTAATAAATGTGTGTGTGTGTGTGTGTGTGTGTGTGTGTGTGTGTGTGATATTACGATAAATGAACTTGAACAAGACATCAAATCTGATTAGATGTTGGAGCGTCACATGATTTTTTTAAGCCATGCAAACACAAAGCTTGCAGAAATGTCATTAGCGAAATTGATCCGATAAAAGGCTACGAGGTTAGTTCCACTGGAGCTCCTTCATCAACAGTGGAGTGAGGCTGGCGAGGAGCAGGAGGAAAGCTGCCCTCCCAGTTCTCAAATCCTGAAAACTGACTAAAGATAATCGTCAGCCTGAAATCAATACTGGGAAAAACATGAAAGAATGTGCCATGGTTTGGAAACTGAGATGCCCTCGCAGACTTTAGGCTGCAGTGAGGACACAATGTCACCGACACACGCCTGAGCTCGTCCGAATGAACGGTCGTCACTACTGTATCACTGCACTGGATCCATTTGAAACAAACCCCAGCTCTTCTACCTTTACCGCTGGACGTTTTGGATCAGCCGCGACAATCTACAGCACATTTGATTCCTAAAATACTTCCTCCAGGCGTTTAGGGTTGTTTGAAGACGCCACCCTGTTTGCTACAGTAACGTCCGAGGCGACACATCCACAGGTGACACCACGTGGGCTGAGGGAAGAGTGAGTCTGGTTACGAGATGCAGGAGTGAAGTGGCCCCACGAAAATATACCAACGTCATTACCTTCAAATAATAATCACATACCCAGGCTGCAGAATGACAGTGTTGTTAAAAACACTGGAGCTCTGTCATACAGGCGTGCACGTTGTTCAGTATTCTTCCATGCAATCAGTTTTTTTAATTTACAACATCTGACAAAACATCTGTTTTTAAAGTATTTACTGGTAGCAACTGCAGTACAGGACCAAACCACAAGGATTATTTCATTACCTCCGCCGAGGAGAGTGTGTTTTCACCCCTGTTTGTTTTGTTTCCGGATTTTTTTTTTCTCACTTTCCTTAACATTGTGAGATAGGGTGTATTTCTACATTCTTGGATCTTGATGAAAACAATCAGGCATGTTTAAGGGACTGATTTGGGGAAATTTGGTGGAGCTTGATTGAACTTGAGGGGAGTGTTGGGCCTTGGCGGAGATATCATTTATTAATATGGTATTACATGTGATCGTTTTTATATCAACAGTGGATTATAAGACTAATTGTGATGTGAACACGTGCTGCTCGTAGAGATGAACCCACAGACTCAGTTTCCCTTTCCTTCATGGAGCTTTGTAGCACCTTTTAAGACATTTCCCTCAAGAGTTGATGGAGCAAAAATGGAGTGAAAATTGGGACTAAAATTAATCAGGACCACCAGAAACACAACTCAAAAGTGAATTCTGATATTTCTCTGTATCTGCTGGATGTGTATGTGTATCTGCTTGGGAATAATTCATGGATCTTGATGAAAACAATCTACTTATCTTTAAGTGTGTGGAATTTGATGCAGTTTGATTTAGGGGACATGTTGGGCCTTGGTTCGCTCTCTACTGAGTTCCATTCTAGTTTTGGTGATTTGACTTAGATTAGACTTGTCAGTCAGAGTTCTTAAAATTTGTGGTTTATGTGGTTTGGTCCTTACTGTGCAAATTTTCCATTCGTCATTAGATTACAGCGTGCTGATAGGAGAGTGTGAGACAAGCCAGGTAGCGTGCGACGTGACGAGATAAAACAGGGGAAAAGATGATAAAGAAATGATTGAAGGGCTTCAGGGGGAGGGAAAGAAGGGAGGACGTAATACGAGCCATGCGATGGGATCGTGTGTTTACCCCCTGACATAGATGTCAGACATCTTCTCTCCTGTCATGAAAGCATCGTCCTCTAGAATTACGTCATCAGTGTTCCAAATAACAACACGAAGCTCAAAGCTGGACACCAGCAGAGCATTGACCAGAGAAGAGAGAGAGGACGACAGACACAGACAGACAGACAGACGAGGACACACCACAAACACGCACACAGAAAAAATGGAAAACAAAAAAAAAGATGGTTAACAGCAAAAAAAAAATCCACACAGCTCACACCCACGGGACGAGGCTTGGCTGCCGCGACCCGCTGTACCTACCCCCTGACAAATATGTCACTGGACTTTTCCCCAGTGAAGTAATCATCGTCCTCCAGTATTACTTCGTCTGTATTCCAAATAATCACCCTGAGCTCATATCTGGTAAGGGGGGGAGGAAGGACACATACACACATATATAATTGGACTAACTGTATATTTGACAGTAAATGAAAAGAGCTAAGTCGTCAAACAGACTCACCATAATTCAACCTGGGGATAAAACTACAATTTCTGTTGGAAAAACTAAAGAAATTTACACACTTTGCAGAGTAATTAACAGATTTCTCATTTAAAATGCACTGATTTGTGCTTTTCTCATTATCAGAACACTGATTTGCTCCTGACATTTGCTTCAGCTGTACCTCTTTGGTTTCCGTGGCGCTATGTCAATCGCAGGTCCAGGAGCCGGCATGTCCATAGGAAACATATCGACCCACATCTCGATACGGCCCTGTAGAAACACACAGAAAACAACACAGTGTAATCGTCGCTTTAATCTTTTTTATGACCAGCGTGCTTCTCTCCTACCTGTTCGATGCCGGGCTTGTCCGGGTTCAGCAGGGGTCTGGTCTCCACGTGCTCGGGGACGAGTTTGCAGCCCACTCTCGGGATCTCCTCCCAGTGGTTCAGCACTGTCAGGGCCAAATGCTCCTCGGTCTGCTTCTTCAAACCTGAGGGATCGATACCAATGAAGGAGGAGGAGGAGGAGGAGGAGGAAGGAGAGAAACAGAAATCAAAACATCCAAATACTGGAATGGAAAATCTAGGGAGAAAACTAACAAAGAATATGTGAAATGTAATGTTTACATTTCCCAAAAAGTTGACATGAAGCCTCCACGATGACGGAATTTGACAGTAAAACTGATATTTTTAAGTATAATGTATGCAGCTGTACCATTCTCATTTTCTATCTCCGTTGGTCCCATGAATATTCGACTCGCCACCTTGACTTTGCCTCCAGGTCCGTAATGAGGTCCATCGATCTTGCCTTCCTTACAGAGCTTGGCCAGGATCTGACTGGGCTTCAGAGGGTCCCGCCACACATTGTATCCGTGCCTAACATCAATACATAACAAGGATGTTACTGAGTCTCAGTGGTCAGAAAATGACTTTTATACTAATATCCATAATAATCCAAGGACAATCTCAAGCCTTGTTTACAGAAAACTCCCACAAAACTGTCACCTTCATGATTTTACAAAATGCTAAGACAAGTGTTGAGAATTTTTACCCTTAAACTTCCAAGAAACTAAAGAAAATGTGATTTTTTTCTCCTATGATTTGCTTTTATTTCTTATCTTTGTATTTGCTGTGTGTTAAATTATGAGCCCTTTAAAAGACATAAGACACACTGATGCTCACAGAGAGAAGTTGGATGAAATGCCGCAGGTGGCTCTGTATTTGCTGTAGAAACGATTCTCCAGGTCGATTTTCGTCTCTCCGATCAGGTCGTCAGTGCCGACCAGGTCCCAGTCGTACACAGACACCGTCAGCATGGACTCCATGGGGAAGGTGGCCTCGATTTCAAATGATCTGAACAGGGATAAATGGAAGGAGGGATGGATGAACAAAGTGAGAGGAGAATTCAAACATGAAGGAATCAGATTCTGGTTTCAAAATGCTGCTGCACAGAAATGACAAAACTTGACAACACAGAGAGAGAAATAGCGTTTTGTCCACTCACTTGCCAAACACAGGATTGAGCTGTTTGGAGATGTAGTTCTCTTTGTCTTTGACCTCTGACTTGCCCAGTTTGATGACAACGTACGGATCAGCCTTCCCGTTGATATCAGCAGGATGAAGATCGGTAGCCTGAGGAGAAAAACAGGATTGAACAAAGAAACTGAAAAGAGAGAATATTTACCCGATTCTATAAATGATGATGTATACCTTTAATTTAACTGTTAAAAATTGATATACGGCAACTCACCCTGACCACGTAGACACGGACGAGGACGTTGATTGGATCGTTATGCGGAATGCTCTGGAACATTCCCATGTTAGGATCAAATCCTGCCTCTCTGGTGATCTCCTCCGACAGAGGCAGCTTGTACATACACAGGGATCCCTGGGTCGGTGAAAACAACAGACTGAGATTATAACTTCTTCACAGTCTGTCGGTCTGAGGCCTTCTTTATCTTCTTACTGTTTTCTCACCTTGAATCTGCCCACAATCCTGTCGTCGTCCAGAACTTGCTCGTCGTCGTCCCCGGCTTTACCTCTGTACAGGTTGAAAGTGTGAAGCCAGTCTTCAAAGTTGCTGTACTCACTCTCCAGCTCCTTGTTGTAAACCTGCAAGGGACATCAAGCACATAGAGTGTGTGAATACGTCTGCGTGCGCTGGTAAGATTGAAGTATGTGAAGTTTGAGTGAATGACACTCGCCATCAGCTGGTCCACTCTCGCTTTCACTGGTCGTTTCTCGGTCCCGTCCGCAGCATGACTCTTCTTCTTGTCCTTGGAGCTCTTCTTGTCTTTGCTCTTCTCTTTTGTCCTGGAGCCTTTCAGAAGAGGGTCATCGGGTTTGATTTCTGATTGGATGGGTGGGTGAGTGGGGATGGACGTGGACAAAGTAGGGTTGGAGTCATGAGGAATGGCGGCAGGGTCGCACACGTCACTACACACGTCACTACACACGTCACTTAACATGAAAGCTGACAGGTTGGTCAGGGGTGTTACAGCCTCCTGGATATAATTTTGGAGATTAAGTCAAAAACAAAACTGAACCAAAAACCTTGAGTGAAATTCTTGTTGAATCTATCTTAAACATCTGAAATGTTTCAATAAACCATCACTGCATCTGACAAAGATTGTCACTGAGATGACATCCTGCCACAAACTAATGTCGACCATCTTCTAAATTTTTCGCAGTCTATGCTACATTTTACAACTGAATTTAATCGTGTTTATTCTGATGCTACAGGCAGCGCCTTCAAAGAAGTTTTATAATTGCAGTCCAACAGTAAATTATTAATGCTTTCTAGTAATAGAAGTGATGTTAGTGCAGAAGATTAATTCAGTGATTCTGTGTCAGCCAACTTTCATGTGTAATGCAGAGCTGGGAGGTGATGCTAATGAGGAAATGGTCATGAATGTGATAGTGTCGTAGTCCAAAGTCCAAAGTGTGAATAAAAGATGGACTTATGGGATGATGGAGACGAAGAACAGGAAGCACATACGAAGCCTCTGCGTACTCTTTGCTAGAAATCAACTGTTAACTTCCTTTTCCTTGATGCATCTGATATTGAGAATAAATACTTCTGCTGACATCGTCCATCTCCAGAAAAAACTTCCTACCCTCCTCCACCCTGCAAGATTTCCCTCACTGTCACAATCCTTTGGCTGACATAGGTTTAACTACTAATATTTTCAATTCAAAAGACATAACAACAATAAGAATAACTATTCAAATAATTCTGGATCATGTTCACGTGCTGAATCCCAATTTAAGATCCAATACCGGCAACATATCCCTTTAACAGACATCAAAGCAGCGGGCATAGAGGCACACTGTCGGACGGCCTGTTTGATTCACTGGAGTTCAATACCTGCCCCCTCTGCTGCTATCTCCAGGTCCTCTCTCTCCTCCGCCTCCGCCTGAGCCGCCTCCTGAGCTCTGAGGGTCTGGAAAACCAAGCGAGAACAAAAAGGTTTAATTGTGAAATAACCTCATGAGCGAGGTCGATCCTGTGAGATTAGACTAGAGCAGACACACCTCCTTCAGCGTCTCTATCGAGGCAAAATATTTGGACCACCAGTCCAGCACGCTCTCATCCGTCTCTTCCTCTTCCTCGACTCCTCCCTTCTTTTTCTTCTTCTTCTTCTTTTTCTCTTTGTCGCTCTCCTCCTCAGTCTGTTAAAAAACACTCAAGTGATTCCCAGTAGCTTCAGTTCTTATTCACACTGAGCCATCAGAGGGCACATTGCCAAATTTCTATAGGAGCGATTACTCACCATGTCAACTTTTACAACAGCATCAGACATCTATGATAGGGGGCATTACATAAAACAACACGAGGGTTAATACACACGAGGGATGATGCAGGTAGGAGTAGCACACGTGAAGAGGACTGGACATAAAGCATTGCTACAACTTCCAACATTTACATATATAAATGCACAGTTTATTATAGAAATGAACCGGCAGTGCTTTACTATACATGATCTTAAAGACAAGCTTACGGCGTCTAACTTGACGAATGTGTCCATCTTTCTGGCCAGAGGTTCTCCGTCCATGTTGACGAGGATGTCACCTGCGGGGCGAGAGAAGGTGCGGGAGGAAATGCTGGGTGAGGGGCGAGGCTGCGAGCCGCCATTTGCAAGGACCATGTAGCCGTTCATTAGCTTAGCTGGAAGTGAGGCCGCAGGGCAGAGACAGCAACAGGCGGAAGCAGCAGAAGGCACAGCCAAGGACATGCAAGAGAAGATGAAGATGGAGAGAGGCAGAAAAAAGTGGAAAAGCAAGCAGAGAAATCAGCAAAGTTAATAAAGAATGAAAGTCCATTCTTTAGTGAGCAGAGAACTGGATCAGAAGGATTTAAATGTGATTCTTAAAAGATTGTTTTAACCTTCCTTGACATACAGGATCCTGTGACTGTCTAAACCTGTCTGGAGGCTGGTCCAACTGGCATTTCAAAAAAGGTTAAAGCAAAATCAAAAAATGATTTGAAAACCTTATTTTACCCACGTCTGGTAAGAAAGTTATTACTGAAGGCAACTGTCATTAAATATTCAATGTGTTTGTTCAGGAGGAAAAGGAAACTCCAGCTGTGAGAACAACAAAAGGTTCTCCTTGCTAACTCATATTTTTTCGGTTGAATGTCAGCACCTGCAGTGGCCCAGTTGTTGGAGGTCTTGTCTGGGGCGCTGTAGATGAAGCGTCTCAGGCTGCTGACAGCGTGCGACCCCACCAGGATGTATCGGCCAAACGCTCGACAGTCCACCACCCGGATGTTGAGAGGGGGGTGCAGGAGCTCATTCTCTGGAAGGTCCTGAGGACGAAGACAGTAACAGCTAAGATGTTAGAACCTTCCAAGTAAAGTAAAGATAACCTGATGAATTTCAAGTCGAGTTTCATGGACGTGGATGCAAATCTAAAATCAAACTTTTCAATAATCTAAACATGAAAGTCACTCACCACCTCAAACCATTTGACCAAAGTGCTGAAGTTGGGGTTTTTCTTGTAGTTCTGGATCAGGGCAGATTGAACACCTCTACCTGCACATTCTATATCCACACGAGGCCGATCCACCTGAGCCAAATTAATCCTCTTAAGGTCCCTTAACCCCCAGAACAAAACCTGAACAACAGAAAAAACAGGAGTCCAGCGGTGATGAAAGATCATCTTCAGAGATAAAAACGTAAGAGTCGGTGGATTAAATTCTCACTTCAATGCGGTAGCGGCTCAAGATGGGTCTGATGCCCAACGGCACAGGAAGAATGGGCCCATGCTCTGAGTCTGTTGGGCCCTCAAGGGGAGGAAGGTCTGCTCTGCCTCCTTGACCAATCTGTATCAGAAAGAGTGAGGGGGATATAAACCAGGCACCAGGTTGCAGCAGATAGAAGAGACATTTATTGTGACGTGTATGTTTGTATGGTGCACTGTGGTATGTGCACCATACCAAATATCTTCCCCACAGTCCTAATAATTTGTATTCATTTTGTCATTGCTCAATGTGACCACTTTGAAGAGGTGCAGAGAAAGTACAAGTTAATTTCAGAGTTAGAAATTAGAGAGAATAAAGACTGCAGTACAAACACTTGCGACAGAGTAGCCAAAGATGTGATGGGATGAAAAGAGAGAATGCAAAAAGCACCTTTATTTGAGGTACAGCAAAGTTATGGACAGCGATGAGAGCTCGCCTGATCTCCTCCGCATCGAAAGGAATCTGTAGGCAGCAGGAGGAGGCACAGGAAGGAAATTGTAAAGGCGAAAGAAGGAAGAATTAGCATGTTAGTGGATGGAAAGGGATGAGGGGGATGGAGGGAATGTAGAGTGAGAATAAAGAGCAAGTAAAGAGGAGTATGGCAAACTGGTAACGGCAAAGAGCAAGAAATAAGTTATAAATGGAGAGAAAAAGATTGCAAGACAAAGCAAGGAAGGCCCTATTTTTGTTTTTTTGCATGCTACACATCATTATGAAAAGCACGCCCCATTGTTTATCTACCTTTCTATGAAGTAGTGAAATGCAATCTCTTAAGGAAAAGCCCTCTGTGTGTGCATGCATATGCAAAGAAATTCGATCATTTGTGCGTGTTTATTTATGTGAGTTCTTTCTTACTGTACCTGCAGCAGTTCAAAGGCAGCCAGGAGCTCCCCGGCGATGCAGTTCCCTCTGTAAACCTGGTAGTACTCCAGCTGCGGCGGGAACCTCGGCGGGCCGTAGTGCTCGTCACACATCTTGATGGTGGGCTTCGCAAACGTCCTACCTATGAACTCTGCCTTGCCCTGAACACCACATCGTGACAGGGGGGCAGTCGAGACAGTCAGGGGGCACAAGGGAAGGGAGTTAGACATGAGTGAGAGAGGTGCTGGGCGCAAAGTGGCCACTTGGTGTCAGTATTGGTCAGGGTGGTCGAAGTGCAGTTTATCAAATTATGTTTGTGAATCAGAAAAATCTAATCTCAATGTCAAACTAACCAATACATTGGGTGAATATTACAGTAAAATAGAATTTTTAAAAAAAGGAGTCAAACAGAGACGTTTATATATCTTTCCCAATAAACTTTCTACACCTTTGTTTCATACAAGCATCTCCACTGCACCACTGTTATGGCTGCAGCTGCTACAGAGGAAACTCTTATTATAAATAGAAAAAAGCAAAAAATGGAGAAAGTGCATGCAAGTTTTTCCTAAACTTTTCCAGAGTTCATTAGTAGCTGTATGAACCCAAATAAGTCATGCCACCAGTTTCTATTAGAATTTGTAATTCCCACAGGCTTTAAATTGCAAATGGTTTCACACTCTATTAAGCCAGCAGGAGCGAGGTCAGCGTTAATGTGAGGGACACGGTGGATGAGCGAGACAAAGATGGACAGAACATGAGGGATGGAGAAGCAAAGCAGTTTTAGTTTTATGAGCGCAAAAGCAGTTTCTCTATGTTGCAGCCGTTCATTGACGCAGCTTTAGGACCCTACCACAGTGTCCTGGTCAAAGATTTCAATGACAATGATCGGCGGGTCGTCTCTCAGCTCGCTGGCCTCCCCGAACAACTCCACATCGTCAAACACCAGCAGCTGGTCCCACGTAGGACAAAGGGTCTCACTCAGGACCTGAAGAACACACACATCAATACAGTTCACACAAACTCATAACACACTTTCACTGTTTGTCATACGAGCACACAAAATGGAAACACACACACAGTCATGCTCTTACCTCGGTGACCTGGCTGTGTGTGGAGAAGAAGACCCGAGCAAAGGGATCTGAAAGGCCACTGCTGTCAGCGGCAAACAGACTGCGGGCCTGGTACATGTGTGCTCGCAGCTGAAACACCTGCTTCACTGTTGGACACACACACACACACACACACACACACACACACACACACACACACACACACACACACACACACACACACACACACACACACAACCTTACAATCAATGCCCTCTGTGACGACTCTCATATTGAAGTGAACAACAAAGTAAAAGCCATCGATTGCAGTTTGAGTTTGTTTGTTCTGCTTCTGATTGATTTTAGAGTTTATATTTGATGGTAAAGAAAGACGATCTGATGAAATAGAGGGAAATTTATGCAAAAAACATTGAAGTAAAAGTTGAAGCAAAACTTTGTACTCCAGTGCAAGAAACTAAATTGTGTGTCAGCTACATAGAGGACGTGAGATGTCTCATTAAGTCATTTCCTGTGTTTACTGTACTTACTGTTGTAGACGAGGCTGACAGGAGGGACAGGCTGAAGACTGGGGCCCATATTGGCAGCTTTAATCTCTTCAAAACCGTTGGGCAAACCGCTGAGGAAGTCCTTTCTCTGCTTGTTGAGGCCCAGCCATAGATACAACTCCAGCTTAGCTTGAACGGTCCAACCTGCAGGACCAAAGCCCTTCTTACCAGGCAGCTGAGGACACAGGGGAGACATGGGCGCCAAGGAGGTTACGATTTCATTGCCATTCGTCCATGTGTCAGAGGGATTATGCAAAAACTACTGAACCCATTTTGTTTAAATTGGGGTGGAAGGATGGGACATGGGCCAGGACAGAATTTTGAGGTGGAACCAGGATTTTTTCCCTCACTTTCGTTAACATTGCGAGACACATGGATCGTTAAAAAGACATATTAAGGAGACTAATATCTATGAAAGTGTAATTTGGTGCAGCTTGATAGAATTTAAGGGGCCCTGCTGGAGGTATGCACTCTACTGTCATTCTTATATAAAGAGATTCTTGCAACAGAAGCAAACCATGGTTAGCAAAAAATTACTGCAGAATTACATCCTCTCTTCAGTTTTATTACCACAAGTCAATCATTAAACCCTGGAGACAAAGCTACAACAAGGCCCAATCCATACATATTAATATCACCATTGATTTTCAACCTCCTCCCCAGGCAGCTGTCATACATTTACAAATCTATACATTATAACACTCAATACTCAATACTAATCTTGTAACATGACTCTTCACTAATACTGATTATCTCCATGTGCACTAAGTAGCAAAGTCTAACTTAATCATACATGGTTCAGGTTTTTTCTGGCAACGAGAATAATGAGTCTCTTCCAGGCGATTCACATTTAGCAAAGTGCGTTTTTAAACTGCGGAGCTAATAGAGGTTGAGTGAGAGAGGAGCGGGGAGAGCTGATGATACCTTGAGGAAGACGGCTTTGACTTTACCACAGTCTTTACCAGTTTCCTCATCCACTATGGAGTACAGGATGTCTTTGGAGGGAATCCGGGCGTAAGCGATGCGCTTGTTGTTACACATCATCCAGACGAAAACATCTGGTGTGCTGTGCTGAGGCTGGAGGAGATAAATATGCAGAATAGCTCTTATTAACCCCAGTGTCTCTCCCCAACTGTTGGGGCACCAAAATGTTGATTCTGTACTGGTACAGTGTCGTGTACAGTTTATATTCTGTAGAAGCAGAGTAAAACAAAATTAGATCTGCACCTCATCAGCGAGGAAACGGAGCTTCTGCAGGAAGTTCTGCGCCAGCTTGAGTTTGTCTCTGACCGTGTTCTTCTTCACCTGAGTCCGAATCTGCTTGGCCTGCTGACCCATGCTGTCCTGCAGGAGGGGAGATCAGTGATGAAGAGGATTACATACATTACATACTGTAAATACTGTAAATACATGTGCTTCGATTTTCAAAATATGAAAAAATGCTTTGATTCAAAGGATCACTTTTAAAACTACACAGAAGCTTCTCTCTTCAAACACATTGCTAGATACTAATTCCTATTTAATGGAGACTCTACACATCGATGACTTTTCCTTAACAACCAAGTTTGTGTTCTCCTGCAACTTTTACACTAATAGTTTACCTGCTACAGGCAAGTCTGCAATATTAGTCTATCTTTACTTTTTCTTTGTATGGACGCCTTTGCTAAAACTGTTCAAACATTGGATATTTTTCACATGATCCTTCTAACCTACTAACCTTCTCTGTCTCAGTCATCATTAAATCCCTGCTCATATAAATTCTAACAATGAGATAGCTTTCCAAATCTATTCCAAGGAATCATATGAATACAAATATACACTATAATTTTCAGTCTTTCCTGACATCCTTTAATACAGTAGTATTCAGGGTCTTTTTCTCACACTAAATCTTTTCTTATCTGTGTATGAAAAAGTAAATCCCACCATTTCCCTCATGCAGGACTTGAGCCGTTCTCGATCCAGTTTGGTTCTGCCTGCCTGGTTCAAGTCCTTGTTAGCCAGAATCACAAAGCGACTGGAAATGACCAGAAAATACAGAACATGAGAGGCGAGCATGATTTGTGAATAAATTCTATACATATTATCTGTGATCTGAAAAGCAACAAATTAGCAGTGAATAAAGAACTAAAAGCACATAACGAGAGGGAGAAACAAACAATGAGGACACTGCTGATGCCTTTCACCATGACAACCATAATGACTTGGTTTTAGAGATACCTCTGTGCAGAAAGCTGCTGTCTTCAGTAGTTTCTGGGGGGTTGATGAAAAGTGCAGAGGGCAGCTCACACTCTTAAGTGTAAGTTTTCTTTGAAAAGCATTCAGTGCAATGCTGGTTATTAAGTACCACACTATGTGAGTAGTTTTACAAATTTCCCTGGAAGGAGAAGCACTCTGTATCGGTGCTGGGCACAGAGTCCCAGTGTCAGTTTTGATACAGGATCATGACTCTTGAATATTATTATGCAGCTTGCCTGCAGCCAACGCTGAGCTCCTCCAGCACTCCCCTGAGTCTGCGCTCTGGAAAGGCCTTCTCCGTCTTAATGACCTCCTGAACATCATTCAAACCCTCCTCCTGCAAGGACACAAAAACACTGGAGCTGAGTACTACTCAAATATAAGCACAACTTTAAGATACTTGGGCTTTACTTGAGTATTTCAATTATATACATCTTAATACTTCTATCATCAACTTTTGTGTTGATGCTACAGCACATCAGACTTATAATCTGTCCGGCTGCCTGACATGTGCACACTGACCAGCTTGTCAGCGATCTTGTCCATCATATTGGAGTTGTAGAGTCGTCTCCGTTGGTCCTGCCACCAGCTCTTGATGTAGACACACGGCTTCTTTTCAAAGTAGGGAAGATGAAAGTAATTTCTGTAAAGATATAAGTAGAATGTGGGTTAGATTGTGCAACTACTTTCTCAATATATCATATTATAGCCAGGACGCTGCCCCTGGCTGTTGGTAATTGTATAATTTCTGATAATTGTAAAGCATTTAACAAATCCATTTTTAGAAGGTTAATCTGACTTTCTATTATACTGTAAATAAATGAGCAAAACATTAAGTTTAGAGCATCCTTTGTCTCGCCCCTGTGACATTTGACCTCTGACCTGTCTGTAATGACGGGCCTCATGAGTGGAGTGGAAGAGACTGAGACCATGTCTCCGTCCTCGTCCGCCTCGTCCTCGCTAGAGTTGTGAATGAGCTCGCTCTCCTCCTCTTCGTTCTCTGCATCTTTCTTCTTCTTCTTCTTCGCTGACGAGGGCTTGCTTACACCATCTATCTGGTTGCCATAGTTACCTGTAACGCGGCAGAACATTATTAAGGTGTGTGCTGTCAGATTACTCTGTTACACTCACAGAGGGACGGTCAATAATAAGAAGGTTAGAAGGTTTTCTATTTACCTATCGTAATTTCAAAACTTATCGTTTTGTCACCAATCTTCCTGTCGATCATGGTGGCTTCGAGGAAGGAACCGAAGAGGAAGAACTCCTCTATTTTCCCTGTGGCGCTCTGATGGAGTGAGAAGAACAGCAATAAACATATAGGGGAACATTTTATTGAAGCAGAGTGCTTTCATTTTATTGTCTCTGCCTGTGGAGCGATTACTGTCTGTGGAGCTGCTTTTTATAATCCAATGTATACACTTAAACCCCACTACTCATCTCTGAATTACTGAGCTACTTATTCTATACATTTGTAAGTGCACTATTTCCTGACATATTTTTATTCATTCAGTTTGTTTGACCATTACCGGCAAATAAGGTATTTGCCTTATTTGCAGCTTAGTCACTTCTCATTTACAGTATGAGTCAGGTGAGGAGCAATTACACTAATCTCCTCCAAATAGACACAGGAAACCACATCATTGAGACACTTTTTAAACAATGATGGGAGTAGATTTCCATTTCCTCAAAATAATAACCATTTTAGCTATAACCATGCAAACTATTATCTCCACTGAGAAGGCTTTGTTTTGTCCGAATACGCGAAAACTTCTGAAATTACCATGAAACTTGGTGGGAGGAAACCTTAAGGGTCAGGGAAGAGCTCATTAAAATTTGGATCAGGGGAGGGTCAAGGATTTGATGAATAGATTTTGACTGATATTTATGAGCGTGGGCAATTTAGAGCAGATCCAAATAAAAATCCGTAACTAGGGAATTTATATGTAATATGCATTCTACTGAGTGACGTTCAAGTTATATCAAGTAAATATATCCTCATGAATGTGTTTAACTATAGGACTATAAGGCCAGAAGAGTCAGGAAACAGGGGAAATTTGTTTTCCAAACACCGACCACGTCAACCTTGCAATCTTGTTGTGACAATATGTTTTTCTCTGAACTCAGTTATTAACATAATTTCCTGCTCTTAGAAATTAGGAAGACAAATGCACTTTTGGCACAAGCGTTTTACGTAGTGTGACAATTAATTAATAAAACCGAACTCAAGTTATTTATTTAGAGAAGAGACAAAGTAAATGTGTTAATTTACAAAATGTCTTTGCTTGGTATTATTTTTAATTAGTTATCTGCCCCCCCCAAAAAACAACAACTCTACTTTACAACTTGCACACACTCATGCTGGCATTAACGACTGACCCCAGGGGGAACACTTACACCCTAACAGACATGTTAGGTTGAATAGCTTTCAAGCTGGCCCTGAAGCATCACATCTGATGTTTCTGATTTCCCTGGTGAGCAGTTAACTACACGTGTCAATACAATGTTTACTGTTAAGGTCAGGAAGTCAGAGGAGGTCAAACAACTCTGTGTTCTTTTGGATCACAGGTTGAGATAACAGCTTTTCTTTGACTTTGAGTAATTCCATTGCATGAAAGAAATACAGGCACAGAAAAATCCCTTTGCCGTTTTAACAGTCAGGTCTTCTCACCTCTGAGATGTTGGACACAGTCTCCACCTGAACCTCAGTGGAGCTGAGGATCTCAGGGGAAGTGGTGTCCAGGATCTCCACGGCGATGGAGAGCAGAAGACGGGCTCTAAAGGAAACCCCTTCTCCAAGTCCCTCATTCAGGTCCTGGTGCTCGTCCATCAGAGTATACTGACGAGTGGAGCCGTACATGTTGACCCAGGCCGGGCCCATGATGGGCAGGAACCCTGGAGACGGCAAACGGAAAAGAAGGAGATGATGTGATATTCTACAATATATTTGAAATTTGTCTTACCTACACCATCCAACACTTCCACTCCCACCCAGACAACAGATAAAAAGCCAGGCAGCAGAAAAATCATTTATATATTTGCTGATGGCAATCACAATCCTTCCTCTGGGGGTTTTGAGTCAATATTTTTATCCAGAGGATTTAAAACTGGCCCCCAAATCTTATCTTTTCTTACAAAACACAGAGCGGAAGTAATTTCTTTCATCCACATTTTAACAGCAAAGTTTTCATTCTTAAATCAATTGTTCTGATTGAACTATTGAGACTTATCCTAATCTCTTGTTATAAAACACTTTGCAAAGATCATAATTAAATCCAAAATCTCAGGCATTTCCATGACTGTGTTATCTTTACATTACATACTTTCTGAAGGTTTTACTTAAAAACGGCACGAAATAAAACTAGGCTTCTCATGGAAAAATGATCAGAAACACAAATGTGATATAAATAAATTCCTCTCAATGATTCATGCGGTTTGGTTTAATTTATGCAAATGTATTTATTGACTAGAAGTCGATTTGAATGTCATCCAATAAATTCATACAGCCATTAGCCAAAGGTCAGTGGCTTGATTCACAATTTAGCTCTGCTAATTACTAGATACAGTAAAATATTAACTAGTTAAGTCCTGACTAATTTATGTACCTGACAGCTACTCAATGTTAGTAAGACAAAGTGCTGACATGTGTGTTTGTTTCACTCACCTTTATCGCCATCATTCGATATCTTGCGCAGGTCAATAAAATGGGTTCCTATGGCAACGTCGTTGACCTTATCCGAGTCTCGAATCTGGACCTTCAGGCGTTTGCAGAGTGGAGGGAAGAGTTCAGTAAAGACGACCTGCTCATTCCAGATCGGTTCATAACTGCTCTTCTGGACAGACGTTTTCCCCTGGAGAAACATGGAGGGAAAGCACTGAACTCAAAGTGCTCACAGAGCACCAGGTTTACAACTGCTTGAACTAGCAGAGAATAGAGGAGAGCAGGATGTGGAGGGAATTACTTTCTGCCCAGCAAACTGCACTTGAACGTAAGGGTCCACCAGATCTCTGTTCTCTCCTATGAAGGCCTTTTTCACATTCGCCATTATGTTGGTGTTCATTTTAGGGAGTCCCTCTGCACGGTAGATTTTCACATAAAACCTCGCCCACTGCCTCCCTGCTGGGATGCCCTCTGGGAGCAGGAGGTTTCTGGAAGACAAACAACAGCAAGACTGTGGGTTTATTGATTATGTTTATTGTATATTATAATATTGATTTCATAACTGATACACGGTCTTTTTCCAAATGAATCCAATTTGATCATCAACAGCTCATTACCCCTCTACGTCGTCTTCATCAGTCTCGTTGGCCTTGTGTGGGGTCTTGATGTTGTCGCCCTTTCCAACCACAGCGATGTCACACTTTACATATCCTTTACATCCAGCTGTGATGTCATCAGGGTCAGACAGGATGGCCCACTTGTGGTAGAACTGGTGTTCTGGGATAGATGTCAATAAATACCCCCCCAAAAAACAAAAGAAATTCTGTTGTCAGTTTACAACAAACTAAAATCAAACTTTAATATCAATGTGAAAACATACAAGACAAATCACACATGCCCACACATGCTATCAGCAGTCATTATCATCAGAGCTACAGTTTGTACCAGGCTGAAAGTAAACAGTCCCAACATCCATCTTAAATGTTCCCACCAAGGTCCCACTCCGGAGGAGGTTTTTGGAGTGAATCACCTAATTAGACAGAATTGAGGATAAAGTATTAGCACAAGGCTCCAACTCTGGATCATTGTATTGAAGCACATCATCATAAATCATCATAAATCATTCATAAACCTGTGAGTGCAGCTGGCTATTTACATAATGGTAAACAAGGGGCTGCATGATATCTTTAACAATACATTTAACATAAGTGACCCTCTGGGAACATCATTTAACTTAGTTAATGCAATAACCAGCAATATCTTTTTATGGGTTTACGTCCCAAAGGACTGTGATATCTACTCTTCCCCGTTTTACTAGGTATTAAAGTTAATATTGATTTCAGCTATATTTCTGCAGCAAACTGCTCTGCAATAGAACCTAAACCAGCACAGTACTCACTGAGAGCTTGATGATCTTGTCAAACATGACATCAGGAGGGACGTGGAAGTCAAAGACAAAATACTGCAGAAGACAGAGAAAAAATGTTTGACTATTAAAATGTTTTCACTTATTCTTCCATGAGAAAACACACACACTTCATTTGGTTTGGTTCTGGGAGTAAAATGTGCCAAAACAAATGTTTCTGGATAAACTTGAGGTTCAGAAAACAACCAATGCAGAGTTCACCTGAGGATCTGATGCAACAAACCAAAATGTGATCTTAAACATCCAAACCTATCAGCCTCACAGGAGATCTGCTGCCTTTTGTAGGGCAGTGAGAGTTTTTTTTGATGATCTGCAGAAAAGGTCAACATGTGAAGACCCGAACAGAGAAGTGAAGTTTTAAAAACACATATTTTAACTCCAGGCCCTCCAGGTTTCAATCCTTTAGAAGTGGAGATGAGAGACTTTAAAATAAATGACTAGTTCACACGTCCGCATCAAAGTCTTTTCATGCCTTTGCAGTAGTTAATGTTTCATAATGCAGCTTCTGTGCACCTCGGTCAGGACAGAACTACGGGCTAGAAGTGAGCTCCATGGACACTGCATGGACTCCTGGCACCAAAAGATCAGTTTGCACTATATCTTTGTTCAGCATGTGTTACTGCATGTGCTATTTAACATATGAACGCAACTCCCCTTCAACATGATGTAGAGTCATTATGGTACGAGAAAATTAACAAAAAATAAACTTAAGATCATGATTTGTGACTCAATAATCTAGGAGTAGGAGCAAAAACATGTGACCAGTAAAATCCTTCATTTGACTGGGTCTTTGAATATTGCAATACAAATTTTTAACAACTGTAAATCGAAATGAAAACTGAAACAGAGTCATGTGAAAAAAGGTGGTGAAGGGAGGGCCTCACTTGTGCTTTTGTAGGAATCTTATATTTTAAAAACCCGACCATAACCTCACGAATTCTTAGCCACATGTATGAAGCCACTGCACCAAAACCTTGTCCCCCAAAACCAAATAAAAATAAGTGAAATGAGATCATACTTCTGAGGCACTGAACACACTGCTGTGTCTCAGTTCGAGGACGGAGAGCTTGAAGAATGATTATCTCAATCACTCTGGTTTCCAGGTTTCCCGGTCCGCGGGGGACTTTCAAACAAACAGAACAAATCGATGGGAGACAAACCTTCACTGTCCCAGCAGGACACAGAGCTGAGGCTGTGAGTTCTGCGTGATTCTCACTACCATTTACTAACAAGAGCGATTCCTCTGCTGTCCAGGAACGCGTCAGTTTCCATTATTTAAAAATGGCATTAGTTAATGTAACGAGAGAAACACAATACGAAGAAAAGTGATGCCGAAATTCAGAGGTAGCAAAGGAAGCTAGTTGTTATTGCATGAATTATTAATTCTTCACTTTCTTGCAGAGTGGATTTCCTCACCTCGTTGTAGTATGGGCAGTTGGTGGACTCCTTCATGGATGTGTACTTCTTGTCGTCTCCAATCTCCACACACACCACAGGGTCCATGTTGAGGCCGATCAGCTGCCGGGCCTCGATCACCGTGATGCTGATCTGATGGGAGAGATCAACACATTCGGTCCAAAACAAACCGACTTTCCTCCAACAGTGAGTCAGCCAGCGGCAAACTTTTAATCACTAATCATTTACCCTGTTCAGTTCAACAACTCAGAGTCAAACGATTCAAATTGATCTTTCACAGACTCTAAGGATGCTGATTCCAGGTAGTGAGGGCTTTTCCCCCGATTTCCCTATTTCAGCCTGTGATTTTACTCTGACTCTGAGAAAGTTTTCAGATTAAAGCAAAATCCCACAGGTTTAATTAGTCTTTTTGATGATTAATAGGAACAGAGAGAAACAAGAACAAGCGAGGATGAGTCTGCAACTTACAATTACAAAAAGTCTCCACTTGACTGGTTTATAAGTGTATGGATGTTTTTAAGTTAAATAGGCCATGAAAATAGGCCAAGAGCGCAGGCACAGGAGGATGTTCCACTGGGCCCACTATTATTCTTTTCCTTCTTCTCACTGATGTTGTTGTAAATAAACTGCTCTGATTGTAAGGAAGGACAAAGGCTTGTGTACTTATCTATAGATGTGACACATATTTGGAAATAATCCTGCAGTTAAACAGCAACTTGTCATTTTACACTTTTGTTTTTGTGCAGATTAAACAAACGAGTTTAAATGTTACTAGTCACATTTACATGGACACCAATATTCTGATATTACTCCAATTAAGACAATAGTCTTGTTAAAAAACAATTGACATCTAACAATTCTGTAAATTTGATGGTAGAGCCCCGAGAAAATTATCTTAGCTTATTTTAGCATAAAGGCTGACAGCAGGGGGGAATGGGCCAGCTTGTCTGTTACAAGTTGAGATACTCTATCTCATTAATCCATATACAAATGTAAAATTATAAAATGGGGTCTTCTGGGGTTATGAGCTGCATATGTGACCAAGCAACAGTTTCTCCATCTGCACTGCACTTCTGTGCCACCTTTGCCAAGAAATAGTGAGATTATGAGATCCAGTATGTTAATTAGTAAATTACAGAGGTGCTGGGTGGAGGATTATTTGAAGTTAAAAAAAAAAAAGAGCTGGCTAGCTGTTTCCTTCAGCCTCCAGTCTTTATGATAATCTATGCTCATCACCTCCAGGCTCCAGCTCCGGGCTTCAGACAAAAATGGAAGAGGAGCATCAATCTTCTCTCGGCAAAATGGAGAATAAGATAATTAAACATTATCTCAATGATACCTCTATCTGGCTGTGCTTAAAATGTCTGTATTTTTTTTCTTACAAAGAAACTACACTTCGCCTTCTACCCTTTCCTTATATTATACCTGTGATACATCATAACCACCAATATATCAAACCCCCAAAAACATGCATATATGTGCATATATACAGGCACAAAGGAATACAAAGGGTTTATGCAATCCCAGACAAAGACCAGGAAACAGAGACACACGCACACACCTGATAATCCACTGGTCGTCCAGAGCCCGGTTCCATCTTTATATCTGGCTTTGACCTGAAGAAAAACTAAATTAATGATTTTTCTACAGTTCACTGACAGATAACGAGGACACTGAGTGAGCACAGGGGCACAAGCTCCGTGTTAGGTCTGAATCTTGAGCTATGAAAGCTGTAATCTTTCCATCTTCTCAAAGGGAAAAAGTTTAAATGAATACATTTATGTCAAATGGAAGCACTGTGCTGTCTGCTTCGTGTTGTGCGGTGGCATAAGCAGTTTCATATTTGCAAAAGCAGGTGCGTCAGTGTATGCATACACATCATACCTCTTATTTGAGACGTTGGTGGTGACGGCGGTGACGGAGGCCAGGGAGATGGTGTCTGGGTCAAGTGTTCCAGCAAGACGGATCGCCTTCCTGTCCAGGTCATCCATTTCCAGGACTGCCGGCTCATCTGGACAAGTCAAATCAAGTTGTTCCCCAACAGACTCTTGATATGTTTTATAAAAGCTCGAGAAACAGGTTTCTGTATGTATTTTCCCTATTTTCCCTAAAGCTAACTTGCAAAATAAAAAAACAAAAGTGAATCAACAAAATAATCAAATGATATATTTCAGGTTGAATGTGTCTTGTGTTGAATGTGGTTTTACCTCCTCTCTTGTGATCGTCTTTAGAGCTTTTCATCTTGCCGAGCTTCATGGCTGAGAAAACCCCCTTCCCTGCTCTGGTGCCGGAGAACGTGACAGCAGATAAGAGAGGAGGAGGAGGAGGAGAAGAGAGGAAGAGGAATTGATAACATGAAAATTAACTTGTGTCTGATTCACCTTTGATCCATCTTCAGATGAATCAACTCCAAACATGTGTCTCATCGAGTTCACTCTCCATCGATAAGATCAGACAGTCGGAGGAGAGTGATTAACATTAACAAGTGCTGAACTTCACTTCAGTGAAAACTCCACTGCCCACATGGGGACATAATCAACATGCAACCCAACACCACATGTAATGTCCATATATCACAGACATCTTTGTGGCCTGGCTAGACATTTAATTCCAGGGGATTTAATCCCCACCCCCCTTATCACCACCAATTCTCCAGACTCTCAGTCAGAAGAGTATCCGGTGTCTCCACATCGACATCATCTGGATCACATATCACCACAACGACAAAGAGCTTGTGATATCAGCGGCGGGACGACAAATGAGGGGCCTTAATAATTGAAAATGAGTGTGGCCGTCCAATTTGCTGCGGATACATGTCAGGAAATTAATGAAAGGTTTTCCTTTTGTTTTCCTCGAGCGATCCTTCAGAGTCGAGTTCAGTTTCTGCTTTGATCAGTCCAACTTTATTCCAGAGGCTACAGTCAAACTTCATTTCATGGAATATGGAGGAGGGGATGGTTTTACAGAAATCTATGACAACTTCATAGGTTCACGGGTGAGTGCCGAGCATGACTTAAAAGTAAAAGCCTGGAGGCCAGAGAACGGGAATAAAAGTCAAGAGGGGACTAAGGAATCACTCATCAGTGAAGAGGTGAAAAGCTTTTCCAGTCAAATCAAATCTAGGCCATGTAAACTTATATACTGGTACGTTTACAACTGATGGGCAAGAAAACTGCGGAAAAGTGAGTGGATCATTCAATTCTTTAATTAATAGAAAGTTGATTGGCAACAATTTGGATACCAAAATAATTTAGGTAATTTATAAAGCAAAAAAAATCAAACTAATTGTTACTCAAATGTGAGCCTTTGCTGCTTGTTTGTTTTATATGATAAAACATTGAATATTTGTTTTGTTAATATATCAATTTGAAACACCACCTTTGACTGTGGTGGACATTTCCTCCATTTCTACATGACTACATGAAAAATTGTATCAGTAGGAAAAAAAAAAGAATCAATAGCCCTGGTTACTGCAACAGCAAAATGAGATGGTCCAGTAATCCAACCCATTGTCTCCTTGTAATTTCCCAACAAGGCATCAAATCAAACTCACACATGTGTAAAATGTGTTTTTCATACATACCACATGAAAGACTCAATTCCACAGAGTTGTCAGATCAATATAAATCTGCCCATATAGCGTCTTCGTATTTTGAACTGTATTTCCACATTCCTCCCCCGTCAAGTGTAGCAACAAACCAACCAGGCAGATTACAGCTGGTGCAGGTGAGTGGATGATAAAGGAGAGAGGAGGGAAGGGAGAGAGAGAAAGAGGTGGAGGTAGATGGTTGGAGATACACAGAGAGGAGGAGGAAGAGGAGACAGATGGAGTGGGTGGGGCTCTATACACCACCACCAAAAAACTTGAGATTTTAAGAGTTTAAAAGAGACTGATGTGAACTTTCTATAATGTTGTGCTTGAATATTGTTGGATAACTAAGAGGAAACATCAATATCTTACCCTGGGGCCGCAATCCTGAATCCCAAATGACCCCTGACGGCTGTGTGAGAATGTGACTGATATACAAGAACGTATAGCATGTGCAGAAAAACACAATTCAAATGCAGTCCATTTAACTTTTGCAGTTCAAATGACTGAGTTTAGAAAATGATTCATATAGATGCCACCTCAAGAGGTAAAGTCTGGATAAGTATAAGTAACTAAAACTATTTGGTCATTGTGAAAGGAAACCAGCGTTTACTGACACTGGACTTCAATCTATCTATTATCTATACTGCTTACCATTTATTGGCCTCTCGCCCACTGTTGCACAGACCAACATACAAAGATAAACAACCATTCACGCCTACAATCAATTTAGAGAATCCAATTAACCCAAAGCCAGTCTGCATCTCTTTGGATGGTGAAAGGAACCTGGAGTAACTGGAGAAAACCCACACAGATATCAGGAGAACATGCAAACTCCTCACTAAAAGCCCCCTGGCCAAACAGAGATTGGAACCAATAACCTTCTTACTGTGAGGCGACAGTACAAACCACTTTACCACCATGCCGGCAACTACACTCAACTTTCCTTCTTTAAAGCTTTTGAGGCACATGTGACACAACATCACACATCTTCAGCCCTCCAGTCGTCTGAGACAGATCAGGTTACTTGTCAGGAAACATGTCACTGATACTGTGATTAGTGTGAAGAAGACAGGCAACACACCTCGGAAACATAGATCAGCAGTTGGAGTAGACATGCACAGATATCCTGTGTGCACAAGCAGTCATTAATAACCAGAAGAAAAGAGCGACACTGGAAAATTCTAGGAAACAAACTGAGCTGCTAAATATTTCACATACTTTCTGTCTCCTTTTCTTTCCCTTTGCAGATGAACACAAGGACAAACATCAGATACAAACCTCCCGCCAGGATTTCGAAATCAGCTTAACCTCGCAGATGTCAGTTAAAAGGAAAAGATGGTTCACATGTCGTCTCCAATTACAGAAATAGGGCAAATTCACAATGTACCAGAGGTAAATCACAGAAAATGTAAAAAAAAACAACAACAAAAAAAAAACCAGACAGAAGAGGCTGTTTCTCAAGAAATTAGATTAAGAAATACGATCACTCTTGTATGTAGAGCACAACTATTGCATATCTTTGCAGCACAGAGAAAAGGAACTGTATTGTGTGTCTGTGGGTGATTGTGAGAGAATCAATAATACATGAATAAACTGCTAAATTACATTGCAACGAAGATGAATGAGGTCATTCATCAACATGAATGGAGTTCATTCATCTTCGAAGCAGATTTATTTCCAGGGTTATTCGTTGGATCCTGGCAGCTTGATTTCCATCTCCTCCATAAAACAGGGATTTGAAAACGGTCTTAGTTTTTATCAGCTGTAAAGCAACTAGTGATGTTTTCTTCCTTTACTTATTTGCATGTGATGTCTTCATGTTGAACTCTCGACCACTGTAAAAAAAAAAAAAACTCCCATCCCCCATTGAGATCAAAATAAATAAATAAATAAAGGGAAGATTCAATAATTCATTGACATATACTGTACGTTCTGCTCTAAGGGCTCTGGAGAATGGGGCTGGATGAGATACAGTATACTGCACACACCTGCTCTCTCTCTCTCTCTCCATCTCTCTCCCTCTCTGACACATGGGTTGGATGCACTTGTTCCGGTGCTCCCAGGATCCCCTGAACTGGAGCCAGACAAAGATCAGCTCTACCTGATAACACAGTTAGGGACCGAAAAGCAAACCCAGAGCTCTCCATCCAAAAACCTTATTGAGCGCTCTGCAGTCCTCTATCTGTCTGTCTCTCCTACACAAAACTCAATTTCTTTCTGTCTTCTTCTCCAACTTTCCACTTTGACTGTCGAAGATGAAACAGAACGTCAGTATTATTTATCTCTGCGATATGAAAGTCTTTTCGTGTGCTTTTGTGTCGCCACTGAACTCAGTATTTGACATTCTTTGCTTGTGATCTATCGAGTGTTCCCTCACAATGTAGCCTCATTAGCTTCACATAGTTAGAAGCTTATGCAAGTTTAATGCCCCCTCACAAAAGTGCTTTGAACTATTCATGTTCTGCATACAGCAAACAAAAATTGTTTTTTTTTCCTTTGGGACATATCACGCATTTATTTATGTGTGTGTGTGTGTGTGTGTGTGTGTGTGTGTGTGTGTGTGTGTGTGTGTGTGTGTGTGTGTGTGTGTGTGTGTGTGCATTTATCCAGCATATAGAATAAATCTACTTCCACAATATTAAAGAAAAGAACTATGGAGGAGAAAATGAACAAGAGGGAAGGATAGTGAGAATGTACATGACACAACAACCAGGTATGACGATACATCACTTAATATTTGATATCCACTCCAAGTAGCACTCTTGCATTTTTTACTCTGTTATTGCATCAACCAGACCGGGACAGAAAAAGTCTCAGGGATTCCAAGGACGTTCCCTTTTATGTATTATTTCAAGTAATTGCCACAAAGGAAAACCGCTTATTTTTACAACTCCTATCTGGTTCAAGCACGCAGGTGATACAAGAAATTGGTATTTACCCCAAGAGGCACGTTTCCAATAAGTGATACTGACAAAGTGTTCACATTAGACACCATTCTATCTCATAAGGTGAGAACAAGAACCACGACAAACCACAAAGTAACAAAACTGCAGAGCGAACGCACAGAGCTGTCCCTGGAGACAACACATCTACACGAGAACAAAATGATTCTGAGACAAGTGCTTCACTCTAGTATCGGTCTCAGCAGAAGGAAACAAGCAGAATAGCTGAAAAGAAAAACATGTAGCCTTCAGATTATATAAAACTAAGCTTAAAGAATGGAAAGTGACTCGCAAGACTTTATAGATAAATTACAATTGCTGCCAAAGTTGTACGCCTCGGCCAACCAGTCAAGTAGCATTTTACATCCACTTCTTTCCGGACTAACATGTTTAGTGAAGCCTTCGGGCTCATTTATGCTCAATGTTAGAGATGTCCGTACTTTGCGTTAATTTCTTCGTATTTGTGCTCATCCCCTGAAAGCTTATGGATACAGATGAAATAAGACAAAACAGAGCAGTACTACTAGAAATCTACGGGGGCAGAATAGCCAACAGATCAATTGGACGATCGTAGGTCAGGAGTAAGAATTTCAACAATGTCAACGCTAACTGAGGGAAAACTTTGCGAGTTGTTTAGAAACTACAAAAACTAAATCTACATGATGTTATACTTCTCCCAGGCACATGGACAAACAGTCACTTTGGCCATTTTCTCAACATTGTCACGACCTCCTTTGTTGTTCTCAGAAACACGTGACTGTGCACTGCCCTCTAGTGGAGGTATTGCTTTACAATCATGCCAACATAAAGGACATATGGAGGTATGTGGGCTTTGACGGGTACATCGTTTGAAACAGGCAGATTTATAGCCAGATTTAGATTTATTATTTGTGTAAGGCTGCATAAATTAGCCTTCAGAAGGAATTTAATGAAATTCAGTGTATTCTATCATAGTACGTGAATGGATTTTTGAATTTTGTAAAGTTACAGTGAATTTGACCTTTTACCATCAAATTCTAACTATCCTTGAGTAGTAGTGTTTGTGCCAGATGTGATCAAATTCCCTCTCGGAATTCCTCACATATCATGTTCCTAAAACGTTAGATGACCTCTGACCACCAAAATCAAATCAGTTCTTTGAATTCAAGTGAACCTTAATCCCTCTCAGGGTTCTTGTGAAAAAAAAAAACTCAAGAAAATCCCTTCTTTACAGGGTTCTTGAGATATTGTATTCTGGAGAATGGGAAAGGTGGACAGGTGGACAGGTGGACATATGGATGTACGTGGACAATCTGGAAATCTACTGCCTCCGGCTTTGGCTGCCACTGGCACAGAGGCATAAAAATTAAACTCTGAAGATACATATTTTTTTCATTTTATGGCCCTTATCTCTGAGCTCCAAACGGAATCTGTGAAGCCTTAACTTTTATTGCTGTGTGTCAGCAATGTCCCGATTCACTGATCTCAAGATTTTTTATCTGCTGACAGGGATTGTAAATTTGAAAGATGACAGTTTGCTACAGTGCACAATAATTGTGTATTACAATGCACCAGGAGACAGCTTGTGATTCTGTTTGACATCAATAATAAAGCAGCACCTAAGTGTATATAGCTTATAGAGTTCAAGGTTAGAAACACAGTCTTATCTTTCAGGTATAAAAACCTCTCTCAAAGGTCCTGTACAGCAATAACAGTGTTTTAACTCTAATTAAATTAATGAATCCCTGTTCATGACAGGCTCGTCCACTGTGTACCATTTACTCACTGTGCAGATACTGTCCTGCTCTTTATTGGATTTTTAGGTTTAGGTTTGCACTCCAGAAACCATAGCCACCCGAGATAGCATTATATTTCAAACACGTTGGTTTGTCCTGATCAGCAATTTTCTGATCTCTTTTAACATTAAAGGAACAATAAGTATTTTATTTTTACAAAAAGTTTACCCAAACAGTGGGTATCAGGGATTGGTTGTTTTGGCACATGTACAGCTCATTCAGGTGTCATTCTGGCTGCTGATTGGTGGCCTGAACATATGACTGCCTTCCCTGCACTTACTGCACACGGTCAAAAGAGCGACCGCCACATGAGAGCACATTCACTAAGAAATATTAGCATTACTCGTTCTGGAAAGTCTAATCAGGCAACATAATACCCGTGTTGATAAGGCATTTACCAACCTCTGCAAATAAAAGCAATAGGAACAAAATGAAATCTAAGATCAACATCGATACGGTCAATGCATGGCATGGTTTCATTATTAGCTGATATCTCTTGTTGTTGTTTCCACAGGGAGTCAGTGCCGCAGTGAGCAGACACACTGAGATGAAGATGAAAGACTACACAACACAATATGTAACTCCAGAGCTGTCCGTGAAAACACTGCAGTTTACTCCGACGGACAATGAATCACAGAATCAGTAAATTATGCTGCAAAAGAAAGTGCTTAAGCTGAATAGTCTCCTTAGAGTAATTTGACAATTTGCAAGTTAATCATGCATATTGTAATTGTTTGAATAAACATAATGACTGTTTACTGTGTTTCACTGGGGCTATGTCGATTAATGTACGCGTTGCTTCAGTAGGAATAGATCGTGTCTTGTTAGCCTCTGCACCAGTGTGACAATCAGATCTGTGGACTCCCTTTTCATCCCAGTTTTTTGTCCGCAGATGAAATGACAACTGGAGCCTTAGATCCATTCTCTTCATGACCGACACATGGGCTTCTCCACATGCAGATCTCCTTCACTCGCAGTAAAACCACTCAGGAGGTGATTAATTCATTAGGAATTACAAAATCCCTGCAAAGCATTGTGGTGTCGCAGATAGCACAAAATATTGTATGTGCTCTGCCATAAATCATTGTGCAGTACAGGGAGGGAGGGAGGGGGGGAGGGAGAGGTGGTAGCAGTGGGATGGTGAAGTTCAACTTTAATTTCACTCAATTAAGTGGACGAGGAGGAACCGATACGCCCCAACAAGCCACCTACACTCCACCGTAGTCATACTGTGCTGTTATAATTAAATTGGATGCCCACCGAAAACAGCCGTGTGCACAGACTCTTCTGTAAGCAGCACACATGACCTTTAGGCTTCAGCTGACACAACAGAAATAGACAAAAAAGGCGGTGGAGCTAAGTAGAGCCAAGTAGACACGGTTCTCCTGTTTGTTCTTCCCCTCTGTGCTCATGTGTAAACTCAGAACAATGTGTATTATTAATGAAGCAGTTTGAGTTTGCTGCTTCTGAAGTGTTTTAGAAAGAAGTTTAAAGACTTCCAGCCCCTGATGACGACATTTTTGAAGGTCTATGATTATATTGCTAAGTGACAGGGACTTTAGGCATACATTAGATATTTCTATTTTGACAGCATGGCTGTGAATAGCAATGTTCCCACACAATTCTTTCTTTCCCGAGACCGATGCCTGGACTTTGCTTAACCGTCAAAAAAACGTTGCAATCTGATACCAGTGGATTCAAAAAAGAACAACTTATATAACATAGTCTAACTGTTATATAACTGGAAGTGATGAGAACCATAGAATTTGACAGTCATAACTAAAACGAATACAAATACATATAGAACATAGCTTTAAATAGCCGTTAATATGCAGTCACAGTTAAATAAAAGATTTTTACGTAGTACCATTCTTTAAAACTAAAGTCTTGCATATGTACAAGTCGACATTCTACTTGTAGGTATTCCTTGATATCTACTTGACACATTCTGGCAAGCTCTGGCTAAAGCTACTCGAAATCACTTCCTTTAGTAAAGTAAAAGGCAATGGAAACTGCAAATCACATTCTCCTCTTCCTCATCTTCCCGAGAGGAAAAAGAAAGTCATGCCAGGTTATTATCTCCTGTAAATTCATGCCTCATTACCGGAGGACAATGACCGAAAGCATCAGAATTCCGGTGGTAATGAAAAATGGTTAGTGTTTCATTCTGGAAACCTCTCAAGCAGAGATAAACTGAGCTGCTGGTAATTTCAGGAAATAAAAGGTTTGGATGAAAAGTGGCAAGGCCAATAAGAATCCTTCCAGCGGCCTGTCAGTCTGGCTAACACCGACCGGTGAGAGGTGGATTAGAGCTGGATTTGCTGGCTTAGAGCTCATTTGTCCCCCCCCGCCTTAGACAAAAGCCCTACGGTTTTCCTTACAAAGTCTGACTGACACCTCAGTGCTACCACGGCAACTAGACGAGAGATGCCCTCATCATGCAGCAAGGACAGAGACTCATTCACCTGGAAAAGGATGATTAGAAAAATTAACAATCTAATCTGTTGCACCTTGAATACACCGTTTCAACCAGCTTTTACAGTAATTCTTTGACGGCAATACTTTCTTTTTCTTTGTCGACCAAACCCGAATACTGTGTGTGTTATATAACACCAGAGGGATGTTCTAAAACTTGAGTGAGTCAACTTTTTGATTTCCTCCGGCAGCTTTGAGTCTCTTATCAGCAGGCCCTGAACAGCTTCATGCCGTATAAGACGGAGAAATTTGGCTTTCAGAGTCGACTAGCAAAAAGAAAAACATGAACACAACACAGCCGCGCACACACAGAGTTATTCACTCTGCTATTCAACATGCAGTGTAATGATGGGTTTAGGGCTCTGGCCATGCAGATAGTCTCAGTGGAAATCGATACAACCCACAGATTATTTCACACACTATTCAACAAAAGCACCACAAGCAACCACAGAGAAAGAGCAAGTGCCAGCGCAGAGAGGAGGAAGAGAGCATCCTGCAGGGCAGACAGTCTCACAGTATTAATACTAAATCTATAACCTAGTTTAGCCTGGGCCTGCTCGTCTATTTTCGTGAACTACCAATTTTATTAATACTCTCTATACTGTGCGAATCACAACATGCAACCTTAGTCACAATGATTTTCATTTTCCTCATTTAAAAGCTGATTAAGCTCAAGTGAAAAGAGGCTTTCATCCACACGGTGTCCATGAGATGTGTTGGGAACTGGAGCTCAATTCACTGCATTATTGTCTCTTTCGCAGTTGCCATGACGTGAATGAGGAAAATGAGAATCAGCTCAGCTCAAACACGTGGTCATTTCTGTTCTCCTGTTCAGCATAACTCATATCTGCCTTTTGAGAAAATTATGAGAACAAATAGAAATTTAGATCTAAGGCTCGCCATTCTCCAAACGAGAATTTCATTACATTTTTGCGCCAATATTGGACCACCATCATAGACTCATAGATTCAAATGTTTATATGCCGTGAGCTCTGTGCACTGTGATGATCGCATCCTGTACGGGCGATGAATTTGCAAGTCAATATCAGCTCTTCTCTGTGCTGTTCTATGCATCACATTATCGTCTGGCAAGTGGGTTTATTGTTGGGTCTGTGCTTTCCCCTTTATAACAATAACAGATGTTACATCAGCATGACGCCTCACCAATGTACAAATGTTGGATCCATCTGTCAACCTCCACCTCGTCAAGTTGTTTTCTCACCCATTTACTCTTGATGACGTCTTAAAAACGGAATTTTTCAATCATAATAGCATAAAATTAATGTAAACCAGCAAATGAAAAGCATTTCGCAGCCTGATTCACTGTACTGTAATTAAACCATGTTATCATGGAGGTTATATCCGTGTTTGACTCACTTTCTGAAGGTCGGTATGGATCCCTGTAAGGTCCGACCAGGGGACGTCCCTGACCCGTGGCTCCGTCCGGAGAGCAAGCTGTCGGTTTCAAATGTAAACATCCCATCCCGGTCGTCAGGCACATCCAGGAACTCCCCGTCGCTCCACATTCCCACTGTGCCATCCATCGCCTGGTATCTGATCTCTATAGTAACGCTGGTCTGAAATGAAGAGGAAGGAACAGCTTTAGTTGATATTATCAGTCGACAACAAACCTTCACTTTCGTAGGTGCCACAAGTAACGTTCCTGACGCTAATTTAAAAGGCTTGTTTGTTCGGATGACAGTGTTATCAGTGTCAGTATCTACAATCCTTCAACTAACAAATCTATGACCTGGTTTAATAAAGCTTTAGCAGCTCTGGTATTCTACAAATATATTCATTACAATTGCCTGTTCATATTCAGTTTCATTCACTTGTCATATTTTAAATATTGTCTTCTTTTTACCAAACCACAAGTCTGTTGAAAGGCCTCAACAACTATTTGATGGATTGGCATTCACTTTTAAACAGGAGTTTATGGAGCGTAGAAAATGATCTAGATTGATTTATGTGATTTGCAAAACTTTTCCTCTGGTGCCACGATGACTTTGACCTTGTGGTTCTTAGATGGATTTTCATTCAAATTCGGTGCAGTCACGTTTCCCTCAGGATAACTTGCAGTTCTTACATTTTCATGTAGCGCCATCTGCAGGGAAAAATCGATAATTCAAAGTAACTTGATTAATTAATTACTTATTTGTTTTATGATCAAATTCTTGCCGAACCAATGAAACTCCCATCGACCTCAGCAATGTTTAGCGCTGATTAGGAAATGCAAACAACGTTGTGAGGATGCTAGCGTTTAAGTCCAAGCACCATTGCGAATGGTGGACCGTATCTATATAGCGCTAGTGCCTCACGTTACAAGTCACCAATTCACACACACGTTTATACAGCTCTACTCAATGCTCTTCTTATTACACACCATGCACATGTCATCAGTTGCAATTCGGTTTAGTATCTTGCCCAAAGGCATTTCGGCACTTGGACTAGAGGAGCCTACTTTCTGGTTAATGGACATCTCAGTCCAGTATCACTACAGCGGCTACAGACTCACTTAAAGTGCTATATGAAAAAACTGTCCCATTTATCATTAATATGCTATAAAAAGACATCATGGAACATTACTGTGCTTTACTGTGAATATTCACATTTTTATATTTATTATTTATTTTAGTTTTTTACCTTTTAATTATAGTATAACTCTGCACTTGCTGCCAAACCAAACTTGTGCTGAAAGACTCCAGTGAATTTACAGACCAGCCAACACCCTCAGGCTTGTGTGGCACGTCTACACCAGTCCACTTAATTGTGTTTGGAAAACTCTCAATATGCACAACAAACTTTAACAGGCCTGTTTATCATCCCCTCTGCCTGGTATTTGCTTGGGGACTTTGGATTGACAGTAACTGTTTGTTAAATGTGGGCCAGAGACATTGGTGACAATGGAGTTTGTCTTCGGTGCCTTGAGGAGAGTCTGGACTAATATTATCCTCCTGACAACGACCTGATCTTTATTATGAAAAGGCCAATTTATTCCACTGACAAAGACAGATGTGAGTAAATATACACGGGGCTCCTGCTCCCCCTCTCCTCCTCCGTCTGTCTCCATGTCGCTCTCCTTTCACCCTCGCAAGACAATCCCCGTAGTCCGCCAGGAGTTAGATTTGTTGCTATGGCAACCATACCAGTGCAGAGTTGTAAGTAAAAGTGTTGCTCCGAGTTTCTTGCTGCAGGGCTGTACAGTACTGTGTTTGCTTTGATGTGTCTTCATGCAAAAGCACTATGACAGTATATGTTCCAGTGTGTGTGTGTGTGTGTGTGTGTGTGTGTGTGTGTGTGTGTGTGTGTGTGTGTGTGTGAGCACTCCCATGCTGCGTGGCATCATATCAGAAACATCACATCAGCACTGCCAGCTCCACTGACACATCTCTCCACCCGCGGTGCTTTAAAACCTCACATGGTTAATTTGTCCTGCACACATCCTATTGTCTCATTTCCACATCCATATTCACTCTCACATTATTAATTCACCAGCAAAATCATCCTCGCACTCATCTTTCCCACAGAGCTCCTCTCTCCTCAGCTGTTCTAAACACAATATACAATTAATAGAGAATGTGTGGATTAATGTTCATGGGGAGTATCTAAAAATGCTGATGTTGTATTTCCAGGTCTTTAATGGTGGTGCCTTTATAGCCCTGATGGCGGCTGCTACTTCTCTCTCTATTGCCACCACTGCAGGTGTAATGAAACATTGATCTCTTCACTTAATGTCTCCTATTTGCTTGTGAATGCATTGTACTGTCAAAAAAAGATTCATTTTAGCCCTACTTATGTAAGTTGTCTAATTTTAAGACAACACACTGTTGTTTAGACTAACCTCTTTTAAGTAGTGTTACGGTTTGAAAAAAAAACCTCCTCTTATTCCATCGTGTCTGTGGCAGCTTGCTTTACCTTTATCATTGAAACTATGTGATATTTACACTGAGTGAAAGATTGCAAAAACTCCATATTCCATGTGTTTATTGGTGCCCTTTTCCAACCAGTATTCAAAGTGTAAATTATTTATAGATAGCTTCACCAAATACATCTTGACATGTTGGGAATCCTTGAAAAATGTGGATATCTCCATTAAAATTTTATACAGATTTAGACGGGTTTGTCAAACCTGACCCAATTATTCATATGGCCACTTGGGGCAGCACAACAAGCTTTATAAAGTACATGACCACTAAATTAAAAAATAAAATTATCACATTAATGATGCACATGTAAAAGAATCGTGTAAATAATCCAGATCCTCGAAAAATATTTAGGTTTCGCTCAACCGTGACACAGTAACCATCTTGTTTACACTTGAACATATTATTTTGTGTAAAATTATTTTACCACCAAAAAGAGATAAAACACATTATAAATGTTGAAGTGGAATCTGACTGATGGATAAAAAAAAAATGTCAAAATGTACATTGCTATCACGATTATATTGTTCTAGTGAATTCTTTTGGCCACAATGATCATGTAGGGAAAACTCTGTACCACTACAGTCCTACATATCAAGCTTGGCCTTACTTTATTGGACGCCTGACGTATGGACGTATTTACACCGATTCAACAGAAAAAATCCATGGTGGAAATTCCTCTGTACACATTTCTTACTGAGGGATGCAGTGATATGAGCAAGCTCCCCAAAGCTTTAATATCCGGATGGCGCTCACAGTGTTGAGCCTCACCTTTATCGATGTGTTGTTATCATCGATGAGTGTGTCCGTCAGCTCCAGGTGTCCCTCTTCAGCCACCTTCTGAAGCACCATACAGAAAGTCCCCACCAGTCTGCGGGAAAACATCGACAGGGAAAAACACATGTCGTTAAAATAAATCAATCACTAAGTGGCGTTATGCGTTTTTTGTTCTTTGTTCCTCCTCTGTTGACCATCTGTTTACCTAAAAAAAATCTAAAGTCTGAATCGTCACACTGGTACTTAATATATTTTTTCTGTTGTTACTGAAAACTGACAAACTGAACTTTTTTTACATTCCCCAATAGCGTCTGCTCTCCACCGCTGCACTTCACAGTGAGTAGCTGAGTGTGTGTCAGAGATAAGAGTCAAGGAGAGTGGGTGCTGATGGATATGGGCTGTGACAGACATTGAGAGAGTGCCAAACTACAATCGTCGCTATACTCTCACTACAGTATTTCACACCTCACCTCGATCAATCCCCTACTTCAGCAAACAGAGGCTCACATTTACTGTAGTTAAATCAACCCCCATCCATTCATTTACAGATGTGAGGAATCCTCATGAAACATTTAAGATTAGAGCCCGACCACTATGGATTTTTGGGGGATGATGCAGATACCTGCCTCTACTGGTTTGTAATATTTGCCCAATGAGCAATTGAATTTCTTTTGCAGACCATGTGCTGCATGGTTAGAAATACTGCTGTCCTCCACAGTAAAAAGACAAGGGGAGCTCTATTTTATTGCTCGATTAAAACAGGGGCAACCGCTCCCAACACTGATCCCACTGATAATGATCTTCCTGCCCTGTCTGAAGTTGTAATCTGTCGTGTCTCATTAGATAACACAAGTAGCACCATTAAAAATACATTTAAAATATCTGGTGTGAAAATTAGCAAAGCACATTGTATGTAATTATATCAATTAGGATTCACATCAAAGAAAATAGCAAAAAAATAACAAGGACTAAATAACTTCTACTGTGACTCAGCAAAAGCTTTCAATACATTGCAGCACTTATCTTAAGCTCTTATCAAAGCCCTTAAGGACAGGTAACTAATTAAATGAAGACGAATGCACCATTCATCCACCCAGAACACTAAGTGAAGAATCAGTCCTTGCTTTTGTTTTGGCAAAGTTGGCTGTTACTTGGAATTTGCAAGGAAAAAAGAAAGTTTACTCAGTTTGTCCTAATTTAAAAGTTAACCTGAAGGCTGCAGAGGCTCAGTGTTGACCTTCGAGCAAACTTCAGCATGTGCACCCATTTTTCACTTAAGTTTTATTAGTTTTTTTCTTTTTCACTTTATGAAAGCTCAGGGTTTAATGAATGGATTATCTGAGCATCATTATGCTTTTTCCACATTTGACCAGAGTTACTGTAATTAACGGTTCGAAATTTTGTAAACAGCATTCTTGTCAACATCCAAGTCACAGAGGAATTCGGATGTTATTTCTGAAAGCTCCAAGAAATCCAGTTGAGCACCTAATAATACAGAAAACCAAGCAAACACATGCTTTGTGTCTGCCAAAGACCACCACTGAGGGTAATTAAACCCTGGTTAAAGAGTTTCATTATCAGTGGACAACATTTTGAACCACCGACTGCTGTATCATCTTAAATTGTCGTATTATGTGAACTAAGCAAACCATGAATATCTTTCCAATCTCTACACTCAATAACATATTACATGAACATGGCATTAGGAACAGAAAGCACATGGGCACAGGGAGAATGCAAACCTCTGTCAAGGCTGAGTGGCACTTTATCACGATATTGCATATACATGCATTGAGATTAGATACACCCGGCTTATTATCCGTATCCACACCAAATTTCACCGGATCATAGATATTAGAACTC
Organism: Hippoglossus stenolepis; assembly: GCF_022539355.2. Taxonomy (NCBI): domain Eukaryota; kingdom Metazoa; phylum Chordata; class Actinopteri; order Pleuronectiformes; family Pleuronectidae; genus Hippoglossus; species Hippoglossus stenolepis. Next base: position 14,179,494 of record NC_061502.1, read on the forward strand.
TAAATGGGCCTGATTTTTATTATCATTCTCTGCATTATTTCTAGGGAAATTCATTAAAAAAAGGTCTGGATCTTGCTCAAAGTAAAAAAAAATCAGTTCAGTCATTTTTGTGTAATCCTGCTTAAAGGCAAACAAACACCATTGAAAACATAACGTCCTTGACGGAGGTAAAAATGGCTTCAATGGCAGAATCCTTTGACACATCAAAAGAAGTGGACAAGGCCAGAAACAATCTCAACTGAGAATGTGTGAAGGACAAAATTACATCCAGTCCCCTTCTTTAATACTTTCTCTCAAAAAAAAAAAAAAGAAGATTGACCAAACACAACAGAATAAGATGCAAATCATTGTTGTTACATATATAAATATAAAACACAGGGTTCATTGCTTTGCTGCTATGCTGCCCAGGGATCCCTCATAGGAGCTTAGCAGTGGGAAGAAACCCAGTACAATCCCCATTCAGCCAGGCAATTAGAGCTGGTGAATAATTTAAAGAGTTTCCCCCAAAACAGTTTGTTGTTCTCAGAGCAATCTGTCACACACAAAGAACATGTAGGCCAGCCTCCATCATATGTAATTTATACTATGAGGGTCACACACACGTTAACAAACGCTGTAAATACAGCTGTGTTTTAGATGCCAGCGTATATGTAACACACGGTGCAAGAAAATACATGTGGCACAACAAGAGAATCATTAGAAAGAGCAGACACACAATTACCAGGCTGGATATGAGTCCGCAGGGAGAGATAATATCATGAAATATGGGCATACGATCAATAGCTTTAACACAGGCGCACGCACACACAGGCGCACGCACACACACACACACACACACACACACACACACACACACACACACACACACACACTCAAACACTCAAACACTCACACACAAAGAAAATACACAGCGATCGTGGCTAATGATGTGAGCGTCCCAGCACGACTATAGAAGTTGAGTGAATGAGCACAGTAAACACACACACACACTCACACACACACACACACACACACACACACACACACACACACACACACACACACACACACACACACACACACACACACACACACAAAACATACCATACAGTCTTATTAAATGCACAACCAAGGAAATAAAAAAAAATTCAGCACGTGGCATCTTATCACTGAGCAAATAAAGAGTGGTCCCCGTTTATCAGCTGCTATTATTCTTCCTCTCTCGCTTGATTAATCTCCGTCTTTATCTCTGTCCTCGCCTAAACTTTATCTTTCCTGCAGAGCCAGCCGTGGCGAATTCAAGCTACAGTAGGAAGTGAGGCTACATTTGTCAGCAGAGCTTCCAAACTTAATAATGAGATGAATTCAGACTTCCAGAATATGACTTCTACCAGTTATTTGAAGAAAAGCTCTTTCTCTGTGTAGGTGTATATCCGCCATGTTCGCCGCTGAATAACTCCACATTCAACTTTGAAGGCGTTAACGTGATTAAAGAAGAAAGTCGGCAAGGTTATAAATGTTTCTGTGCAGAAAACTTTTTTTCTTTGAAGATGAGTAAAGACTTGCCCTGACTGTACAAAACCACAGCAGAATCATCTCTCTTTCCTCCCCCAGACTGTGGTGATCATTATGTCAAGCGCTGCCAAGAGAAGCAAAGGGACGGTCATTTCCTTTCAGCCTTTGTAACATGTGTACAAGTGTTGAATAATTGAGCTGAGCAGAGCCTATCATGTTCTGGCGCACTTTTTAGCACTTCAAAAGGTGGCATTCATTATTGATTGTAGTTCTGCAAACAATTTACTTTCATCTGCTCCATTATTCAGATATCCCTTCCCTTTCAATTCGTGTTATTTGCGAGCCTCGGGTATCTTTTGACAATCGAGATGTGACTGATGAAATCGCTGGCAGAGCCGAGCTGGAGAGAAGGTGAGCACGGCGGAAACATAAAAGTCAAACAGAGTCGTTGTCGAGGTCGCTCTAATCCAGCTCAGCTGCTGGTGACTCAGCTGGACGGACAGTGTGAAATGGAAATGTTACAGCTGACGTGTGTGTGTGTGTGTGTGTTTGTGTGTTTGGCCTTTGATTAGCAGGGGAGAAACCTCTGCCAAGCAGTGAATTATTGAACATAACAGCTGTGTCATGGCACGAAATTAACAATAAAATATTCTATGTAAATACAGTGTGACCCCGATTTCATTTACAGAAAGAGGAGGAGGAAAGAAAATACACAGATGGACACCTACAAAACTTAATCTTGTCTGTGGTGCTGATGAAATAACACCACATACAAGAGGAAATTTTGATGAAGCATTTGGATAAATTAGATAAATCCGCGATGATAAGCATCTTGGGGTTGAAGCAGTGGCACAACAGCATCACTTAAGTTATTCAAATCCATCAAGAGGAGGGAATATGAACGTTTTCATGGCGATCCATCCGATAGTTGTCGAGACATCTCACTCAAAACCAAAAATATTAACCTGCTGCGGATGCTACACAGATGAAAAGTCAGATTTTCACCAAAGTCAATATTGACTCATCCTCTGGGGACCGTGAATGTCTGCATCAAATCTAATCCCAAGCAGTGCAACAGCTGTTGAGAAATTTCAGTCTGGAGCAAAGTGGTGAACCAACCAATGGACTGACTTTACCTAGCATGACTAAAAAGTAAAACGAGGGCAATGTTAGAACCCTGTACGATGGTGAAATAAAAAAATAAAAAGCTACAAATCCACACAGTTCATTCCTGCACTTCAAGCAAAGAAAACCAAGATGAAATTCACCACAGTTACAACTTTATGTTCGCAAGCTTGCAATTTCAAACCAGGCTAAAGTTTGTCTCAATGTCTTCAAAAGAGTTATAAACTTTTTGAGCACCAGCAAAGCTCAGTTGCTGAGCTACAAATGAAAATCACAAAGTTAATGTCAAGACAAACAGAAACTCAAGGAGGAAGTGGAAAGAAACATCAAGGGGATGACTCAATTTAGTGAAACCAGGAGAAGAGAAAGACAGAGGAGGATTCTTTGCGTGGCTTTGTCAATAGTAAACAGTTTGTTCTCACTTCAGGGGAAGCTGGATGCATTTCAACTCAGAAACCAATTTTATGGATAAAAGAGAGGAAAACAACAATCTAACACGAGAAAGAAGATCAAAAGTTTCATGTTTGAGATGAGTACACAGAGCTTATACACCCCCGCCCAGTAATTTAAAACTCATAATGTTCCTTTTAAATGGATCAACTATTGCACGGTTCTTCCTGGCAAAACAGATACAGTGTCAATATTCAAGAACTGATGTTCACCTCTGACACTCAAGACATAAATAAATTCTGCATGAATGTCAAAAAGAATGAGTAAACAACAACTCATCTTCTTTTGTATCATGCAGATCCAAATTACTCTGAATGTGAATACAGCTGTAACAGTTTGTAACTGCACAAACGCCTTGTTAAGGAAATGAAAGCTGTTAGTCAAAGCACTGGTTTTGCCACAATGATCCGTTAGGGGCCATACTAGTAGAGAATTATACAAGTCTGTGTAAAAAACTGGCTGAGATGCTGTGATGTCAGCTTGTACACATTTTAGTCACCTTTCCCTCTAAACTTTAATAGTTTACCTGGTAACTTTTGAGTAAGTTCATGACCTGACAACTGGAGAGATTTGAATGTCCATATGAGTCACAGAGATCCACAGGTCCTCTTTGAGACAGATAAGAAATCCCTGCATTTAAACAATGCAAGTGAGACTGAGTGTGATAATAAGGTCCAGCAGGTCTAGTTCAGAACAATGGATAGGACTTTAATAGAAGTGGGAATATAGCATTATCATTAAAAGTTTTTTTTGGCAGGAAAGTGTGTTAGTGTATTCAATTGTCTACAGCAGCAATTGTCCTACATTGTTTTAGAAAGCTGCTGCACTGGTGGATTCAAATCAATGAGGAGATAACTGTGGATTTAACTGTTCACACTATACAGACTAGAGATGAGTCGGCCATTGCAGACAGGGACCTGAGGCTCCAGAGGAAAGACAGTCAGTTGAGTTTGTGACGTATTTACAGACTTTTCACATCATGGTTTTACCAAGCCAGCCAACCTTTTGGTTTTAATTTGTATGATTGTGATTTGATTAGAAAATTTGAATCTTGAATGAAATTGGTTGTGAAGGCACAGAGGAAAACAGATTATAAAACATGATGTATATTCCGCTACAGCACAAGATACCGTCACGCATCGCTGCTTCTCTTTGAGTTGTGGTAATGGGATCGGGCTTGTGGTTGGAGGGACTGACACACTGACCTCACAGTGTGTTCTCCCTAAAGTGATGAAGCAGATCACTTAAAGATGCAGCCGGTGGACATATGGAGCAGGTGTGAGAACAACACCAGCTATGACTCACCTTGAATTATTTAACCACTTATATGTGTGTTGGATTGTGTTAGAGTGTCGATGCGTGCAAGAGTTGGTGTGTGTCTGCACACATTAGAATACACATATATAAAAAGCAGCGAGTGGATGAAAAAGTTTCCTAATCGCAGATGATTTAAATTGGTAACAACATTTTATTTTCTTATTTTACGGAAATTCCTTAGTGTAACATTAAAAAACATATTTTATGATGTTTAAATCATGTATTAATAGGTGGCCGCTGTTTGCCTATTGATGCATTTTATTATGACTGGTTAACTACCAGGCCAACCCGAGCTTTGTAGGCTTGATTCGAAATGGGTATGCAAATATTCCATCCGAGGCAAAGGTTCACAAAGAGAAGTGCCAGTTCGGTCTAATTGTCCGGCTAATCAAACCGAGAATTTCTCTGAAAACTTCTTGAACTTTCTGCCCCTGTACGAATTCTCATGCTGCTTCTGTTTCCCACTCCCACACAGTTGCTCCAGATAAATCCTGGTGACAGTTAGAGGCTGCCAAGATGTAGAGCTGATACAACATCTGCCTGCACACCTGCCACACACTGTTAGCTCCGAGTTCTCATTGCAAGTGGATGAGAAACGGGGCACCCCCCTACAGTACACACACAACAACTACGCACACACATGTGGCAGACTTGATAAGGTGTAAGATAAAATACAAAGACAGTGGTGCGCACTCATAAATCACCACCTACATACACACATAGGCAAAGCAAGTTCTAATGACTGCGTGGGATTTTAATTTGTCCTTAGTCTGGTCACGTCAACGACCTAATTGGATTTGTTACGGACACAGGAGACAGACACAATTCCCGGCCCAATCAACCAATGTCTTTTCTGATCTGGAAACATCAGCCAGAGTAGCTGCACTGCAGGATACACCTCAAGGGAAACGGAGATGAAGGATAACAAGAAAGTGGTGGAGGAGGAAGAGATGGGAATTTATTAACTAGAAAGTTTCCATATAATGCCTCAACACAAATTATGTCTTTGAAGTAGTAGGATCACTGAAGTAGGTTTGAGAGCAGAGTCAGAGCATTGCTCAAGAGAACCGATAATGGCTCATGACTGAAATTCACCCTTCTTTTCAGTAAAAACATGAATATAAAGATGGACGATATGACAACTCCCCAAAAGTGAAGCCAAATCATCTTGGTGGCCCCCTGGTGGCTGGCTGCAGTATCGTTCATAAAAAGGGGATGGGACAGGGACCAAACTAAAAAGTCAAAAGCTCACGTCAAATAAATGTTTCTCAAATATATTTTCCTTCATTTTAGGTAGTTTAAGTATAATTTTTTCTGATAAGTTTGGTTTAGTTGTTTGATGCTATTAAAAAATAGGTAAATCGCCATTAATGACAGCTAAGACTGACTCGCTATTTTATTTTAGCTTCATTTAATTGGAGGAAGTGAAGACGTGTCATCCATCTTTATAAACAGTACATTATATACACTATAAATGGTAAAAAGCAATCTATTAATTATTTGGGTGAATTGTGTACATTCTTTTCAAGCCAGGATTCTATCAAACACATGTACAGTACAATCACACACTCACACACATTGCAGATAATTGAAGCATGAGATATGTTTAACAAGAGATCCCAGTTGCCTCATCCACAACAACACGCTGTGTTTTTCATGATGTGATGGCTTGCAGAGTGTGGAGTGATAGATGTGCCCATTACTGAGGATCTAAAGCTGTTTCATTACCTCCACCTTCTCCCTGATGTGAAACTCATTCGTGGCCGTAGCTCTGCGGTTTGCAGTCTGTTACACACACAATTGAATCAATTTAGAACACGCTGTCAGGGAATATGAGGCTTATTCTGCTTTCAGTAAGAAACACATGCTGTGTGTCATTCTGAATTGGTCAGAGGCCTTGACAGGAAGGGCAGTGAAACCACAAACAGTTTACTCTGAAATCCTGTTTGGCGTGCTAAATGTGGTTTAAACACGGGCTGGGGACGGGTGGACGCCTCACCTGTTAGAGAAGACTTTGCTGTAGTTATACACTTGGATCTCCAGCATCTCGTTTCCATCCAGCCTGCTGGCAATGGGCCATCGAAATGTCTGGAAAAAGACGAAATGGTCTTAAGATCATAGAAAGTAGGCGGAAGCTATAACATTAATGAACATATATGTTTCTATAGTCTAGCAACATGTCTAAAACCAAAATATATTTAATGTAGAATAATACATATTAATTTACAATACGATGAGATGTGAACAGTTTGTTAAAAATGAATCTGGTCGTGCAGGTTGCTGGAAACACTTTGTAGATTACTCAATACAGTACATGTCGCTCATAGCAAAAAACCACAGGATTCACGTTACTCTCATAACTCTGTCCCCTTTAAACAACTGCAAAGACATAACTTTACACCACGCTTTCTGTATTTCGTAGAACTATGTCGAGAATTTGTGGTTTAACAGACAACTCAGCCTGGAGCTCAGTGATATTCACCATGACTACCTACAGCGGGCTTAAAATTAGCCACAGTCACTGCACACAGCACAACAGAAATCAATCCTCACAGGGGAGCTTTGGAGGTACCACTACACTTCTCACATGCGAGGCCTTTGCTCCGAACTAATATGCACTGAGCCAATATGTCCTAACTCTCTAATTCTCAATTTCCAGAATATCATCCCATTCCTTTAAGACCCCAGGACTAGATTCAAGTCCTCCTGTCAGCAAACATCTGCTCCCCTGACTTGCCACTGAGTTCAAAACAAACCCCACCCCCCTACTGGCTTTTATTTATTACCCTAAAAACCTGCAGGTTGAATATCACTGACTTAGAATATGGATCTGCTTATTTGCTACTGGGTAAAACAAGGAGGAACAGCTTGCTATGCAACATTTTATGGTAATGGTGGAATATGGAAGAAGCTCAGAGGGATGACTCTCCATTTGGCATTTTCATTTTAATTAGTTCTGAAATAATAATAGATTTCACGTAGCTTTGACGGGAAAAGTAAAAAAAACGATGAAAGTTTTTTTTTTAATTAGTTTTTGCCAATTCATTTTCAGCAACAAAAACATCAGTGATGTCTTATGACTAATTGACTTTATCAGGCACATCAGACACTCAGTATGGTGCTTTCCTCTTTTCTTCCAACAATGCTAAGTGCATAGTGCGTCTGTCAACTATAAATTATATGAACCCTCCAGATATTTAATCTGAAGAATAAGTAGATGAGCTGTGATCACGTAAATTCAAATGATAAGAATTTGTATTTACAGCTGACATTATTACCAAAATACTACATCATTCTTTGAGAATTGTCTTTATGCATCACATATTAAAAAACAGGTGTAAGAATAGAAAAGACATAAAGAATGAAACAAACAGCTAATAGGAAAAAACAAGGCAATAGAGTCATAAACAGACGTAAGTGCTGCTAATTTAGAAAAACTAAATCAAAGAGGTAGTTTCAAAGCCTTTTTTAAATCTACATTTAGTAACAGGATCTACACTTGTTGATCTAAAGCTATAAAGTGACTTTACATTTGAACGATTTGAAGAAATTAATTGTGAAACATAGATTGCAGAAGTGTAACCCTTCAGTGATTTCGTCCCTGAGTGAATTTCACGGTACAGTAGATTTTAAAAAAGCATAAATAATGTGGCCAAATAAAAGGATATGAATGTAATTGAAATAAAGGATCGGGAGAAAGGAACAAATATTAGCATTTCTGATAAGGGGAATACAAATAGAACTTTACATACGGAAATGTGAACCACGTCTAAATTAAAGGTCAAATCTGATAAGAAAAATGTATCATTCAATTACATTTTGCTATTAATTGACATTGATTACTTTTAAACAGCAAACAAGATTTGATTCAAAGCATCAGCCTGCACCGTTTCTTTTGATTCATCCCAAGTTGTTTGTGCAATTATTTATAGACCAAACTGAATTCAAAGTATATTATTCCAATATGAATATTATACATTTAAAATGAAGACAAGCATAAACCACCCTCTTCTTAAAAAGTTTAAATAAAACTCAAGTTTGCAAGGACCTCCCTTTAGGTTTGTTTCTGCTGACTTAGCGTTGGTCGACAGAATTATTCATAACATGAATGAATGTAATTTAGATTAATAGCACTGCCTTTAAGGGCCGCCTCAGGAATATGACTGAGATGTATTAAATTCAGAAAAAATATGACGTAGTTAATATCTATGAGAAAAGTAAGTTACGATAGATGTGTTAAAACCATGACAGCACATCATATTTACAAGTTTCTTTGTAAAATCTGAAACTAAATTATGATTCAGATCCCTCACGAGGATTAACTATGACAAGGCTGCAAAACAAAGTAAAGAAACAAAAATATTTCATCGCAAACGTTGTGATGAATGTGTTAGTTGACGTTCTCCTCAGTGTTAAATGACCATATGAAGATGCAGGGGATATATGAGGGATAGAGGTAGCACAGGTAATTTAAAACTCATTCACTCCCTGCTGACATGGGCCTCTCCTTCTGGAAAATACTGCCAGCTGTCAAGCAAATGATCCATCACTACCTTCCCATTATCGAATCCCGGGGTTCCCACCTGCTACTGGTAGAGCTGCTGTCAAAGATCTGTGGTGTGTGTGTGTGTGTGTGTGTGTGTGTTGCATTCACCCATCAGTTTGTGCTTTTTGCCCCAAGGCCCTGCAAGCTGTGGTTTCTCTTCCCAAACTTCATCCAGGCCTGACCAATGCAGCTACCTCCTTCTTAGCTATTTTTCACACAACATTGAGCGTGCAAACGCCCTCAGAGTGATGTTTGGTGACTGAGATTATGGCTCGTACAGCAGCGCCGCTTCTCATTTAGGGCTGAATGTCCTCCGGTGAGTTTGAGGAGCCGAGAGAGTGGAAAGGCCCCAGCGTGGCGTTAATGTTCCACGGATGACGGCGCACACAAACGGCTAAAGGAGGAAATGGCGGCTAATATAAACACATGCAAGTGAATGACATACACTGGAGCTTAATTGGTAAAGACCCAAAACTGCAAACGTGATTATGTTTTGTTGATCTAACACCAGGGACGCTGGGCGACCGCATTGACTTCCCCAGAGTAATGAAACCACTGCAGTGTGTCCTCGTTTCTCTTTTCTACACACACATTAATACATAATTATAACTTCTACTTGTAGCCATTTGAATTCCATTATGTCTCAGGGCTTTGTTTTGCTTCATTCTCAGCTTTTATGTCCAGACTACTTATCTCTAGTGTAACACACAAACAGGAATCCCCAGTATTACAGTGGTTTAAATTCCCACACAGTGCCGAAAATAAAATGAGAGCAGAAAATCCATTCAGGTTGAAAAGGTGTTGTGTGCATGAGCTGTAAAACTTTTAATAGATACAAAAATTTGATTCGATTGCAATATCGACCACTGCATTTTAAAAAAGGTTCCATATTTCTCAGCAGAAAGCATTTTCAGATGGTGTGACGCAACATTAGGCTGCAAATTTGCACAGAAGAGGTTGACTAGTCTTTTTATTCTGATAGTTCGCCTGCTCACTCGCCCCAATTTTCTTTTACTCAGCTCTGTTTATTTAATTCAGGTACAGACATAAATAATAGATTACACGATGATGTGATGACTGTGATTTAGCCAAATATGTATTTTTAATCTGCAGTCTCTGAGCAGCATAACGTCAACATTTTATTCAGATGCACAGAGCCATGCTTTGTTGACTTGCTGAACAGATGCACGCACATTTACTGGGAATCATTGTGTTTCGGTGTTGTCATGGTGACCTTAATAAAAACCTTTATGGGATGACTATATTTCCTGTCAGTTGAGCATCATGGACAGACAAATATATTTTCCAGGAGGCTCTGAGGCTGCTCGTGACAAATGATAATAACTTTTTTTGTTGAGATGAACTGAACTGCCAATAGAATGAAAATCCCAGAGGTGGTCGATCATTTTCTAGAGTCTGCTATGACCTCTAAACAACAGAGGAAAGTGTATAAAGGCCACTGGCATGTGATAGACAGGTTTCTTGTATATAAACTTTACTGGGTGTGTATGCATCAGGGGAGTAAAGCCAGTTTGGTAGTTGGTCACATGTTGAATTAAAGGTTGATATTAACGCAGATTTTGTATAAATTCCCCAAAACTTTTTAAATCAATAATAAAATGCCCTTTAAGAGTTGGATCTGTTTGTTGCTTTGCCTTTATTATATAATTGACAACGTGGCGCACAGAGTGGATTGCTCACGTTTCGCTCACACTACAGTACGAAGCAGCAGTTTGTAGCTGTGATAATTCTTCAGGAGTCTAATCACAAAGTTCGCGCCACAGTCAGAGACACATGACCTTTGCGTGACAAAAAATATCAACTGACAGTGCGGGGGTTTAACTTAAAACGTTTGCATTGAAAAATGACGTTGTCATGCTGTTTGCCTGCTAAGAGTACTGCTGCGCTGACTGAGGTTCTTGTTTTGAACATTAGCATTTATAAAAACGCTGCTTCAGTGGGAGCTGTCTGAGCTTTAAACGGATGTTTATTCCTGCAGTTTCAGTGAAAACGCATCCAGAGACTTCATCAAATCCAGTGCTGTGAGCAGATCAACTCAGCCAACAGCAAATTCTGCTCTGCTTATTTTCACAATTAACACGGTTTTTAGCACAAAAATTACTTTTTATATTGATTTCCCCAAAAAAACTGCCTGTGTACGCATGCTACTCACAATATCACTCAGAAACCCATCTGTTTTATTCTAAAATAATACAAATGTGACAGAGCCATTGGTTCCGCATTTGTTAAGTCATTCAAATGTTTTATCTTCAATTTGACAAAGCTCCACAGAGAGCATCAAAAAACTTTATAAAACAAAATGCTTTCAACAGAATGTGCAGTACTTACATTCAAATTGCTCATGGAATCTATTAGATTAAAGTTAGTTTCCTATATTACCAGCTTCAGTAAAGGCCCTGCTCACCCCAGGTACTCTCACACAGGTGTTTCCACTTATTGTGGCTTATTGCACAAAGATGTCAAGCCGCCACTGAGCCTAAAACACAGACTGATGTAAAACTGCTGCAATGTGCCCTCTCGAACATTAAGTCTAACTCTGTTGATGAAAATGTATCACAGAGTGTATGTGGATAAAGACGTGTGATAGCAATCTGAAAGGCAATCACTGCTGCAGATAACACTGCTGGTCTTTTTTTATATCCTCTTCTCTATTTCTGAGCTTATCTGAAGAAGACACATTATTACTCCCAGATCCCCCTTATAACCATCTGTACTGGATGATACACAGCCTAATTGGCGGAGTGAGGCCTCTCATTAAAAGTGACAGGTATAATCTTGCTAACCTGAAGCTCCGAGGCCACGCTGGCCAATCAGAGGGGCTAAATGCTCGACTGAAAAGCAGCTATTATTGCTGTGATCCCACGCTGTAGCATTGCGGTGAGCAGATGCATGACCGGTCAGTGCTCTCCCCCGCGCACCCTCTTTTCATATCTCATAACTGTTGCCATGGACACAGAGGATGAAATCACTTCTATCATTAATTATGAAGAATATGTTCCATCTCTACAAGGCTTGTGAGTAACATGTTGTATTTAAAGTAAGACCGCGTGGTCCTTTGTGCTGAGTTTCCAGGCTTTCTGTGATCTTATGACGCTGCAGCCCTTTGCACATGGACTCTGGAGGTCTAGATGCATTCTGCAAAGATGAAAGAGAGATGGGTAGACTGGAGAAAGAGAGGCAGCAGGAGCAGCCTGTCCAGTAGCAGGCTCTGCCAGTCAACTCACATATTTAAGATTGTATAAAAGGACTTTTTTCTGTCATGTGCAACACAAGAGGCAGTCCACCCCCTCAACACTAAATTATTTAATGATGGAACTTTACTTGCCTACGTACAGTTACCAGACTTTACTTTTTATCAATGTGTTTCTTTAAAAAAAAGAATGTCATGCCATTGTGAAGCGCTTCAACATCTTATTTTACATTACAGTTCTCTTCATACCTCCAAAAGCTTGAGGAGCAACCTTTAGGCGAATCTAAACATCTATACACTGTGTTTTAATATCTATCACCACTCTATGGCCTAACGTTTGCATGCACACTTATACTGAGCACAAGCTGTCCTTTTGAATATCATATGCTGTCTGCGTTATGCCTTCCTTTAGATTACTTAGTAATTCATAATCAACCTTGAATCTACAGTATTCAATATAAAACCATATTGTTCCGATCTAATCCCTGTTTGTACCTCAAGGGACAATTTGAACCTGTAAATTATGAATACATAGGGTGGACTGCTGTGAAATCTGGCAGGCATTCGTGTTCCCTTGGAGATTAATTGAAATCACATCATCAGGTCAAAGATCACCTCATTTTGAAACTACACGTGTCATCAGCCGGTCGAGATGAAACATCATCTCTGGAGAAGAAACTCAATCTGGTCCAATTTGCTGACAATGCTGCAAACGAATACCCCACACACACACACACACACACACACACACACACACACACACACACACACACACACACACACACACACACACCACCACCACTACTGACCCAGCCTCAATTCAATTTTTTCTATTGGACAGTCCATCCCTATTTTCATCCCCCGCTCCGTTTCTCATATGTCACTCTCTCTCTCTGGATGCCACAATGTTTCCCCATTCACCTCAATCTGATTTAGATCCAGTGTCAGATGAAATGTCACGGGTGTCGACACAGCAGCACGAATCCAATCAGAATATTTCACAGTACTTCACATGTTTATACATTACTGTGACAGCTACAAACTTGCTGTGACAGGTGTTATTGCTGCATTAATGCCACACAAAACAACTATTATTAACAGTGATTATGATTACAAAGGAGGATTTGAATTTCTTCTCCAAAATACTTAACTTTATCAGTCTATTACACCAAAGGAGTGGATAATTGAATTTGCAGGACGAGCTGCCATTTCTCTTGAGGTATAGTGCAGGGAAGACAATCTTTATCCACTCAATTCAACCAAATGTCATTTTGTTACAAGCTGGACTCTACTAAAAGTGTAATTAACTCCTAGGCTCCTGCTGTGGAAGTCCAGATGGTGCAGACATAATGAACAACATGCTTATCAAGTTTAGTGGCCTCACCCTTCAATTAAAACCTTTCTGCTGAGATGAACGCTTTCTTCTCGTTTTTTTCCCCCGTATTAGACTCAAGCTTCTGTTAACCTGGTGGTTATTTATCCAAATATGTTGTTTTCTACAGGAGGTAAAACAACAGCCCTGAGTTGAAATGAATTGCTGTTAATTAAAAATATATTTGTAGCGTTAAAAAAAGAAACTATGAAAATGGACGGTGATGGTTAGAGCAGAGCTGCCGCAACAGAAAGCTGGAAATTGACTGTAGCTCCAAATAGTTTACAGCACTGCATTCCTATCAAAGCTCCACAGGATAGTTCCCCCGAAAGACTTACAGCTAAACATATTTCACCTGCTGCTCACTGGAATCATGCAATTATATGCAAATCAAACATCCACTGGTCCCATCTATGGGGACCATTATCTTTCTCTATTTGGTTTTATCCTTGTTGGTTTCTAGGTTGGAAGCTCTGAGACAGAAATTCATTTAGGCATAGCTGGGAATTTGAAAACGTTCAGATGTAGAAACTGTAGCCAAATTAATCTATTATTTCTAGACTGTCCTATTTCTGTGGCCCTATTCTTTTTTTGGGGGCATTTTTGTTCTTAAAGTACCAGATCATATTTTATAGTTAAGTGATTTTTCCATTTCTTGTGTTTACTGAGGCATCTTGTCACTCCTGAGGGGGGTGCAGTAAAGCAGAGGAGATACAAGCGGATGCACATGGGCACACAGACACAGTCAAGGAGAAATGAGAACTTAAATATGTTCTTTTCCTATGGGCTCTCAATTACAAAGTTAAAAAGTACAACAGGATATTTTTGTTGTGGTTAAGCATGCTTGTACAATTCCACTGTGTTTTTATTCTAAATCCACATTATTAATCTGTAAACTGCACTGAAATCAAAAGCCATAGACTTAGATTCTATCCAGTAAGTTTGGTTACTGTAATTCCTGGTTGCCCAACTTTTTGCTCTCTCTGTCCCTCCGACTCAAAGCGAAGAACAAATTCTGTTCTGATCATCTTTTATTCAGTGTGCTCAGAAAGGGTAAAGCACCTCCCTGGAGCAGCACTGAGTCTTAACAACTGGTGAAGTTCATAAAGTTTTTAGCACCAGCACCATATTCGAGTCCAGAGGCGCTCGCTTATCTTCCCATATCTGATTACTAAGGAATTCTGGGAAGTTCTGTGGAAGTGACCTCACTCTGGTCTCTTCCTACTCTCTCTGGTGAGACACAACACGTAGAGTTCAAAGGCCTGATGGGGCTGGTGAGGTTTCCAGTGGTGAAACCCTGCAAGGACATTAGCATATTTAACAAGCAGCTAAAATGTAGATACTGAAGGTGTCATTAAAATGTTCACTGGTGATGTATTTGATGATTGTTTTCAGTTTTGCAGTATAACAACAACTGCTTGTTTACGTACTAACAGCACTTGGTTAAGGTCACGGACAGAAAAGTTCAGTGATTTCAGGCTTTTGTTTTCCAAACCACAGACAGGGATGTAAACTCCAGGCTAGAGTATAGGTTCATAAATATTGGACCCATTACAGGCAAGGAAGCAAAGGCAGGTGTAGGTGGAGTTATTGAAAATATTAAATATGGCTTACGGAAACACAAGGAACATCATATGAGTTAACAGAACTGAGGAGAGTGTTGTGCTCAGAGATTATCAATACACAACAAAAGGCCAGATCACTGAACTCAGGTGTGACACATTAGAGCAGGTGAAGGCTTTTTGTGGCATCTTTTTAGAAAACACAGCTGCTTCAGAGAGAGCACGCACAGATTATCTACACAACTGAAGACATGTCCCTAACATCTGCTGGTGGCTGTTAACACCTGCTAACATATACTGGTAGCTGGTAACTTAAATTGTTCAGAGGACCTTAAAACGCACAAGGGACATTCAGCATCTTGTCCTATATTCTAAAATTTAATTTAATGGAGGACTTTTTGAATCCGCTACATGATGACTAAAACTAATCAGGGATGCATTTCACCAAATCTGCAGCGTGCAAGCTGCCACTGTTAGCATGAGATCAGTCCATATCATTCATTTAAACATAATTCACTAATCAAAACAATGACCATAAGTGCGACTCTTACATACATATACCGCAACCCTGTGGGACAAGATATACTTTATGGCGCTGCACACAGCTATAAACATCTTCATAAAATGATATAATATGTACCACAACATGTATACCAGTATGCTCTAGCATTATTGCATGTTGTAAGCATGATTGCACATCATAGAATTGCACACGTATATAAAAAAAATAACCCATATAAAATCATACGGTGTAAAAATCATTCACAATAACAGAATAACCAGGGAAATGATATAATTAAATCATAAAACTATAATAATATAAAGAGATATCAGGAATAAAGTAGTTGTTTGTTTCGAGGCATAGTGGAAAGAAAAGCTTAAAGCGATCGCAGTACGATGCACGGTGTCTGGAATGTCTTGGGGCAGCATTCATCCATTAAACATAACACTGCCACCATTTGTGGCACCATCACAGTGTGTACACAACGCCATGAAAAAGTCATGGGACCTCCAGAGTGTTGCATAATCACACGACTCCCACTGTAGCAGCTGGAGAAGGAATATTTCTGTGCTCATTATGTTTGAATAGTAATTCCCTTTGCCTCGTTCTGCATAGTTCAAATCTCTTGATGCCTTGTTTTGTAAAGCAAACAAACACACATTCACAAACTAAGTCTCCTAACCACACATTTTGATGTGGACACACAAACACGTAACATTGCCATATCCACAGGCCCATACTCAGTGAACCCTGTGGCCACAGAGCTTCCTGTTCTTTGCTCTAGTTGTGTCTAACTAGTGAGGGGGAAGCCCTGGTGTACTGCAGCTAAAAGCAAAGTCGCACCACGGGATGAATAATGAATACAGATTCTCCATCCAGTCTATCCGCAGACTAGTTCAAAGGCGTCCTGCCAGTCCATGCATAAAGCAACAAGACACACAACTCTATGCTAATGGCCCTCAAATCCAGGGGCTAGACTGCGCTTACTGAGCCGTGCACAAGTTCCAGTGCTGAGGATGAAGCTGTCAGATGAGGAGGATGTGATGAGGAATTGCCCCAGTGTTTGGGGTGGTGGGGAGCGGCTAGGAAAACAGGGCATGCATGTTCGCTTTGGCAACGGCTGAATGCAACACACCCACACACGGACTGAGGGACTAGTGGTAGCACAAGTCGTCCCGAGGGAAGCCCGGACAGTTTATTGATGCTGAGTGATGCTAATGACCTCCCCGGCACTACAGGAGCATCGGGTGAGGCTGTCGGAAGAGATCACACATCAGTGCCCACCACTCACTTCTTTACCAGTTACTGTAGCCGGGCTGCAGGGATAATATGATGCACCCTTATAAATATTTCTGACAAATGTATCCCTTTTGTCAACTTTTCTGTCTTACATTCCGCCAAACTCAAGTGAGCGTGCAAGTGTGTGTGTGTGTGTGTGTGTGTGTGTGTGTGTGTGTGTGTGTGTGTGTGTGTGTGTGTGTGTGTGTGTGTTGGGGGCTATGAGAGCCGCTTAAAGTGTACCGTCATTTAGACTGATTAGACTGAAAACAAAAGCCCTTGTTATCAGTAAAGGAAGCAGCTCTCTGCCCGTGAATCCATCAAAGGAAAAATGTTTTCTCTGCAAAAAGCAAGCTGCTAAAAGAACAAAAAGAAAACTTCCCCTGAGGAAGGTAACGTGTGTTTGAGGCGCTTTCTCTTTTGTTTTTTTTCTCATTTCATTCTCCTCTACCTCTGTCCTCTTTCTTTTGCTTCTGCTCTGTGAGGATTTCTTGTGGCACCTCTCTCTTGATCCCTCAGCCCTCATCTCTGTCTTGTTCCTCCCCCCTCTCTGTTCCCTCATACGACTCTTTGCATTTGAATCCAACATAATGCTGTTGGATGTTTCTCAGTGTGACAGGAGCCTGCTGGAATCCCACTGGGAACATTTCCCAGCCTCTTGCTGCAAGCCACAGTGAAAAGAGTCTGACCAGCCAGCGGCTCGACTGCATTCCTTTCAGGTTTAGAAAAGAATACTCAGGTCTGTGCTGTTGCTCAGAATATTCAATTTGCTGGACTTAAATTGAAATGCTTTATGAGTTCATATGCACAAAACTTTCTTTTTCAAGTTAAAATGAGTTCTGGTGCAGAAGAGCTATCTAGGGGACCAGGGGCCTCATTTATAAAACAATGCACAACGGCTTGCATTCGTAAAAAAAAAAACTGTGCACACACACACACACCTACAGACAATGTTCCCTTCATAAATCACTAAATCTTCATAAAGTTTACCTTGAAATTGCCACTTATCCTGCCCTCTACAAGCCCGCACTCAACTGTAAATGGTCAATAAAGAGCACCTCATGAATACTGATGCACAGAAATGAGGCTGCAGACCGACTGTGATCAATCATGGCAACAACTAAGAGGAAGAGAGAAGAAAATTAATTTTTCGGACTCAAAGGCTAAATCAAGGTTTCTGCACTTTGCTTAGTGGAACGATCCACATGTGCAAGTGCTGAACATTCCCTTCTCCATTCACCTCATCCAGCAAGAGGCAGCCACTGGGGTGTCCCCCCCCGACAGCACAATTGTGTTCACTGCAGCAGGTTTTACACACAAAAACTATATATAAACTATCATCGTACTTGATGATGTATGATAAGCCCAACTTTGAATGAGGACGTCCAAGTTTCTAACTCCACAAAGTGACCGATCCAAAGATAGGCTATTCTGTTCTATAGCTTGGATTAACCCTAACCCTAACCCTTTTAACAGATGATGATAACTTAATCAATTAGCCGAGTTAATGCTGTAGTGAAAAGGACTTGGTATATTATATTATTATCTAAATACATTATATTATACAAGCTTAATAGTGTCATACAGCACGTCCCATCTCCTCATACTTTTCATCCAATGGTCCCTTGACCAATGACCAATATTCTGCTATTATTAACAGCTGTTCACCGGTGTCCTATCAGGGTCTGAGAGGCGAGGCAGAGGTTTATTTTCCTCACCTGCATTGCCCTTTTCCCCCATCTTGAAAATGTTCATACAAATTAGGTCAGGATTTCCATACAGGTACATATTTGAATTATAGATCCTTTTCTACACATCCATTTCAGGCCATGTTTTGTGCTTAGGCTACAGTTAAGAATGAGGCAGCAGCTCGCTCCCACTGCAGCAGTAGTAGAGTGTCTTGTTTAATTATGCCCAGAGCAAGGGTTCGGGGTCAAGCATGGGTTACTACCTCTGCCTCGCCTCTCACACTCTGATAGGACATCAGTGAACTGCAGAGAGCCATTAGGAGACACTTGGCAGGACATCAGCCATTTGCAGGCAAGAAGCACAGGATTTGGATAAGAAAAGTAATGAGGAGATAAGACGAAAGAGTTGGGCAGGTCAGTACTGTGGTCTTACAATAAGGCTGAGTTATTGTCTTCATGGGGTTTCTCAATGTGCTCGTACAGAGGATTTGAATGTGAGTGAATGTATATTTTAAATCTTGATAACTCATCTCAGAATCTCTAAAATTAAAAGTATGTTCTGTAAGTTTCATCATGTGATCACATGTACAGTAAGTGCGCTATTACTGTATGTTCAAAGTAAAAACTTCATTACCTACAACACGTCCAGTAATTACTAACTTTCTGCCTCCGCTCACGAACAAAACCTGCATCCTGTCAAATCAGTGCAAGTCAATTGCAGCTAAGCCGGGAATGTTGTCGCTTCTATTGAGTTAAGAGATAATTTCTGATTGGTCATTATCCAGGTGGGTTAGTGAAGGACAGGAAATGAAAATACTAACCTCATTGAAGTGGGCCACCTCCTCACAGTTCTCTGCCACGCGACTGTAGGAGGGCAGACCTAGAATATAAGGAGGAATTCAAAGGTTAAAAACAGTTAAATGGTTCAGTAATGGCGTTGTGATTATTGTGATTTCAAGTTTACAGGGTGAACACTGAGCATGAGACAAGACCCATTTGGAGAAAGTAACAAAGTGCTGTACATTTACTCAAGAGAGGCTTAAGTACAATTTACTTAAATTTATTATATTCATTTTATGCTGTTTTATACTCCCACTTTTTACTTTACTACATTTATCTAACAGATATGGAGAATTTAATAATAATCAGGGTAAAATTTCACATTAAAAAACTTTGGAGGGGCCTAATATATCATAATTCATCAGTCACAATCATTTATTATTTCATATTTGATTGTTTCTGTTCTTTTCTTATCTTGTCTCCTTTGCCTCATTTGTTTCCTGCGCTGACAATGTACACTTGTGTTTTCTATTGAAATGAAATCTTAAAAACATAGTCAAAAGTTAGGATTGTGAACGCCAGACCTCGTGTCAATTCTCTGAGAGATATTGCTTAAAATTAAACTTATGTTATGTACATTTGTCACACTAGAGACAAGTGGAACGACAGATTAATGACTTAAACACCTGGGAGACACACAAACGCGAGCGGCTGTGTGGAGCCACAGGAGACAGAGAAGAAACGCAGACAGTTAAATGGCTACGATATGACTCACAATGCGACGGAGCAGAAACAGAGCAACAAACAGAGAGAGGAGACTTCAGCAAAATAAAATCATGTGTTGGTGCAGTGTGTATTCAAGGTTATACACAGCGCCATTCGCTGCACAGTAACCTGACCACTCGTGTGCTGCAGCCTGTCCTCACCTGGTGGCTTTGTGATGCTCATGAATGGTGCCGTGCTGCTGTGTGCATTTGCCTTGTGTATCTGTGGTGCGGCTTCGTGTGGGTGTTGATGTCTGTTTGGGTGCATGTGGACAGCTGATGTGTTACCGACTATCGTTTACACACACACACACATTACATACACACATTAAATACACACACAAACACAGAGCCATACAGAGTTAATTGCAGCCGCTGTCAGTTAGGATGTAATGAGTTTGAATGGGAATAAATAGCTTGTGCCTGGCTATTATTATTCTTATTTGAATTAGTATCTGTGCTGATTGTTATCTCGCATTGACAGAGCAAATAAAGAAAAAGGCACACAAACACACAAAGGCAAAACTGAAAATCTGAGACAAAACGATATATATTTTGGTGGATAAGTGATATATAAACTATCAATAAATCTGTACTGGAAAAATGTTTACTCCCTAATATTGTAATCGTCATCAGCCACCAAAAATCCATATCGGTCGGGCTTTACTGAAAATACGTAAAGCTTCATGCAACCAAATCAGTATAATTCTCTTCTTCCAATGGTGCCTATTTTGACTCGAGGTTGTAATCTCTGTCCCACCCTCTGCAACAGTATAAAACCCACATCCTTTGGAATATTCTTTTTTAAATAAGCACCACTTACATGTCAGAGAGGGAGGGAGTGAATATTCCTCCTACATTATTCAAAACAGAGGCATCGCCGTCAAAGCAGTGTTTTCATCTAACCGGAGATGTGGGCTTACAAAGTAGATCATGTGAAGCTTATGTAAGATGCTCCACGCCAAAGTAAAACAACATCATCCTGCTAATCAGGTTGGCTTTTGTCCTCGCTGGAATCAGTGAGGACGAAAGTGAAAGAGCGTGAAGAGAAAGAACCAACCTGTGGTGGAAGAAGCAAAAGGATTAAAAGCAAAAGATGAAAGAAGAAGCAGAAGATGACCTAGAACACTGCGAAGGACTCAAACTAACACAGAGTGGCCTTCTTCAGCTTTTCTCCAGCTTTTCCTGGAGCTAGAAAGAAGCATAAATGTGCATTGCATTATTTTAATCTGCCTTAACGTTCAGGGCAATAATCAGAGTCGCTCTTTCTGCCTCGTTATGGCTCCTCCATAGTGCAATTTCATTTTACTCTATTTCCAGACCGATTCGTGAGCAGCGCAATAGACGCCTTTCATCCCAAATAGGAGCCACGATTTAAGAAAACGCCACAGTAAATGTGTGTTCCAGCACAAGAACAAAGACAAAAGAGCCTCGGGAAAGGGGAGAAAATTAAAAAAAATGTCTGCAGGATACAGCAGATTGTAAAAAGCTCTATTTTCCGCAAAAAATAATTCATTCATTCAGAGTTTAAAAGATAACAAACAAACTGTCCAGCAGTGTGGATGTCAGGAGACTGAAGAGGGCTGATAAGTGGTGAAAAGAGCTGGGCAGAGAGAGGGATGGCTAATCTGGCAAGCTGCAGTTGAATATCTTAAAAAGTGATTCTGACACAGGCACCAAAGTGGAAATAATGCCTTAATTCCTCATTTAATTGTCTGATTAAATCCCGCAGGCTACAGCCGCCTATGAACACCAGGAGCTGGAGAGAGCTACAAATAACAGCGAGGATTCATCAAAGACTTGTCATGTAATCAATGTTCTGACTCCTCACATTTGAACATGACCTGCGTTATCCAGCGTCTCCAGTATCAGATAATAATCAACCAGGTTGACGGGGCAGAAAACTTCAGGCTTTATTGCTTTTTCTTTATATTACATCTGGAACGCAGTCAATGCACTGATTTATGGCTTTGATATTAATCGTTTGAATTTGGATTACGAGCCCCGTTAGACACCGTTAGGTCTCATTTCCTGTCAAACATAATAACATGTGGAGTCAGCCTTACATAACATCTCCCACCCGTCCTTCTACGGGTCATTTTAGATTGGACATGCCAGTGGTGGCAGTGGAGGTGGTGGTGGTGGTGGGAGGAGGGGGGGGGGCTTCCTGGCAGACCTCTTCCTCTTCAGACAGGAAGTTGTTTAAGCTGAAAGCACTCAGGAAGCTCTACTAACTGCAGGGATCACAAAACTGATGAACTACAGTGAATAGAAGACCTGCCTAACAATCTATATTAAATTATTATGACATATATTAAATACAAAATGAGAAGAAATGGAAAAAAAGATGTAAAGGTAGAGAAAAGGAAATTAAGTTTCTCTCACATCAGTTGCAAAAAGATCCATCATGGATGTAATTGAGGTCATCACTCTAATCTCATTTATGTAGTAAAGTGGGCGTCCTGGTAAATCGATATACGATAGGTTTAATCGCAGTTCAAATGTCTCATACAACCCACCTTTCCTGTGACTCTCTGTTATAGCTGTTATCTAACGAGACAAATATCAAAACACAACACACACTTTACATCTAAGCACTCGGATAAAGTGGTCTCTTTTTTTATATTTAACCTCACGCCAACCAACTCTGGTTTTTACTTAAAATCTCCAGGAACTAAAGAAGCACTCTGATAATATTGTTTTATTGGAAGTAACCTACACATTAAAGGTTGGAGTCTGAATGACATGAAAAAGAAGCTGTTACTTTCCAGATAACGAAAAACTTCATGAAATGTGGTTTGGCCTGAGGGAGGAAAACAACTGGAGGAAACAAGAACACACGGAATTTAGCTCTGAGTAGGCCAATGG
This sequence comes from Hippoglossus stenolepis, assembly GCF_022539355.2. NCBI lineage: Eukaryota > Metazoa > Chordata > Actinopteri > Pleuronectiformes > Pleuronectidae > Hippoglossus > Hippoglossus stenolepis. Next base: position 14,202,451 of record NC_061502.1, read on the forward strand.
AGCTCAACAGCACGATTACAGAAGAATAGATTCCAGTCATTTTCCAAAAACAGAGATTGTGTTTATCATCAGCCATAATACTGCATTTTTGTAGGGATTTTAGGGATGAGGAAAAGAATCCAAAGGGATGAAAATCTCTACAACAAGGTTAAATTCAAGAAGGGCGTATTAAATGACTGTGTGAAGGTGGAGGCTCATAGTGATGATGAACCTACAGGGAAATATCACCTGCAGCTTTAGGGAGCTTCAGGGCGACTTCATCTCCATTAACTGACCATGTCAAACCCTGGAAGTGATTTAAACACACGTTCCATTGCTGTGGGTCTATTTCTAAAATCCCCAAGGACTCTTCTGAACACCTGGACGACACAATCATTTGTCTGCTGCATGATTTTAACTAGTTTTACCAAGTAAAACCAAAATAAAGATGGCGAATCACGGGTGTTACACAGTTTGTGACCCCCCAACTCTGACTCTGAATTAAATTTATCAATGCTTTACTTTTTAAAATCAAACCTGTGATAAAGTATGTATGGAAAAATGTGAACAACTAAACAAACAAATAAGTTGAACGATAAAAACCTTGCTGTGATTTCTTTGAGGGTAACAAACTGTGAAAGGTAACAGAAAACAGTGCAACACCAGCTGCTACCTGGAAATGACAGGTAGGTGCAATTTGGGAAACAGGTTAAAAACCTTATTTTTATCGGGTTTATTGGACATAAAGTCTTTTCCTCCACGTGACTTTGAGAAATGAAGCGTCTGAACACCGGTAAGTGTTTTTTTGCTAATATCGTAAATCAACTGGGAAGCTTTGTGAGGATGTGGATGATTAGCTCCACCTGCTTCTAGCCTAGCATCATCAAGCTAACAGGGTGAAAAATTTCACACACATACAGTAAATGTTCTACTTACTTACTCCACGTGAATGTTAATGTTCCTCCATCACTGCTGGATGTGTGAATTAGCAGCAATTAGCAGCCGCTTGCTTACAACTTCCCCATATTAATAATTTAAGCGGGATGATCGATGCCTGGTTCACAGCCCCCAGTCCCCCGAGTGGCCGGTGTTACAGCAGATTGTGTGATCCCCTTCAGATCCTGTGACCCGGTTAATGAGGAACCATTAACACTGAGGTTTGTGTCTCTGCAGCTGATGCCTGAATAAACACACAATGGTTGTGTGCTGTCTAAATGTGTGGCCCTGTCTGGAGGTGCTGTGTTTGTTTAGTATTGTCATTATTAATTGATATATGAATCCTTTACTGTGACAATAAGTCTACGTTAGGTTTTTAAACTGCATCTAAAATATGTTAACAGATCTTTTATGGTAATTACTACTTTGGAATTTTTAATATAGTTTAGGTCCATTTCCTTGATTTCTACATTTTTTCCCACAGTATGCATTGTCTTATTTTTAGGCCCCTGTAACCCAGGATGACAGCACATAGATTAAAGTCAGATCATCATCTAAATCCACCACAGTTTATGTTATAATACTGAAACTCATTTTCTCTATTGCAGTGCATGGGATCCAAGGATGAGTTAGGAAGCCAAATAGGCAACAACAGGAGGAAGGTGCAGAATCTCTCTGCAAGAGAGCAAAGTGAAGACTAATGGTATGTGACCACTGCGACATGGGGAGATTATAAAAGCTCAGATTTGATGATGGCAATACAACTGTTTAGTTTCCATACGGCTCACCAGCCAGTCTCCCTGATGCTGCCAGTAATAAAAAAAAATACTTCTGCTTAAGACACCGTCAATCTCCAGAAGGAACTTAATTCCTTCACAATTTCTCTCACAACTACATCTTTGCAAATGTTCTTCTTTATTTTTTCTGAGATCTAATTTACGCTTCTGCCTTTTCTTTTTAAAAGAAAATCGAATGAACATGGCATGAGTGCACACCAGTGAAATGCACTTGTGTGTTAAACTGAGCAGAAACTGAATCTGGATTGTGCAGTGCAGAAATTGGGGTAAGAAGAAAGGGCGCGCATGAACACAAATCGTTACAGAAGCTTTTTGAATTTATTAGCAGCTGAACTGCAGCGAGTGTCCTGACAGTTGGACCGTGGGGAGACAGTGGAATCCTCGACATGCTTCTTGTAAGATCAAGACTCTGGTGAGTTCACTGCAGCACAGAGCACACCACTGAAAGCCATCGTTTACCCAGAGAGCTCTTAGACACTCACACCCATAGAGCAGAGGAAGAAGGGGGGGAGGTGATAGTGGTCTTGTAACATCCTACACAATGCTGCTGTCTGAGAACAGGAGTCTGATCAAAGATCAGTCGGGATGAAGCACCTGTCATCGCTCTCCAAGGTGCTGAAACACTCACACCTCTCTCTCTCTCTCTCTCTCTCTCTCTCTCTCTCTCTCTCTCTCTCTCTCTCTCTCTCTCTCACACACAATAAAATATAGGCTGTCAATGAATGAATGTGCTGCTCGTTTCAAATGGTCCCTGCGGTCCCACAGTGATTCCTGTTTCCTCTGAGCAGCAGGACAGGAGTTTTAATAATGACCCTGTAGGATCTGTACAACGCCAAAGAACTAGCGGATGGGCAGTTACCCTTAGGGTGTAACAAAGAAGACGACCCCCACACACACACACACACACACACACACACACACACACACACACACACACACACACACACACACACACACACACACACACAAATACAAATCCCAATCTCCAACATGCTCTTCAGTAATCATTGCCATCAGCTTATAGTCAATTGTAACCTTTTGACCTCTTGCCCTTATTGCTTTATGAGTAAAAAAGTAAACGCAGCATTAAACACTGACTGGAAATGTCTTTTACTATAAATAGCACCTAATATTCATATCATTTTCCTATAACGGCTGGTAACGCCTCAAATAAACATCTTGTAAAGACACCAAGTGAAAACTGTGTGCAATCAATGTAATATCACTATATTGCAAGAAGTTACTTGTGATAGATACACTGTCAAATAGTCTTGTCTGAGTTATTGTAAATAACAATAGGGATTCAGAATTTTTGTATATTGCTGTCATTTTAAGGACTTAAGGTAGCCTTTGCATTTTTGTATTTCTATAATAAATATTTTCCTTATTGATCATAGATTTCTATACTAAAGAATAATTTCTTCCTTGGATTAAAATAAAGCGCATTATGCAGCGCGTCTCCGGGGATGGAAGAGGGGTTCCCCCAACTTTTTACGCAGCGAGGTCCGCTGATGATCTCCCGTCATCCTGCCGTCACATGATTAAAATCAGGGCTTCAGTCTGATGTCCTACCTCTGAACGTAACTTTGGCGACCCGGTCCCCTTTTCCCCGCAGGTGATCGACCGTCCTCAGGTGAACCATTAGCGCCATCATTAGTCCACAGTGACAGGAGAGCGACTCCCCTTCCCGCAGATCAAACTTGAGACGCGCAATCTGTGCCCAGTGGTTTTGTTCAGGTCAGCCTCTCCTCGTGTCTGGATTCGCTGGAGCCAAAGAATCCTTTTCTGCACGGACAGCATGTAAAACACTCTACACGTGTTACCTAACAGTAATACAGTTCATCAGTGTGGATTAATCTGCGGGCTCCACGCTTCCTCCTGCTCCGTGCGTCCTGCTCATGGGTCTGTCGCGCATCTCCTCGCTGGCACTGGGTTTTACTCTGCTGGTTGTGCAGGAAGGGCGGGGGACTTCTTCCACAGCGAGATGAGGGTGGATGCTCTAATTTTCACTACAGATCTGATATGAGGGGAATTGGCTGACTGCTCAACCCCCCAGCTCAATTATGCACTATACAGCCATGTGCTCGTTTCCAGCTTCATGCATGTCCTTTATCTTAACTGCAACAAGCCTCCTAATCAATTAATGTGTAAAATATATTCAGCTTATTTGAGTAAATTAAAGAACAGAGATTTACATATTAATAACTTAGATAAGATCAGATAACTTTTGAAAAATTTTTTTTAGGAGGTTAACTTTTACAGCAGCAGATAGTCAAAAAGTAGAAAGTTGATTACTAAATACAGATTTTTTTTTCTGTCCAATTTGAAGTCTCCTCTAGAATTGCTAAATGATGATTTGTTTTTAACAGACTGTTAGAATAGATTTTATTCTTTTTAGGTGGGCAACCTATTTTTCCCTTATAGTTATGGGTGCTGGACGGCACAGTGATAGAATGGGCACCACTGTTGCCTCATTGCAAGACGATTTGTGGTTTGAATCCCCCAAGCCGGGGTCTTTCTGTGTGGAGTTTGCATGTTTTCCTCATGTGTGGGTTTTCTCTGGGTACTTGGGCGTCCTCCCACAGTCCAAAGACATGTAATATGCTGGTGAACTGTGGGTGCACCAGGCCTCCAGCCTCCAGCAGCCCTCCGAGGATAGTGGATGGATGGATTGTTATGGGGGAGGATGGCTGAGGTCAGATGTGGTACACGTCGGGTGCTGGTCCTTCTTTCTGCTCTGGCAACAAACAGCAGAAACCACAGCATGTTTTACCTGTTAACTGGCAAAACAGAGTCCATGTACCTGTCATTTCCAATGACAATGAATTGAATCATAATCAGATGTTTTTCTGTATTTCCAGGACTTCCTCTTCCCTCTTGACAGCTCTGCGATGCTTCCGGTCCTCAGCGCTTACCAGCAGTGACACACTCAGACAATTAGCACAGCTTACTGTACAGATCTGCTAACAAACGTACACTGACTGTCAGGAAAGAGCTAGATCGTCTGCTCCAAAACGTTTCCACTCACCGTGTGACCACGTAGCACATCAGCCTGACACTTTAACATGTGTATTCAGCAACTGTGTCACTGGAGTTAAGGCAGAGGGGGTTACAGTCTATAGAAAAATGTAATTGGATGCACTGAGTTCAAATTCACACGTATAGAGGATCTAGGGCAACTCTATTCTTTTGTTTACTGGAATATTCCATGCTCTCTTTTTGACTGGTAATTCATTTTTTTTCTGTTCCTCCACTCTCCCAGTGAAATTGTCAGCTTCGAATATAAAAGCTGCAGGGGAAGCCTCAACTGACATAAGAAAGGCAGCCTATACATTGTGTGTGTGTGTGTGTGTGTGTGTGTGTGTGTGTGTGTGTGTGTGTGTGTGTGTGTGTGGCAGGTCTGCAGGCAGTGAAAGAGACAACCATCTGCTTCACTAAGTTTATTTTTTGAAAATGTTGTGCTTTTTGCTGACGCATACACTCTCAGGAAGATGCTGCAGTGTGTGTCTGTGTGTGTGTGTGCTGTGTGTGTGTGTGTGTGTGTGTGTGTGTGTGTGTGTGTGTGTGTGCGTGCACTTGTGTCTTTGTCCATGCATACATGTGCTTGTGCATCTGTTTAATAGAGGAGAAGGGAGTGAGAGGCTGTTGGAGGCTCAATCAGCATCAGTAATGAGTTTATGGAGTTGAGGTTTTATGGACAGAGACCATATAAAAACAAGCCCCTGTCACTTTATTGGCCCCTGGGGGCCATGAAGATGACCAGGGACACGTGTATTGACTTGGTACAGATAATGATTTCCACAAAGAGCAAGACAAACATTACAGGTTCTCATGGAATTAGATCACAATCATGATGTACATTATGATTATCTTGTGCTGAGATATAAGTACTTGTTACAAAGTGCAGTCACTGTGTGTGAAAACCTGATCACTATATCAAACCCTGAATTTTCCATTTGACTATTTCTTTCTTGTCTCAGTCATTCATGAATTCAGTCATGAACAGGTGCTGACTGAAATCTTTTTCCCCTGCAGGTAAAGGGCCAAACCAACAGAGGGCGATGTTGATCTGTAGTAAAAAAGACAAGACTTGTCTCTTCTGGAGCCCATACAGGCACAAATCGATATATAGATAATTAATCAATATCTTAAGCCAATTACTTACCACATTCATATACATTCTCAAATCTTTTTCACATTGTACATCATATCTTGTTTATCACCCACATACTGTATATATGATCCAATTCTGCCAGTTTGAATGAGACTATTACTCATTAACCCGTGAGCTATGAAGACTCTCAGCTAAAGGAATGCGACAGCTATGCCATATTGCTGCTGGTATTATGGGATGTTTGAGGTCAAGAGATTTAATGGGAAAATACCCAGAGAAAACAGTAAAAACTGATGAGCTCACATTAGAAAAGAAGTGGCGTAAAGCTGTCCACTGTGAGTCTGTGTGTTTGTACATCATACATCATATTTATTATCTTCCAGCCTTCGTGGAACAAAACATACTGTATAATAAGAATAATAGACAGAAGACAGATGAACTACACAATTCAATACCAACACTTTTTACATGCATATTCAAATAAGTATCTTGTTTTTTCTACTGAAAACATCAGCTTGATTTAATATATACAACATATACACTATAAAAAAAACTGTATGTAATATTTAAAACGGTGGCTTGTTGCTCCATCTAGTGGTCAAATGGCTTATTTGGAAAATGCATGTAATTGTGAACTTTTATCTCTGCAGATTAGATCATTCGTTGGAGTCTTGGCCCACAGCGCTGCTCTCTCACACCTGCTGCAGGGATGGTGTCATGGAAATGTTTAATAGGGTCTGCAAGAGCAAGGCTGGCGCAGGATAAGACGGGACAGACAGGTGGGTCATAAATGCTTTCACAGAGGCGGATGTCTGCAATAAAAAATAACAATTACATGCAGAAATTGATATAAAGTGAATTTTATATAAAAAAGGAGGAGCATTCAAAGACAACACAGCATATCTGAATGAATCTGTCACTGATCTGCAGTCGTATTTCTCAGCCTCCACCTGCTTTGAGGTCAGTGCCCCTTCCTGAAGAGGGAGACATTGTGTCAGGGTTGTTGTTTTTTGGGTTTTTACTAATTTTCTAAATCCAAAATGAATGTGGAAACCTACAAGCACGCTTAACGGTCTAAGTAAGCTGTTGTTACGAAATAAAGACACATTTATATATAGATTGCAACAAAAAATAGTATTTCAACAAGATAAGATCATGTCAACCTCTGATCCTTCTCACATAGACACTTTGTTTGGCAGTTTAAAGTTTGTTCTCTGTCCAATTCGGCATTCAGTTTTGATCTGTGTGTGTTTGGTGTTTGTTTGCAAGTTTTCTACCCACACAAGCTGCGGGTGAGTGCAGTGCGCGCGGTCGTCCCATCGGAGGCAGAGGGGAGGGGAGGCAGGGCAGGGCCGGTGCGTCCCAGCCCTCTGCATCCAGCTGGTGCGTCGCTCCGCAGCACAGGCGCGCCACACTCACTATGGCTTTAGGCGCAAGCAGGACGCTCTTGACACTATTCGTCACGTTTTGCGCACCGGGATGCGGATGGACAGGTATTAACGACTTATTTGACTGTTTGCATGAGCAGGTGCATGGTCGGTTTTGCACTTTTTTTTTTTCGAGAACTGCTGGGCCACTGTTTGCTTTCCCCTCTTGGAGCCGGACGGATTGACAGAGACAGCTGCACCCTGTGATCAGTATATTGCTGTAGACTGTGTATTTATATTTGCATGAAATAGTAACTGGGATTGTGCAGAATGCCACAACTGTTATTCTGCAAGGAAAGAAGACACAGTGGCTGTCTATGTGCGCGCGTGCACATGCATTTCTTTGGGTGTGAGAGTTAGACATTTTCAAATCCTCCAATTGCAGATTGGTAGATTAATTGCAGCCATTTAGATTGCATTAGAATGAGCCTATTTAATTTAGAGTGTTTGCTTCATCATTTGCACATGCATGGTTTAAGTGAGCAATTACACAGAAGTATGGGCTTTTGACAGTGATGTGTGTGTGCTGGGTGAAAATGTGATGCTGGATTGTTTAGGGAGTCCTCACCACATACAGTAGAGTAATCTTACAGTAACTAATGGTGATAATCGTCAGGCAACATCAGGAGATATTGTGCAAAAAGAAAGTGTTTAGTTGAGGGCTTTCTTGCCAAATTGGTGACTAATCTGGCTGAGGGTGCTGATAAATGATCTGCGTCTAAAATGCAGTTTCATGGGAGAATAGAAGTGGAGGAGTTTCAAGTTTTTCTGTCTATCAAACTTCCTCTGGGCTGTGTTTCAATGCTGCATGCTTTGAATGCCAGATCCGCCGCCAGGTAGTACAGTCAGGAATGGGTGAAATTTGCCTCATAAATGAATCAAAGTGAGTCAAAAATACTTTAAACCCACACGAAAATGCAACCTGCTTCAGGGCTCTGGTCTCAGCTCATCAGAGAATTCTGCATGTCAGCACCGGGGATAAGTCAAATAGCATTTTTGGTTTTGGACAAGCAGGGAGTTCGTGCGAACCACAGTTGCACACATGTTTTAAAGATTCTCAAGTAATGTTTGTAAAATCAATTTTCAGCGGAAAGACGTCTACAAACTCCAGACAGCAAAAAATATCCCAAATAACAAAAGTGGTGTAAAGCCTGTGGAGTCTCGGAGGGGAGTAAACGAAGCCTTCAGGCTCAGTTGAAATGCCTTTCTCTTTTTTTGGGGGGGGGGCGCACTTGCTCACTCCACTTATTGTGTCTGCTGATCTATAAGTTTCTATATGACTCAACTGCAAGCACTTAGTGTATGAGGTCATTGCTTTCTCTGAATATAGGCAGCTGCTATTTGTTTTGGTCCTTTCCTCTGGGGTTTTTTTTCCTCCTTATTTCAGGAAGTATTTACAGAGCAGCCCCTGACATTTTTTTGTCTTGAAAGTCTTTACATTCTCACCTGGGAGCTGCTTTGCACGGCTGCATTTCACTGCTGCGGCGCTGCTGAGCCATTTGGAAGTGAACGGCATCCTCTCAGGCATTTTGACGGCAGCAGTTAAGAGAGGGGAGAGTGTTACTCATTAACTTTCTCCGCTCACATGCCATCAGCTTGTCACTCTCAAATTTTTCAGAACCGAGGGTGAAATTGGGCTCGTGGGAGGTTCTGGACACTAAGTGAAAACAGAAACCCACTGTGTTTTGGCAACATAAACAATGCCAACGTCTGCCATGCAACCACAGTCCGTCAGCTCCTGGAAAGTGAGGTAGTAATTGGGTTAGAGAGTTGGGGGGGAAAGAGGGAATCATGTCCTTGCAGGCCAGTGGAATTTAATTTGTCCTGCCCCACTTAACAAGCTGGAATTCTGCAGGAACAACTCAAGACAGATCTCGGAGAAAGCTCTCAGAATCAGGAATTTCATATCTTCTGCTCTTTTTTTTTTTTGCCTTGGGAAAACACAGGAGTTTCAGAGAGGCGCAGGCAGCTTGTGTGTGATATTTCTAATATTTTCCACAATACTAGGTGTGCTTCATCACCTGGCAGAGCTTGACCCAGTTCCCCCACCCACCTGCAACTTGGCTGCCTGTCAGACCTGACAGCAATGGCATGTCTCGTGTCATGATGTCATTTCTTGATGCTGTTCCAGTTGTTTAAACAAGCAGCGCCTGGGCTATGAACGCACTTGTCACAGCAGCACAGTAGAAGTCGGCGTGTGAGGATGTTAGAATCATGTGGAACGCGAGCTGGTGGCCACCAACACTGAAAACCTCCGCATGTTTGCAGCAGTATCATTAATGCAATGAGAGCAACATATAATCAGACAGTCTGGTGATTGACGTGCTGGTGTGAGGAGGGTAACAGCCAGGTATGCTCATGGCCTCAGTCTGGTCTCTATGACAGAGTTGATCAGTGCAGAGGTTACTGAAGGTCAGAGGGGGGAGGAGTTTAAGACACAGGTACGACTAAGAATTTTGTAGCCCCCGGCAATGTCTGACTCCAACCCCCCCCGACCTAGATGTGTCTGTGGCCCTGTTCAGATGTGGCATTGAAATTTTAAGTACAGGTGTGAAAGTCCCAATCACAGACTATGTGGTCTGGGACGCATGTGACCACAGTCTTGAAGTAGTGTGAATGCAAATGCCTCCTTGAAGGACTGAATACTCATCTGATAGAGCTGTGTGCAACACCTTGAATCACACACACACACACAAAGGTTTGCGCAACTATCCTTGTTTGGATTTTGTTTCATTTTGGACAGCGTAACTAAAAACCTTATCCCGTAACCTTAAACATGACTAATTCATGTCTAACCCTATTCAGTCTACTGGTCCGAACAAGGTCAGTGTTTTTGCCAGAAAAGGTCCTTAAGAGGTAACAAAAATGAGTAGCCTACACACACACACACACACACACACACACACACACACACACACACACACACACACACACACACACACACACACACACACACACACACACACACACACACACACACACACACACACACTTAGATAGATGAGAAAACTCTCACGTCTGTAATTCATATTGATCTGCTCATCTAACTTGAGTTATCCTGCCATGCAGATATATTAGGTTTTATTTGCCCTGGTTTACTGCGTCTGTTCGGTTTTCGCCTCCACCCAAAGTAATGTTGCAGAATGGAAAATTGTTTGTGGAGCTCATAACAACACTAAACTCTCATCGCCATAAATTTCATTTCAAAATAGGTTTTCCAGATACTCATGACTATCAACAGTTTACACATGGGCTATTTACTCAAATGATAACAAAAAATGTTGACAGTGTGTTCTGTGGATTATCCAGACTAACTGGAAGATTGTATCTGGACACGCACACTTTGCTGTTGCTGTAATTCGTTTAGTGCTGTGAGGACCACAACACATTTTCTATTCCACATGTTATTTTGGCAAAAGGGAATTACAGACTGGTGACTCAAGCACCGGACAAGCAAAACCAAAACTCTCTGCATTGCTGACCTGTGGTGACGGAGAACATTTTTAATGATGGTTTGAATTCTCAAATCTGAAAATACAGCTCAGTCTCACCACAAAGACTGAACTTCAAGTTTTAAGAGACCATACACATGGTGATGAATAGTAAGACAGTTCAAGAAGGCCCAGCAATGAAACACTGCACAGACATCTCTGATACGTTATCCTTGTTTTTGCTGCAGCAAGTAAAAAATATGTCAAAAATAGCAAAGTGGAAACTTTTGCGTCACTTGCAGTTGGAAGGAAAAGACGCCTCAGTCTAGAACTTTGATCTGGTTTCACAGATCTGATGATCTAAGCTCAACACTGCAGCGTCTCACATCTGACGAAGCTCCTCTCCCTACACACAAACACACACACACAGTGATCTGGTTATTGATGGGACTTTGAAGATGACAGTTATTAAGGGTCAAAGGCAAACTCCTCACGGGTGAGTGGAGGGTCAGCGTCTGTGAATTTGTGGCGAGAGGGTGCGCTTGTAAAAGAGGAGCACATTGCAGGTGCACGCGTATTTTCTCAAACACTTTTACAGGAGTCCTTTGACCTCGGGGCTTACCTACATGCTTTTTATACCAAACACATATACACATGCACATACACGTGTGTGTCTGTCGGTCGGCCTTTCAGTCAGCATATGGGCTGGATATCCTTCAAAGAGGATATATGACACACAAAACTATCTGCATTGTTGACTATCATTATGCCATCATTATGTCTTTTAATTCAGCGAACCTCAGGCCTTGCCCTCATTCTTCACATACTTAATACTTTCCACTGTCTTACTCAATCATATACTGTCTGTGTTTTACATTCACAAACACAGCACAGAAAGTGTTGCTCCGGTCTCCCCTGGTAACGCCCTGAAACCAAGCCTCCCTCTGTAGGATTATGATGTTACATCCACTCAGTTGCTTAACTGCTTCCCAAACTGTTTATTCTTGGATGGTAATCATGCATCTGTTGTGAGTCAAAGGAGTCTTGATTTAATCAGAAATATCTGCTCTGCTTTTTTGGATCATACATTTTCCAAAGGGGCCAAATTACAGAGTGATATCTGGACAACGGAGCAGATCCCTTGCTACGTAATACACGGGCTTATTGGAAACAGGGTGCGAGTGATTGAAGTGTTTCCAGACTTGTGTCAATGGAGTCTGCCACAGACAGCTGATAAAACGGGCTCCACGGGAACCCCGAGTTAATGAGGAAATAAAGAAAAGGAATTATTATTTCTATTAAAAACACTCCCTCATGGAGCCAGGCACGGTGTGATATGAGTCTGAGTCTCAAGGCCTGCTGCCAGAGTGGTGCTCTCTACACTCAGCAGAAACAAGGAGGAGACAGTCTCTCAGCACATACCAAAAACTTTAAGAGAAGCAGAGGCAACACTTCGGGCCTCAGATGAGCTGTCACCATCCGTGCACTGCAGCAACGAGAAACCCGAGGGTCAGGAGTTGTTTGTAAATGGGAGAAATGAAAGTGCAGGAACAGCTGGGAGCACACCTGGAGACCCCAAGAATTCAGAGTGATAAAGTGATTTTGTGCCGAATGCAAAAGCAAAACTGCCGCTGTAAACCTTTGGGGAGCACAGACCAACATGAGAAGCAGCTGTTTATGAGATGGACAGATGATGCTGACAGTTATGTGACAGCAATGAATGATTAACATGATAATAAACCTTAAACTACATTTGTTTATGTGCTGCATGTTGTCTCTAATTAGCCAAAGCTTACAACTACTTAACATTTGAAATGTTTTTCTCTCGCTCTCTAGAAAAAGTGCTGTTAAAGCCAGTTTACTTTTTAAATAATACCAAAGAAAAAGCTGGGCTACTTCTTTCACTTTTTATGCTGTACCTGCCTGTAATTGGGGAACATTTTGACACAAAAATCAGATTACCTATCAGGTTTGGAAAGGCCTGGGTTAATTCCCTCTTGGGCTCGGCCAGGTTTAGGATGGAAAATTGCAGTTTATGGTCTAAATCTCTAATTTCAAGACTTTTTCAATACAGCACGATGTTCATTTTGTAAATTATCACTGGATGCTTTAAAACAGCACTTCACAAGTCAGGGGGTGACATCACAGCGGGTTGCCACGTGGTTACGACTTTTAGTGCTGGGACACAAACAGTTCCACATTACAAGGCTCAGATATGGTACAAATTTCTTTGGATTGTAGTACAGCATCAGCATCTGATCAAGCTCTCTGATACAAAGCCATTATTTTTTTCATGACGAATCAAATCTGCGATGGCGAATATATCAAGTGCTTGTTTATTATTTCCCACATGTTCACTGGGGCCTTTTTGGTTCTTTTCCATTCATGCAAGCCAAATTCGTATTTTAAATTGATGTGTCAATATCACCCTCAATGCTTCTTTTTATTATCTGGTTGTAATGTCGGCCTGTTGGAAAATTGGCTCCGATGCATTGTGCTTGCATGCAAATGAAAAGAAGGACAAAGACACGGTTGCTTTCCAAAAGACAGTGGTACTATTTTCTTTTTTTGTTGTTGCTATTTTGAGTACATCTTTTTATCATTTCATCATTTTCCTGAGGTTTCAGCGTACAACCAAATCCTCATTTATTTATCAGATCTATCAAATGAGTTTCTATCTTTCAGGGCCGCCTTACACATTTGTTTTTTGTGCTTCATCAGAATCAAAGTTACTTTAAATGCAACGTATATCAAATACAGAGGAAATTGTCATGGTGGCGCTGAAATAGAGGTATTAACAGCACGTCCAGAGCTCAAACAGTGCGACTACTTACTGGCACAACCTTAGTATTTACTGTGAGGAGCGGTGCAAAATGATGACTGTTTAGATCAACTTAATAAAGAAAAAATTAATCCAGATGTCCTTTGTTTTGCAGCAGAGAAGCCCCTGCGGACACACAATGGGAAACAGACCTCTGTGGACAAGGTCCTGAGGGAGAGCTGGGAGCCTTCTATCCATCTGGACGGAAGACCCGTAGACCGCTTCGTGATCAGCTCCAACAAACCCACGAGGTCTCACCGCTTCGCTAAAGCGGGCAAGGACAGTCGCTCTCATCTACTGGAGGATGTAGGTAAGACAGAAAGAGAGAAAAGGTTCAATAGAGCAACACGGGGATGTGAAGCCCCTTTTTTCCACTGGTCAAAAAACCCAACTAACACCTGCTCACATCTGGCTTTTGTCAGCGATGGGAATGGATTCAATCGTCATTCACTCCCGGGTCAAATGACTCTGCAGGTTTTTATCAGCTGCTCCAATGGGCAGTGATTGAAACAAAACACACGGGGGAATGTGCTCATTTGGCAAGACAGAGAGGTGAGAGAAGGCCTCAGTTTTCATGTTCATGACGCACCGGCGGGTAAAACAGAAACACGGAAAACACCTACTGTAATCGGTAAGGAGTCAATCACCTTTCTTAGCAGGTTTTCTGGCATTTAAAAAAACTGGATATACTTGGTGTAAAAGAGATATGAGATGGTGTGAAGAAAATACAATGGACCAAGAGCGAGAAAAAGAGTTTTGGCTTAAATTGCAAGAGTGAGTTCTCCGATTCTGGAGTTCTGCACTATCTCAAACCAAGTGCCAAAGATAAGGAGGGGATGAGCAAAGCGGTTTCCAAAGCAAAGATGCCAGGAGATGAGGTCTATTGACACACATGTGCAAGTTTATCATCAATAGCTTTGTTCTCATCATCAAATGTTTTGTCATCCAAGTTTGCCAGCAGGCAAGACAGAAAGGAAGAAAGCACTGGGGGTTGTGGTGTGTATGTGACCAGAGGTTATTTTAGGCGTCAGAGGAGAATATTATTTTTAGATCTTAACAGCTTCTATGATAATTTCTAATTCCGCCTTGTAAAACTTAACAGGTTCTTATGTTTCTATACACATGACACAGTGAGGCCTGCTATTGTCATTATTCCCTTTTCCTCTGTACTTGGCATCTTCATCAGCAGCTCGGAGTCTGCAGCCAACCCTTCTTTTCCACATCTGAACCCAGCCCAGCTCCTATAACCTAGCTTCCTGTGTTGTGGTCACTTGACATATGTGTGTGCGTGTGCATGTGTGTGTGTTTGGTGGTGGTTGTGGCAGAGGACAGGGTGGTGCCAAGTGATGAAGTCATGCATTGTCTTGTATTGTGTTCAAAAATACAACATCTATAGAGTTTTATGTGAGTGTGGGGCTCTCTGTGTGCTGCCCATAGTGCGTTGCGGTGGACCTTGTGGTCTCTCCAGCTCTGGTTCAGTTTGCCATAAATCTCTGGCCCCACCGACTTGCATCTCCAGTGTTGCCGCTCCAGAAATTCCTTGCAGATCGTTTGTTGTTCCCTCAGCAGCATGAGAGCAGCGTCAGTCGTCATAAATAACACAACGCTGTTTGCCTCCACATCATTAAAGTGACTGGCCAGCCGCTGTTAGAGCAACAAAGACTGAGAGATGACTCGTACGGAGCCACAGGGAGTTAGATGGAGAGTGGAGGTACAGGGGAGCTGAGAGAAGAGGTTAACCTGCTTCTAGGGCTGATGTTTCTTTCCTAAAATCGAGTTTGAACTAATTTGACTTTAGGCGCTCACAGTGAGACGAAGTTGAACACGTTGCTCCACTCGTCTGTGGCACCTCCTCTGCTGCCTCACTTGGGTGGAAAGCAAATTTGTTGAGCCTGCAGATTGGTGGATGGTGACATTTACATCCCATGGATCATAGCGGACCTCAGCGGACTGCTGGACACATAAACTCTGAATTTGCCTGAATTCTACTGGCTTACTTTACTGATCGGTCAAGAGGGCACACAAAGGTTAGAGCTGATAGTGAGCGCCCCCTGCTGGATCCCGATGCAAGCTACTTTCAAACACACTGATGCACTTCTAGGCTGTATGTTTTAAATTTGAGCAGGTCGTTATAGTTGGAATATGAACTTTTCCTTCGAACATTCGAAAGTTCCTTCGAGGTTTCCTGCTTTTCTCGTTTCCACCATTTCACAAGAACTCCTGTGTCTTTTTTCAGACCCTGAATGGGTTAACCTGGATGGCTTTGCCGTGTTGGGCGGTGCACCTGTCAACAACTCATCAGCAGGTAAACCTGAACTCAAAACATCTTCACCAACAGCACATGGGAGTGGTCTCAGTTCACATCCATTCATGTAAAACCACCTGGTTAAATCCATGAAAAGCTGTTTCGTTGAAATGATCTGCCGTCATTGTGGATGTAAAAGAAGCCGCTGGATCTAACGCGGTGATGATTAACGGGGCTGTGTCTCGGGGCGACTGTCTCCTGTTGCATCATTCCCTCACTTGTTTTGTCCCTGTAGATAAGTAGGGAACAAAGCACTCACTTTTCTGTGACTCATAGTTTTCCATGTGTTTAACCAGGTATGTTTTTCTTGCAGTTGATCCAAATTTAATGTCTATTTTAAAGTTTTCTGCTTCAGTGGTGTCCGCGCCATTAATTATCACTTATTAGCCTGTCACCATTTTCAGCAGACTGTAAAATTAAAAGGAAATTACTTGTAGACAGATGTGTAGAATTGCTTAAAACATGATTGCATCATCATCCATACCTTAGTCTTAACTTAACTCTGTACTTTTATATGTATTATAGTGCAGTCAATTAACCAAATAGTCATGCAATAGAAAATTGACTGCCAAAAATAGAAGATAATAATTAATAATCAGTTATTCTCAAGCAAAATGTTAAACATTAGATTTCTTTCAAATTTTCAGATGTGCAAGTATTTGGATTTTTGTTTAATAATCATTGTAACATCAGATTTAATACATGTGGATTTGAACCTGTTGGATAGGCATAATATTACGGCACAGCGGTGGAGTTATCAGTAATGCTTCAGGGTTTGAACCTGTCGCCCGGTTGAGGTCTTTCTGGGTTGAGTTTTTATGTTCTCTCCCCGTGTCTGAGTGGGTTTCCTCCAGATGCTCCGGTTTCCTCAGTCCATGCAGGTTAGGATCATTGGCGACTTTGAATTGCCTGTAGGTGTGAATGTGAGCATAAACAGTAGGTTCTCACATGTCAGCCCTGCGGTTGACTGCTGGCCCGTCCAGGGTGTGCCCACATCTCAACTATGATGGACTCCGGTTACCTCAAGGCCCTCAAGGATAAACCTGTCCTGTGTAGGTGATAGATGGACGGACAAAACAAGCAATTTCGTCTCTGAACTTGTGATGCGTCTTTTGGGACATTTACGGACTGAATCTTTAATGCATTATTAGGACTAAATTTTAAACTCATCAATCAATACTGAAAATACAGCTGTAAAATTCATATGACCTTTATTGAAGCTCAGAAAGGCACACAAGAAAGGAAATACCTTACTTAATTACCTTCATCATTATCTGTTTATTTGGAAATTAGCAGATACATTTATCCTGTTCTTTTTTGTTTAGCTAACATTAGCTCATTTGCCATAACATTTCAAGTTATTTCATTATACTCTACTTGTTGATAATCTAGTGAGCAAATGACAAAGATATTTCCATTAGTGTTTCTTGGAGCTGTTTCTTAGACATGAGTTAGCGAATGTCTCTGCCAGTTTGGAATTATTTCATTATTTCTGCCTCCAGGAAAGCTCAGACACTGAGAACTGTTTGTGTAGCTGTTAAAGGAAACTGTGGCTAAACTGAGCAATGTAATCCACCGTGACGCCCAAACTCACCGAATCATATCTGCGAGTTTAGATTCGAAGTTGGTGATACCTGACGTTCTTCAGGTATGGGTATGAGGAGGGAGTGAGAAGACAACAGCATCTCAGCCTGACACACTGAGGTGGTCTCTGCTGCAGCAGTGGTATGTCTCTCTGTCTGGAGACCTGCCTCGCAGCACTGCAGACTATTGAGCTTCCAGGAAAAGACAGAAAGGATCTGGCAGTGAGAGCTTTGTGCAGTCAATGGTTTAGTGGTCCGCGGGCGGCGAGATGACCTGGGGCCAAACTATGCACTGTGACAGTTTTCCAGAGAAAGAAGAAGAAAATAGGGGAAAAAGGAGAAGTCAGCAGATTCAAACCAAATGGATTTTTTTCTGTTTGAGGTTAGAGCTAGAACGAGGAGAGACGGTCAAACAGGTGTGAAATGACACATCATTGGATCAGAGCTTTAACAGTTTCTCTCCAGTAACCAAAACATTACACAAAAGCTGTGACACAGAAAGCTGTAAAATAATTGGACAATGTGCCCTCATGACAAAAGCATGTGTTTATTGTGTGGTAATTCCCCCAAAACTGTGCTTTCAGCTACATTACCACATGTATACACATATAAACATGATTTATTCTTTAGGTTAAAGTTAATAAAACTCAACCCTAGTCTTGATGGTAAGGCAAACACAAATGGTTTGTTTAAATCCTGCTTTCGCCAGGGCCTTTCTGTTGCATGGTCTCCCCCTGTCTGCGTCGGTTTTTCTCAGAGTACTCGGGGTTCCTCCTACAGTCCAAAGACATGCAGATTGGGGTTAGGAAAATTGGAGACTGTAAATTGAGCGTAGGTGTATATATATATATATATCTTTAAGTGGATCTAGTTGTAGATAAAGGATGAATGGATAAAACACAGCACAGTGACTCAAGTCTTTATTTGTAGTACTCTGATTAACTTAATATTGAATTTCCACTCTTTACACCTTTAAAATACACATTGAAGCGTCTGTTATCATGCTGGCAGACAGATGAAGGCAGGAGTGGAACAACCAGAATGGAAAAATAATCCTCTCGATCCTGAGAATCTCAAAATGCTACGGGTGCAGACACAAAGCAGAGATAAAGATTTGAAAACAGAATAAGGTGAGAGGAGAAGCAAGTTTCACAGGGGAGTTGGTGAATCACCAATCAAGCAGTCAATGCTTTCTTGATCCAAAAGATCCAGCTGTGCTGGCAGGACAGAGGTAGAGGATAAAGACTGAGATGTAGAAACATAAATAAAGCATTCTAAGTGTCTCTGAAACAAACCAACTCTGTCTTCCTGGGAGCTTTTTACTCCCTTTCATATTTCACAACCCTTTGTTTTACACAAATATCGTGTTATAATAGAGGCCTGTCAGGGCTAAAAATCTCCTTTTTTAATTTATCGCTTCGGCAAATATTTTGTGTAAAGTTAATTCTCATGGAAAACTATTATCAGTTGGCATTCGTCTACCTGTTGAAGGAGAATCCCTACATCACAATGTTGCTTTTTGTCAAATCCACTTTGTTACTTCAGCTAACTGACCCGGCTTTGCATGAAACTCTCCTGATGGGGAACAGGGCAATTTCTTTTTCATCTGACAGTGATTATGAGAAACGTACAAAGGAGGGATGGAGGGAGGAGAGGAAAGAAAGGAGACGAAAGAGGGAGAGTTTTTTTTTGTTTTGTTATATTGCCAGTGGTATCACTGAGCAGCACTGCAACCAGATGATTGTTGTGGCTGCCTGAGCCAGTGTCTGAGATGTTAACCAGGACGGAGTGACCACCAGGGTGGGATTCAGACAGGAAGCAGGACACCAGTAGTTAGATTAGATCACAGGAGACGTGGTGCGGTTTCATGACAAAAAGATGTTTATGGTTAAATGAAGCAGATTTGTCTTGAGTGGAGATGTTATAATCTTTCATTCTCAATGGCAGTTAAACGTCTCAGTTAGGCCCCAAAGGCAAATCCAACACAGGGGACAGGTTATGAACTTAATTGCACTTTGAATTTGTCCTCTCCGTTATCATCCTCCGACAGGTCCACTCAGGTTTCCACACAATCCAGCCAGAAAGCAGTCGTCTGTGAGGCGAGCCACCAGGGTGAACAGGACGGCTCATCCATCGGGCATGTCTAATACCCGGCCACACAGGAGGGCACCTCAGTCCTCCTCGGGTCCCAGGCAGCCTGAGAGAGCTTTGCCAGGAACCCCGCTGCTGCAGAGGAGATATCCACACCACACCAAGCCTCAGTCGGACCAGAGGAACCGTAACGCACACAAACTAAGTAAGAGGAACCACATCTCACACTCTTAATTTCCAGATTTAAAGGACAACGTTTTAGGTTCCAGTAAAATGTTTAAATGACTTTGAGCTAAATGTGTAAATAGTGTTTAGAATAAGAATAATCTTTAGTGTCCATAGTGTAAACCCTGGCCGTGCCTGGTATCCCTTTTCATTCATAGCATCTGAGTCCGTTCATGTGGTGTCACTGCAGGCACAGAAAGCCCTGGGTCATAGCGCATCCGCCGGCAGAGCAGTCGCAACCAAAAGAACCACACCAGGTACTCGCAGATTTATATTTTATGTTTGTTTTTGTCTACCCATCTGTCAGCTTAAAAAAAAAATATCACAAATAACATTAAGTTGTTGTATTTTAAGTAAACAAAGCTCAACATTTTTTGTCTCTGTGCCTTTGTGTGTTGTTGTCTATGTGTGTGTGTGTGTGTGTGTGTGTGTGTGTCTATGTGTGTGTGTGTTGACCAGAGCCACCAGAGTACGAGGCTCGGGACATAAGTGTCAGGGTCATGTCTCCTCAGTCCGTCCTCATCTCCTGGGTTGACCCTGCAGTGGAGATGGGGAAAGTCGCCCCCGGGGCATCCAGGTGGGATCTGTTGAAGTGCACAGAGAGAGAAAGAATGACCATCAAAGCGAGAACCCTAACCCCTCCTACTGTCATTCTGTCTTAACTCAGATCCTACACAGTTAAGTACAGGGAGAAGGGTGAGTCGGCACGCTGGGAGTACAAGGACAGCACCCAGAGGAGAATGATGGTCGAAACCCTGTCCGCTGACGGCATGTACGAGTTCTCCGTCAGAATCTCTCAGGGAGAAAATCATAGCAAGTGGAGCGTCTCAGTCTTTCAGAGGACTCCTGAGTCAGGTAGGTGCTGCCACATGAGAAATGCTTATACAGAAATGCAGCTGATGGAAAGTGATTTTCTTTTTATAGACGCAGCTATACAGAGCCAAGTCCCTGCTTTTTCCATAGACTTTGAAAATAGCAATTATACTTGCAGAACAGGATTTATTCTTGCATAGCTGTGTCTGTTCACTGTTTTCCACTTATTTCTTCTTATGACAATTCATCACATTCACTACCTAGTAATTCCATTTTCATATAGCTTTGGCTGCCGGTGTCATAGGCAGCTCCTGAGCTGTGGTTCATTGGAAATTCTGACTTTACTGCCTGTCTCTGCAGCTCAGCTCTGCTCCTGCATTTCTATACATGATCTCAAGGGACATTGTCCCTGACAATGTATGGCAGCAGTACTTTCCTCAGCTGAAGCCTCCTGGCACACATGCCCTTGCTGTTTTTATATTCTTTAAGCAGCAATTTCCTCACGCTGCTCCCTCTGTGCTGCCTCTGGTTTCTGTCCCGCTGCTCCTCCCATAACTGGTGTCTTTCCACTCACTCGTGATCTCCTCGCTCACCAGCACCATCTGGACCACCAGAGAACTTTGAAGTCAAGCCACTACGAGGGAAAGGAACAGCTGTCGTAGCAACATGGGATCCACCTGAGGAAGCCAATGGCAGGATAAGAGGTGAGACCAAGAGGATTAAAGTCAAATTAAAATTAATGTATTTTTTTCTTAGAAATCAGTAAATAAATATCCCCAGTGTTTGACTTGTGGACTTATTTAAACATTTCATTCACGTTCTGTTGTGGCAGTGCCCCCTACATTCGTGTTTTCCAGTGTCCATGAGGGTTCTAACTGTTAGTGTTGATATTGTTATTTGATTGGTAGATAGGTGGGAGCAGAAAAAGGTTTTATAACATGCTTTGTCACATTTGTGATTTGAAAACTCAATAGCCCATGTTACTCATTTTAGAGGCTAATGTAATGTTTCAAGTCAAAGTGTAACAACAGGATTACTGAACGTTGTGAGTTTTGACTGTTAAATTATCATCACCACTACTTGACCCATAGATGAGAGGCCGATAACACTAGTGCGAACGCATGCTATCTATTTATGTGTGGTACAAACACACAGCACAGTACTTTAGAGATCTGAATGATGACTAATGGAAGTACAAACTTAACAGTACACTAGGTCCTCCCAAATGTTGAATGTTGTGAAAGGACTGATGTTTTATTTTTGCTGTGTGGGCTTATTGAAAAACAAGGGCTGTTGAGATTTTCTCCTGGATTTTCACTTTTCTTTGCTTTGCCTCCCAACAGAGTACATCCTGTCGTATGCTCCTGCTATGAAGCCATTTGGAATGAAGAGTGTGACGTTACGTGGCAGCACCACCACAGCCACCGTCGATGGCCTCAAACCGGGAGAACGGTACATCTTCAAGATTAAGGCCACCAACAGGAGGGGGCAGGGACCACAGAGCAAGGCCTTCAGTATTGCCATGCCAGGATGTAAGCACCTTTTTTTCAGTTTTTTTCTAGCATGTTTCTAGCACTCAAATTGTTTAATCCTTCATTCATTCTAAATTATGTCCCCTGTCAGCCAGCAGCACGGCCTCTAAAACCAAGGAAACCCCCAGAACAAGCCACACTCCTTCCGAACAGGATACTGACCATGACGAATCTGACCTCTTGCCAACAGAGGAACCAGAGGAGCCAACAACAACCCCCCCACCACGACCTGCTGCACCTATCAACAGGCGTCAACGCCCGCTCTCCCAGTCACGTGTCTATCACAGCATCTTCTCCTCTGTGAGGGGCTCGGTGAGGAACACAGGAAACAGAGGTTCCTCCAAAAGAAGGCCTCAAGATAGGGAGGATGAAGAGGAGGAAGAAGAGACAATACCCACAACACCACCTCCAGTAGAGGAGACAACAACCATGGAGACAAAAGAGCCAGATAACGATGTTTCCCATGACCCTGAGGATGACGTGGACTATGATGAGGATCCGCCCACTACTGAGACCCCCAACCTCAAAGTTATTACACCCTCACCAACTAAATCGGCTACTGCTCGTCCCAAAACACAACCCAGAAGGCCCATAAAGATAAGGGTCCATGACAGACCAGTATCCAAGGGGGCCTCCTCCTCATCTTCTTCTTCATCGTCTTCAGCTTCCTCCTCCTCTGATGCCTCCTCATCTTCGTTTCCCTCTACTTCCTCTTCATCCAGCTCAACCTCATCATCATCTTCTTCCTTACATAATCAAGAGTCAGCAGCCAGTAGAAAGGACTATGTAGCTTCTACGTACCCAAAGAGTAAAGACACCTACGATAAGACCAGTATGACATATAACAAACCTTCCACTCCGGTTGTAAAGGAGGATAGTTCACAGCAGTCAGAGGCCACAGCTTTAGGTAGAGGGCGTCACAGTGGGTCTAGTTTTGGTTTCGGACGAAGACAACCTGGAATTTTGTTTAGAGGGAATTCAAGTCGAATGTCCAATGGTTACAAACCTGCCATCACCTCACAGTCAAATTTGCCAAGCAGAACTCTAACCCAAGCAACATCAAACACACGCGCTTCAGTAACAACACCAGAAAAGACTGAAAATCATGAAACATTACATACTTTCAATCCAACAACATCAAAGCCAACTTCAGGAAGGGCGTCCAACAGTCAAACAACATCTGAAACAAATCACTCTGACAAATCGCAGAGCAGCTCACAGTCCAGGTCACATGGCAGCCCACAGCACCCATCCACTGCAGCCACATCAGGCTCTTCTCCGTCAACATCACACAGAGGATCTCACAGCTCTGCAACTTCTCACAGCCCGCACAATTCACAGACTTCACACACATACAGCGAGGGAAATGAAAACACAGATGCAGAAGTAGCCAAAGACGAGGAGCCAACAGAGGAGGAGAGAACTGATAAAAAACCTGTGGTTTCTCGGACCAGAATTAGCCCCTCCTTGATCGAAAAATTCCCTTGGCTAGCAAGTCGTTATCCAGGCAGATTCAATTCAGGAACAAGGGTGTCATCTTCCAGGCAGGACGGTAGGACCCCTTGGACTAGGACTTCAGCCTCTGTAGGGGCTGGCAGACCCATCTTGAGGGGGGCACCCACTCGGGTCTCAGCTGCTTCGGGTGCTGCAGGAGTGTCCACAATTCAAGAGACCAGTGAAGATCTGAAGACTCCTCTCACTCATGACTCAGTTAAATATGGGGTTGGAGCGGGCTCGACTAAGCCGTCTCTGACAGACAAAAATATGGCAACTAGTGACACGAGAAACCCAACTACCTCTTCCTCCTCTTCCTCAGCATCCTCTTCTTCAAATTCCCGTCATTCTTTAGGTGGACACAGAGACACAATTGACCCTATCCTTAGTGGAACATCTTATGACAATAATGATAAGGACTATGTGGATGAGGGAAGTAGAGAAGTCAGTGGGAGAAATGAGGAAGTTGCAGACCCCACAGCTGCCCAGAAGAGTCCTGCTATAACATCAGCAGACCCTCAAAGAAACACAGAGGACAACGAGAGTGTGGATACAACGGACACTTCTTCCAGGACCAGGACAGGCACGTCTGTAGGAGCCACTTCAACTCACCGTCGTCCTGGTGTAGGAATGAATGGGAGGGGACGCTACCCTCTGTTGGCTAACAGGCAGGTTGGTGGATCTAGACATCCCTTCAGACCACAACCAGCACAGAACTCAAGGCTGGATTCTTCAGCATCACAATCTTCTTCATCAAATTCACCAGTGTTGACCTCAGATCGCGAAGCTGGCACTGGTACTGCTGTGACAAACACAGGGGGAATAAATGGAGGAAACTCCCAGTCCACACTGCCGTCTTCATCATCTTCATCTTCCTCTAGGGACAGCTTTAGGGGACAAGGGGGTAGGTCTCGATATCCCATCATCAGAGGGAAACCAATCAATGGAGGAGCTGTCAATGGAAATGGTAAAGTCAGTAGTTTCAGTGCATGATATTGAGAATTGCTGCCAGCTACTATATTACACAGATGATGCAATGCTTTTTATGAGCAAGAATATAAAATGATAGTTTGTAACTCAGATACTGCATTGTACTTTTCTTTAATCATACAATTGTTTAGGTAAAAATGGTCGACCCAACCTGACAGCAACTAACAGTAAAGATTCCTCCTCCTCCTCTCATGGAACCAGTAAGGCCGTTGGTCAAAGGTTTATCACTGGACCTGATGGAAGCAAATGGGTAACTGTGTATAATGGTCTTGAAACTTCTTTTTGTAATTTGCTTCAGCATGAAATACTGTACATTTTGGAAAGATGCTAGATGAAAAGATCAGTACTACATCTTATTGTAAATACAAAGCCACAGCCAGGAGAAGATTAGCGTAGCTTAGCATAAAGGTTTGAAATGTGGAAGCAGTTAGCCTGGCTCTCTCTGAAGGTCGTCTCTTCTGGCAGACGGGCAACCTTATGATAATGACTTCAGGAATTAACTGCACCTGGCCAAGAAATTATCTGGCACATAAAACCAAAATAGCTAGTTTCAAGCTTTATTTGTTTGTGTGGATTAAATACATCATCTATAGCATGTTGATTATCGAACCTTTAGAGGTGCCATTTCTTTACCTTTGGACATATCCTGGCATATCCACATTTTCTTTGTATTGTTTTGGTACATTTTTCTTTCTATCTAGGTGGTAGACTTGGAGAGAGGGATTCTTATGAACCAGGATGGACAAGTTCTCCAGGACTCCGATGGCAAACCTAAGAGAGTCATTCTTGGCGAGGATGGACGCACAATTTTTGGTAATATACTTCATTAAATCTTACATTATATTTAAACATACTGTATACAGACTGAATGTGAAAATTAAAACCTTTTTTCCATTCTCAATATTATCTTGCTGTTTAAGACAAGGTCATGTATATTCTGTTTCTGTCCACTGCCCACCAGACCACATGGGCAGTCCCCTGCTAAACAATGAAGGCATGGCTCTGTTCGGCCATGGCAGAGATAGTCAGCCAGTGGTCAACCCCAAAGAGAAGCTCCTCATGGTCGGAGGGAAACCTTTACTTGGCTTGGACCTACCCCGCTTTAGGGCTCCGATCAAACCCCAAACCACCACCACCACCGTGGCTCCTACCACCACACCTGAACCCACCACCCCTGAATGGACCACAGAGGAGTTTACCACTGCAGTGATATTCCCAACCTGTCCACCAGGAACCTTCGCTAAAACAGATGAATATGGGTATTCACTGATGGACCAGGAAGGAATATTAGACTGTTATCCAGAAGGTGAGTCTTTCCCTTGAAATTCACAACACGCTACAGATATAATCATAAAAGATTAATATAAATATACATTTTTAATACAGTAATGAAACCCCCTACCCCTACTTGTAAAAAACGAAAATTCTTAATCTGTGGAGACAGAGCCAACTTAATGCAGCTTCTGAGATATCATTCTCTTTACAATGATGGATGAAGCCCCACAAAATACTTCTCATTATAATGTCAAGATTTTCTTCATGATGACACACAGCATACAGTTAAAAAGAATAGCACCCAGTATCCATTATTAGTAACAGTACCATGTATAAACTGGAAATTAAAACTGGAAAGAAGTTGAAATATAGCCAAGCTTCATTTAAAATTGAAAAATGTATCAGTGGTTGTACATATGTGTCTAAGCAGGTTTGTCTGTGGATGTGTGGGTGTATGTTTACATACTTCAGAAATGTGTTCAAAGCCATGTGAGATTGATGCTGCAGCTTGTTCTGCTTCTCTGACAGAGGAATCCTCAGGATTGGAAATGGACTACATGGTTACAGTGACCATGGTGCCTGATGCTTTAGCTCTTAAGAAAGGTATTGGCTGAGTTTGGCTTCGGACCGACCTACCGCCACTGAGCTGGATGTACTAAACTGCTCTGTGTATGCTCGTTGTTTGTTGGTCATCGTCTTGTTTATTCCTCAGTGGATCTGTTTGCTAGCTCTTCTCGTCTCTTCCTCTTTGCCGTGCCTGTGGTTGTTTCTCCTCTTGTGTTTTTGTTTGGGTTTGGTCCTGGTTCATCGCTGGGATTTTGGATATTTTCCATTCTGGCTGTTTTTAATCAGTCTTATTCCAAAAAAGTGGACTCAGGCTGCATGTGAACTGCATGACTAAGTGTAAGAGAATGCCCTGGCTTATGATTTGATGTAATGTATTTGCTGTTATTAACAGTGCTTTGTACTGTAATAGATGAACCCCAGCTGAAATACTAGCTGAATAGAAAAACTGCAGTTTGTTTGTCAGCGTTTGTAATTTCAATCAATTTCAATGTGTTGCATGTGCATGTCATGTTTTTCTTTTTTGGGGGTTTTGCTGGAAAATACACATTGAGCATCACAACATTTTTCTTAGCATTTCCCTGCCACGGCTCAGAGCTGGTTGCATGTGTGTGGACCATGATGTAACGCCAAGGTCCACTTGAGCAGCGCACGGAAAAAAACAGTGATGAAAGAGGAAGGAACTAATTGAATTGCACCCACTGAATCCTTTCACATTTGTCAGCCTTGGAGACTTGTGAAATGGCCGTTGTCTTCAAGGCCCCCTCGCATGGAAAATATGGGTAGCAGAACATTACATAAGAATACAGCCTTGGGTGTTGGGTCTTTCCAGAGTGAGCTCACATATCTGACCACATAATCTTGTTTAACGCTTTTATTACACAGATCACAAAGGATTAACGAGACACACAGCAGCATTTTATGGATTCAGGATGCAAATAACATAAATCAATTTTTCTCAAAGTCTCACTGATACATGTATTGTTGTTAGAAGAGTTTTTGGAGCAGACCACCCCGCCGCCGCCCACCACCACCGATCCCACCACCACCACAGAGATCTCGACTGCCGAGCCGCAAACCAGACCCTCCAACCATGGACCTTCATCTGAGTTTGACCTCAGTGGGAAGAAACGATTCACAGGTATGCAGAGAGTCTACCCTCATATAACTTCAAATAATCTCGTCCACAATTTACCTTTGTTTCCTGTGCAGCTCTAGCCTTAGATTTCGGATTTAAAGGAGACATATTATATTTTTTAATAAGTTTTTCTCTTAGATCTAGTGTGAACTAGTTTTTTTGTGTAAGCTAAAAGTCTGTAAAGTTAAAAAGCCCATCAAGTAATTAAGTAATAACCCAAATCAAGATTATGAACCTGAATATGAGACTAGTATGTCTCCTTAAATATCACATTCACATTATGCTAGATGCATCTCTTCTTAATGATAATCCCAACAAACATAACAATTTTTTTTTTTTATTTCTCCGGAGAAGTAGCAGATTATACATTTCTTTTAACTTTATGTTTGCTGTGCAGCTCTAAACTCAGATATTTTTAATATCACATTCCAATAGCGCATGATGAATCTCTTTTTAAATGATCCTACCCTCCTCAGGGATACAATAAATTGTACTTTCACCATACGCATGAAAAAACATCCTTCACCCAACATTTCTCTGCTGCAGATGTCAGAGAGACAAACAAGAAAGACACGTGATCTTAACCTGCTGACCAGATGAACAGCATATGTCTTAAATAGCATCAGAAAGGAAAGAAGCATGATCGAACATGCATCTGTGACTTCTGAGTATCATATTTATTTCTGTTTCCCCATTTGTGTGCATGTGGTGGTCTCTTGGTGCTGTAAATAATGATAGGTCAGTGGAAGTTCTGTTTTGTTTTGTAGAGGGGCAATAAATTTGTGCGGCTATCTTGGCTCTCTCGGCAATACCTCACAATAAAAGTCCCTGTCAGACGTTACAGAAACAATCAGCCAAGTAAAAAAAAAAACTACAAACATTTTCCTGCATGTTTTGTTTTCACTCTTTCCCGCTTTTACATCTTATCATATCGGAAAATGTCAAACAGCAGAACATTCGAAATCTAGTTTTATATCACTCTGTTTAAATATATGACTGAACCATATATTAATTTTTGGTAAATGGCTGTAAATACAATTAAGGGTATAGGAATACAGTTCACTAAGGACAAGTCGCCCCCTCCTTTCTTTTTACTGTTCCTGTATGTTTCCTTTGGCCTCTCATACTTTATCCCCTCATCTGGTTGCACAAACAGACCAAAATATTTTCGTGACAGAATAAAAACAGAATCTGTGGGACTCTCAAACCTCCTCAAAAAAACTACACTAAGTCAAAGGTCCTTTTAATAATTCTGTTTTTAATGGCGATGATTTCAGTCCTAAAAATAGTAAAATAATAATAAAAAATAGTGACTGCTGCATATGGCTTCGATAACAAATTGTTGCTTGTTACATTCATTTATTTTTATAGACATTTCAGTACTCTCAGCCAGTAAGAAACTGTTTATCCATCAGCAGTAGGCGAGAGGACATTGGCTTGTTACAGCTAAATTTTGTAGATTTTCATAAATGTGTTTTAAAGTAGTGCTTTAGTATTGCACTTATATCCATCCCCCAAGAGATGAAATCGCAGGTATTCTGATCTTTGGCCTCAAAAACACCTGATCCTACACTTCCCAGAATGCAAATCAGTGCAGCATCTTTGGTTAGACCCTTTCATCTCTCTCCATTTAAAAATTCTATACTCAAGCCAAGGTGTCAAGCCAAATATGTCCCCTGAGTAATTTTCCTCAAAGTTCCTCCAGAGAAGAAGAAATTGCACGATTGTTTTCACAGGCAGTATATTACTCTCTGTGATGAGTAAATTGCCTTTGACATATAAAATTGTTGGAGAGCCCCTTTAATTTAGAATAGCAGCGAGCCATCTACTTCAGAGCCGCGCGGATCATCGTAAAATAACACACAGATTCTGGCCTTTCAGAATCAAGGGCCATTAGCTTCAGTGTGTCCCTGTTGCCTGTTGTCAACCTAACAATGTGACTTGAGTCACGGCTCAGCAATCACTTATTTTAAGATTAAATTCAACGTGTCAAAATCACTTAAACTGATCTTTGCTAGAAACCTTTTGTAAAAAGGGAAGATAATATTTATGGCTGGGTCTTTTATCGCTACAGTGTCAGAACTATCGGTGTGATCTGCTCCAGGAGCAACCGTGGAACAATAACACGGCTTACTCTGGAC
Source organism: Hippoglossus stenolepis (assembly GCF_022539355.2). Classification (NCBI taxonomy): domain Eukaryota; kingdom Metazoa; phylum Chordata; class Actinopteri; order Pleuronectiformes; family Pleuronectidae; genus Hippoglossus; species Hippoglossus stenolepis. The sequence goes on from NC_061502.1 coordinate 14,232,107, forward strand.
ACATCCGTCTTGATGAACTGCGGCCTTCTCGTCATCGCACACCTCTCATACACACATCTGAAAGCTATTACTCTCCCCAAAGCTCCAAGACAAAAACAGACAAGAGCAGAGACGCAGTGGAAATCATAAAAAGTTCAAGCGGCTGACCTCAGCACAGACTGAGGAGACTGCTGGCTTCATATGGAGACATCCTCTTTCCTATGGATTAGTTTATTCTATTTTAGGTCCACTTCAGTCCAACAATATTCTCCGCATGAACTGTCTAGCAGAGGCATATCTTTGCCTCTTTATCTGTTTGGTTTGGATGAATCCAGTTACAAGGGCCCAGTATTATCTAATAATTATTAGCAGTTGTGTGACTTTTCTTCACATTAAGACCCAGATGGATGGACTTTGCCACATTGAATAAATAATGAAATGTCTACCAAGATGTTTGGACCAATGGAAATGCTTATTTATGCCTGACAAGACAGCTACTAGAGCCGACATGATGCGAACTGTCCTGATGCTGCTTCCAAGTGACATTTCATCCATGTCAGGCTCACCAAGCCAGTTGTCTGTTTTTGGATCTGGTTTTTCAACAAGCAGAGAGAACACAGTGTGTCTCTGTAGGGGGGTGCTCTGAGCATTTAAAAATGAACACATGAACAAAGCAATACATCTGGATCTTCCACGTGCACGAGGCTGCACAGACCCTGGAAATGTGGATGCAGTACAGAAATACATCCTTACATGCGCCCTGTGTATAAATCTGCTCACCACGATGACAGATCCTGTATTTCATTGTATGAATGTGTAACACATAATCCATATGGCCGCGTATTTGCATACAATAGGAGTCTGTGACCCGCACGGCCTCGCAGACTGTGTGTTGATGTGTAGATCGTGACACGTGTTAGACTCTTGGCCCTGCGCGGAGGGCCAATCATCTGGGGAGGTGGGAGCAAATCCAGGCTCCAGCGGGTCCTTCCAAATCCCAGTGAGTGTAGGAATTGTGGGATATCTGAAGTATTTCGCAGCTGTAGGTCCAGCTGGTGTTACTGAAGAATCACCGAAAACAAATGAGGGAAAAGGGACGGAGGGGAGGAGGGGTGGCAAAGGAAAGACAGGAAGGAGTGACCAGCCTTACATCTGACTCCTTTCAAAAGAATTATAACAGATAGTGGTATTATTTTAATTCTTTGTGACATATCAAGGTTTGTCCTTTTCCAAAAAATATTTGAGCTAATCTTAAATTGCATGCATCAGAAAATCATGTCGCCAAAATAATTCAATGACTTTTTCCTGCCATCAGCTCCCTATGTGAACTACATCCGGAAGGACCCAGGGTCCCCCTGCTCCCTGACGGAGGCTCTGGAGTTTCTACAGGTGGACGTCCTGGAAGACCTGATGAAGAAGGACAGGGTCCAAGCCAATCAGAACCAGCCTCCCAAAAACAAGCCCCAGAACTTCACCGTGGTCGCCATGGAGGGCTGCCATTCGTTTATCATCCTGGACTGGGCCCGCCCACTGAAAAATGATATGGTGTCAGGTAAGAAATGAAGGCTGTTATTTGTCTGCCGCAGGAGCTCCTCTGTACGTTAATGTTGCCCAAGAGGTTTGAGTTTTTGGTTTCGACTCAGACCTTGGGTGTTTTATTAGGGCAATATCTGTGAGGTCAGGCACTTCGTAACATCATGTCAACTCTAATGGCCAAACAGTGAGGTAACCAGCTGTGGGGCTGATGTGGAGCCAATGCTTGGTCCCATATTGAGCTCTATCTACGTTAAACAGTGACTCCTCACGATTGTTATTGCTATATAATCTAAAAATATATAATTGTTGTTGCACTAGTAGTATGTATTCCCTGCCAACTTTCCCAATGAAATGAAAATAGCAGTGTCCATGTTATGTACACAGCTTTCTGCAAACAATCCCATAATGCAATGCACCATATTTCATGGAATCCAAAAGTCAACTTAACCATTATTTGTAACTGTTTTGAATGTGGAATACTCTCTGCTTCCACTTTGTCAAATGTGTGAATTAGATTTGAGTTGATTATTGATTTTAGATATTTGTCATGAACATGTTACTCTGTTCAGAACTGACTCCAGCAGGGGATTGTTGATAAAATGATGATAAACCAGACTGTATTGAACACATGGAGTCAGACTGTTTCTCAGTTAAAACCAAAATCCCTCTGACATTGAAAGTGGGCCAGAGAAGAGACTGAAGATTATCAGCCCGCTGCATAAGACATGATGGACTACCGGGGGCAGGAGTCTGGCCAGCTACAGAGGCAGAATGTTTTCTTTGGCAGGAAATCACAAGCTTCTGTTCATGCTGTGGGCCGGTCCGTCCTCTGATGTGTAAAACAGATAGATGGTCTCTACTGTCACTGGTGATTTCTTCCACTGTTTCTTTCCATTTGCTCCCCTCAGCGTTTCCTCTCTGCTCGCACAGTATCATGACACTTTCTGTGTTATGTAGCAAATAAGTCTGGACATTTTGGCACCTGATCGCTATTTTCTCCCATATTGTATCCGACACATCACAATCCACTTATTTTTAAGTGTTGTTGTGGTGTTGGGGATTTTATAGAAGACTGGATCCAGCATATCCGGCCAAGACGTACTGTAAATAAAGTTTTTTCTGACACACACACACACACATGCAGGTACAGTTCACACATGCATATCCAATCACGAGGAACTGTTTAAGTTATTAGGGAATGTTTGCACAACCATGTCTTACAAGTTATGGGTCACGGCTTTAAAAACAAGTGTATGGAAACAGCTGTAAGCGTGTGGAAGGTTTTGTGATTTTTTTTTCTTTTTACTGGAAACAAACCTCTGGTTCCATTTTACTTTAATGCATTCAGGACCTTTAGCTTGAAGTGTTTGGGCAAAACAGGCCCGTTATTCATATATTGTAAGTGCTGCTTTTGGCTCAAAAGACCAACTTCTATGGGAGTTATTTAATGAATTTCTACCTAAAGGGGAAGAGGGAGCACAGATGTAGAGGGCAAAGGCACTACCACTCTATCAAACCTCAATCTAATGGAGTAAAATGAGAGCTGGAATAAAAATAAAAAAACCTAAGAAGAAAAACAAAGAAGCGAGAATTTCCAGTATTTCCCTTTTCTCCTGTCGGCAGCCAGCTGTCTTGGTGCGGCTCCAGTGAAAATAGAAACTCAAAGTTGAGAGTCCAGTAGAAAGGGTTGGTAGTTTGATGAGCAGCAGAGCTGGTCTTTCAAGTTTTATAGTGAATGATCGTGGGCTGCGTGACCTCAGGTCGCTCGCCTGATTCTGATGATTAGTCTGAGTGGCTGAGGAAAAGAAGAAAACCGACAGACAGGTGGAACCGAGCCAGGAGCTACAGAGAAGCCAGAACTGCACATTTTCCTCAGAGTTAAATGTATATGGGAAATCACTAACTCTCACAAAATCATTTTCATAACCACAACATGTTGTTTTTACACTTCAACTTTGTTTTTTTTGACTGATTAAACAAAGAAGATACACGAGTGTGTCTCTTAGTGAGCATTATAGGAGGGTAAGGTGACTTTTGGACAGATCAAGGCAGCTGATGTCCAGGTTCCTGCCAAGCTAACTGGCTGCTGGCGGTACCTTCATATTTACTGTACAGATATGAGAGGGGTGTTGATTTTCTCCACTCAATCCGAGCAAGAAAGGAAATAACAGCATTGCTGTGCTGAGCTCATGTCTTTCTTCTTCATTCCCTGCAGGCTACATGGTTCACAGTGCGTCATATGATGATGTGCTCAACAATAGATGGTCTTCTAGATCCTCCAGCGGGACTCACCTGCCTGTGGAGAATCTCAAACCCAACTCAAGGTAAGACAAACAGCTGTTGTGTTTGTATTACTGTATGTATATGTGGATTGGATATCATGGACTGTATATAAAGATGGAGGACATGACTACTCCCCAAAAGTGAGGCCAAATCGTCTTGCTCTCCGCCTGTTGGCTACCTGCAGTATAATTCATAAACCTCCATGTTAGTGGATGGGACATGGGCCAAAGTAAAAAGTACACGTCAAATACATTTTCCTCAGAGTAAGTTTTTGTCATTTTAGGTCATTCTTACCAAACTTTTCTCGTAAGTTTCATTTTAATTAGTTATTTGATGCTATAAAATCAAGGGGAAATGTCATGATTGACAGAGGAGACTAAGTCCCGATTGAGCGGATGTATTGACCTCAATGCTTTGGCTCTGATCACTACTGCAAAGACTTTTGCTCCAAATGACGTCATCAGTGCAAGATGGCAGCGTTTATATCCAGGATATCTTGGCTTAATTTCTGGATTGTGGGAGGACGTGTAGACGTGTCGTCCATCTTTATGTACATTCTATGATGCTCACGCACGATCCTTTCAGAAGTAAAGAACCTTATTTTACAAACAAAGATTCCCTTTACCCCGATCTGTGCGTAACATTTATTATCAGGTTTCTGCCTCGGGTGCAGATTCTTGGCTGTGGCTTTTTCGACTGTTTATTTCTACTGCTGAGTGTTTATATCATTATCCTGTCATCATATAACGCACAGAATATACAGCTTGTCTACATGTTTGTGTGTGATTTCATGTATATATATATATATGCGTAGTTCACGTAAGTCTGTTGGTGCTGTGCCATGTTTGTGCAGGAATATGTTGCAATTTGTGACGTCAAACCAGACGGACACTAATCAGATCATGGGCAGTGAAACTACAACTGTTGAATGTGAGATCAGTGAAACCCTCTGTGGGAAGTAAATCAGTTTAAGGAAACAAAATACAGGTTAATAAAAACAGTTGAATCTGCACCAGAATGTTGAAAAAGGATCATAAACGCTACACACATTATCTGACCCTTCATCATAAATACAGTAACAATATTAGAGCGTGTTTTCACAACTATGTCTTATGAGACACGGGTGATGGTTTTTAAAATAAATGCATGGAAACAGCTCTTAGCATTTGGGCCCAGAGAGAAGGGATCTCTGAGCATTTTGTGTTCATGTGTGAAAGGTGCTGTTAGCATTTGTTACGTTGGAAAACTGGATTTTATTCCAGTTTTTGAAAGAGTCACTCAAAGTTTTCACTGGAGACTTAAAATCTGTCGTCTTTGAGAACACGATTTTCATATTGTTTGTGTCAGGTTCCAGATAAAAACCTTCACAGCTTCAAACAACAGGTCTGTCGAGTCCAGATGTGTCTTTCTCAAGCCAGTTCTCATAATAAAAATCTATTCTTTTTTCGCAAATGATCCAACTAGAGCTTGTCGGTTTACACGGAGAACCAGTTAACTTCGTTCAGATGTGAGAGAACATCAGGAGCAGAACGTGTCCTCTCACCTGGTAGAAGTGTGAATCTGTTGAGGTGTTATGACAGGTGACTCATCTGTGGCCGCACAACCACACACCTGCTGCTGAACACAAACAAGCGTGTGTGTGTGTGTGTGTGTGTGTGTGTGTGTGTGTGTGTGTGTGTGTGTGTGTGTGTGTGTGTGTGTGTGTGTGTGTGTGTGTGTGTGTGTGTGTAGGAGTAAAGTTTTCCAAGAGGCTGCAACAAGGGCTTCCCTCCTTGACAACCAGCTTGTATTCAGGATCGTGTGTCTCCCGTGGTTACGCTTGATCCCAGGATGGTTTATGGGAGAGTGTTGGTATTTCCCATGGTGCTGCAGGCTCCTCCTGGCTGCCAGAAATACTGAGCTACTGCACTAAACACACGTATGGACATTTACAGATTGTGGATAAATATCAAAAGTGGATCCAAAGGTTTTCCTGCTTTAAATCTACTGTTAAGACAGATCCCAAAACTAAAAATCCCACAATTAAATCCTGAACTGAGAAAGATTAGCTTTCAGGTGCCCACTGTAGCTCACCTGGTAGAGTGGTCACCCCAAAGGTCTGACCGGGCACTTTGCTGCGTGCCTTCCCCACTCTCTCTCTCTCTCCATATAAAAAGATCTGTGTCTATCTCATTGCATGATTTTAAACTTTTCATTATTTGTTTGTTAGTAGCATCACACAAAACAAATGTACGGATTTCCATGAAACTTGATGGAATGATAAAGTAAAGCTCAGGGATGAAATCTTTAACATTTGAACAACACGTTTTTCAACATTGTCTTTGATTCGTTAGAGAAAATTTCATGGATCTTGATGAAAAAAATCAGGCATGTTTAGGGGACTGATATTTGAGTGTGAACAATTCTAGTTGATAGTCAATTAATTGTTAAGTGATTTTCAGTGGAAAAATGCCAATCATCTGATGGTTCTGGCTTCTAAATGTGAGAAGTTGATAGTTACCTTATTTTATCTTGAATTCATTCTCTTGGGATTTTATTTGACAAAAACATGTGATGACATCAACTTAGACGTTTCAAGACATCATTTCAGAATACAGATTTATGAATTTCAAAACTCCACGTTTGCTTTTCCTCTTCTTTCAAACTATCCATAATTGACTTCTTCAAGTTCACTACTATCACGGATACTGACTGAGGAGAATGTAATGTGGCCAGACTGAATATGACTTACGTGATGTGTAATTACCACATCCAGAATCTGACGTGATGAGAAGCCCCGGCAGCGATGCTCTGAATGAAGCTGACAGATCTCTGTATTAGGGGTTTCAAATAGCTATAGCATGGCTTCATGTAGTCTATCCACTGCTTTCATATTCTGGCTCAAATTTCCCTTTTTCTACCTTCTCCAATTTCGACTTTCATTACATCATCTCTCTGCAGCTGCTGTGCTCTCACTCCTCTCACTCCTCTCACTCCTCTCTCCCTCGCTCGCTCTGTTGATGTATATTGTGGTCGCTGTTGTCACGTGGCCGTGGTGATTGGTTCCAGGCCTCGTGGCCGTACTTGGTGGAAGTTTTTTGGCCAGAAACCGACAGGGCCGTGAACTCACTGTGCGCGACCTTGCAGAGTGAAAGAAAGCCCAGCACGCACACAAAGCTGCGTGAGTGGACGCACACTCGCAGAATCAGTGGAAAAAGTGTGCGGCCTCTCAGAGTTGTCACTGGTGGGTTGGGTTTTAATCTGATAGGATTTTTTATGATCCACCACCTGAAGACAAAGTGAGCTCACTGCACGCCACAGAAAAACTCTGTCTTTTTCAACCTCCTCCATTCTCATCCGTCCATCTATTCTCTTTCAGCATCTATTCCTGTGCTTTACATTGACTGAATCTTTTCAATTTCTTTTTTTCCCAGTTTGGAATCAGTAAAATCCATACATCTGTCTCTCTGTCTGTCTGTTTCCTCCTTTCTTTCTTTCTTTCTTTCTTTCTTTCGTCATTTTTTTTCCCTTCCTTCCTTCCTTCCTCTCCTATCTGTTATTCTTCACTCGTCTACTGTCTCTTTCTCCACCCACCACCCTCTCCAAAGCCAAACAGCCATTTCATTGTGCTGCACTCACTCTGGATTTGTGCAGACATGAAATAGACGACTCTTAAATCAGTCTGACTGGATCGTGCCCGCTCATCTGCTACAGACATTAACATTTTCCTCACCTTCGCCCAGTCGCAACCAAACTGAACTACAGAACCTCTCATTGAGTCCTTTGTGGTTTGTTTTCATGCAGGTACTACTTCAGAGTGCAGGCCAAGAATGTGTTTGGTTTGGGACCAATCAGCGAAACACTCACCTATGTCACTGAATCAGGTGTGTATCCCATCAGCACCTGCAAAGAAAAGGCTCAAACGCAAATATCACTGTGACGTTTATTTTATTGCAATGCAACATATCCATGCTGAAAATCCTCGAGGTAGGAGTAGACTTCCAGATGTGCGCTGCATTCGTTATGTGTGTTATGGTTTTCGCAGTCCTATAATCAGGGGAATGCATTAAACTTACAGTGCTGTCTGTGTGCTTTTCATCCCTGCTGAAATGATCCCATTCCTTCTTTCAGACGATCCTCTTCTCATCGAAAGGCCACCTGGTAAGTCCGAGTGAAGCTGCCCTCGGGGTTTTAAGGAGAGAGACATCATCCTGTTAAACAACCCGTCTGGATCTGATTCAGTATTGATGTTCCTCCTCTATCATTCCCCCCCGGTAACACTCCTCAGAAAGGATTTAGACGTCACTCGCAATAACTGAGACAGAGTTTGACCGATGAGTCGGCCAGGATGATGTTTGTGCCAATGTCAGTGTAATGGAGACATTTCATCCAGTGTAGGTTTTTCTCTTTTGAAAAAAAATGTATTATAATAACTATGCAGAAAGGCCAAAGATATGTTGTCGATATTCCCCACACGCTGTAAAGAAGGCAGAAGACTCACTTTAAGAAATGAAGTTTGCATTGTAACCATAGAAATGGTTCAAATTGTAAACGGTTACATAGTTTGTTTACTCCCTCAGCACATTTCTTGGCTCTTATTCTTTAACAACCAAATTCAGAGGATCTTTATCAAAAAATAAAAAAAGGCAAAGCATTTTTATTAGTATTTATATGGATTTCTTCATGTCTTTAAAAAATACAAACAAGACTTAACTATCCATCCATCCATTATTTATACGACTTATCCTTTGAGGGTCATGGGGGAGCTGGAGCTGAGCTGACATTGGTTTTGCATTTACACCTACAGGCAGATATGGGAAGAACATGCAACCTCCACACAGAAAGGCTCCATCTAGCAATCAAAACTTATCTAAACTTATAACCTCATTTATTTCCTTTCCTGCAGCGTCTTTGTACTGAGAGGCAATTCAAAGTGACGTGTATCTTATATTTCAATTTGCGATTATGATGTGTCTTGTATATTTATAGTTATTCACTTTCATCTGCGTTCAGTTTTTTTAATCTTATGTAAAGTTTCTTTGAGCTTTGATAAAAGTGCTATATAAAATGTAATATTATTATTATAAAAGTGCTTTCATAATATTGTAAATAAAAAATACACATCAAATAATATTAAAAAAAATATTTGAAACTACTAAAATGAAAGGGAAGAAAGAAATGAGAAAAACGGACCTATAACTATAATAAAAATGTGGATTTTATTCCAGATATGTTGGACACAAGAACCTGTTTTTATTTAGACTCTGGAAACAGTAAGCAGACTGGTTCCAGATGTTAAAATGTCTGGACGAGTCATTTAGTATCTGCAGATCGAAAAGGAGATTTGGTCCTAAAACATTCAGTGCTTTATAAACCTATAACAGTGTAAATCATCATAACATCAAGGTTACGGATATAAACTGAAACACATGCCGTCTGGCGACCCTGAGGCGACACCATCTCAGAACTCACCACAAGGTCAAAGCTCATAACGTACAAGTAAACATGATATTCATACGTGGATGATGCATTCTGCTCCTCAGGTGGAGAACCAATCTGGATCCCCTACACCTTCAAATACAACTCGGCCCACAGCAGCTGTAAGGGCAGCCAGTACGTCAAGCGGACGTGGTACAGGAAGTTTGTGGGCGTGGTTCTGTGTAACTCACTGCGATACAAGATTTTCATGGGAGACGGTCTTCGAGGTAACGCATCACATGACTGCCACGTTTAATGATTACAAATGAAAACTGCCGGGACATGTTTGTCAGTCTCCCTCCATCCAAGCATTGGTTGTTTTTGTGGAGATTTAAAATTGCATTATCCTCCCTCTGCAGAGCCTTTCTACAGTATAGGAGATACATTTGGACAGGGAGAGGACCACTGCCAGTTTGTGGACTCCTACAGGGATGGAAGGACAGGCCCGGCCTACCTTTCAAATAATCTGCCCTCAGCACAAGGTAAACAACATCAGATCGTACACACAAGGCTCCTTTTGTGGCTTTGATATTCAGCCCTGATCTATTAATTTTATTATTTATCCCCCTTGATCTGCCTCTGGCTCTGTAGCGGAGCAGCTGGATCGATCTTATTAATGCAGAATAATGATTAAATGAATTCTTGCAAAAGGATCAACCTGGGTTTTGAATGTTTTAGTCTAAATCTCACATGCTTCTCATTTTTCTGATTATACCGTAACTTCTAAATGTTCATGATAATGCAGTTACTTATTGGTTTCAGGGCATATCTGTGCATAAGGAGAATAATTGAAACTTGTTTATACATCACAATTTGTATCCGGGATAGTGGGAGGAAGTAGAGACGTGTCGTCCATCTTTAGATTTACAGCCTTTGACCCAAACATGCCCCCAGTAAATATTCTGGGGGGAAATTAGATTGAAACTTGTGCTGAATTTGGATGGAAACCAGTGTCATGGCTATGAACAACATTCGTTATTCTTTTCCGTTCTAGGTTTTTATCGTGCATACCGACAGGAGCCCGTCACATTCGGAGTCGTTGGCAGACGTACACGTCATCCATTCGTGGGTTGGTATGAATGCGGTGTGCCCATCCCTGGGAAGTGGTAACACAGGAGAAGGAAGAGGAGGAGGCGACATTACTATCAAGGGCAACAGGTCTGCATCCCGCTGCAGGCTCACACCTTCACTGGTCCTGCCCGTAAACACAGACTTTTGCCTGCCACGAGAAAAAGACACCACTACAAGTTTATTACAGCTTCACAGAAAGAGAATATAGTACTTTTTAAACAACTCAATGTATATCGTTACAATGCACTTTTTATATAAAGCAGTCTGTATATGAGGGAAAAAGAAGCATGTGTGCTCTCGCTTAGTTTAACTCTTGTCTTAAAGTGTCCTTGTACTATTCCCAACTCTGCCAGAGACAGGTCCTTCTCCAGTGTTATTTATCAAATAGCAGTGACATTGGACCAAAGCACAGGCTGCGAAGAAAACTGTAAGAATGGGCACTTGAGGTGTGTATAGGTCTGTTTATTTTCTATCATGAGATTTGTCTTTCATAATGTAACGGCTTCTGACAGCTACTTTTGATTTGTTTATATGTGTCCTTAAATCTTCCTACAGATTTTTTGGGGTATTCACCAGATTTCATTAAGAGTTACTGTGTAAGTTTTGTGTGTATACGTACAAAAGAATAAAAGACCAAATATTTGCTCAGGAACTGTGGGAGATTGAATAAAGGTGCTAAGGAAACCACAACAATCCAAAAACATGAATCACAACATCTTCTCTCTCGAACACATTCTTTTCCGGCTAAAACCTTCCACTCGAGATCCAGATCTACTTCATCAGCCTAATGGAAGATGTGAGGATCAGAGAGTTTGTTGGAGCCAGTTGGAAAAGCAACTGTTAGAATCTGATGAGGCGTGAGAAACGGCATATTGTGGAAAGAGAAGAAAAGGGAAAAAAACAAGAAAATACCAGTTCATTGGCATTAGGCATGTTAGCAAATATGAAGAGAACCATCAGTCACGTGTAGAGTGCTAACACCCTGCTCCATAATTATCCAAACTGGATTTGTAATGCTTGGTTTTTATACCATAATTAGTTTTAATCTAAAATCACTGGTTAAAAGTAACAAAGTACTCTATAAAGTAATAAAAGTATACCTCAAATTACGAAAACTGGGAATATATTTGTACCTTACCTGAGTATTTAAATTTTTTGCCAACTTAATACCTTTTAAACTCTAGTTTACCAACAGCTTTAACTCTTGTAGTTGGTTGATTTGAGGCTAATTCGAATGATAAGGTAATTTAACCTGAAACAAAGAGTTTTATTTTATGAAATCATATATTTTGTAAATGTAATTAGTGACATGTATACTTGGTAAATACTTTGGAGTCAAAAGTGTATAAATTGTAATTGGAAATACTCAAGTAACTCAAATTTTGTACTTCAGTTCCATACTTAAATATTTATACTTAGTTCACCATTGATATTTTTTCAATAATATATATCTTCTTTCACCTAAGCCTAATTATGAATACTTTTACTATTTTGACAGTGCTACATTAGTTTTACTATTGACGCCCAAGTAAAAGTTTTATTGTGTTCGCTTTGGAAACGTCTACAATGAAAATTTGGAACAATTGTTCTGGATAATTTGAAACAAAATATAAATGTAATATCCTGTTGGATTTGTTAGAATTTGCTGTTAATGTTGTCCGATAAAATCTTTCACAGGGACTTAACCTTTTATTTTCATTTTCACTCTCAAAGCCAATTGTGGTTTTCAGATTTCACAGTGTTTGAATAATTATGGTCCATCAGCAAAAAAAGAACTCTGGTGGAAAAGGAAAAGAAAGTTTAATCAAAAGTGGGTCAACACTAAAGTAAACCAGTCGGAAAATATTTCTTGGATACGATGGAGTGAATGGAATGGTTTAGTTAGCTTATTATTGATTATATCATTGTTAAGATTTTGAAATTGAGAAGTCTTTCCTTTAAGCCCAACGGCAGAACCAGAACTTTCCAACAAATGCAAACCCTAAAGTCTTAATCTTATTCACACCATCATTGTTTAGAGAAAGGAACAGAAGCTTTATGACCCAAGAGATTCAAGAAACTGTCATTAATCCATCCATCCATCACATGGAATGTAAAATCTAATCCAGGCTACTTTTCTGATGTTCAAGCTTTGTTTGTCATTCAAAGTTTTCTTAAATCAGTGCGATAACTTTATGGGTACGAGTGAGGGAAAGTATTACTTTTATTCCACAACATTATGCAGAGCTGATGCACTTCTTCCTTTAACTCTGCTCATTATCAAAAGCCAGACTTCCAGAGCCCTTATCTGAGGAGCACAGATAGTTTGCACAGTTTGTTGAGGTTGGCTGCGACGTGCTGTGGCTGTCAAGATTTTAAAAACATTAAATGCAGGGGGAGGAGTCCTGAGATGACATAAATTATATCCCCTGGGCAGTGACGGAAAGACGGTGGTTGTTTTTGGAATGATAGCAGACCAATTTGTCAACACCCTGGTGGATGGTTGTCAGATATCGGACATGTTTTCCAGGTATGCTGCGTGCAGATGAAAGCTTCTCCGACCTCGTGTGTTCAGTGAGTGATGAGCCTCCCTTTGCCCCAAAATATTTTCCTTGGCTGCGGGGGCTGCGGTGCCTTTTGACCCGAGCCGGGAGTAATGACATTCACGGGGAACACGGTCCTGCGCGGAGACTAAAGATAGAAACTGGGTAATGTAATGCACAATAAAGAGAGGAAAAAGTGAACAGAAGAGAAAGGAGGACAAACTAACACGTGTACATGAAAGCTGGCACATCTGCTGTAGACGTTAAAGGAGAAAGTAATTGTGTGTGTGTGTCCTGATCAGATTCGATGAGTTCTGTCAAAGGGAAGAAAAAGAAAAGATAAAGCGTAACCGATGTAACGGGACAATGCAGGAAACTAGACTGAAAACTCGACAGTGCTGCTCCTACTTTTTGTATTTTAACAGCCTTTTCATGACAATGTGTTAAAAATCAATGCTTCAAACAAGAAATTTTAACTTGTAAAACTAAAATCATCGTTCACATTAAGGAGTTTGGATTTTACACAGAATTCTGACGAAAGGACTGATTGATTTCAAGAGAAGCGATTTAGAGTTCAATGAAAACAAATGAATTGATGTGGTAAAAACAGTTGGTTTAACTTTTGACCATGACATCGATTCACAACTGTCAAATGTAAGTTTAGGCTATTTCATCACAAAGTAAGACCACTAACACCAGAGAAAGTTATATTTTGGCTCGTTGGAATTCACCACCAGCTGGCTACCATTTGTTTTATTTTCCACAGTTGCACAGATGTGGCATAAAATTTGAGAAAAAGAAGAAAAAAAACGAGGACAGAGTTTAGAGAGACCTGCAAAAAAAAGTGAAACTCAGAGTTTTAGGATTTATGGAAATGCGCTAAAATCAAATTCAACTTAAAGTGTCAAAGATTTAGACAACAATTGAAAACTTCTCTACAACCTAAAACATATGCAATATACCCCTATTCAAAGACAAAAACAAGTTTTTACCACATCCCAGTATTATCATTGTCTTCTGAACTCAGTGCCAGTGAAGTTGAACAACCTTCTACCAGTTAAACCACAGTGTACATTCCACTGAAGGAACATGTTGATGCCATGTTGTAAGAGAGTTTCTGCAGAAGATCGACTGTGAGCAGGGTGTTGTGGGTAACCACGGAGGTTTTGAGAGTAGCCAATGCTTGATCAGAGCGTCAATCAAACTGATTAACTGATCCAACTTCTTTCGGGAACCAGGACAGAAGAAACATGAATGTTATACTTGAAATCTGTACAAGTGAAAAAGAAACCAAAGTTATCCCTGCAAACGTTTCCCTGCACGCAGCTCGGAGAAGCACATTCCACCTCGAATAAAGGCTCCAGCTGGTTGCTGCAAATAACAACAATATGACTATGTTCTCCCAGGGAAGTCGATACTGACAAACCCTATTTGCTCGTCAATTTAAAAGGTATTTACCATAAGATTCGCATTATATCGCCCTTCAGGAGTTTGTATTGATCTACGCACGTCGGCCTTGGTTTGCCACTGGAGGTAAAATATTCCACGAATGGAATGAATCCGAATCACTGATGGTTTTCTCTTCCCATTAAAATCTAAATTTGTCATTTGTAAACTTTACATTCTGGATGTAGCACTGGATTGTGATTCGCTGCGTCTGCTTTGATGAAGAAGTGCCGCCAACGGTTGACATCAGATGACAGGAGGATGAAAACAGTGACTGCCATCGATATCAACAGCTTTTTTTTTAATTTCGTCCAAAGACGTTGAAATGTATCTTATTTTCAGCCAACGCTGTGACTTCCATCCATGACATGACACAGCACTGAGACATCCGCACGTCAGCGCTTTTCCAGCGTGTGTCAGGTCCTTTGTAGTTTTCAGTCAAGGTCTGTGCACAGAGCAAACTCCAGATCCTCTCTATAAAAAAGGGCAGAAGGCCACACTCTCTTGATTGAGCCCAGGCCCAGCTGACTTTCCACACGTGGATCTTACATTATAGATTCAGCTACTTCTCAAACTGGCCTCTCGGTGCCAGTAGGCTACTCCTATTAAATTGATTCAGAAAGAGCTCATCTCTCTATATTTATTATTTTGTATATATAGAACAAAATTGCCTGATTACAGGAACATTAAGATCTCTTGGAGAAAAGACACTAGTGGTTGTGAAAGAATGCAGTCTGGTAACTGTTTTCCACGAGCTGCCTTTTTTGTTTCTCCCTGATAGAAATGGGCTGGAAAACGTTTGGACTTCATTCTGCAGAGGTGAATCACCCGATGAATCAGTTGATTCATCGGGTGATTCTTCTTTTGTTTTCGGGGAAAAATAAAAGAGGAAAGAAATGTGAGAATATTTGGGTAGACAATACTTTATAGACTGTGAATTCCTTTAGTGCGTTTCATCAAAAATATCACACACTTCTGAATAAAGCTAAGAATCGGCATCTACCTGTTTCACTGTTATGATGCTGAAAATCGTAGCAAAATTTTAAAAAAAATTGGGTCTGACACTAAAACATAAAGTTCAATAATCATATTTGACATTTTTTAAAGGTGCATTGGTTGGTTTTTGGCCACCTGGGGCAGTGCAGGAAGTCGTAAACCTAAAATATTGTTCAATCCCAATAAATCCAAGTTATTATCTTATAAAGTTTATATGAATATGGCGAATGTTTCCCATTTACACATCCAGCAAACAAATCCGTTTAGCTCTGTTCCTTCTATATTTCACATTTTTATCTCGCCAATGAAAGTAATAAATATAAAAATATTTATTAGAGAAGCTTTTGAAATAATAGCTGATATTAAAATGATTTAAAGGTGCACACACAGCTTATTCAAAATGAGAAATGAGTGTTTATTTGTTCAAGACCCCTTATTTGACTCTATTATTTTCTGTTGAGTTGTTCACAGGTGCTTGCGTCTGTGCAGGCCAACTGGAGACACTCCACTTCTAACGAGTGGACTCCAAAAAATATACAAAAATCATCCATGGTCAATTAAAGATACACTTAATTTATGTGGTGTAATTACTAAGTAATAACAATGTCAATGCAAATTACCAAATCACAGGCGTTCATTCCAAAGCTCATATTCTTTCTCTGTTGTATATTTTCCTTTAACTATCTGGAAGAAACAAGGACCAGTTCAATTTCTTTCAGAAATATTTCTTTGGCGAAAAACAAACTTCAGCTGTTTGCTTGATTTTAACACTGAATCTGTCACCCTCGCTGTTTGATGATGGAGCAGGAAGTTATAAGGTCCTCGGATTATTCGGTTCTAAGGTTTCAGGTCTGTAGAGGTGTATAAGAAACGTTACTTGTATTTGAGGAGAAGTCTTATTGGCAGGAGAGGGGGTGAATGTCGGAGTTTGATATATCCTAGAATTAGTTTGAATGACTTCAGACTTCACAAACAGGAGTCGTAAACAGCAGAGATGGAGAAAATGGCCTGTCCCCCTGAAAAAGTTTTTCACAAACAAAAAAAAAGCCATGAAGAAGAAAAACAATCCCCAGATCTGGGCATTCTCAATTGCCCAGAGACATAATATTTACTGAACTCCAAGATGACATAACAGGCAGGCTGCAGTGATTGAGACTTTGCTGTTTTGCTCT
The DNA here is from genome assembly GCF_022539355.2 of Hippoglossus stenolepis. Lineage (NCBI taxonomy): Eukaryota > Metazoa > Chordata > Actinopteri > Pleuronectiformes > Pleuronectidae > Hippoglossus > Hippoglossus stenolepis. Next base: position 14,248,569 of record NC_061502.1, read on the forward strand.
CAGCTCACTGTTCTTTTAATGGCATCTGGACGAGAGCACAGGGGCTCTTTTTTTTTGTTTTGTTGTTGTTAACAAGTCTGAGCTCACTATAAAAGCCCCGGCCCGCTGAGGTTTGCAATTATATAGTTCTTCTGGCACACGAATGGGTCACGCATAAACCAATAAGAGTCCAGCGGGGAGGTGAGAGGTCACTGTGAAGGAGTCAAAAATCATCTCCTTTATTGTGCCGAGACTTTTGTTTTCTCCATTTAAGTGCTGGGGTTACAACGGAGGACGTAAGACGTTTGAAATGTGAAATATGAACCTCCAGTATT